>NC_090930.1:548240564-548859557 GCF_040938575.1 Ambystoma mexicanum | reverse complement strand
CCCCATAGGGCTCAATGGGAAAGGGGAAGGCACTAATAATGGTACCGCAAATTGCAGTACCGTTATTAGCTCTGAAGTCCCTTAACGGGTCCTGTCCATAACGCCTGGTCAGACCAGGCGTTAAAGGAAGGACCCGCTAAGGGAACTCGTAGTAGGGCGGTAAGGGATTACCGGCACCGGTCTCCTTCCCGGTGCCCGGTATCCCTTACTGCCCTACTCGTAATGAGGCCCACAGTCATAGTTCATTTGCAATGCTTGGACAGTTTTGTTTTTTATATAACTGCATGGGTAAAACAGGTTCTACTTACAACATTAGCACCTTAACACCTATGTGCCCCTGGAGAGGGGGCACTCTCAATTAATACATGAAATAACCAAATACTTAAATGACATCCTTTCATTACTCCAGATAATAATTAATTAAATAGTATCAATTCAGACACCTGGGTGGAAGGGTGTTTGGATGGGGACATTTCATTAATAAATAAATGACGAGGCAGCATGAGTTCATTGACATTTGATATTAAATAATTAAATAGCATCAATTGAGCACTCTAGGAGGATGGGTTTTGGGCGCAGGTTCATTCACATTTGACAAATAAATAATTAAAATGCATCAATTCAGTACTCTGGGAAGATGGGTGGTGGGCGCAAGTTCATTCACATTTGACAAATAAATAATCAAACATCATCAATTCAGTACTGTAAGGATACTGGCCTCCCTTCACATTTGAAATAACACAAGCCCACACCAGAATTTCTAAACTCCTGGTAGCTGTAGCCTACCACATAGACACACAACACAAATGGGCACAGACCAACCAATCAAAAGGAGACAAAATAGCGGAATTAATCAACCACTACCTCTTGACCTGCGAGATACATAATCTGTCCCTAAGGGAACATACAATTCCCCCACAGTACCGCCTATTTTCTTATGTTAGAAAACATACTGGGTTTCGGTAATCTAAACAAGTAGATTACCAAAACCCAGGTCTGACACAAACTGAGAAAGGAAGAAAGGTTTCTGTTTTACTCCGACTACCCCCGGCTGCTATGGCGAACCGTCCTTTTCATCACCTCAGTTTCCCCCTCCCATACCTCTTCACTAAACCTGCAGCAGAAAGGCCAAACCCATGGGAGGATAGCTCAGCGGCAACATGCTTGCCTCGGAAGGAAGCCGGGACGGAGCAACACAGGTTCGATCCCCGGGTCGGCACTTACAAACCTCTGGTTATAAATAACCTATCATATATCATATTGTAATGTATACATTTCTTAAATGTTATTCAGTGATTAAGAGAACAATTATCTGAATGTGTGATTGCCTGGAAAACAAAATAGAAAAGATTCCACATTAAAGAAATCAATCGCTGATAAACTGAAGGGGGCAGCAGGGAGCCCAAGTGGCAAAAGAACAAACAGCTGAACGGCCATAGAATTAAGGAAGAAATATAGAGGAAGTGAAAAGATAGCACCCCAATCAAAGAAGGATAAGAAGCAGAGTTTCAATTTGTCATAGAACCTAATTCTGAAAATAAATGTACAGCTCAGTGGGAATACTTTTCTTTAATATGGACACGCAGAAATAGTTCACCTCAATAGAAATTAAAGATATAAGTGAACCCATGATTCAATCTGTCCATTAACTCTTGTGGATGTGCTAGCTGGTTTCTAATAACAAATGTGTGGTTACGCGGCTGTAGTTAAATGCTGAAACAGTAACAACTGACATAGTAAAACAAGGCAGTATAACTGGACAATACAAAAGAGATACGCCCATTCTTTACACTACAACAAAATGTAATTTTAAAATTATTGGTCTCAGTCACAGTGTGTTCTAGCTGCTTTCCCACTTTTAGCTCCTCTGACTGCACTCCTCCGTATCTGCTTCAGGGGAATACTTCTACTGTTCTAACAAATGGGAAGCTAGAATGCTGTTTCTCCTTTTTTATTTAGTAACCACAGGGAAACGTCCTCTATGTATGCATATTGTATTTCCAATTATTAGGAAATTTAGTGTGTGTGTAATTTGCAATATGGCTCGGAAATTGTTACTTTTTACTTATTTCTTGATTTGAAGTTTATATATGCATTATTTCTCTTTTATTGTCATTTATTGTCTTTTCTGGTGATTATGCTTTTATTCTCTGTTGTTTTTTCTATCCAATGAATTTGTAAAGGTTTAATTTAAACCATATACAATCAAAAAAAACATATTTTAAATTGTCACAGACCTGGAGGAGTGGCTTAAAGAAATGCCGCTCGCATGGCTGGAGTGCAAGGACCTACAGCTGTCAAGCGGAGAGAGGTTGAGATCCAAGGTTTGGTTGGGTTTAGGGAGTCAATAAATGACAGACAATGGGGTACTTTGGAAAACAGTACACAGGGGTTAGACAAAGAACCTAGCATGTCCAACACTTAACATTTCCCCTATGGTAGATGTAAACGATTTAGGGAATGCATAGGTATCTGTTGACCCTCCTCTGGATGGATGAAATCTGTAATTGCAGGAGGTACGAAGAAGTCAACCAACTTACATGTTGCAAATAAGTCTCCGAGATCTAATGATATTCCAAACCACATATGTAAATCTTCTTCTGCATGGTGGCGTCGTATCCATCCAAAGGTGACAAATGCTGTACTGTCACTGAGTTACATCTCCTGTGTAATGCAATACAGACATTCTAATCTCTTTTTTTTTTCTAAAAAAGGGTAATACATCTACCCATCTGCATTACCATGCCATTTCGTTTATAAATGTCAAAGCAAAACTGTCTGTCTTGTTATTATTGATGAGTGTATATACTGTAGCGAGATGAAAAGGACATGCTGGCTGGACTGCAAACAAAAGACTGATGGTTGAACGGGCATGCAATTATTGAAAACCATGTTAGATTACTAAGAGCCAGGTCTAGCAGACGTATATGATTATAGGAGTTGCATTTGATGCAGCTTATAGGCCCAAGGCTTACTATAAATGATACTGAGATGGTAAATAATCAGCTTCCCCGAAAGCAATTATGCGTTTTGGAAAAAGTGATACGTTTAAATATAGATATGGGAAGGAGAGCCAAACATATGACACTAAGGGACATTGGGAAATGGTAGATCGGTGTTCTGCTGTTGGCCAATGTATCTATTAATCCTACAGCTTTCCAAAATAAATCCCAGCGCATCTGTGAACCCTACAGAGCAAAGTGCCTTTGTTGGTCTTTGCAGATGATATTGCATCTATGGTTGGGAGAGGGAATAACCTTTGCTATCTATTGTAGAACTATGTGATTGTAATGCACCACATTCCTTTATCTGTCCTGTATACAGTCATAATGGAGATTTTACATACTTATGAGTACAGGAAAGTCTTCATCCTTAAAAGGACACAGAGGCAATGATTCTACTCCTCTTCCAGAATGTGAGCAGAAACTCTTTAAATAACAAACTATCTTGCCCGGAGCCATTGCAGTGATTTAAACCTCAATATGTGATCAAACAACAGGGATTGTCCAGAGCTTGGCGGTGCAGTAAAAAGCTGGCAGTAATCCCATTATTTGCATTTTGTGGGTGGTAACTTAATTACCACCAATTTCACCACACCACCAAACTATGAGATTGACATTGAAGGGGAAGATTTCCTGCCATGTAGGTGCTGGAAGTGAATCCACCATTTTAATGCTAAAAACTGGAAGAATGACCATGGGCAGAATTAGCACCCGTTCGAGGCAGGACTAATAAAACACTCATGTCATGGCCTCAGGAGGGTTCACTGTCAAAAACCATATTGCATTATATGACAACTTATTTGCATGCCACATATATAAGTTACAGAAAAGGCTGGGCATTTTAGAGTTATGGAAGATGTACCAGAGTGAGAAAGAAGATCCAGCAGAGAAGGAGTGGATGCTTAATCAGCATCAGCGTAAACTAGGGCTTGCTGCTCTCTTCCTGCCCGTTCGTGCTTGTCCTACCCCCGCCTCCCTCCTATCCCATGGTGCTCTCTATCTCACCTATCTTTTCTAACTGCTTCTCCATTGACTATCCTGCTCTCCTCAGTAAATCTGGTAGGAAAAAGTTTAAAAATGACATCCTGGTCTCCAACCCAGGCCTCCCTATCGCTGACACCTACACCAGTGCCTCCTCTAAGGAAACTCTCACTGACATCCTCTTTTTCGTGCCTTCACCTGACCTATGGACCCTTCATATGGTCTCTGTGCTCTCTCCTTTCTCCTCTTCCCCCATTAATGGTGGCACCCGCTGGGACGTCCTCTTGGCCTCCTTCCACTCCTCTAAGGCCATCATTAATGTCTACGCTAATGGGACCGTCTTGGTCCAAGGCCCTCAGGCCAACCTTAACCTCTTTGAATGACGCTTCCCGCGCCTCATCAACTTCCTTTCCTCTCCTGCTGTCCCCCCTCCTCTGTCCTCGGCTACCTTGCCTCTACCCTCCCTCCCTGCCCCCTTCCGTGCTCCTTCTTCTCCTCCGCAGGGCGTAGCTCTGATCTGTACCCCTCCCCAGAAGTCCTTCAAAGATGGCAACCTTCTCCACATTGCCACTCTTAACTCCCGCTCTGCTGTCAAACATTCCTCTGATATCTGCCGCCTTCTGGAGGAACTGGACCTTGACATACTCGGTCTCACTGAGACATGGTTCACGGCCAACTCTGTCACCAGCCATTCCCTTACCGTGGCTACTATTTATCGGCCACCTGGTCAAATTTCCTCCTTCCTCTCCGAGTGGGCGGACCTCTCCTCCTCACTCCTGTCCTCAACCACTCAACTCCTCTTTCTTGGAGACTTCAACATCCACCTGGATGCCTCCTGTCCCCCCTCTGGACTCTTCTGCGACCTCTGCGACTCTCTCTCACTCTCTATTCTCCCTTCTGGGCAACCCATTCTGCTGGGCACACTCTTGATGCCCTGATCTCTTCCGACCTTCCCCTCTCTGTCCCTCTCTCCACTCCTCTCTCCTGGAGTGATCACTTTCTCCTCTCCACCCACCTCACCCTCCCAACCCCACAGGCAAAGCCACCCTCATCACTGCCATCTTCCTTCTCGGTCATCCGACCATGAAGCGTGTGTCAGTTGAGGCTTTCGCTGCCACCTTCTCGCCCCCTTTTTCCCCCTCAGCTGACTCCCACCCTGACACAGCCCTCTCCACTCTCTACTCTGCTATATCTGATACTCTTGATATCCTTGCCCCTGTTATGAGAATCCGCCTGAAGCCCAAAGCCAAATGTAACTCCTGGTATGACTCGGATCTCGTCACCCTTAAACGCTTGTGCAGGGTGGCAGAGAGGAAATGGCGTGCTTCATGTTCATCCTCTGACAAACTGGCCTGTCGCCTGCTCCAAAGGCAATACCGGCTCTCCGTTCTCACCAAGAAGAGAGCCCTTATCCAAGCCCGCATCACTGCGGCATCTAACAATTCGGCTGAACTCTTTAAAATCTGCAAGGAGCTGGCCAACCCTGCTGCAGTCTCTACCTCTCCTGTCCCCTCCCAGGCCCTCTGTGCGGCACTGGCCTCTCACTTCATTTCAAAAACTCAGGACATCCTGTCCTCACTCTCCTCCCATCACCTCCTCCCCTCTATTCCCTGCCCATCCTCTGGCCCTTCTGCAGCCACCCCTCCTCTCTCCTTCTCTGCCTTTCCCCTTTTTTCTGCTGATGAGGTTTCGAGACAAGTCCGATCTATGAAAGTCTCGTCAACACAGGTCCACCCCTGCTCCTCCAAAACTATTAAGGACCACACTGACTCCTTGGCTCCGGCCCTTGCTGACTTCTGCAATCACTCCTTCGCCTCTGGAGTCTTCCCATCCCCTCTCAAGCACTCCCTTGTGCACCCCCTTCTTAAGAAACCCTCTTCCGACCCGTCCTGCCCAGCTAACTATCGCCCTATCTCTATCACTCCTTTCCTGGGCAAGCTCCTGGAGGAACTTGCCATCTCCCAGCTTAATCTCCATGCTGAATCGGTTGGTAGTCTTCATGACCATCAGTCTGGCTTCAGAGCTGCCAGAAGCACGGAAACTGCTCTCCTGAACATCCGTGAGGACCTGCTCTCGAACCTTGACTCTAACATTCCATGTGCTTGATCTCTCTTCTGCCTTTGATACTGTCAACCATACCATCCTGCTCAGCCGTCTCCGTGATAACCTGGGTATCACTGGTCAGGCTCTGGCTTGACTGACCTCTTTCCTCTCAAATCGACCCTCCCAGCTCCAACTGGGGTCTTTCCTGTCTGACATCTTTTTCTCTACTTGTGGTGTCCCCCAGGGTTCTAACCTCTCTCCCTGGCTGTTCAACCAGTATCTGGCACTTCTCGCCCAACGCATCGCTGCTCTCTGCCCCAACTTTCAGTGCTATGCGGATGATACCCAGCTCATTTTCAGACTACCCTCGGCCTCCTCTTCTCCGTCCCTCATCTCTGACTGTCTTTCTGCTATCCAGGAATGGTGTGCCGCCAACGACCTCTGCCTTAATGCCAGTAAGACCGAGATTCTACTCATCGGCACACCCACTCCCTCCTTCCCTGCAGCTCTCTGGCTGGCCTCTCTTGGCCCTCTTCCTGCTCCTACCTGCAAGGCAAAAAACCTCGGGGTCATCTTCGACTCCACACTCTCCTTCTCTCCTCACATTTCTGACGTTTCTAAGAAGTCACACTACCAGCTGCACCTCCTCAGAGTTATCCTTCTTTTCCTCTCCTTCCCCCAGACGCTCACTGTCTCCAGAGCCCTGGTTCTCTCGAAGCTGGACTACTGTAACAGCCTCTATCTAAATCTGCCTGCCTCTACTCTCCGCCCTCTGCAACTCGTCCAGAACAGGACTGCGAGACTTGTCCTTGGCTTCAAGCCCAGTATCTCTCCAGGACTGAAATCGCTACACTGGCTCCCTGTGGCTGCGAGGATTAAGTTCAAAACCCTCTGCATTGTCCACAAGGCCTTCTGGGGCCTGGGGCCAAATTACCTTCAACTCTCCCTTCCTAAATATCTTCCTTCTCGAGCACTTCGCTCTTCCGCCTCCAACTCCCTCAAGGTCAGCCTCTTCTCCAAGCAACGAGTTGGGGGGATATCTTTCTCCGCAGCAGGGGCCTCCCTCTGGAACAGCCTTCCAGCCTCCCTTAAACTTGAGGAGAACCATCTCCGGTTCCGGAAGCACCTCAAAACCTTCCTCTTTGCTTCTGCTTTCTTTTTCCCTCTCCCCTGCTAAATCACTGAAACTGTACTGAATCAGCAACTGGGCCACTCACCAATCTCGGTCCTTGACCCAGCCACTCTCCCCTGCACTGCCTTCCTGGCAACACCTGCACTGCGGGACTGTCTCTGTATCCCTACAGCCCCCCTTCCCAGCACTTGTCTGCACTTATCTTGCACTTGCCACCAGCTGGCCCTTATTATTTATCTTGTTCATTACTAACCCTGTACTGCACTTTCCCCTCTCCCTTTCCCCCTTGCACTTTTCCCATCCCCCCTACCCCTGCACTTGCGCGATCTGAATGACACCTGGCCTAGTAGGATCGTTGTCTGACTCCCCTTGTTCCCCCCTCCCTGCCTCATCGCGCCTTGAAACACTTGTGTATAGGTGCGTTACAAATGCCATATCATATCATATCATATCATATCATAAAGGTGAGGATAAGCGGCTGTCGGCTCCCCTTCCCATCCTGAAGACAAGAGAGTATATACAAAGGAGAAGGGAGTTTACCCTTTAAAGGAATTAAAAGCAGCATCAGGGTATGTTAATCCAACATATGCGCTCCCGCTTATACCAGTGAGGATAATGCAGAAGAGAGCAAAAGCAGAGAATGCTAACATATATTAACACACAATGAAAGTGTGATGAGAGAAAGGACAGACAAGACAGACAAATGGATAAAGAGGAAGAAACAAGGAAGCCGAAAGAAGTGAGGACAAAGCTAAGGGAATAGCATTAGTGCAGAATGAATGGATGGGGGACAAATATTACTTAAGCTACACGATAAGGGCATAGATATGATATGATATGATATGGTATGATAGGGCATTTATAATACGCCTATACACAAGTGTTTCAAGATGCGACACAGCAAAGGAGGGGGAACAGAGGGAAGACAAACAGCGATCCTACTAGGCCAGCTGTCATTCAGATCGTGCAAGTGCATGGGAAGGGGGAGGGGAGAAGTGCACTAGATGGGGTCTGAGAAAGAGAAGAAAGAGAAGAGCAGGAAAAGAAAGAGACGGAAGAGGAAAAGGATACAAAGAAGAAAGGGATAAAGAATGCAAGTGAAGGGAAGAAGAAGATATGACTCAAGAAAAGCAGAGGCAATATATTACATTGTTGCAGGGTCGCACAAAGAACATTGGCCTGTGCAACATTCTACACAACCCCATGATCAGAGCATCTGAATTGACTAAAGCGGCTCCTCCCAAGCCTGGGACCCTGTTCTGTTCCCAGCACTCGGCCTACCGTTGCAAGGTAATGGGAAGGCCTATGTGTCCCCATTGTTGCCACAGGTATGATCAACTAGCCTGGGAGAGTGCCAACAGGTTGCAAGTTTTGGTGGGCAACACATGTATCAGGCTTCTCTGCTTCACTGGGAACTGCTTCTCTTCTCACCACAAGTAAAGGGCCATTGTACAGCTCTGCTGGGTCAAGTGTGCTAAGACCACAAAACAAAGCCCTTCTGTCTGCAATTATGATGATTTTATTCTGAATTCTTGCAGGTGGCACACTGTCTCAGGAATCAGAATTTTTCCACTACCCTTGTCCATGGCTGCAGGGCCTGTATCTCTCCATCCATGTATTTGAGGCCTGTGGTCTCATGTGTATTCACTACAATAATTCTATGGTTTCCTTATGTGTTTTAATATCTTCTTAGAGGTTAGTCGCGATAGAGCCCTAAAGGTTACTTATGTGTTCCTGTAGCTCCTTATGATTAGTCGCAATAAAGCAACTGCAAGTTTGGTCCATGTATGTTTGGCTTTCTTGTGATTGTGCATTTGGCTAACGAAAAGAAAAGCTTTGGCAGTGTGTACATGTATCTGTCCTCTATCTACAGAAGGTATAAGCATGTTCGGCATGTATACCTGTGAGTTTCTGCGTATCTTGATGCAGGAATGCAAATTTTCTTCATGACTAACACTGCCATGTCGTGTTGTCACTTTTGACGTCATCACAGTTGGACTTTTGCTGTTCGTCAACTTGGTCCATTGATGGGACACCTGTCTCCTTGAAGCCGCCAATTGGATGTGGTTTGAAAGGTCATCTGAGAGAATATCTCTTTGCATATGTAGGATACATTGGTACAGTCAGTGCTTAACCGAACAGCGAGTTATTCTTCATTCTTCATTCTTCTGGTTGACATTCGCATAGGGGACATGAGGGCTAGTGCAGGGACCCCCACTTCAGAATAACTCCACCTCTACACTGGTTTATAGATTTACATCCCAGTGAATGCTGGATAGATGTAGTGGGTTCCAAATGTATGACTTCACCAAGAGTGATCACTGCATTTTAGGAAGTGCTTTCCCCGGTCCCCTCAGGCACATGTTAAAACCCCGGCCTCGCACATGACTATAAATTCTTCTGGATCACACCTGAAATGGACTCCGAGTGCAGTAGAATGATTTAATGTGGAATTTGTATACTTATATAGTCATTTGTCCTTGGAAGAGATACCGGATATGTTCTCTGTTTCCTTATTTGTCGCTTTCTTTAGCTATAAAACCTTTATTAGTATTACCATTAGTCGAGGTCATGGCTTTACAGGAAATAACAGGGGAAATTATATATATGATGCCTTTATACAAGAAAAGAAGCGGGTTCATAGATGACAACTGCGAGAACTTAAAAAAGTTTGCCTTTTTAATGACGATAAATGGAAGGACATCAAGAAGCTTGAACAGTCTTTTAAAAACGGATTAAAAAGTCAAAACATCCGTTGGTACCAATCTGAGGGTCAATCAATGCTGAATACACTTATATTGAATAGTAATATTAATTTTTGGAAGTTGATAAAGGATGATCCGGGCTATCAGGCTTATAAACATCTTAACCCCATTGCAGAACCACATATACAGTGATAAACAAGTTGCTTATGTTACTAAACCCTCTTTAAATTCTGTGTTTTGGGATCTGAATATAGACATTGAGGATGTAGAGTTCTTGATTAAGATGGCTAATCCATGTAGAGCTCCAGGTTCCGATGGCCTGTCGAATTTGGTCCTTAAGGGCAATTGCGCATTGTGGACAGTCATATTATTCACGTTATTTGTAAACATTTTGAAAACTAAGACCGTCCCTTCTTCTTGGAAGACCTCTATTCTGATTCCTGTTTTTAAGAATGGGGATAGGTGTTCTCCCATTAATTATCGACTAGTTGCATTATTGGATCTGGCAAGCAAAACATTTTCAGCTATGTTATGTTATGTTTATTTGTAGAGCGCACAAATGCCCAAAGGCACCAAGGTGCTATCTTGTTGAGATCCCGGATTGCTTGGTCTACTCAGATGGCCAAGGTGGAAGGAAATCAGATGGGTTTTCGCCAGAGCTTGGGCACCCAACTCAATGAATTTCTGTTGTCACTCGTGTTGAAGTCTTATTAGGCAAACAAGAGATTGCTTTACTTAGCATTTATAGACCTTGCATCGGCCTTCGACAGAGTGAACAGAGATTTATTGTGGGAAAAACTGAAGAGTTGGAAGATCCCGAGTCATATATTGGAAATCCTGATTGCCATCCATACAGCTACAAATGTAAAAGTTTGGCTGGATAGCAAGAGACACATGTTGGGCCCTGTTAACACCTTAAGGAGTCTCCGAACGGGTTGTATCCTCTCCCCCGGCACTCTTTAATTTGTATTTGGCAGACTTAGAGGCACAAATTAAATTGGTGAGAGCCTATCCACCATGCTTGGGTGTGTTAGCCACCCATTATCTTGCTTACACAAATGATCTGGTTATTGAGGACCGGACCCCTATAGGTCTATGGCGTAGCCTTGGTGCTCTTCACTTCTATATGACAAACTTAGACTTGACCATTAATCCTCAAAAGTCAAAAACGATGATATACTCCAGCAAAAGACATACACCTCATTTTTGCTGAACTATTAACAAGAAATTTAAGGACACTGTTAATCAGTATCCCTATTTGGTTTTTACTATTTATAATTAATCACAGTCAAGCCTGCCTCTGGAGAATTTCTTTTTTAAAGTGTTGTATTTGTAGCCCAAATGAGAAAACTGAATGGGAGGTTTGGAAGATATTCCCTTCTTCCACTGGTAAAGTACTATCGGGCCAAAGTTATGACACAGAAATTCTTCTTAGCTTTAAGGACTCTGAATGGCAAAAACTTGAGGGGTTCATCTGGTGAAAAGTGTTGGGACTGTGAAATAGCCATGTGGGTAATGAAGATGCTGACGCTTGACGGTCCTTCAGGTATGTTTCTTATAAGTTCCAAAGTGCCAGGTAAGCAGGGACAAGTCAGTATGTTCCTGACAAACACTGGCACATCCACAAATACCAGCATCCAGTTCTGACTCTTGCAGAACACCCATGACACTCAAACATTCCAACATGACCTCACAACATTCCACTTACCAGGACATACACTCCAAAACAAGCCTACAACACACCTCCTCCCATTACAAAACAACACAACAGAGAAATGGACCTATGGAAATATCCATATGACCCACCTCAACCAGAAGACCATTCCACTACCATGCATACAAGTGGCCAGCATGCAAATCAAATAGAAGAACCCGACTCCAAACAAACCAAAAATGGGTCCCCTCCAAACCTCAAACTAAGGACGACACAGTAATTCTACCAGCTACAACATGACATGAAGGAATTACACCAAACTCAACCTCAACGGGAAACTCCATACCATGAAGGCAGTTCAACAAACACCTGACTCCTCACTTCAAACCAAATGCCAATGACAAAAAAATTGAACATCAATGGTGATGGCATATCATAAAAACTCTAAACAATGGCAGATTGGAAACATAACAAGATCCAACAAAAGGAACACAGAACGAACCTCAAACTGCCTCCACAATATGGTTTGCTGCACTCCACTCCTTGCTTCAAGAAAACAGAAACACATGCTCCAACAGAAACACATGCTCCACTCCTTCTCCCAACCAAACCAAAGAGAAATGAGCACCCATGCAACTCTACCAATGAAACTAGTGGTAAGCAGGTCTGACAAATGTAGGCATACCCACTAGGAGGCGTACAAGTCCAGAATCGGCACCTGACATCTGCATATGTATCATCACCTATGTGGAAAAGCATGTAAAATTGGACAAATCCTTGCTGCAACCGACAGCCCCAAAACTGGACAATAGTCCAGACACTGCTGTAAATGACAGCCCCAAACACCGGACATCCATCCAAAACCTGGCTGACTAACAGCCCCAAACACCAGACAGAGGTAAAAATCCCATCTGCAAACGACAGCCCTACCACACTGCAGACGATGCAACCAGATCCCAGCTACATTCATAGCCCCACACCGCAGCTGTACCCACAGCCCTACACACCAAACATGGCGCAACCAGACCCAGGCTATAATCCACAGGCACACACACCAGACAAACACCACCACAAGAGAAGTGCAAAACATGCACCCAAAAAAACAGCAGCACAGAATCCGCCCGGCCATATTGCATAATATCCCAGAGGCCACAACACAAAAGACAAACATCAGAAAAAATACTAGCCCCCACAGCCAAACCAACTAGACTTCATTTAGGCTGAGACCCTTCAGCTGCAAATAGAACTCCCCAAACCCATAGGACTCTACACTACACTATTAAATTCACCTTCTGTACATATTGAGAAAATGGTGGGAACTTGCTCCGCACAGGAACCCTGGGCCACCATAACATCACAGAAGTCTGCCGCTGCTTTCTCCTGAGAGGTGTCCACCAAAGTGCAAAACATAGTCTGTGCACTCTTGCCAGACCAGTCCACATGGCCCCGATTACCTTCTTGCCCCCAAAGAATGAAAATGTACATGCAGAATCTGATTCTGACTCCACTGAACTGCTTCCCGCCCGCACCTCCCCATGCACGGCGACATCAAGAGCATGGTCACGTGGCAACGCTCTGAGTGAACTCCACTAACAGACGTGTATTACCTAAGGGGGGCAGACATCATCATTCCTTTCCCAGCAGCACAAGGCAAAGGAGCTCCATGGGCCACCACTCGCCCAGTCACCTATGGCGAGGCAAAATGCTCGCTTGGCATGATGCTTGGCTCTTCTCACCGTTCAGCCTCACTATCTGCCACTTTGCTGACATCCAGGAGCACAGAAATGGGGCACACTCTTCATTGCCAGCCTCACACATCAGGCGATGCGCCCCACTCAGCATGTCTCCATCTCTTCAAGGTGTTTCCCGCTGACACCACCAGCTGGCCTGACTGTTTACATGCCACCCGGCCATGGGCTCCTCCACCCGGTCCACAGGTTGCACAAAGGCCAACAAGGACCATTCCTCCCCTATGTCCCCGGCTCACCAGCTACACCAGGCACTCCTACGCCGCCTGGCACTCTGGATCACAACCACCACCAGCTATGCCTTGCTAACTGTCCTGCCAGCACCCAGAGACAAGATGTGAAATGTCCTTGCCACCAACTGGCTTGGATGACACAACTTGGGCCTCAACATGGTCTCCGCTGACACCACCCGGCCCGTCAGCCTGCATGGACATCAGTTGCAACCCCCGATGTCTGTGGTACCTGCTGCCAGTTTTCTTGCCAGCCCGTCAGGATGCTGATACCATCAGTGTGGATGTAGACTTGGAGGACAGGGCATGTCCAAAATTCATTCCCTCTGTAGCAGCACCAAATCTCCAGGGACCCCTGGAGAATCAACCAGCATATTCCCAAAATGAAGTAGCTACATGGGTAATGAAGATTCTGACACTCGATACTCCTTCAGGTATGTTTATTATAAGTTCCAGAGTGCCAGGTAAGTAGAGACAAGTATGCAGGTTCCTGACAAACACTGGTACATCCACACACACCAGCATTCAGTTCTAACTGACTCTTACAGAACACCCACAACACTCAAACCATAACATTTCAATATGACCTCACAACATTCCACTCACCATGACATACACTCCAGAGCAAGCCTACAACACACTGCTAAACTGTGTGCCTACAAGCTTGGCCTTCTATTTATGGCTTGTCTGATTAAGGGGAGAATTTTAGCAGCATATAGAAAGATTTTGGACCACCCTAAAATGTCAATGTTCACAAAGCTCAACGAGTTGATGATAAGCAACAATTCCACATCACTCAAAATTGGAAGGAAGAATGTGAAAACTTGCTGAGCAGCTTGAACAGATACAGTGAATCCTTGTTAGTTTCCCCTCATAAGGTGAAGAAAGCCCTATGGGAACTAGATTGGAACATCACTAGAACTTCCATCACTAAATACTCACTTTGAGATCTATTATGAAAAGAGAAAGCCTATCATCAAGTGGAGCCTTATATCGAAATATTTCCCTTCCTCAAATGGAGGAGCAAATTTATGAGAGTGAGGTTTAACCTTTGGCCTTTATTAGAGGTGCAGAGGGCTAGACTGGGGGTTCCCAGAGAAGCAAGGGTGTACGCTTTAGCATAGGGAGGTGGGGATTGAGACATAAGTACATCTGGTAACGGTGTCCGAGCACCTTCCAGATAAGTTTTAAACATTTCAGTGGATTTCCCAGCGAAAGGAGGTTATATGTACCAACACAATTCTGGAGTGAGATACTTGCAGGAGGGCCTGTCTCTCTTTCACAGGCAACTATTAGATGTTTGCAAGATATTTTTAATTCCAACTAGAACAATCAATTATTTGGTGACAAGTGAATTATGTGTTTAACAATTAATTTTATGTTTTTACTGAATTTAGGATACTTTTTACAAATTTTGTATGAATCTTGTCAGAATTCTGTTTGAATATTTAATTTGTGTTTTGTACTGATCCAAATGTGTGTATGGTTTGCTTATAAACTACTGCACGTTTAAACAATAAATACATTAAAAAGCCAACTGCTGAACCTGACAGCTACCAGCCTGGTTATCTCCTCTCTCACAACTCCAAAGTCTTTGAAATGTTTATGGTCAACTGACCCAGGGAATAGTTTGATACTTTTAACCCATGCAGCCTGACCGTTCTAGAGTTCAGAGCAGACATTCTCTCAGGAATGGTAAGCGAGAATACTACTGTTAAGGGTTGATGCACACAGCACACAATAACCTAGAGTGAATACAGCACCAATACATGTCTCCAAATTTCTTAGTTCTGCTCAACATTCACATCTCCCCTCTACTCTTCTCTACCAGAACCTTCATTCCACCATTACATCTATTGACCATTCCTCCCTCCTGATCACCCTTTCAGAGAGAAGCATCCAGGACCTGATGCTCGACTGGATTGTCGCCTGTCTTTTAAACCAATCTTTCACCATCTCATAGAACTCTGATATTTCCCCATCTATCCCCCTGCTTGTGGAACTCCAAGGGGTCTATCCATGGACCATTCCACATTCAAACATGTATTATTTTTCAGCTTCAGCTATCACCAATCTGATAATAAAACTGAAATATTATTTATTTTTCCCTACTTCAA
Organism: Ambystoma mexicanum; assembly: GCF_040938575.1. Taxonomy (NCBI): domain Eukaryota; kingdom Metazoa; phylum Chordata; class Amphibia; order Caudata; family Ambystomatidae; genus Ambystoma; species Ambystoma mexicanum. The sequence goes on along the minus strand of NC_090930.1, from coordinate 548,843,945 downwards.
CCCTGAACTGCTGTTGCATATATATCTGACTGTCTCGCTTCTTCTGTCCACTGGATTTCACTTGTATGGCTCATGCTCAATTGCTCCAAAACTGAAGTAATCTAACTCCATGCATGTACTGCCCTACCTCTCCTGCTGTCCCCCATAGCCTTTCTGTTGATCTCCAAATGCCATCACCCAAAGTTTGACACTGAGATTGTCTTCAGTTATTACCTCAAGTTCCAGCACTTTAACACCACATCTGGCATGACTGCTAAGATGAACCCACTAGAAATTGAAAATTCTGTCCACAGTGGCTTTCACTGCACTTAAACCATGGTTTTTGCCCTTTTCTGCCAACTTGCCTATTACTCCAGCCTACTTCTGAGTATTCCCTTCTACTTCAACACACCTCTCAACAAAGTGCAGAACTTTCTTACTCACTAGACGCTCCCGTAATCCTCTCCCACCCCCCCACTCATTCCCTCCATGCTGCATAGCAGTCCATGTATAGTATATCTTTTCACAAACTCCCCCTTCTTGTCTTCATATCTATCTATAGACTGTCCCAACTCTCTCCTACTGTTCCCCTCCTAATACCTGGAATGCAAAGTACTACTTCATGTTTCATTACCAATGTGCCCTAGCTGGTGACTTCCACCCCATTTCACTTCAGGCACCCTTCCACTGGAACTCCATACCTACTGAAATTAAAATAGCAGGGCAGGCCATGGATTCAAACCAGCTCCCATGGGAATCCTCCTAAACCTAGAATTGATATCCCTCTGCTTCCACTGAATATCACTGTAAATAGTGTACATTACTGTACATTAGTGCTACCAGGCTCGGACTGGCTTATAGGGCAATGGGCCCATGGCCGAACCAAAAATGCAAAATGCTTGTGTGGGCCCGTTTTTGGGTCAAAGTGGGGCACTTTTTTGCCAATGTGGGGCAGTTTGATGAGTTACTTCACTATGCGGCTAGTAGTTTTGACCAGTGTTGCTGAATAAATATTCTTTAAAATGTACAATTTGCATCACATTTAATCAAAACCTCCCCCTTGGGTACTATTCAAACAGCTTCACAAAGGGAATTAATTGCCATTTGCAACAGTGGGCCACTTTTTCGTTGGTGCCCAAGACAATTTTATGCCCCAGCCCCACCCTGAGGGCTACATTCAATGTTGGTCTACACCATCCCAATGCAATGTACAATGGTATTCCTCTCTCGCCTTCTCCTCTTTTCACAATTACTTTATATCCAAACATTGCTGGGCACCCAACGATGGGAATGATCAGTTTTGTTTTCTGTATTGTTATTATAGTACAATGTTTCTGGAAGAAGCATTGTCTGCAATCTAAACAGGAACCTATGAATGCTGGCTGGTTAAATGATAATGCTTTGAAAAATGTTGAATATCACCACATTGGAGACTAAATGCTGGCTCAATCAATTGAGAGCTTAGACAACCATAACTCACAGACAAGATACAAGAAAAAGGAGTAGGGTGAGCTTCACAGATAAGGCTTTCAAGGAAAGTGTCCCATTGTCGGCCAATCTAGGTAGACGTTAATGGTGGCATTAATATTCCACATCATAGACTATTTGGCAGATGGTGCTCTGACCTGACAATTACCTTTCAGTAGCCTACAGACAAGGTAAAATCCCCTGATGCAAGAGCCCTCAATAAAGTTATGACCACTCGAAATTGAAATTGTGGATCTATTGGTATTCACTGTGCTCTAAGTTTTACCTGTATCCAATAAACATATTAGAAATGTTAGCACCTCCACTGCAGACAATGAACCAGGATCAAGGCTGTTCTATAAAGTTTAGAGGTGGAACGGGGCCTTTTAGTGTTTCACTCTTCCCTGAAAGGCATGGCACCCTCCGACAGTATACCTTGCTTGAACCATCCAAAATGGTGTAATTAGCACCATAACCAAGGGCCGGTCTTAGACCAGATTGCACCCCAGGCATGAAAGCATGGTTGGCGCCCCCCCAAAATGTTGGGAGAGGTGCTAACTTCAGAGACGAGGGGGAGTGGCAAACTTATTTCTGTGGGGGCATCTGACTTGTTTACATATTCTAATGAGACTATTCTAGTGCAGCTTCAATTTTACAATCAGTTAACTCTCTCCTTCACATCTGAAAATGGTGAACCCACACACTTAAGCACTGCTGTGAGAATGAACAGTCTCCTGCCCTTACCCTTTCAATCACTCCCCTGACATGCAAGTACGAACACCCCTCCTCTTTCATTTGCTGAAAAATGTATGCATATAATGCATGTGCTAACAATGAAACGTTTTACATTAGTAATCGCCAGGCATTTGTTCACTGTGCAGCCACCAGCACCATTTATTGTCTATGTCCTGCACTGTCCGTCTATGGCTCTGTTCGCCTTACCATACACGATGAATGGGAGAGGGGGAATCGCTGAAGTCTCAAATGTCTTACTAAGATAAGGGGAGGGGTCATGGGGTTCGATGTGTTCTGCTTAAGATTCCGGTGTCACATCTGTATCACTGAAGCTGATATGGGGTATTTGCCTGGGCTCTGCTTGATTCTCTCGAGGTGGTTGGTTGTGGAGGGGGACATCGGTGGGCGGTCTAACCAGTGCTTGTGCCCCCACTCCCATCATCCCCTCCCTCTCATTTGTGTCTGATCTGGTGCTTCGCATGTGCCTCCGTGCGCCTCGGTGTGTGACCGTGAGCAACACAATGATGGGTGCAGCTTTCAGTCTGTGTGTGCCCGGTGCTTTCTTTTAGCAAACATCAGCATTACAAGGAAGCCAGGCCGGGGGGCTCCTCTGAGACAAATTGCAGAGTGCTTGGGAAGCAAGGACGATTAGCAAAATATACAAGCATATGCTGATGCTGTCTTACTTCTCTGCACGGCCCATTTAGCCTGCAGACAGTCACTAATTTTCAAGTTGATGCATTGTCTCACTGACACCATGGATGGTGAGATGGAAACGTAAATGGTGGACTTCGAATATATATATAGATTGATGCTTCTGCAGTCCGCAACCCCAACCTTATTTTGTTGTATTACAGTGTAATACTACATTCCGCTTGTTCCTCTATAGTGTTCATATTGGTTTAACAATATTAATATTAAAAATAAGCTATTTTAGGTTGTTATTCTGCACTCTTAATTGTGCAAATTAAATGCTTGATGTGTATAAATTGCTGTGCTTGTGCTACACCCTGAGCACAGCAAAGAAATAGATTCGTGTCTGTGTTAAAGTGGCGACCATCATTTTAAAAGTACAGTATTTTGGTATTGCTTAGTGTGTGAGTAAAATGTAAATTAACGGCAGTTACTCTTTTGATCAAGGGGCTTTGTAGTGCTCCATTAAAGTGACAAATGGAGGGGCTTTGTAGTGCTCCATTACAGTGATAACTGAACTCCCTTGCGTTCCTGAATTGCATTAATAATACATACAGCTTATGATATGAGAGACTCAAATATTACTGTGTTAGGCTCATACTGCATGGCCGTTGCACCACTGCCCCACACCCACCTGCACAGCACTGGACTCACATAGTAAGATGCAGAGCTACAATAATGCAAACACAGGCACATCACCTCTTTGCATCAGCACCATGTGTCCCACGCTGGCATGAAGAGTTGCATGTACCCGAGATACTAACCACTCAAGCACAACTACGAAAGTGCAGTCTGTATTCTACCATCCCGATCAATCAATCAGCCCCAATACAACAATTGGCTGCCTTGAAAACGACCGTGGGTCGAAACACGTGTCGGCTGTTCATCATATTAAAAGAATTCCTGGAACTTTTGGATCTTTTTCTCTTGAATGATTTTGGCAACATTGCCTTTTTTTTGGCCTTTGTTACTTATTAGGGTTTGAGCATTTTTCAACGAATCAGTATCAAGTACAGAACTCTGTGGGAGGCTCTGTGGGATGTGTTTTTTCTGCAGCCACCCATCCTTTCACTTCAATTTTGTCATTCATTTTGAGGAAAATATTATATTGCTGAGGTATCGTGAGAGTGGTCACTAGCGCACAGTCTATATACGATCCCACATCACACAGATACTGCCACTCATGTGTGTGTTTGCTGCATGTGTGTTTAAGTTTGTTTTCAACCTGAAATGGTGTAATACACGGTCTGAAGGAGCAATAACTGACAGTCACTATGACAGACAGAGGTATTATGCAATAACTGCAATATTTATGTCCAGGCAGTAAATGCCCTTTAATAGCTCCGCCAATATTTGGGAACGTGTCTTGCCAAGGAAATTGATGTAAATGGAGGCTGAACCTTTGTTCTTCATAGGCAAGATGGCACATTTCACTCTGTCCCTTTAAGTATCTTGATACCAAAATATCCTGTTTGTAATGCCAAACAGCTGATGTGCAATTCCAGTTCCCCTGGGGACCATTTCTATCCAGTAAAGATCTCTCTGCACCTGGCAACCCACCCAGACATTCTCTTGTCTAATTTGTTAATCAAATGAAGGAATGAGTATGACCAGCCCTTAATCAGAAAGAACCACCAAATAAGTGTACGAGAAAATGTGCCATAAGTGACTGCATAAGATAAGACCTGTGATGAAAGGTCTTGAACAAATGGCCTCCGGGATGAGAAGAGAAAGCCCAGCAGCCTTACTAGAAACCTGGGCAGTAATCAATCCATCCAGAGGGATACTGCAGTGATCTCCACTGTGAATCCAAAGAATTCCATATTCTGGGCTGGCACCATCTCCGAGTTCCCATGATTGCTCCGCAATCCCAAATCCTGGATCAATTTGTTTCCCATCTTCACATGCACTTGTATCAGCAGTGACCATTTATATTGAGATATGTCATCCAAGTCGATGACCATCCTCACTCCTTATGCTCAAGTTGCTTTTGCTACTGGCTAAATAATACTGAGTGCTGAGGAGAGCCTGAATGGCAGCCTCATGAATTCCCAGCCCATTGAAACAGCAGTAATTGCTGAAGGGATCAGGATTGCAAGATATGTTCTGTGCCACTCTGTGGATACCTACGAGTCTCCTATGAAAGGGGCCTCTATGAGCATAGGAATACCCTCCAGCTTGAAGAATTATTAGCTAATCGAGTCATTTAGGTTCTCGCCTTCTCTTCCCTTTTCAATAGAAATATATTGATAAGAACTCCATCTGAGTAATGAAGCACCAGCGGGATTGTGCCCTTTTTGGTAAGGCTTACCATCCCCATGTCCAGCAAAAAAGTGAATATAAAGAGATGGCCATACCTGAGCTGGCATCCATCCTATAAAAACAATCCAGGTGGAAACCCTGCTTTGCTTGAAGCACCCAGGAGTCCCTAGTACATTTCTCCACTTGGGAGGGAAAAGGACACCCGACACCCACCTGCAGGGTGTATAGCTATGATTTGAACACCAACCTCTGGATAAGAGTTGGCTGGATGCCCTCCTCTAGGTATGACCCCTTTGTTGCCACTCGATGGGAAGTGGAGTTCTACTGCTTTCTGCTCTAAGCAATACTTCGGTCTGACTAAAACAGGCTGGGCGAGCACCACTCCATCAGATGGCCTTTTCAAAAACTCTTCCTAAGAATACTTTTCGAATAGAGGACTGGGTTTTGAGCCCATGAGTTTTGCCATTTCCTTGCATAGAGTAGGCCTTGAGCCTGTGGGTTGGCTTCTGAGGGGGCAAGCTCCCCTAATTTGGAGTCCATATGTAACAACATTCCTTAACACCTCTTGTTCAAAATGAAGCAATTAACACTGCTTTAAAGGCAGACTGCTCGATGGTCCCAGCAGCCGTGCAGCCCTGGATCCACTTCTTCACTAGTAGATTTGCCTTTATTGATCCCTTTCTTGTGCTATTTATGGGTCTTTCAGAGAAAGGTCATCTCACATGTATCTAGTTCTTGGGTAAAAAACACTGTTTTGGCTTTGGCACATTCGGCTTTAAGCCTCTCCCTGGCATCTTTTTCTAAACGTTTTTTGAGGTGCTTCCATAAGCACTTAGCCAATCAAGTTAGAGCGTCAAAGTTGGACCATATAATTTCATTCAAACAGTGTCATCAATCTGACCATTTTTGCCTGAGGCTACTCAGGCACTTCTGGAGTGGGGCTAAAGCACCTGTCTGAACATTGCTTGCTCTGTACCGATCGTGGCCCTTTCCCCGGATTGTCTAAACACCCTTTGGTATCAATCGAGGAGCTTATGAGGACCTTTGAACCTGCATATCTGTATATCTGTTTTTACACCCTCTGGTTGGAAGATTTAGAAGGGGCCCTTGACTTTGCGCAGTAGCTTGTACTGCTAGTATAATTGCTATAACCAATACTCGTGGCATTAGCAAGAGGTGATAGTTAATAATTTGTGCCAGAAATGTGTCTCCATCAGGTTCAGGCATGCTTGAGTGTTTGGGGGACCTGCGAAATAGGTCACAATGCCTGAACACTTGTTTATTCAGCCTTCAGTCGGGTTATTACTGCAGAGCTTGCAGAGCTCAACATTCTGGTGTCCCAATATAACTGTGCACAATTCTCCACAGTTTTTTGTCTAGCGGCTGAAAGCATAGTGTAGAGTGTGCTAAAGCCTGTGATCTGAATGGAAACGGCTTTGCTGTGGGAGAACATGAAAGCATAGTGTAGAGTGTGCTAAAGCCTGTGATCTGAATGGAAACGGCTTTGCTGTGGGAGAACACATTATGCAAACTCCAGCAGCATGACCTAGGTTCTGTTTTCTCTGCGGCGAGCAAAAAGTCTGTACTCATGGCCTAGCGTAGTTGCCAGATGATCGTCTTTGTAACTTACTGTTGTGCTTCTTAGAGAGACCTCAATTATCCAGTTCAACAGCGCTGAGCCTACTGCTTCATTCATAGTGATCGGAGTGCTGGGCACCATGCTCAGCTGTTTGTTACAGCTATGCCTCTCATGATGGGGAAAAACTAGAGATTAAAGCATGACTGACCCCATCCCAGGAAGTCTATCTATCTTTTTTTTTTAATTTGCAAAGTATTTCAACATTGTTCTTAAAGCAACAATTAACAGATGGCTCCACTCCTACCAGATGACCACCCTACCCCATTGAACTACCACATCAATGTTCTTGCCTTCAAAGTCAGAGAGAAGGTGAAACAATGGTTCCAGAAATATTTCCAGCAAGAATATTAAAAGAGGATGGGGGTCATTACAACCCTGGCTGTAGGGGGTTAACGAGGCCGGTAGAGCTGCCGGCCCGATAAACTCCTACGTCTCAGTACGAGGCCTCATTACTGGTTTTAGCAGGCGTCCTTAGCGGGTCCTGCGAGCAGACCAGCATGCTTACAACGGGCCCGTCATTAACGAGCCCGTTGTTAGCACGCTCGCCATTCCCATTGAGCCCTATGGGGGCACGAACGGTAATGGGGATGGGTTCTTGGAATGGGGAAATACCGGGCCCCCCAAGGTCGGAATGGCCCGGTATTTCCCCATTCCAGGAACCCGGACCCGGTACCCGGAATGGGGGTAGCCATGCCGCAAAGAGCGGCATGGCTACCTCCAGGGTCGTAATGACCCCTGATGTGCGTTACAGTTGGTAAACTTTAGGCTTGGTGATGTGGAGGGGGCAAACACCTGATCAGACCTAGAGCTGGATATTGGTATAGAGGGAATGTTAGTAACCACACATTTTGTAACCATTTTGGGAGGTTGCTCATGCATCCCGCATTTGGAAATTATTTGCACTTAACTCTCAGAAAATTGAAAGAGGTGTTTTGTATTTACCAAATGAACTAAGGTTTTTCTGCTGGGCACGCTGGAGACGTTAGACTTTCCATATTTTTTAAAATAGGTATTTTTTTTCAGGTAGTTTTTCAGGTGAACTATTTTTAGGTAAAACAGCTGTGAGATATCATATTCCTATTAAATGCTTCTATCCTCATAGTTATTTCACATTTTGCCAATTGATGTGCAGGGTCTAATTGTGCAACCCACGGTGGTCCCCTGAAATGAATTCTATTCAAGAAACGGTATCTGGCAAAACTCCATTGACTGCTCCTGTATTAGAAGACAAGGCCACCGTCTGAATGCACTGTATTCATCTCATATCACCTTTTACATCTATGCTGCAGTAATGTTGAACCAGAACACTATGATGAAAGCTTGGGGCACATAAGGATTGAGAGTGCAACGATATAATGGGTGAAATATTAATCACAATAGATGCTAGGACTCTTGAGGACAAAACAATAAATCACATTTACTAACTCTTGTACAAAAACTTCTTGTAGCCGCCTGGTTGCAAAGACAGTCAAATGACGAGGCTAATATAAAGGAGAAACATTCTGTTTCCTCCTGAACCCTGGGAGAAAATAATTGTAAAGTATGCTGCAAAATGCATGTTTATAACAAGGGTGCATTACCATTAGCAGGGGGACATTACATAATTAGGAGATTCCTTGCGAGTCTACTGAGACGAAAAGTAGAGACATTCAGATGAAAACTCTATCACATGGTGCCGTTCTGGGGGTCTGAGAAAATCTGTCAGGACTGCTCTCCCCGCATCTAGGTCCAGAGAATAGGGGCCTCATTATAAGTATGCCAGTAAGGCAACAACGGCACCAGTGTCGCTACCGGCACCATTGCTACCATACCGCCATACGAGTTGTGCTCGCGGGTCTCTCTCTGCCCACCAGGACCGCTGCTGTACCGCCATACTACGAGTTGTGCTCGCGTGCTAGCATCAGAATCTGACCTCTGGTGGCACGTTGAATTCTGCTCTGACAGGTGCAATCATGAGTGCTGAGAAGAGTTGAGGCATTAATCGTATCTCAGTTTCCACTTTTAGAAGATGCTCTGAACATCCAGAACCATTGTTGTGTTTTCTCAGTGTGAAACTGTCATTTCCACGTATTCAGGTTTTCAGAAGCACAAGAAAAGTCCAAAAGAAAGAAGCCGTTTAAAGACACACCTTGTGCGAGCAGCAACTTGGAAGACTTTCTGCACTCGAAACAGAACTAACCAGGAACAACCATTCAGATCGGAGATAACATTTCAGAGCACATTTGCACTAACCCTCATCTGGAGATTTTTCAACACACTCAAACACTGTGATTGGGATCACCTGCCAATCTGTGGGTGTTGCGATTGCTTCAGCATCCCTCTATGACCACTTTCCAATTGAACGAATATTTATTCATCTGTGCATATCTGGGAAAGCAAGAAAAGCAAGTAGCTTTGCTTCATAAGGTTGGTCATGGTGTGCACGTATGCATTGTAGGGACAGGCAGACTGAGTTGTGCAGTAGATAACTCTTCAGGTTCCCTCTCCGTCATTCACCAGTGATGGACCTAGCTTTCATTGCTGTGGGTGGTCTTGTAAGAAGGATGCTATCCATGCTGCAGGTGCATCTGAGACCTCAGCGTATACCTGCAGACACTATAGTAAGATATGATTACCACAGTAGCATATGCTGATAAGAGGCGGGCTATAATTCATTATTTTGAGTATTTGATGAATTGGTTGCATACCACCAAACCTAGAACATCGGTAGCACAAGAACAATGTAATGTGCCTTTTTTGGGCCATGGTGTTTCGATAAGAAGCACCTACAGATAGGCATGCAGGAGACAGGGCAATCCTGCAAGTAAGTGCCCCACATCAAAAGTATTTGAACAGTGAGTCATGATGTCTTAGATGTCTCCCTTAACCAAAGTCTTCAAACTATAAGGCTCTTTGTTATATGGACTGATACAATTGGTTGGCACGCTTGTGCCATGTCTGGAACATTCGGTTCATTTAGCAGCACGTAAGCCCAGACCCAGGTGCAAGGAGATAAGGCATGAAACTACCCCACCACCCAATTAGCCCAGCATCTCTCATCGCCCCATGCCTTCTGCCATGAAATTGACTTTCTACTTGGCCTTGCAGAGACGTTTCATTTTTGGGAATGCACAGGAGTGAGGGCACTTGCTATCATGTCTGGGACTTCAAGTTCAGGCTTCATATTCATCCTCGGCCCAGGTGACAGGAGACCACGATTTGTTCCATTTTGTAGGTTTTAAATGCTCTAAATGAAATAAAACTTGCCATCATTGGTGTTCTTTTTTGCGACATAACAAGGGAAGATTCATCCTCTGCATGCTCGCTCCTTTCCAGAATAGATAGCGGATCTTGGTTGCTTTGGTCTTGACTCTAGGCCAGACAGCCTCGTCATGCAGCTCCATGAGACTAATATTCTTGCTGCAACACAGTTTTTCATTCCCGCCTCATGGGTTATGGCCTTCTAAATTCATGATACCAATGACCAGTTTACAATAGCGGCTTTGCCTGTATTCATTTCACTACTCATAGCCAGCTTCTACGATGAATTAATATACCCTGCGTTTCAGCAGCTATACATTTATTGAATGGCTGTTTTTCTGTAGCACTTTGTGTACGTGGAATCTTCCTTCTTTATATTGGAAAGCTCATTCGATTCTTTACTTGGTCATTAGTTTCTTCAGGATCTATACATCATGTTTTGCCAGTATCTCGGGACGTTGTGCGCACTTCTTTATCACGTCATTGATTCATTGGTAAGCTTCTTTTCACACTCCTTCAGGTTTTTACTCCTGTAGGTTATCATCACATCAAGGGTACATTCAGTAGGGTTGTCTCAATGGGTATCTTCTTTCAAACATTCTCTGCAGTATTGGTATTATGGCTGGGGTTAGGCATGGAACAATCTCATGTCTCCAATACACGGGAGATAGGGTGGCGGGATCTCCTGCAGATGCACATGGCCGCTCTTCTACATTCCCCCCTCTGGTCGAGTCCTCGGCCACCTCCTCAATTCTCTTGCTGTCCTTGTATCTCCTCTTGAAGAAATGTCTCTTTGGTGTCCATATCTTCGTCACCCCCCTCAGGTTGCCCGCTGTTTTGATGTGTTTGTCCACACTCGAAGGCATGTAATTACACTGTCCATTTGGGGTGCAGTAGACCCATCGTCCCATGTATTTCTTATGATCCTTTGGATACCAGAACTTCGTTCCCTCAGGTGCTCCAATGCTGGCTTTTATGTAATCTCCGATGGCATCATCAGTCAGCTCCTTTACTTGTGGTTCATCCTTGGCATCAATCATGATCTTCATTCCTACTGAGTTATTGGCAGTTTTCTTACATTGTGCAGTTATGATCGTTATCATACAAAGTCCAAATATGATTATCACCAATATTTCTCCAAGGAACTTGAACAAGTTTGCCATCCAATAAGGAATCCATGAGAACAGGAAGGCAAACCAACTGTCATCTTCAATGGCTGATGTCACATCCTCCATTTGTATGTATAAATTTGTAAACATCGACATGGCCTCTGTCAATGTGACATTCTCCCCGTTATGAGATAGTATAAAAATGTGCAACATGATGGGCCAATCCTGGTGCATACACCTCCTTCCATTAGCAGTGATGATATCGAGAACATACCAGTTCTAATGGGTTATTAACCTTATGGCCTTCAATTCTTCTTTTATCATGTGAAATACCTTTATGGTGGCATTAACTGTCTGGAGCAGCTCCCATCTGGTGATTCGTAACCACCTGGCATTTACAGCAGTCTGATCCCCAGGCATGAGCATAGATGTGAACAACACTGCAGTCGTACTGAACAATTAGTGTTCATCGGGAATATCGTCAAAATCTGCTTTTGATTTTGCTGAGAAGAAATTTGATCTTTTTCTTTGCCAGAGTTCTATTGATCCTCTTCTTCTCAGGTAATCATCTACTTTTGAGAACTCTTCAATAATCAGGTCACTTTGTGGGATCACTAATGCCGGAACATGGCAGTATACATGACAGCACACTCCAACCCAATTCCTGGGTAATTGCATATATGCTCTAGATGCGCAGGCCTAACACTGATCCATTAGGAAAGCCGTCCCTCTCCTCAGTCCTGGAACATCCATGGTGTTTTTACACCCCTTATTATGCCTGACATAATTCTTCCCCTTGCTTTGAAAGCACATGGTTGCATTTATTAGTGGGACAACAGATACTGGCCCAGCTTCATCTTCCACCCAAGTCAGTAGTTTGGAGTATTTAGACCATCACCTCAAACACCCATTGTTCACCTTCTGCACTCCTTGCACTGCTTATTTTCTTAATAGATGAGCTGCACATGATATCATCCCATCTTCACATCCTTTACTGGTGTGTACTCATCCATAAATCAGCAGCTGTGATCATTCCCAGCATCCAGGCATCCCAGTCTTCTCTGTCATGTCAGAACAGTTAATTCTCTTAATTTCTTCAACAATCACCTCGTCCTGGCCTGCAGCAGGGTACTCGAGCATCCCGTCTGCCCATCCAGGTTCCTTCTCCATTTGTGTTGTTTTGATATAATCATCCTGGTATGGAAACGAGTGTCTTGATCTCCATCACAATGTTGCCCAGGTTCCTTAGAACTGTCTCTAGTAGTGCATGCTGCTAGATGACTGAGGAATTTCGCATCTTGCACTGACATCTCTTTTGAAATGAAGGCTTTGACAGTATTAATGGCATAGGGGATGAGACAGCAGACATAGCAATTCTCATCAGATCCTCTTTCCCCCAGCTTTTTCATGTGCTGATACCACATATTATTCCCCAGATGAGCTGCATTATCAAGGTAAGTATTTATCTCCTGGTTATCTTCTTCTGAATCTCTCTTATGCCATTTAACATGCTCATAGAGATTAACAAAATTATCATCATTTGTGTCTGCACAGGGAAGAATCATAGACGGTCTTTTATCAATTCGATCAGTAGGAAAATAGATTTTCAGAAATGTAAGATACAGAAAGATAAAAAGAATACACATGCATATGTATATTACGCATAGAAGACTGGAGAACCATTTGTTGTACCATCCTAAAGCTTGCTGAGCTAGTGCTCTCTCTATAACCACATTACCCTCTTCTCAAATCATTTTGACTGTAAGTATTCAATTTCGCAACTGTAATACAATTTGCTCAATGATCACTGTCAATGGTCTCCTTATCACTCAACCATTCTTGGGATCATGTAAAAAGATGTGAATATCAACATCTCTCCTACCAAGGACAGGGTAAAATTAAACTATGAACACAAAAATAGCAAACACCAGACTGTTTGTGTTAGTGCCAACAGTTATCATTAACCTTATTAATTAAAACAGATATCCTCCACAAAATGAATCTGGATATTGATCTCTCTTGCAATGTCTCATCAAAAACTGACGTTTAGGCATAACACTGATGCATTATTCATTTCTTCAATACATTTCTAAAAAGTTAACTTCAGCCTCTGGAATTCTTTCACACAAGTCCTTGCACTTCCTGCTACAATATATAAGGAGTGTCCATTAAATTCCAGTCCACAAGAAATATGTGCAAATCACTTGCTGCCTTATCGTCCTTCTTTTTGATCATCGAGCGAGTCTGCACACGCAGAAATTCTTCTTGTTTTACTTCTAGGTCAGCAACTGTGGAAGGGAGCGTCTCGCCTTTATAAACCATCACGTCACTTAGATAAAGCCAAGCTCGTCTTCCTGATACCCCAACTGTAGAAGGGGAAAGTTCCTCAACAATAAATGGGCCATTTAAACCTAGGTTTGTGTCACTTCAAAGTGAAGTTTTTAATAAGAATCATGTCCCCAACATATAACTTTGGTGGTGGCAATAGTTTGCTTGGATTGGTCGCTGGATTGTCTTCTTCCGTGTTCCTAGACCTCTCCCCCTGATGCTTGACTTGATCTGAAATGAAAGAAATACTGGTAGTCATGCATGTAAAATAATAGTGCATTCCATCACCTAGAGTCTTCACTTCACTCTTGGCATCACTCTTGGCCCTAGATGGTGGTGTAAGAGGTGTTCACATATGACGCCCCATCACTAATTTGTGCGGGGTGAGGTGGTGGTCAGAATCTGGCTGATTTCAAAGGGCATATAAGGCTAGGGGTAGGTAGCATAGCCATCCCTACTTTAAAGTCAATTTAATCTTGGCGATCCTCTATTTGAGGAGGCCATGGAGTCTCTCACATATCCCGTTCACTTGTGGGTGATACGCACAAGAAAACTTGTGCTTTATACTTAATAGAAGCTTTAGTTGTTGGAACAGTTCATTGACAAAATGTGTCCCATTATCGGATATTAGTATTTCGTACATACCCCACCTTGGGAAGATGTTATACACTAAAAACATTGCTGCGCAAGTGGCATCAGGGTGTGTGCATAGACCAGCTTCAACCCACCTAGACAAGGGGCACACCACCACTAATAACCATTACATGTGTGCAACATTTCGACATAGTAGAAATGTAAATGTTGAAATGAACCATTTGGTCAAAGCATTACTCCTCTAATTGTTCTTAGTGTATGCCCAGCAGTAAACATTTGACACACAATGCAATTCCTCATGAACTGTGCAACGTGTTCCAGCAAATTAGGAACAAACCAGTCTTCTGCAATAGTGCAAGACTTTCTCTGGCTATATATGTGGAGTATTGCAGTTGTTCAAGTGCAACTTTCAATAATGTCGATGGCATAACTGGTTTGCCCGTGCTTTCCTGTTGCCATAAGGTTTCTGTGGGGGATAAAGAACACCCCCTTTGTTTCCATAGCTCTTGCTCTTCTGTGGGGCTCATCCCTGGATCTCCATTAATTGGGTAATCAACAGCATATTAAATCCTTCTCTTACGAACATGGCTCTAATAACATTTTCTTTAACATCTTTAGTATCGAAACTCAAAATATCTGAGGAATATGCAACCCTTTTGGCTTCTAAGTCTGTGACTTTGTTTACGCGAGAGATAAAGTCTGTTACTTTAGTATGGGCTGCATATTTTACGACTACTATGGCCACTGGGAGCTGTAGTGCCTTGATGGGCCTGTCCAAAAAGGACGCATGTTGTACTCGAGAGCCATCTGCACAGAGATAGCCCCTCCTCGTCCCATGTGAGAGCCCTGCATGTACAGTTGATGTCACATAGTCGGAGTCACTGTACACCATCACTTTCTGTCCTTCATGTTTCTTAAGTGCAACAATAAGCACTACTTATTCTGATACTTTCGCTGAAGAGTAAGACAGTAGTCTTGCACTTGCCACTACTTCAAATTCACCATTTAATCGGTGTCTTACCTCTGCAGAGCCTGAATGCCTCTCCCCACTAGTCTGATCAATTTTTGAAGAACCGTCAATAAAAAGAATCTCCCCTCCTGCCAAAGCATTCTTCTTCACACAGGGTGTGTCATCATAAAATTCAACATAATTTGCACAGTCATGCACATGATCACCTTGTTCTACAGGTTCAGCTACAAACATGGCTGGGTTCACTATTTTACATTTTACGATTCTAATTGTTGGGTTGGAAATCATTACCTCATAAGCTGAAGCACTTTGGGATGATATCACTGCCACCTACAAAAATGAGATAATCCGTACCAAAAAAGAAACCTTCAATGACAGACTAAGCCAAGCAGCAACCAGTACTAAAGAATTATTTAATATCCTAAGAGAGCAGGATAACCCTAACCCTCCGGCAGACACTTGTACCAAGGATAAGCCTTGTTGCACAAGCATACAAAATGCCCTCTCTAACAAAATCAATGGGTTCCAGACCAAAATAGCCAATAAAAGATTCCAACTCCCCACTGGCAACCCTACTATTCCAATGCCACTCTCCACTGCATACCTCAATTCAGGATTCAAATTCAATAAGGTCTCCATACCTGAAGTTCAAAACATTATAGCATCTCTAAAACCATCTAACTGCAAAGGTGACAGCTGCCCTGCTCAGATTATAAAAGATGCAGCCAGAGATTTAGCCTCTTTCATCACCAAACTTATAAACTCCTCTTTCACCAGTAATTCCATCCCAAGTAACCTGAAACAGTCCTGGGTTCTCCCTCTACTGAAGAAACAAACATTAGATCCGGCTATATCCACTATTTATAGACTGATCACAACAGTTCCCTTCTTATTGAAAATCTTGGATAGAGTTGCATACTTGCAAATTCAAGACTATCTAGAATCTAACCAATTGCTCGGAACCCGTCAATCTGCCTTCAGACCTCAGCATAGAACGGAAACTGCCCTTGTCAACCTCAATAGCCAGATCGATGAACTAAAAGACAAAGGAAAAGTTGCCATCCTACTCCTTTTAGACTTATCAGCTGCCTTTCATCTGGTAGACCATAAAATATTATGTGATCACCTATCATAGGCAGCTCACTTCTCCGTCTCCGCAGTCACATGGATCCAATCTTTCCTTGTGAATAGAACAATGCGTGTCTATTCACCGACTACGGGCGCTGACCCAATTTCCAAGACTTGTGGAGTCCCTCAAGGCTCCTGTGTATCGCCCACTTTATACAATATTTTTACAAAGCCACTATTCGACAAATTGGACCGTCTGGGTGTCACCCACACTAATTATGCAGACGACACCCAGATACTCTTATCACTATCAGGAACATACGACACAGACATCAACCGGATTAACAAAGTCTATACATCATTCAGGCATGGATGGCCACACATGGCCTCTGCCTGAATGATGATAAGACTGAGCTACTCCTAGTCGGCTCACCTAAAATAAACCTTCGAAAATTGAGCCCCAACTACACAAGCATCCCTATTGATGGGACCAAAATGCCGATCACCAAAAATGTAAAAACCTTAGGTTTTTACCTCGATGCCCATTCTAATTAAACTAAACAGGTAAACATGACAGCCTCTACCACCGCCTATACCGGCAAGCTGATCAGGAGATGTAGACCTCTATTGTCTTCCTACAGCTGCCTCACACTGGCCAGAGCTCTCATAAAATCCAAATTGGACTATTGTAATGGCCTATACTTAGGCGCCAATAAATCCATAACAAACAAATTGCAGATCCTGCAAAACAATGCACTTAGAGCAGCATTAAGCATCCCTAGAAGAGAGAATATTTCAGCTACCAGAAAGCACCACAAATGGCTTTCCATACAAGAGGAAGTTGACCTACAAACCATCTGCCTGACTCATTATTCTCTCAACCAACAAGCCCCACCATATCTCACTGACAAATTCACCCGGAAACCGTTTCCCAGAATCACAAGTTCATCCAATACTTTCTGCCTGCTGGTGCCTAGGTGCAACCTTAAAAGAGCTGGCGGTGCCAGCTTCCCGGTTCTAGCGGCACAATTATGGAACTCACTCCCACAGGACATCAAAACTATTCAAGCATTTGATAAATTCCGAAGTCACGTTATCACATGGCTACCCAACAAAAACTAACGCCACTACACTACGCTACGTCTTACTGTTCTAAACGCTTTGACCCATCAACTATCCCTGCATATTGTCTTTTAAAATGTGTACCTCAATTATATTGTGATTGTATAAAACTGTATTTCTTCTATATTTCGCCTTCTATTTAAAATGTGTACTTCAATTATATCATGACTGTATAAAATTGTATTTCACCAGTATAAAATGCACCATGTAACCGTTACTCTTATCCTAGCGCCCAGATACCCTTGGGTCAGGCGCGCTTTATAAATAAAATAAACAAACAAACAATGTGCCCTTGGGTTTCTCTAGAGTGGCAAATAAGGCATGCTCCGCATAAAGGGTCATAGAAGAGCACATGACAATACTTGTGGACTTTGCAATTGCAAATGCGGCAGCCGGCAAAGATTGTTTGCTAAGGAAGTGTCCTCTCACAACTGTGTCTAAAATCCCGCTGTAATATGCCAAAGGTATGTACCCCAATGTTGTCCTTTGTGTAAGCACTGCTGTCATGACTGCTCCATGTGTGTGTGAAAATAAATAACATTCCTCGCCATAGATGGGAATCCCTAAAACTGGAGCTGTACAAATTGCTCTTTTTTACTCCTGAAATCCTTCCTCCATTTCTTTAATCCTTTCTATCTTTTCCTTAACAACTTGTGATTTCCTTAACGCTTGCAAAAGTGGCTTGGTATATGTGCTGTACTCAAACACCTAGGCTCTGCAGTAATTGCACAAGCCCAGGAACTGCTGCATCGGTCTCACTGTGTTTGGTTTGGGTGTCTTCATAGTTACCTCGGCTCTTTCAGGTGTCATTTTCTTCCCTTCATGTGAAATTGACTGACCTCTGTACAACACCTCTTCCTGGCAATGCTGTAATTTATCCTTGTCCACCTTATATCCTCTGTTTGCAAAAATAGTCATTAGTTTGACAGTCTTGCCTACACTCATCTTCTGTCGTACTGCAAATCAATATGTCATCTACGTATTGTATCACTGCACTCTTGAGATCGATATTGTGTAGCTCCATCTGTACGACTCTGTTAAAGATCGATGGTGACTCACAGTACCCTTGAGGCAAATGAGTATGTTGTAGTCTTTTTTGTCTAAATGTAAAGGAAGTCAGGTCTTGTGAGTCCTTATGCAGTGGGATCGAGAAAAATGTATTTTTCAAATCGATCACCGTGAAATACTGAGCTTCAACTGGGATGCTGCACAATATTGTCACAAGATTAGGAACTAAAGGAAACTCTGCCTCTACAATCTGTTTAAGAGGTTGCAAATCCTAGATAAATCTCCACAACCCCCTTTAGATTTATTTATCGGATACACTGCAGTATTGCACAATGACTACAATTGCACCAGGATCCCCTGATTCATCAGTGCTGAAATAGTCTGAAATATACCTTCATCAGCTTCTGAGGACATGGGTACTGTCTTGCTCGAGATAAAATTGCTCCTGGTTAAGCTTTATTTTAAGCTCCGCTATTGCCTTCACTAGACCTGCGTCACAGGTGCATGTGGTCCATAGGACACTTAGCACTTTTTCGAGATTTTTCTGAAATAATGTTGTTCTTTGGTGCATTATTGTCAGTCGCAGTGGGATTTCACTTTTCTGGATCCTTATCCATTATTTAATGCTCATAAAGAATACCAGTTCATTATCGATACGTTCATCTCTGAACATATCTTCATCTGTTTTGTGAGTCAATCTGTATCCCTCTTCAAGAGCTATCACTGTTCTCCATGAGCTACCTTCATCATCTACCCCTTCAAGCATTGCTATCTCGCCTCGAACTATAGCTGCTTCCAACTCTATAGGAATAGTCCATCCATCTTCCTCATCCATAGGTATTCATGGTCTAAATACACATTCATCAGTTATCCTCACAATCTTCCCTACCAGCCCAGGTAGCCATATCAGAAAATGCTTACTCCATATAGAAAGACTTCAGGATCTACCGCGACGCCTCGCAGAGCCACTTACCCTATGAATGCCTGCATCAACTCTCCTACATTTAAATAGTGTATTCCTGGAGTGGAGCACACTATTCCTTGATCAGTAAATGAAATCGTCATGTTAGGTTTTTTCATTAAATCTCTTCCTAAAATGTCTGTCGTGAATATAACAAAGGAACTGACATGTCACATTCCCCTATACAGACAAGTGATTCATCTGTAAAAGGAACTAAATTTGTAGCTCCAGAGAACTCTTGAGCATTTGAGCATCAATGGCAATACCTGACATTGGACATTTTTCCTCTTGTATACACAAATGAGCTGCTCCCGTGTCTACAAGACTAGAAAAGGATTTGCCCTCTATTGTCACATCGACCCTTGGTTACGCTTGGGTGTCTGGTGTCACAGATATTAATGAACACATCAAGTCACCCTGTAAGCTGTCCTATTGATGGTACAAGCTCTTCCCTGTCCCAGTCAAAGTATTTCCTCCTACCACAATGACTGCTCCTATTCTGGGCATCAATAATTGCCCTGTATTTGTATATTGTTGTGTCTGCATAGGTGCTTGTTGTGATTGCCCTTGTGGTGGGTGTATTTGTACTTTTCCCTGCTGTTGTACCTGCTGTACTTGTAGCGCCTGTGCCTGAAAGGATGTGTGATCCTGGGCAAAGCCCTCTCTTGTATGTGTGTTGTACGGTGGTGGATAAGCTATCTCCCCTCTTGGCCATTTTGTACACTCCTTCGGCTCCTGCACACGCGCGAAATACGCCCTGTTATTCCACAATTCCAACACACTGGAGGTGGCGCTGTGGCAAACCCTCCTTGGTTATATCTTCCGTGAGCACTCTATTTCTCATTTTGTGTTTTGAAATCCAACTTGGTTCTTCTGAAATCCGCCTCCTCTTCCCCCAAAATCCATACCACTAACTTGTGGCGCAAACCCATACCCACCTTGATCCGTTAGCCGTGAATTATTTGCCTGTGATGTACCTATTGCTTCCTGTATTCCCATTCCTTTTCTGTTTGTCGATACTGCCATTTCTATGGCATATTTTGAATGTTTTTTTCTGAACCAACTTGGCTTCCTCAATTTTTCTAGTTTCATCTTTCTTTTTGTTGTTCTCTTGTAATAACCAACAGTGATGTACTATTTTCAACTGTATCTCAGCCCATGGCTTCGCTTCCATCCCCACTTGTGTTTTCATTTGTCTTTGTACTGGTTCTGGTGATACCTGACACAAAACATATGCTAAAATAGTGCCACTGTTTATTCCCACCACTTGCGAGTTTCAAGCTGCCATTTCTCCTGAATATCCTGAATATAAGCAATAGGGTCTTCATCTTCCTTCATTTTATATGTTATAATTGCACCCATATCCAATTTGTCGGGATACTGCACCCTGAGAGCCCTCCAAACATCTACCCTACAATTATTAAACAGTGCTGTATCATGCATTTTTTTGCGCAGTCACACTTGAGTACCCTGCTCTCCTCAATGTGTCGTCAGTCCTCTACCCAAGAATGGCTGCTAAGAGAACTTTTATGTCCCCTATGGCCAGCGTGTTTCCTCCTGTAATTTTTCTAATTTGTATATCCATTTCCCAGCCCCCGAAGTCAAACTAGGGAGCTTGCATTTTTAGTTATCCTTATCCATCTGCGGTCATGGAATGTATTGCAGACTTGCTCCCCCCTCTCTAGAAGGGAAACTGTGTGAAACCCATCCCATGGTCGGATCCAACTATTAGTCTATTTATAGCTGGGCTAATCATCCCTATCCACCTTCTTTCTTGTAGCAACCTTAACCTGCTTACATATGGTGGAGACTCTCCCTTCTCAATATATGAGTGTCTTCAGGGAAGCTCACGATATGCTGTGGGATCTGGGGTTCTTTCTTTAGGATGCTCCAAATCTGACCATCGTACTTCTTTCTCCATCTGTTGGCTTCCCAGAGGGGTGCATGCACCATCTCCTTCTGCCACATGATCAAACTCTCTTTCCTCATCTGACATGTGTAGACCCCAACTAGTGTGGCAATCATCCCCCTCACCTCTACCTAGATTTAGTCTGCTTAAAGACAATGCTCGGCGTTCAACACTAACCATGTTTTCCTCCTCAATTCGTGTTTGAGGTACTGGGGATCGATTACCACTCCCCTGAGTTCCATACTCACTATCCTGTCTTAATTGCTGATAAACCTTATCAATCCTTTCTCCAATGCCTTCTGCATCATATCTTTCTTCCTCTAGCGCTACTCTAGGTGCTTCTGGCATTATCTCCTTTATCAGGAGGATCTTTCTCACATCGTATTTTTGCGCTCTGCCTCATTTGTTCCTTGAGGATGAGATTGGCATCCAAACCTCACTGCCTCCTATTCTGTTTTATTTCTTCCTCTCTCATCCCTTCTAGCTTTTTCTTCCTCATCCCTTCTTTCTTCTCTTTGTTCCTCTTCTTCTCTTCATCTCTGTAACCTTTTGGCCTTCACCCTCTGTGCTTTCTCCTCCTCTCTCTTTCTTTCCTTCCTGTCCGTTTCTTCTATCGCTCTTTGTCTATTGTCATAATTTCTTTGTTCCTCAGCCTGTTTTTCATACTTTTCTTCTTCTTCTCTGTTGCCGTCGATCACTGTTTTTACTTCCTTGCTCATCCTCCCTCAATCTCTTTTCTTGTTCCCTGTACTTCTTTTCTTGCTCGTTCTTATCTTCTCTTTGCCTAACTTCCTCGATGCTTTTCCCATCTCACTTAAGTAATATTTGTCCTCCCATCTATTCATTCTGTACAAGCGTTACCTCGTCAGCCCTATCCTTTTCTCTCTTCCATCGATTAATTTCTCAATCTATTCCTGTTGATAAATTTGACCTTTCATCTCTTTCTTCCTTACCTCATATAAACTTACAAGCGTCTTCCTTTCTTGTACTCTCTTCTGGACTACCGTCACTACTGTAAGCGGGGGTTCATATGTTGGGTTACTATACCCTGCCGCTGCCTTCAACTCTTTTAAAGGATAAACTCCTATCTCTTCTGCATTCACACTTTTAATTTCAGGCAAGGTAAGAGGAGCTGAGGGCAGAATGCCCTCTCCCTTATGCTGATTAAGCACCCACTCCTCCGCTGGCAGGTTCTCTTTTTCCTCTTGGTACATTTTCCAAAGTTCTAAAATTGCCTGTCTTTTCACTAATTTCTTTTGCGTGTATGCAGTGTGCAGGTATGTGGTCATGTGTTGCAATACCGCTTTTGACAATGATCCTCCTTGTGGCCATGGAATGAATATGTTATCCGCTCTGCCCTTTATCCATTCTGCACTCTACTGTTTGATCTGGGGCACACGTTTTGGCAGTGTTTTGCATAGATGGATGAGTGGTGTGTCCTCCATAATGACAGATCTCAATTGACTGTCGATACTTACCGGATCGTTAAATAAGCCTTTTATTTTAACTCAAATCACCACCTTAAATGTTTTAAAACAGATATGAGCAAGCACCATTAATCGCCGATAAATCCTCCTACTTGAATGACCTGTCTATCTTTTGATTGGTGGCAATCGCTTACTATACCTTAAATTCAACCACTGTTACTTTTCAAACTTTCACAGTTCTATTGCTCCTTGATACTTCACACAACAAGCAATATTTAGACTAATCACACTCTACACATTAATACATTAATAGCCCCCATCATCACCATCCCTTCAATATTAATAATTTATAATAAGGGTTATTCTTCACCCGCTTCTACTTATTTTACCCTATACAGGGTTTAAGACATCACCTTTCACTGTCCTGACCATGCGTTTTCTCTTATTATCACTACTTCCGTTGGAGTTTGAAATATTTTCTTCCAATTCTCTTGAACTAGGATTTCTAGGTGTTATCTTTGTCTACAGAACAAAGTATCACAATCACGCCCTTTTATAATGCCATTTCACTTAGTTTACTTGCATCCGTTAATCGACTCAAGGCCTTCGGTATCGACTCCTCCTTCAATCCGACCACTTCACCTTCCATCCGCAGAGCACCTGTGTAAACTGAGCAGGGATTTATTCAAAGAGAGACCTGCCCACCATCTCCATTCTTATTTCAAATTTCCATTGGCCGCTCTCCAGAGGAAACTTTGTGATCTTCCAGCTAATGGTATCGGATGCCCGATCATCCGAAATACTGGAGCAGAACTGGTTTGGATCTTGAAATCATCCGCACTGCTACCACATGAGCGTATGGCCCTTAAGAACGTGCCTATGGAATGGATGGGATTATACCAGAATAATTCTGAGTCCAAATAACAGAACCAACTCAGGAAAATGGCAACGTACTGTTTTATTAACAATTATCTAAATCAGGGAGGTTACAACGGACATCAATGGACAGACACTCAGTCTCTCAATGATCTGTTTTTTTAATATGGAAAATACGTCAAGAGTGGGGCCATACTACCTGGCAATAGTGAAAAAGTCTATCAAGGGTCAGGGATGGTTAAGGGAGACATCTAAGAATACTTTTCTATAAGAGCTAGGATTGTTATTGGTTGTTTGTTATCAGGTGGACGACTTATGCCTACCTCTAAATAAAAACATGTCATTTCAGAAACATTAGATACACAGTTTCTCATTGGTCCACTGGTCCTTTGTTATATGGACTGATACATTTGGTTGGCACGCTTGTGCCATGTCTGGAACATTCATTTAATTTAGCAGCATGTAAGCCCAGACCCAGGTGCATTGGGTGGTGGGGCATCATCGCCCATGCCTTCTACTATGAAATTGTCTTTGTAATTGACCTTGTAGAGACTTCTCATCTTTGGGAAAGCACAGGAGTGAGGGCACTCACTATCGTGTCTGGGACTTCAAGTTCAAGCTCTGTTTCCATCTTTGGCTCACGTAACAGGAGACCACAATTTGTCCATTTTGTAGGTTTTAAATGCTCTAAATGAATAAAAACTTGGCATGCTTGGTGTTTGTTTTGTTGCACATTAACAAGGAAAGATTAATCATCTGCACGCTCTCTCCTTTCCAGAATAGATAGCTGACCTTGGTTTCTTTGGTCTTCACTCCAGGCCAGACAGCCTCGCCATTCAGCTCCATGAGCCTAATATTCTAGTTTTCCATTCCCGCTTCACATATTCTGGCCTACTAAATTCATGATACCAATGTCCAGTTTCTGTACAATGGTGGCTTTGCCTGCATTATATTCACTACTCATAGGCAGCTTCTACGATGATGTAATCTAATCGTTTCAGCAGCTGTACATTTATTGGACAGTTGTTTTTTGCAGCACTTCGTGAATGTGTAATCTTCCTTCTTTATATTGGAAAGCTCACTCGATTCTTTACTTTGTTATTAGATTCTTCAGGATCTATAAATCATCATTAGGCAGTATCTCGGGACCTCATGCGCATTTCTTTATGACGTCATTGATTCATTGTTTAGCTTATTTTCACACTTCTTTAGGTTTTTACTCATGTAGGTTATCATCACTTTGAGGCTACATTTGGTAGGGTTGTCTCAGTGGGTATCTTTTTTCAAACACTCGCTGCAGTATTAGTATTATAGCTGGTGTTAGACACAGTACAATCTCATGTCTCCAATACACGGGAGGTAGGGGGGCGAATTCTCCTGCAGATGCACCCAACTGCTCCTCTACAGAGTGATGTCATGAATAAGATATATGAAGGCATACCAAAAAGATATGAAAATACTTAAGAGTGATGATGTAACTGAAGCAACAAGAGAAACATGGACTTAAAAATAAAGTAATCATATATACAAAGTAATCTGCTGACCAATAAATGTAAATACGCAGTAACGCAATGTAGAGGAGACTTGCCTTAGAGGAACATTTAACATGGCAAGGATGGCAAGGATGGCAATGATAGGAAAATGAATGTCGGCTCATGTCAAATTCAGCCCAGCTATCTCAGAGATAGACTAAGGCTGCAGAATCAGGAAATGCTGGAGAACAGCTTTGTGTGCACAATAAAGAGGAGTCTATGTTGGCCTGTGATCAAGGATGCAATTTTGAGGAATAATTACAAGGCACAAGGGCAGGCAGACAGATACGCCTTCCACATGAGACATATTTCTCTTAGATTAAAGAAGACAAATCATCTGCAAGAGCCAAGTACTGGACAATTAAATGTGTATGAAGTTTATACAAGATGGAGTGAGCAAGTCTCTAGAGGCCAAGAAGAGCAATGACATCCAGTATAATTAAATCAAATGATAATTATGTGTTATTTATATAGTGCCTTTATCCAAAGCGATTTACAGAGCACATATTTACATACAATATCAGCCAACTGAAATTGGTACTCATTTATCGGCCTCGGAAGGATGAAAGGCTGAGTTGTCTTGCCGGGATTCAAACCTGCGACCTGCAGATCACGCTCAGATCGCAGCAGCGAGTGCTCAACCCGCTGAGCTATCTTACCAGCAATAACAGTAAATGGACAGATTTGCAGTCTCCTCACACGTGATCCAGAAGTCAAAAACATGGGCCATTCATTAAGCTTTGGATGAAGATAGTGATGTGCTACACTCCCTCAAATGTCCCAGAACAGTGAGCAGGTTACAAGGTCCACTACAGACGAGAATACTTTGGGTAATTGCCGGACTGATAAGAGATGATGGATTAATTGGGAACGCGGGGAGTAATCTGACACGCCTCAAACACCTGGGTTTCGTTTCTCTTACGTGCTGTTAGCGAGCTGAATGTCCAAGGGTGGGACAATTGGTGAGAATGCCCACCAATCAGTGGGTCTATAGGGCAGCCTAACATACAATGTTGCATAGACTAATTTGCTGCCATTTTGTCCACTATAATCAGTATTATATGTATTTAGAGGTAGTTTGAGGGCGTGCTTTACAAATTAGAGCAGCCAATGAAGTACTAACCCGTATGTACACCTTAGGTCAGTGGTCTTCAAACTTTTTTGGCTCGGGCCCCCCCTGAGCCAAGTTTAGGCAGGCCGGGCCCCCCTAAAAGTGCTGGATGGACAGTATGTAGAAATCGCTATGAACTTTTGCGTGCCGTCACCGCACCCTACTCCCAGTACAGACCCTGGGCTCTCCCCCACCCTACTCCCACCACTATCCCAGTGCTGCCGCCCATCCTGCTCCCACCACAGTCCCATAACACAAACATACACACATCCATACACATTTAAATAAAAAATAAATCGCCATAAACGTACCTTCTGCAGGGGCCTGCGCGTGGTTGCTATAATGCCCCGCTCCAGGTTGCTCTGCCCGTATGTGCGAGGAGGCACAGGAGCACCCCCTCGCACATACATACATGCAGTGCCCCAGCCAGCATTTCCAATGAGCTATGCAAGGCTGGCGAAGCAAAACACCCCCAACGTTGCATGGCTCAGTGGTCATGTGCGGCTGGGGAAATTAACTGTGAAAGGCAAACAGTGTTTCCCTTTGACAGTTCAGCTGGCCCAGGAGCACTCCCTCAGCTGGATAAAGCAGCTGAGGGAGTGCTCAGTGTTTCACTGCACTGGCTCCTCGGCTCCTCCATAATGGGTGAGGTGGCCAGTGGGTGGATGCCTCCTCACCCATTATGGATGAGTCGGGAGGCTTGGACTGGCCTATAGGGCAATAGGGCGATGACTGTACCAAAAATGCAAAATGCTAGTGTAGGCCAATCAAAATGGGCCACTTTTTTGGCCAATGTGGGCCAGTTTGAGGAGTTGCTTCACTATGCAGCTAGTAGTTTTGACCATTGTTGCTGAATAAATATTCTTTAAATATCACAATTTGTTTACATTTGAATAAAAAACAACCCCTTGAGTACTATTCAGTCTGTGACTAAAGGACTGAATATCCATTTGCAACTGCTGGCCATGTTTTCATTGGTGCCTAACACCTTTTTATGGTCCATGTGATCTTCCCCCTCCCATTTCCTCCAATCTAAAAAAAACACATTTTTACACATTTCATGCTGGGCTCTGGCGCCCCCCCTAGGAGGCGGCCGTGCCCCCCTGGGGGGGCGCGCCCCACAGTTTGAAGACCTCTGCCATAGGTGCATATGCTCCCCTAACCAATCCATCCCCTCAATAGGTTTTACAGTTTGTCACATAGGATGACATCATAGATGACGCTTATTAGGGTCTCAAGTCCCTGTATCATCAAGTTTTTGTGTGAGTGTGCAAGCATTCGTCTGATGTCTGCCTGTTTGCCCTGCTTTATTTAATGGAGAATAAAGTAGCATGTTGTCATATTCTTTGAGTATGTCTGGATATTTGGTCTGTGATCTTTATTGATAATCCCTTCTAGCACAAGAGACATTTCAAGGTGCTAGAGCACATTTTGGTAGCATTGAGGATGGTTCAGGTCCAGTCGACCTAGTCCCAGATCCAGAGTTCCAGACGCTCGACTACTCCTGCCATTAGCCAGAAGACCGCGGAGTTTCCTGTGGAGAGTGGCACGCAAAAACAGGTGTTAAAAGATACGGTCGACAGATCCCCCTTTGATGAAACTCCTGCCCGGTCCCTGCAAGTGCCCCGTGGACAGAAGGCCTACTGGTCAGTTGAGCGAGGGACTCCCGCTGAGCCACGGACGTAAGTAGAACATCGCAAGTGGCAAAAATAGGGGGAGGGACTGTGTTGTAAAGAGTATATGTAAAAGAAACAGGATTTTGGGGGATTATAAAAGAAGGCGATACCTCAATTCCTGGTTTCAAGAGATGCAGAAGGGTATGCACTAAAAAGACTCCAAATATCGGTGTTAAGGATTCGTGAGTCAAGGCCAAAGACGAGTG
Source organism: Ambystoma mexicanum (assembly GCF_040938575.1). NCBI lineage: Eukaryota > Metazoa > Chordata > Amphibia > Caudata > Ambystomatidae > Ambystoma > Ambystoma mexicanum. Next base: position 548,816,033 of record NC_090930.1, on the reverse strand, counting down.
CATATCCAAACTCCTAAATGAAGTAAAAGTGAGATGAGATGCATTTACTAAAGGTAGTAAAGGAAGGCATACGCAGGGAAAAATAATTAAAGTGCACATGTGTGTGGGGTAATAATATGGCAGTATAAAATGTTTTGTTGTGTTTAGACTACTATCGATATGAAACGATAGTAAAAAATTAAGGTGATTCGTAGACTTATTTATCTAAAGATTGACGCCAATCAGGAGAGTAAAAATCAAAGGAAACTAATAAATAAATAAGAGACTCTTAAAATATCAATGATAAAACGAGATACTAAAAATTGATAGAAAGTGTAAACAAAGGAACAAAAAGAACATTGTTGGATAGATTTTTAAGTGATTAAAATATTTTGATTTTCAAATAAAAAGCAGCGATTGATGGTGCCTGTTCAAATTGATAAGTGTAGTTTATTTGATAAAGTAAAGAACAGAACAAAAGGTTGGGTAAGTATAGACAGTCGATATCAACTTGTCATTATGGGGGACACTCTGCTTCTACATGTCTGCAGGATATTGCCAAGATATACAACTAATATAAGGAAATATCATTCTGAGTGGGTTCAGGACATGACCAATAAAACACTTATGCAGTGGCCTCAAGAGAGATTGTTGTCAAAAACAGTATTGCATCATAAGTCAATATATTTACATGCAAAATATAAGGGAGAGAAATTACAGACAAGGCTGGCTGTTTTAGAGTTATGGAAAAGGTACCAGAGTGAGAAAGAAGATCCAGCCGAGAGGGAGTGGATGCTTAATCAGCATAAATGGGTGGATGTAATGCCTTCGGCTTCCCTTTCCCCTCCTTGAAATAATAGCTAAGGCTAAGTGTGTAACAATAGTACAGAATGAATGGATGGAAGGACACATATTGCTTAAATTGGATGATAAGGGCATTGATGGAGTTTAAGAAAGAGAAGAGAGGGAAAAAGAAAGAAAAGGTACAAGAGAGAATTTGCAAAGAAGAGAAGGAAAGAGAGCACAAGCCAAGGGAAGATTGAAGGAAAAGAAAAGGAGAGGTTAGAAGAGAAGAAATGGGATGAGGTAGAAGCACAGAATGAAAGTATGTAGCTTTCAAAGAAGGCGAGAGGAAGATGAATTAAGGAGGGAGATGAGCACAAAAGAAGAAGAAATGAACAGGAGTGGGGGATTAAAAGATGACGAGATAGAATATCTATGTCATAGAAGCATGGTGCTGATCGAAGCACAAGAACTATTTGAGGAGGAGAGAGGATAACAACAGCCTCATAGTGAGATGCAAGGAATGCCAAGAAAATCAACATGGGTGGACAAACAAGACATAGAGAATTTAGGAAAAGTTATTGGGGATTTATATAGGCAAATGAGGGAAAAATAAGGGTATAAACCCCAAGAGAACACAGAAGGGTCTTTATCGAGCCAAATGGAAGGTAGGTCAGATGACGTTGTAACAGATTAGCATAGAACGGTGTCTTTAAGCAGATTAGATCTTCATGAAGTGGAAAAGGATAATAGTCATACAAGCTGGGGCATAATGATGTCAGACAAAGAAAGAGAGGAAAACAAGAGAGTGCGAAGATAGGGTGCATGCAGATTTTCAAAATAATCGAGTGTAGAGAAAGGAGTAAGATGGTCAGATCTAGAGGACCACATAGACAGAACACCAGAACTCACATTCTCTAATCTCTTGCTTATTAGCAAAGACCTTAGAAGTGAATTCACGAAGGATGACAATACATCCACGCTCCCAGAACTCATGACCAAGGGCTTACAGTCAAAGCTAGTTAACGCTCACGATGACCAAGAAATGAGAAATTGATCCTTCTCAAAGAATAAGGACATAAATGAATCAGAAGTTCCATTCAGATGGCTGCCCAGCCTGGTGGTAATTTAACTCTTGCCTTCAGGTGAGCAGATTGGGGCAAACACAGCAGCAAATATTGTTGATGGCTTTGCTGAATCCAAGGCTTCAACTATGTGGTGACTCTCTAAGGAACAAATGCTGCGAGAGCTAGCGGCCTGCTCGAACTTTGAAGACTTTCAGAGATGGGTGGTGTCAGTAAGCTTAAACACTTGTACCCTCCCCCTGCGTCTCCCGCATCAGTCTAATCAAATAAAGCATAAAGGATTTGAAAACACCTCTCAAACTCCTCTCTTCCAGTATGGTGTTCACCAGCGTTGCCAAAAAGTCCAAACAGAGGCACTTCCTGCAGGTTTGCACCTTCTAGTGAAATATGTTCTTTCCGGCCAAAGTCCGGTGGATAACCCACCATGGGGACTCCACCAACTGCCTGGTCCTATACCTGGTCAAATTCCTGTTATACAATACACAGGGATGAATGCCAATCCTAAGCATGTGACCTTTCGGAGCATGCATATGAGGAAGTTACAAATGCCTAAGATCAATAACTTGTGTAACAAAACTTTTGTCATGAACCAAAGGAATTTTGTGATCACCAACATCGAGAATGCAGATGGAAATGAGTCCAGGGAAGCATTGCAGAATAAGGTGCTCTCATGGTTACAACAAAGAACTGGGCCTGGAGTCGTCAGATTGTCGGACCTTCAAATCTTACGTAGAATCGATCTGATTGACTGGTGTTCACAGCAAGCAACTGATTGTGTAGTAGTGGGTTGTGGGTATAGCACCTTACCTCCATATCTTAGATTGTGTAAATAGCTCCCTAGGGGATCCTCTATCTGCATATTGATAATCTGATGCCCTCCATTTTGAACGGACATACCTCCTTCATGCTTAGTGAGCTCACCATGTTATTGTGATGTTTTGCTGTAGTGTAGTCTCTTACTGCCTCTTTGTAACGCTCACCTGATTCCCACGGAGGCGCAGATCTGGCTTCGAGTGCTGATGCTTCTTCAATGGTGAAGCGCAGGACTCTGAAGATGGACAGGAAGGGCCCTCTACTCTGGCTTCTCCGGCTCACAGGAATATTCCCCTGTGCGTGAAAAGGGAGTATTACCTACTGACTGAGTTATGCTCAAGCCTCCCACTCTCTTCCAACCCTCCACGATACCCTTCCACGATTCCCCGTGAAGTCTCACCTTAGGGTCAGGAAGGATGAGCTCTCCATCCTGCTTCTGATGCAGGGGCGCATTGAAACCCAGTTACTTCACTGGATTGAGGATTGATGGGAGTTCAGGTAAGCTTGACTATTCAGGTAAGGGTCTGTAAAAGTTCTGTTGCAAGTTCAAAAGCCCAAGCTTAATAGTAATGTTCATTGTCTTTTTGCAGCAAGCGCTAATGCTTATGTCTTTTTTCCCCTTAGGGGCCGGGGTTCGGAATGCCGGAGATATGGCGCCGACCCGAAGTGAAACGTGCAGTTCCAGTTCCAGTAAATGGCAGGTTAGTTCTGGATGAGCGCTCGGGAACTGTCTTTGCATACGCTCATTCAATGTCTTTGGGCCTCATTACGACCCAGGCGTTACCTTTACCACCATGGCGTAAACTACGTTTACGCCATGGTGGTTGGCGGATTTACCGCCCCATTCCGAGGTGAGTGGGGCGGTAAGTCCCCATTAACCCATTTACCCTTCCCCATTCCCATTTTTGCCCCATAGGGCATAATGGGAGTGGGGAAAGGCGTTAACTACGCCACCGTAAATTACGGTGGCGTAATTAACAACAAGGTCCCTTAGCGCCATGGATTTTAACACCTGCTAAAAGCAGGTGTTAAAACCTCCATGGCGCTAAGGGACCTCGGAATCAGGCGATAAGGGCCGGCGCTGTTTACGCCGCCGTAAACCCCTTACCGCCTGGGCCGTACCTTTACCACCATGGCGTAAACTATGTTTACGCCATGGTGGTTGGCGGACTTACCGCCCCATTCCGAGGTGAGTGGGGCGGTAAGTCCCCATTAACCCATTTACCCTTCCCCATTCCCATTTATGCCCCATGGGGCATAATGGGAGTGGGGAAGGCGTTAATTACGCCACCGTAAATTACGGTGGCGTAATTAACAACAAGGTCCCTTAGCGCCATGGATTTTAACACCTGCTAAAAGCAGGTGTTAAAACCTCCATGGCGCTAAGGGACCTCGGAATCAGGCGGTAAGGGTCGGCGCTGTTTACGCCGCCATAAACCCCTTACCGCCTGGGTCCTAATGAGGCCCTTTGTCTTTTTTCCCCATAGGGGCCGGGGTCCGGAAAATGCCTGGAAGCGGCAAGACCCGAAATGAAATGGGAATGACCCAACAGGACCTGGCTCCTTGGAGGTAGGCATCATGACACTCTTTGATGCATGTGCTGTTTCTGATATTCCGTATCCCTGTTTAAGTTTTATGTTTTATATTGTTGTGTCCTGTTCGCTCTGTATGCGCCATCATGCCTCAGGGTCTATTGTGCGTGGTATAAATGAAATGAAGTAAAGTAAAGTAACAAACTGACACCATATACTGAGTGACCACAAGCACGATCGCAGGGCATTTATCCACACCTTAGTTAAGCAGAATAAGGGCACTTCCAGGATGGCAACAAACAGGCAAGACCAACTTCGCCTGGAAAACAAGGAGTGTAGGTGGGTATGATTATGGAGCAGGGTTCTCACCATTCCCATTAGTAGAGAAAGGGGAGGATGACTACAGTATATTCCATGGCCACAAATGGATAAAGACCATTTAAAATGTAAATTACCAAGTTTAACATCTGGTGCCGGAAAATGGATTTATGAGTTAGCAATAGGTGACATGAAAGGCCTACTGACAGCCATTCTAGAGGAGAGCAGGATATGCAGGTGTAACCTCACAAAGCACGACACATGATGGAGCGCCATTTAATAATTACAGAGAAGGTATGTGGCTGGTGCTCAGAGTACTATATCCCGACACATCAGATATGGGTGCGATTATGACTAGGAAAATGGGGAGGATGAAGACCCTGTTGCTTTTATTCAAGATATTCAAGAGGGGTGGCGTCTTGAGACGAGAGAGCGTTGGGACAAATCAGTGGCAGGGACTGCCTGAGCCAGTGCAATGACAAATGAAGAACCATGTGTGAATGGAAGCGAAAGCATGGCCAGAAATACATTTGATGATCATGCATTACTGACGATTGTTGCAAGAGAAGAACAGGAAGAAAGCTGAGAGTAGGAAGCAGGAAGAGGCGAAGTTAGTTCAGAATTTTCTTTCCATGAATAATGAAGTTGTGGCGACACAGGAGATGCAATCAGTGCAGCAAAATAACATAGCGTATCCCATGGATCAAGGTGGGTACCATTTTTGGCCAAGAGGAAGAGAGAATGGGCCTAGAGGAGGAGGACGAGGTGGATTTCAGAACCCTCAGGGAAGAGGAGGATTTAATGGTGGACAACCACAACAATAGTGGGATTGCGGGAGAATAGGACAAATAGCGAGAACATGTAGAAGCAGAGAAGGCATGCAGCAAAATTGGCAAACTCCAAGAGAGGGGATGGGCTATGCTCCACAGTATAATACAGAACCACAGGAATATTATGTGCAACATCACACACAGGCTTAGACATATGCACTGCCACCACAGCAGACGCAGCAAGCAGCAGTACAAATGCAAGTGCTGCAAGGGCAATCTCAGCAAGTACCCGTGCAAACACAACAGGTACAAACACAGCAAGCGCAGACACAACAGGCTATGGAACCAAAATGGAATATGAATAGCGGAGCCTAGCAAACACCCACACCTTAATTAGGGAGCGTGACTGTGGTCGGAGGAAATCCTTTCACAGGTACGGGGATTCATTTATATCCACAACAGGGCAGCTCACAGAGCGACCTCATGTGTTCAGTATTATCAGTGACACCAGATCCCGAAGAGGAACAGGGGTCAAGGTAACGATAGGAGGCAAGACATTTTAATTTCTCGTAGACACTGAAGCAACTCATTCCTGTGTCCGTGGGTGAAAGTATCCAATGGCAGGCATTGCCATGAATTTACAGGGATTCCAGGTGTGATATGTTTAGCTCCTTTTTACAGACGGATTACCAATCTCCATAGGAGAACATGATATGTCAATGCAATTATTATGTTCTAGGCAGACGCCAATTAACATATTAGGGTGTGACTTTATGATGAAACGTAACATGGCAATATCTTTTACTGATGAAGGAATGGTGTGTTCTACCCCAGAGATACATTATATGAATATGAGAGAGTTTATATTAGCTTTTACAGGCCATAAGGCATTACAAGGAGTTCTTTAGATCCAAGTATTTTTGTATAGAGTGACTGCTTCATTATCATGGTTACCCAGGGTGATAGGCAAACTATTGAGAATACCAGATGAGTTTTTATTTAAACTAGAAATTCCCATAGATGATGACAAATGGCAGATTATCCCTTTGGAGTTAGAAGCAGCAATGGTCAGAAAGGAAAGGGTGGTTCTTCATGGAACAGATGATGAGGGAAGAGGATGGAGGAAAGTTATAGCACTATGTGAAGGATATAGGTTGACAAACTTGACAGATGAAAATAGTCTTTTTTATAAGTCTCACTTATTGAATTAAAGTACAAAATGTAGAGATACCACAGAGAATGGTGCTGGTAAAAAGAAACTGTAATTTGTTCAGGAAGACTTGGAGAAAGTGCCAATATTTTATGGACCACAAGCCCATATGACGTGGATTTATTAAAAGAGCTACAAGCAGTTAAAATCAAGATTAAACCAGGAGCACATTTACCACACGCAAAGCAATACCCTATATTCAGAGAGGCAGATGAAGGCATATTCAAGACCATTCCCGCTTCAATTAAGCAAGGAATATGAGTGCAATCCGACTCTCCATGTAACACAGCTGTGTACCCTGTGAAAAAATCAAAGGGGGGGTTGTGGAGATTTAAACAAGACCTGCGCCCCCTAAACAATATATTTGAAGCTGAATTTCCTTTAGTTCCAAATCCTGGAACAATATTGTGCAATACTCCATCTAAAGGCAAATATTTCACAGTTATAGTTTTAAAAAATGCATTTTTCCCAATTCCCTTTCATGAAGACACACAAGATTTGACTTCCTTTTCGTATATAAATATTCACCTGAAACATAATTGTTTGCTCCAGGGGTACTGCGAGTCACCTTCAATCTTTAATAGAGTCCTCCAGATGGACTTAGGTAATGTCCAGTTCGAGAGTGAAATAATTCAGTACGTAGATGACATTTTGGTGTGTAGTGAGAGTGAAGAAAGATGCAGAGAAGACTCAGTTATGCTCATGACTATGCTCTCAGAGAAAGGGTATAAGGTAGACAAAGAAAAGTTACAATACTGTCAGGAAGAGGTCTTGTATATAGGACAGTTGATCTCTCACGAAGGGTGAAAAGTGACACCTGAGAGAGCATAAGCACTTATGAAAACTACAGACCCAAAACAGTGAGGGAAATGCAACAATTCTTAGGCCTATGTAATGATTGTAGGGCCTGGGTTTTCGATTACAGTATATATATTCACCCCATTTTAAAAGGACTTTAATAAGCACAGGTGGATAAGAGTAAAATAACACAGACAGATGAGATGACTGAAGGATTTGAAGAATTAAAAAAGGCACTCAGTACAGCACCTGTGTTAGGGCAGATTATCATGAAGAATTGTATCTGTTCTCTCATTCAATTAGAGAAGTTATGACAGCAGTCCTTACTCAGAAAACAACATTAGGACATGGACGTACAGCATTAGCTTATTATAGTCGGATTTTAGACCCAGTTAAGAAAGGACATTACCCTTGTGAGCAGTCTTTAGCTGCTGCTGCATTCACGATTGAAAACGCTTCAAGTATAACAATAGTAACACTGTGCAACATGCATTATTTGTTATTCTAGAGAAGCCCAAAGTACATTGAGCACACAAAGAGCATCAGGATACAAGGAAATAATCTTGAATCCTACAATTAAAATTGCTAGATCTAAGACAGAGAATCCAGCAACATTCATAGCAGAACCAGTAGGAGAGGATGATTATGTACATGATTGCACAACGTATACTGAAAGTTTTAATGATATTCCCCAAGCTAGAGAAAATGCTCTCGGGAGAAGGGAAATTGTCTTTATTGTTGGGTGTTCAAAAATTGACCAAAAAACTGGTGAAAGGCATATACGGGATCAGCGGTAGTGAACCCGATCAGATAGGGTGAATTTGAGGTAGTGACAAGCGCAAGATTGCCTTCGCATTATTCAGCACAGGCTGCAGAATTAGTGGACACTTATCGCTGCGCTTAAGAGATTTGAAGTTGAGGAAATGCCAGTGTACTCTCACTCCGCCTATGTGACATCAACTGTACACGCAGGTCTGTCACACTGGAAAAGGAGGGGCTTTGTCTGTGCAGACGGCACTCCAGTACAACATGCAGCCTTATTGGATATGCTTATTGAAGTTTAGTTTATAGTTTATTTATACAGCACTTATACACAGGTGAAGAGCTTCAAAGCGCTTCAAGGTGGGAAGGGAACAAGGGAATACAGTAATCATTCTTAGACCTTGCAGATTCCGAATGATCAAAACAGAGAAAGAACACTAGAATATTAGGCCTAATGACATTTCTGCTAGTGCAAGTGCATGAGTGGGAGACGAGAAGTGGTGGGGGGGCAGGGGATAAGGACAGACAATTAACTGGTCCGAGAAAATTTAGGTAATGCATACATACATACAGAGGTGCGGGAAAGGGGGGAAACAAAAATGGGTCCGGTCCAGCAGGGACCTGGGTTAAGTGCAGAGAGGTTGCCCTGCTTAAGGAGCGTAAGCTGAAATGGCAGTAATGCTGAAAAAAGTGCAGCAGCCTGGAGGCAAGTGTAAAAGACTGGCGGGGGAGTCTGGGACCTGTTAGGCTCTGGAGGTGATCCAGGCAACCAGTTAGCAAAAACTGAACAGAGTTAGGGGGGAGAAAAAGGAAAGGAGGTTAGCAAGGGAGAGAGAAGGAGGAAGAGAAAAGAAAGGTCTTGAGGAGTTTCAGGAAATTAAGGTGTTCTGGCTCAAGACAGAGAAAGGCAGGGAGGATGTTGCAGAGGGAGGCACCTGCAGAGGATAAAGATCTACCCCCAAATCTCAGTTTGTAGAAGCGGCTCACCCGCAGAGAGTTGGAGGAGGATGAGCGGGGGGGCTCTAGAGGGAGAGTATTTAGGGAGAGAGCGCTGTAGATAGGGCGAGCTCCAGCCCCAAAATGTCATGTGGATTATGCTGAGGATCTTGAACTTGATCCTTGTAGCCACGGGGAGCCAGTGGAGAGATTTAAGTGCCGGAGAGATGTGGTCCCAGGGCTTGAAGGCAAGGATAAGTTCTGTTCCGGATGAGTTGTAGAGGACGGAGAGTAGAAGTAGGAAGATTGAGAAAAAAGCTGTTGCAATAGTCTAAGCTAGAGAGAACCAGGGCTCTCGAGGTGATGAGCTTATGTGGGAAAGTGAGAAAGGGTAGAATACCTCTGAGGAGGTGCAGTTGGTAATTGGATTTTTTGGAGATGTCTGAGATGTGAGAAGTGAAGGAGAGAGGGGAGTTGAAGATGACCCCAATATTTTTTTTTCCTTATTGGTAAACGAGGGTGCAGGGCCAATGGGTGCAGTCCAGTGAGAGAGTGAGAAAGCAGGAGCAGAGGTCCCAATGAGTACGATCACTGTCTTACTGGCATTCAGGCAGAGATAATTAGCAGCACCCCAAGCCTGAATTTTGTATTGACAATCCGGGATAAGCAAGGAGGAGGAATCTGAGGGTAGCCTGAAAGAGAGCTGTGTGTCATCCGCATAACACTGAAGGTTAGAGGTGAAGGTAGAGATCCTGTGGGCCAAGGGGCCATGTAGATGTTGAAAATCAAGGAGAAAGGTTAGCACACTGGGGGACACCACAAGTAGAGACAGTGGCAGGAGAGAAAAGGTCTGAGTTCAACCTGGCAGGGCTGGTCAGAGAGAAAGGAGGTGAGCCATGCCAGGGCCTGATCTGTGATGCCCATGATATCTCGGAGACAGGTGATCAGGATGTTGTGGTTTACCTTATCGAAAGTAGAAGACAGATTGCAAAGAATGAGGACAGAGGGAGCGTTAGTGTCAATATTTAAAAGCATTAAGTCCAGTGACTCTAACAGTCGTACAATGCGCAGCACACTCTAAAAGGACTGACGTAATTTCCTGCGGAAACAAAGACATAGAAATAGAAGCCAAACAGGCAGTCTATTTCCCAACCATTCCTAATTTTGAAATAGAAAGTGTAAAACAGATGACAGGACGATGCGTGTAAGTAAAGAGAGGGCTTTAACATGCTGTCTATTTTCTAGTTAATTGAGATACAAGGACGAGCCCCACAAGATGAACAGGATCTGTGGAGAAAGCAAGGGTGTTCTTTACCCCCCACTTAGGCAATTTGGAGGCAGGATAGCACTGGAAAGCCAGTTATGCCTCGAGCATTATTGCAGATGGCACTGGAGCAGCTTCACTACCCAGCGCATACGACTCGAGAGAGTCTTGCTGCTACAATTGCAGAAAAATTGTTTTACCCTAATTTATTAGAGCATGTCCCAAAGTTTATTATAAATTGCATTGTGTGCCAGAAATTATTACTAGTCACACTTTGCAAACAGTAACAGGAGTAATCCCTAGAACCAATGGCCCATTTCAGCATATACATATAGATTATGTGGATATGCTGCAGATGTGCAATGTCTACAGATATATGGCGGTCATGGTGTGTCCTTTTTCAAGATGGATCGAGGCAGGCCAATGCATGCACTGATGTCACATGCTCTGCCAAGTGTCTTGTGCGCAAGGTGTTTCCCAGATGGGGTATGCATGGTATAATATTGTTTATTTATAAAGCGCCAATACACAGTCAAGTGTTTGAAAGCACTCAATGAGGTTGGGGAACAAGGGAGTCTCTGAGAGCTCTTGAAATTCTGAGACGATAATAGTCTGCAACGGCAGAGTAAGTGCGTAAAATACATTTAACTGTTTGAGATACAGCAAATAGGCCTCACAGAGATTCTGCAGTTTTCCTAGTGCAATTGAGGGGTGAAGACAAGGGAGAACAGACGATCTTCAGGCACGCGCGTACGGATTTTGCAAGTGCACAGATGGTCACAGGGAGGGGGAGGACGGGTTGGTAGAGACTGCAATAAGTGCAGAGAGAGCCACTCTCTAGGGTTATTTCTCAAGTGCAGTGGGTGGGGCCCTGAGGAAAGTGTGAAAGAGGACTGGCGGGGGTGCCAGGGACCTTTGAGACTGTGAGGTACACCAGTCGGCCAGTCAGCAAGCTATAAGGAAGATGAGGGAGAGAGGGCAAGAGCAGAGAACTATGTTAGCAGGGTAGAGAGAGAGAGAAGGAAGAAGAGAAGAGGAAGGTTGCGAGGTTTTGTGGTCTGACAAGGGACAGCATTTTGTAAATGAGTTGTTTGTGGAAATATATCTTCTATTACCATTAAGCACATGCTGTCCTCCATTTATCACCCACAGGTGAATGGCAGCAGTGAGAGATTAAACTGATTTCTAAAAGAAAGAATTGCGAAAATCAAGATGACTTGAAATAAGGGATGACTACACTGCCTACCCCTTGCCCTACATGCATTAAGAAATCATCCTGGCTCAGATCACCATCTAACTTCTCCTGAGTTGGTTACTGGCCACTGTATGAGAACACTCCCTTGCTCCTCCTATTAGGGTAGGAGCTGATAGCCATAGTGTAAAGATGACACTAGGTGACAAGATGCATGATTATCTAGCAACAATGACTGCAAGTGTTTCTTTCATGGCTCCACAGGTTAAAAACCAGACGGAGAGATCAAAAAGAAGCGACAAAGACAATCAACCCATCGATTCAGAGGATTTGTTAAAGCCATCTAGCTTACACCCAGTGGACCAGGTGTTGGTACGCAGGTTTGTACGCACTTGGAGTATGTCCCATTTTTGAGGGACCATATGAGGTGGAGGAAGTCAGTCCCACAACTGTAAAATTGAAAGGAAGAAGAGCCTGGCTGCACCTACATGATATCAAACCATATAAAGGAGAGGCACTGACCCCTCCTGCAGCTGCCCACAGTGAAACAAGAGAAGAAGTTCAGCGCATGCTGATTCGCTCTATGGCAAGGACAATGACAATGAAGAGCACAGAAGCACTCTAAATTGAGGACCAATATCTTCCAAATTTGATAAGGAACAAATAGACTTGCAGTTATCCTGGAACATGTTTTAGATAGGTCCAAAGAGACAATGGGCCTCATTACAAGTTTGGTGGTAACCGGTAATTGCCCATTTGCGGGTGCTGGAAAAAAGATGCTCCCCATTCCTATTCGGTCCCATAGGGCTGAATGGGAATGGGGAGGTCGGATGCACAGGCACTGTTTATAACGGTGCCTGTGCATCCGACATGCTGCACTCGCGGGTGCCTTTCTGCCCGACAGGTTTAACATGGCAGGCAGAAAGGTACCTGCGAGCACAACTTGTAGTTTTCCGGGCAAGCTTACTGGTACCGTAGTTCCCGGACCGGCAAACTCATAATGGGGCCCAATGCTTTGAAAATACTGGAGTCTAAAGAAAAGAAGGACACTTCATCTCTTATGTTACCCATTGTAATGCAGATATGGTGGGTGACAATGGACCACTTGCTATTATCCCTGATGAGAGCACGTACAGCATTCTATATAATCCTACTGGGCACATATTTCGATTTAAAAGGGATGCTGAGGAAGATCATGCAGATCTAAATACATATCTTGATAATTTGGCACATTTAAAAAATAATTTATGGTATCAGCACATGAAATCAGTGTGAGAGAGAACATCAGATTGAAGCTGTTATGTCTGTTCCTTAATACTGTATGCCATGAAAGGACATTTATTGCAAACGAAATGCCTGCACACAATGAAAAATTTCTCATTAATCTAGCAGCATGTGCAACCAGAGAGCAGTTCGGGGGAAAATGGGCAACTTTACCATGGCGATCCAGAGCGACATTTCCATATGAAGATACTTATGTGAAAACAAAGAGGATGGAAAGTGGAATGGGGTGGACAAACAAGAAACGTATGTATCCATTCCAGATTGGAGTACGAATAAAGATTGTCGAGATGAGGAGGATCTATCACTCAGACATGACTGAAAGATCAGGAAAACCAGGATGCTGGGAGAGACCTCAGCTATTGGTGTATGGGTGTGTCACCACCAGTACCAGATGGGAAAAAGGAATGTTACCTTGCCCTGCACACTTATTGAAGAAGAAACAAGTCGACATAGTGCAAATAGTGAATGACAGAATCATTGGCCAAGTACTCCAAGTTAGTAACATGGGTTGACAATTAAGCAGGACCAGTATATATAATAGCACTGAAGAATGCAGAATGCTTCAAGAATGGAGGCCTGGTCCTGGTTGGAGAAAACAAAGGACGTGGACAGATAATCAAAGTCCCTGGACTGAATGAAGGAACTGCAGTGTTGATGGACCGATATTGGGCCTGTGAATCTAGAGCTTACATGCAGTTGCCTAATAATTGGGGACGAATATGTTCCCTTGTAGTAATACATGTTCCACCATTGGTGATTCCCCAAAGAAACATCAAAATTGATGGATTTCCAAAAATGGATGATCATCAGAGGAGGAAGAAGTTGCTCAACATCCACCAACTGAAGAGAGAGAATGATTTCTCACCAAAAGCAAAAATAATAAGGTCTTATGAAGACATTCCAGATGAGTATAAACTGTTCAGCAAGACAGCAATGATAATGACATCTATATTCATGCCAGGACTTCATACTGCAGTGAATGCCAAATGTCTGCATATTACAAGATGGGAGTTGCTGCAGGCAATCAATGCAACAATAAAAGGATTTACTGCAATCAGAGAAGAATTGAGAGCCATCAGGCTGATGACGCTACAGAACACTTTAAACTGTTGGTTCCTTCCCATGCCGCTCTTTTTGCCTACTTAAGCAGCCCTTCACTCTCTTTTCCTTTGCATTTAGTGAGCAGGTGCAAGTGGATATAGGTCACCTGGCCTAAGCCCACCCACCTGTCAATCACCTTAAACTGTTGGTGCCTTCCTGGCTTGCTGCTCTTTTTTTTCTAATTAAGCAGCCCTCAGTGTCTTTTCATTTGCAGTTGGTTGATTGATTGATTGATTGATATTTTATTTCTATCGCGCTCGTACACAAGTGTTTCAGAGCACGACAAGGCAAGGGAGGGGAACAGGGGAGAATAAAACAGCGATCTTACTAGGCCCAGTGACATTGAGAACGCGCAAGTGCATAGGAGAGGGGGGGGAGTGCATGGAAGGGGGGAGAGGTGGAAAGTGCGAAGCAGAGGAGAAACAGATAAATAACAATAAATAAATAATAAAGGCAACAAACAGTGGTAATGCAGCCAGCAATTTGCAAGTGCTAGGTTTAAGGCAGCAGATAGGGTAGGTCTGATAAGTGCAGGAAGAAAAAGGGGGGGCTGTATGGGTACAGATACAGACCCCAGTGCAAGGGGTGGCCCGGAGGCAGTGCGGGAGGGTGGCAGGATGAGCAGGTCCCTGGGCCCAAAAGACAGAGGGTGGCCAGGTGCATAGTGCTAAGAGAGAACAGATCAGCAGGGGAGAGGGGGAGAGAAGGCAGAAGAAAAGAGGAAGGTCTTGAGGTGCTTCTGGAACCGGAGATGGTTCTCCTCATGTTTTAGAGTGGCAGGGAGGCTGTTCCAGAGGGAGGCCCCAGCCCAAGACAGAGATCTACCCCCAGCTTGTTTCTTAGGAAAACGACTGACCCTGAGTGAGTTGGAGGTAGAGGAGAGAAGAGCTCGAGAGGGGAGGTATTTGCGGAGGGATAGCTGAAGGTGTTTTGGACCCAGGCCCCAGAAAGCCTTGTGGACAATGCAGAGGGTTTTGAATTTAATCCTTGCATCCACTGGGAGCCTGTGGAGATATTGCAGAGCTTGAGAGATACGATCCCAGGGCGTGAGGCCAAGGACAAGTCTCGCAGTCCTGTTCTGGATTAGTTGCAGGGGGCAGAGAGTAGAGGCAGGTAGATTTAGAAAGAGGCTGTTACAATAGTCCAATCTAGAGTGAACCAGAGCTTGAGATACCATGAGCTTCTGGGGGAAGGAGAGGAAAGGCAGAGTACCTCTGAGGAGGTGCAGTCGGAAATTTTACTTTTTAGAGACCTCAGAGATGTGGGCGGAGAAGGAAAGGGTGAAGTCAAAGATGACCCCCAGGGTTCGTAGCCTCGCAGGTGAGGGTAGGAGAAGGGCCAAGGGAGGCCGGCTAGAGAGTGAGGGGAAAGGATGGTGAAGGTGTGCCTATGAGGAGGATATCTGCCTTGCTGTCATTCAGACAAAGATCATTGGTGGCACACCAATCTTGAGTGGCAGTTAGGCAATCAGAGATGAGAGAGGGAGACGAGGTGGCAGAGGGCAGCCTGAAAATGAGTTGAGTGTCTTCAGCGTAGCACTGGAAATTTGAGCAGAATATGGCAATGTAGTGGGCGAGAGTTGCCAGGTATTGGTTGAAATGCCAGGGCGAGAGGTTAGACCACTGGGGAACACCACAGGTAGAGAGGAAGATAGATGACAGGAAGGACCCAAGTTGCATCTGGGAGGGTCAATCTGAGAGGAAAGAGGTCAGCCAGGCCAGAGCCTGAACAGTGATAACCAGGTTTTCAAGGAGACGGTTGAGCAGGATGGTATGGTTGACCGTGTCGAAGGCAGAAGAGAGATCGAGGAGGATGAGGACAGAGGGAATGTTAGAGTCAAGGTTGGTGAGCAGATCTTCAGGGATGTTTAGGAGAGCAGTTTCCATGCTCTCTGAAGCCAGACTGGTGGTCATGGAGACAGCCAACATAATTGGAATGAAGGTTAAGCTGAGAGATGGACAACTTTTCCAGGAGTTTGCCAAGAAAGGGAGTAATGGAAATTGGGCGATAGTTAGCTGGACAAGAAGGATCAGCTGTGGGTTTCTTGAGAAGAGGATGCACAAAGGATTGCTTCAGAGGGGAGGGGAGGGATCCAGAGGCAAAGGAGTGGTTGCAAAAATCAGCAAGGGCCGGAGCGAGGGTGTCAAAGTGGTCCTTGATGGTTTTAGAGGAACAGGGATGAACCTGTTTTGAAGAGGCTTTCATAGATTGGACTTGTCTAGCAACCTCGTCAGGGGTGAAAAGAGGAAAGGACGAGAAGGATGGTTGGGGGGTGGCTAAAGGAGGGTCAGCAAGCACAGATGGAGAGGGAAGAGGAGGAGTGTGGACAGGATGTCCTGGGTTTTTGAAATGAAGTGAGAGGAAGGGCATTGCAAAGAGCTTGGGAGGTAACAGGAGGGGTAGAGACTGCAGCAGGGTTGGCCAGCTCCTTGCAGATTTTAAAGAGTTTGGCCGAGTTGTTAGATGCTGCAGAGACACGAGCTTGAATGTGGACTCTCTTCTTGGTGAGGACAGAGAGTCGGTATTGCCTTTGTAGCAGGTGACAGGCCAGTTTGTCAGAGGATGAACAGGAAGTCCTCCATTTCTTCTCAGCTGCCCTACAATTACGTTTAAGTGTAGCTAGGTCAGAGTCATACCAGGAATTGCACTTGGCTTTGGACTTCAAAAGGATCCTCATGACAGGGGCAAGAGCATCAAGCGTATCAGAAATTGAAGAGTAGAGCAGAGACAGGGCTGTGTCAGGATGAGAGACAGCCAAAGGTGGGGGGTGGAAAAAGTGGCGGCAAAAGCCTTAACTGACACACGCTTGAATCAGAGCGAGAGTTGAGAGTGGTAATATGAAGAAGGTTGCCAGCCTTAAAGACCTTCCAGGGAGGGGTACAGATCAGAGGTACGCCCTGCGGAGGAGAAAGATGCTTAGGAGGGGCAGAGGAGGAGGAGGAGAGAGAGGGCAAGGTAGCCAAGGGGGGGAGAGGAGGGGACAGCAGGAGATGAGAGGAAATTGATGAGGCGAGGGAAGCGCCTATCAAAGAGGAGGAGATTGGCCTGAGGGCCTTGGACCATGACAGTGCCATTTATGTAGACATTAATGATGACTTTAGAGGAGTCGAAGGAAGCCATGAGAACTTCCCAGTGAGTGCCACCATTAATGGGGGAGGAGGATATAGGGCAGAGCACAGAGACCATATGAGGAGTCCATAGATCTGGCGAAGGAATGACAAAGAGGATGTCGGTAAGGGTCTGTCTGGCGGAAGCATTGGAGTAGGTGTCGGCGATAGGAAGACCAGGATTAGAGGCCAAGATATCCTTTTTGAACTTCCTACCAGAAGCAGTTGGAGAAGATACGAGAAACAGAAAGCGCCATTGGGGTGGAAGTAAGGAGAGGATGGAGATACTGGGGGGGCTAAGGCAGGTAGGTGTGAGACAAAAGAGAGTGGTGAGGTCACTGGGCTGGCAAGTTACAGAGAAGAAACAGTATACAAGCAAAATACAGAGAATTTCGCAATGGGCAGCAAGATATGACTTTTTAGCACAAAGCAAAAACAGCAAGATTTGACTTTTTAGCACAAAGCAAAAACAGCAAGATTTGACTTTTAAGAGCAAAGCAAAAACAGCTAGATTTGACTTTTTAGCACAAAGCAAAAACAGCAAGATTTGACTTTTTAGCACAAAGCAAAAACTGCAAGATTTTAATTTTATGAGTAAAGCAAAAACAGCACGATTTGACTTTTTCAATCTTGGAATCGGATGTTGGCAAAGGGTTTTAGGAAGCACTGCGCAGCAAGATGACAACATGGGAGCAACGAGCAGAAAGAACAGTGATAGTCAAAGGCAGTAGAAGTGAGTCCATAAGGAGGGAACTAACCCATAGTTCTGGAGGTGGCAAAGTCAAGGCAGTCCGGATTTCTTAGAGGAGTGAGGTGGCCACATCATTGCGGTTAAGGTGCAGGGAGGACCCCAATTAGCGTTCCGGAAGCGGACAGGGAGCAGACAGGGGCCTTGGAAGTGGGCCTTTGCTGAGAGGGCTGGCTGAAGCCTGCCGGTCCCTGATTGGATGGAAGAAAACACTCAGCAACCAATGGTGAGCAGGTGCAAGTGGATCTAGGTCACCTGGCCTAAGCCCCACCCACCTGTCAATCACTGTAAACTGTTGGTGCCTTCCTGGTTTGCCGCTCTTTTTGCCTACTGAAGCAGCCCTCCTGTCACTTTTCCTTTGCAGTTGGTGAGCAGGTGCAAGTGGTTCTAGGTCACCTGGCCTGAGCACCACACACCTTCTCAGCCGTGCCTCTTCCTTTCTGCTCTTAACTCTTAGATCAAGGGAGTCTCTAGCCCGGGCTTCCGAAGTGAAGGGCATGTGAAGCAAAGGGAAATTCCTGTTTGGGCCTGTTTGGGGTAGGAGGACCCAGGGCCTGAACCCCTGCTCAGCCAACAGGTAAGCATGCGCCTACATGTCTTTTCTCCCTCTGTCCCCCCAGGCCATCCCCACCATCATCAGGCAATGCCAGCGTCAACTTCTCCGGTGCTGGGAGGACGACAGGTGCTCTGTGGCATAGTAAGTTGTGCATTTGTAATGTATTTATTCTTGCGCCGCAGAGCATGCGTGCCCGCTTCCCCCTCCCTTTGTCCCGGTTGCTTCCTTATTTGTTGGCCCTCTCCACTCCCTTTCTTCCACCACGCTCATATTGGTTGGCGGGCCCTTTAAATCAGCGAAACAAGGCACCACCTGCCGTGGCAGCCCCCTCAGCCAAGGACCAGAGGCTATGGACAACTCCAGTGGTGTCTGTTGGTGTCTGCTGTGGTAGCACATAGCCTGCAGCCTTCGACCTGCTGGGACTGATCAGGTAAGTCAAATCTGGGTGTGTTGTATTGTGCTGTGCTCAAAAGCTTTGTCTTTTCCCCCTTCTAGGCAAGTCAAATCTGGGTGTGTTGTATTGTGCTGTGCTTAAAAACTTGCCTTTTTTCCCCTTCTAGGAAAGTCGAATCTGGTTGTGTTGTATTGTGCTGTGCTCAAAATGTGCCTTTTTTCCCGCCCTTCTGGGAAAGTCGAATCTGGGTGTGTTGTATTGTGCTGTGCTCAAAAACCTTCCTTTTTTCCCCCATCTGGGAAAGTCGTATCTGGGTGTTTTCGCATTCCAGTAACTGTGGCATTGTTGCTGGTTCTCTCTAGGCTCCCACCTAGACCCTCCTCCCCCACAAGATGTGCCATTCGTGATTTTGAGCTACTTGTTCCCTCCTGTGTCTTCTGTTGTTGTGACCTCGGCCCCCCTCCTCACTCTCCCCCTGTGCATTCTGAGTTGTGTGCCAAAGGGCTATGCTTCTCTCTCTCTTCTCTCCCCCCATTATCTTCCACCTACCTCCTTTGCACCCCCTATAGTACTCTCTGTCCCTCCCATCTTCTTTAACTGCTACACTATCTCTTACCCAAATCCCTCTCACTAAGTCTGGAACGAAGAAGTTCAAGAGGGACATCCTGGTCTCCAACCGAGGCTTCCCTATCGCTGATGCCTACACCAGTGGTTTCTCCAGACAGGCCCTCGCTGACATCCTCTTTGTTGTCCCCTCTCCAGACCTATGGACCCTTCATAAGGTCTCTATCTTTTCTCCTCCTCTCCCATTAAAGGGGCACCAGGTGGGATGTCTTCTTAGCCCTCTTCCACTCCTCCAAGATCATCATTAATGTCTAGCTGAACGGCACCGTCTTGGATCAGGGCCCTCTGCCAAATCTACTCCTTTTTGATAGGCATTTCCTGAGTGTTATAAACTTTCTCCCTCCTTCTGATACTCCTTCCACCACCTCTTTGGCACCCTCAACTTCCTTCCCCGCCCCCCTCGGGCTCCTCTACCACCTCCACAGGGTGTACCTCAAGCGTGTACCCCTCCACGGAAGTCTTTCAAATGTGCCAACCTGCTCCACGTCACTACTCTCAACTCTCATTCGGCTGTTAAACACTCCTCTGACATCTGTCACCGCCTCGAAGAATTCAACCTAGATGCCTTGCTCTCACTGAGACATGGGTTATGGCAATTCTGTCACAGGTTTTGACACTCTCCTCCTCTTGGACTACAAAAGATGCTCTGAACCCAGAAACAAACGTCCTGAAGGTGGAATAGTCCTGATATTTCGAGAGTGGGTCCCGGCCTCTGCTATCCCTATGTAGGCCTACTCCTACTTTTAATGCCTGGTCTGCAGGCTCTCTATCTCTCCTGGCCTCTCTCTAACTTTGGCCACCATCTACAGGCCACATGGCCAGGTCGCCCTCTTCCTCTCTGAATGGGTCGACCTCCCCTCTTTACTCCATGCCTCTACTTCTCAACTTCTCCTCCTCAGAGATCTCAACATCCACCTAAATGCTTTTTATTGCTCCTCTGGCCTTTTCTGCAACCTCTTTCCATTCTGCCCTCTGGTCCGACACACTTTACAAGACATACTTTGAATGTTCTCATCACCTCAGACATCCCCCTCTCACCACTCCTCTCTCTTGGGCTGGCCCCTTTCTACTCTCCACTCATCTGAAACTCTCTATCCCTCAGGCAAAGCACCCCTGGCCCCTGAGCACCACCACCTACCTTCCCGGTCATTCGGCCCATGAAGCGTGTGTCAGTGGATGCCTTTGCCTCTACTTTCTCTGCTCCTCCAACTCCTGCAGCTGACTCACACCCTGACACAGCCCTTTCTATTCTGCATATTTCTATTTCCAACACCCTGGACATCCTTGCCCCTTTCATGAGAATCCAGCTGAAGCCTACCTCCAAGTATAACTCTTGGTATGATTCTGATTTTGCCGTCATGAAACACAAGTGCAGGGTGGCTGAGGGGAAGTGGAGGGCTTTGGGCGCATCCTCCGACAAACTGGCCTGCCGCCTGCCACCTGCTCCAAAGGCAATACAGACTCTCTGTCCTGTCCAAGAAGAGAGCACACATTCAAGCCCACGTCTCTGTGGTCTCTAACAACACAGTCAAACTTTTTAAAAGCTGCAAGGAACTGGCTAATCCTGTTGCGGTATATACTTCTCCTGTTCCCTACCAGGCCCTCTGTACGAGTCCGGCCTCTCACTTTTCCCCTAAAATTCAGGACATCCTCTCCTCCATCTCATCTTCCTCTTCCTCTCTCAGCCCCCCTTTGACCATCCCTCCCTTTCCTCCTTTCTCCTTTTTTTTCTCTGACAACACCTGACAAGGTTTCTAGACAGGTCTGTTCTATGAAAGTGTCATCCAAACAGGTGCTCCCCTGCTCCTCCAGAACCATCAAGGACCAAATTGACACTCTAATCACTCTTTCGCCACTGAACTGTCCCCTTTCCCCTTAAGCACTCCCTTGTGCACCCGTCCTCAAGAAGCAGTCTGCCGATTCTACCCGCCCAGCAAACTATCCCATAATCTCCATCACCCCTTTCCTGTGCAAACTCTTGGAAAAGCTGACTATCTCCGAGCTTACTTTCCACACTGAATCTGTTGGTTGTCTCGATGACCATCAGTCTGGTTTCACAGCTGCCAGAGGCATGGAAAATGCTCTCCTGAATACCTGTGAAGATTTGCTCTATAGCCTTCATTCCAGCATTTCTTCTGTCCTCATTCTCCTGGATCTCTCCTCTGCTTGGGACACAGTCAACCTTGCCATCCTGATCAGTCAACTATGTGAGAACCTGGACATCACGGATCAGATCCTGGAGTGGCTGACCTCCTTCCTCTTGGACCGCCCCTACCAGGTCCAACTTGGTCCCTTTCTCTCTGCCACCTCTCTCTCTCTCTACCTGTAGTGTTCCCCAGGGCTCTATCCTCTCACTGTGATTTTTCAACCTCTAATTGTCCTTTTTGGTACACTTGATCTCTACCCTCTCCTCTACCTTTCAGTGTTAAGTGGATGACACTCAGCTTTCCTTCAGGCTCCCCTCAGCCCCCTCTCCTCTTTCGCTTATTCTTGACTGTCTATCCGTGATTCAGAATTGGTGCACCTCCAACGATCTCTGCCTTAATGCCAGTAAAACAGAGATCATTCTCATTGGGACCCCTGCCACTGCTTTCCCTCTCTCACTCTAGCCATCTGCCTTGGGCCCTCTTGCATCGCCTTCCTGAAGGCAAAAAACCTTGGTGTCATCTTCGACTCCACTCTCTCTTTCTCTCCTACATCTCGGACATTGCCAAGAAGTCCCACTACCAGCTGCACCTCTTCAAAGGGACTCTTCCCTTTCTCACTTTCCCCCAGAGGCTCACTGTCTCAAGAGCGCTGGCTCTCTCTAGGCTGGACTACTGTAACAGCCTCTTCCTCAATCTGCCTTCCTCTACTCTCCACCCTCTGCAACTAATCCAGAACAGAACTGCAAGATGTATCCCTAGCCTCAAGCCCAGGGACTGTATCTCTCCAGCCCTGAAATCTCTCCATTGGCTCCTGGTGGCTGCAAGGATCGAGTTCAAGACCATGTGCACTGTCCACAAGGCTTTCTGTGGCTGGGGCCTGCACTACATCCAACGCTCTCTTCCAAAATACCTTACTTCTCAAGCCCTTTGCTCAGATTGCTCCAACTCTCTAAGGGTTAGATGCTTCTCCCGGATGAGAGTAGGGGATAGATCTCTCTCAGCAGGTGCCTCCCTCTGGAATGGCCTCCCTCCCCATCTCAAACTTGAACTGGACCACCTGAAGTACCGGAAGCAGTTCAAAACTTTCCTCTTCTCCTCTGCTTTCTCTCTTTCCCTCCCCTACTGACCTACCTGACCTACCTATCTGCTGTACCGACTAGTACTCTCAGAGTCTCACTGGGTACCAAGCTCTTTCTTGATCAGTCACCCTTGCACGGCCACCGGGCCGACTACGCACCTAGGAGCTGCAACTGTAACCTACAGTCCCTTGTTCTCCTGGTACTACCCAGAGCAGTGCTGCCCTGGATATACTTACTCAGAGTATTGTTGCCCTTTTTTCCCCTCCCCGTTCCATTGCACTTCCTCCCTCCCTTTCCCCTTGCACTTCTTCCTCTCACACATTCATGATCTGAATGGCACAAGGTCTAGTCAGATTGTTTGTCTTGTCCTCCCTCTGTCTTCCCTCCCTTGTCTTGTTGCGCCTAGAAAGACTTGTGTACAGGGGCGTCATAAATGACTTATATCATATCATCATAACAGATATGTCCTGGACTCAATTACAGCAATGAAAGGAGGTGTGTGCACCAAGGTTGGGCCTTCTTGCTGTACATTCACACCAGCTCATGATGGAGAAAATGGAACCTTGACAAAAGCAATAAATATGCTGACACCCTTGCATACGAAGAAGGAAGATGAAGCTGATGAGACAGCAGGAGATGACTGGTTTTCATAGCTATTATCATGGATTCTGACCAGGCTGGTGAATGCTTCAAAATACTTGGAGCAATACTAGTGTTGGCATTGCTAGGACTTTGCATTATAAGAATCATCTTGGGACATTGCCAGATGGCAGCCAAGAAAGCTATTGGGATGATGATAATGATTGATATAGATGCAGGAACTGGTGAAGAAATGCAAAATGAAGAAGGTACATGTGAGCATATTAAAAAAAGTGCCCTTGCACATCCAGGAACAAAGTTCTTATACCGCAAGGATCATAAAAAATACAGAGGACTTTGGACATTCTTTCGACCAACTGGAGAATGTTGTCACATGACCTGGAGTGTGGATGAGCATATAAAGAATGCAGGTCACCTGAGGGGGTGAAAAAGACATTGATTACAAAGAAGGGACAGTATGAAGAGAAGATGGAGAAGATTGAAGAGGAGTATGTGATTGAGGACTCAACCAGAGGAGGGAATGTAGAGGAGCAGGTAAACTTGCTGTGCCTAATCCCCACCCCCTCACTGCCGTCATATTGGAACAGCAGGAGAAGAACCATAAATGGGACCCCATGTATTGTCCCTATACCATATAGAGTGTACGAGAGATGATATGCACTCAGACAACCATACAGAATGTACCCTTGCACTGAACAAGTCGAAGGATGTGGCATGGAAGGATGTCAGCACATACCATTGGACATTAAAGAGTGATAAGTGTGATCTGAAGAGGGCAGAGTGATGTCATAAAGATATATGAAGACATACCGAAACAATATGAAAATACTCAAGAGTGAAGATGTAACTGAAGCAACAAGAGAAACATGAAGCTAAGGAACAAGTAATCGTATATGCAAAGAAGATACAGTAACTTGCTGACAAATAAATGTAAATACGCAGTAACGCAAGACATATAGCGGCTTGCTATAGAGGAAAATATTAAGTGGCAAGGACAGCCATGATAGGAAAATGGACGTTAGCTTGTGTCAAATTCAGCCCAGCTACCTTTGAGACAAGCCAATTCTGCAGAATTAGAAAACGCTGGAGAACAGTTTTGTGTGCAAAATAAAGAGGAGTCTACATTGGCCTGGGATCAAGGATGCTATTTTGAGGAATAATTGCAAGGCACAAGGGGAGGCAGATTGATAAGCCTTGTATGTGAGACATATTTCTCTTAGAATAAAGAAGACAAAAACATCTACAAGAGCCAAGTACTGGACAATTAATTGTGTATGATGTGTATACAAGATGGTGTGAGCAAGTCTCTAGAGACCAAGAAGAGCAATAACATCCAGTATAAATAAATCAAATACCAGTAAATGGAAGGTCGAAATGGACACATTTGTGGTCTCCTCACATGTCAAGTCAAGAACAAGGGCTATTCATTACTCTTTGGATGAAGATAGTGATGTGCTACACAACTTTAAATGTCCGAGAACAGTGAGCAGGCTACAAGATCAACTGCAGAAGAGAAGACTTTGGCTCATGGTCTCGCTGATAAGAGATGATGGATTAATTGAGAAAATGAGGAGTAATCTGACGTGACTCAAGCACCTGGGTTTTGTTTCTCTTACATGCTGCTAGAGAGCCAAAAGTCCAAGGGTGGGTGAGAATGCCCACCAATTAGTGGGTCTATGGGGTAAGCTACCATACAATGTTGCATGCACAAATCTGCTGCCAGTGTGTCTGCTATAATCAGTATTATATGTATTTAGAGGTAGTTTGAGGCATATCTTACAGATAAGAGGCAGCCAATGAAGTACTAAACCATGTGCATATGCTCCCCTAACCAATCCCTCCCCGCAATAGGTTTTACAGTTTGCCACATAGGATCATGTCATAGATGATCCATATGGGGTATAAAGCCCCAGAATAATCATGTTTGCGTGTGAGTGTGCAAGCATCCGTACAATATCTGCCAGCTTGCCCTGATTTATTAAATTGAGAATAAATAGTATTTTACCATATTCTAGGATTCTGTCCGGGTATTTGGACTGTGATCTTTATTGGTAATTCCATCTAGCACAAGAGATGCTTCAAGGTGCTAGAGCACAAGGCCATCTATCGCTGTGTGTGATGTGAATAGATCTGACTTGAGTGGACAAGGGAGAAGGTAGGGTGGGATAATTATTTGGGTGGGGTTGGAGGATACATGAGACAGTTAGGGTAAGGGCAGTGAGAAGAAGATGTTGAGGAATGAACTTGCATGTTGGAGGTGAGGGGGTTTAGGATTGGTTAGTTAGTGTGGTCAGCAGCATGCTGAGATAATACAGGGCCACTAGCAACCAAAAGCACTAGAAACTACAGTGCCACTGGTGACCAAATGTGGTTGCTACAGGGTGATAAGAGACCATAAACAGCAGGTATGAGCCCATTACCAATCAAAACCATATGTACAAGGCCAAAGGGGGCCGCAACAGCAGAAACCTGGTGAGGGTTTGCTGGAGCAGCATATCGGTGTTTGGATGATGTAGCATGTTTGAAGATCACTATTATTATTAGTACCCGCCGTGGTGAATCCAAGGGATACACTTTATGTGGATTGGCTTATTTCTGAGCCATACCTGTAATCCCGTGGACGCATGTACGTGCTTGCGTGCCGGGTACACTGTTGTTTCCCATTCATTACTACAGAGCAAGTTGGCCCAAAATGGCACCCTGTTGCTCCATAGTAATGAAGCAGTACGCGTGTTCTAGTGTTCCTAGAATGAACACGTACTGCTGTGACGCCTTTTCAAATGGCAAAAGAAATGCTGCTTGAAAAGGTTTTGCTACTAGATTAGTATCCTGGGGCTACAACCCCGGAATACTAATGACATTAACCGCCTCGCCGGCAGGCCATTACCGCCTAAAGGTCATGCCCCTAGGCCCCCGTTAAGGCACGAGCGTATTACCTTAGGCGGTAATGGCCTGCCGTCTCGGCGGTTATTGCCATATTATTATCATTATTATAATTATTGATATTATGGTACTTATGAAGGGTGAATCTAGCTTCAGGAATAAAAGCAGCACACGCTCAGGAATCCATGTTCAGAAATGCATCCCCGTAGTTTGGAGAATTAGGCAAACTCCAGGTGTTATGTGTGAAAATAAAGTACTTGTAAAATGTTAACTAATATAATTCAGCAAGAGTTAGATGACAGCTAGGGTAAGTCTGACGACAACTCAAGACGCATAAAGGCTTCTGCTCTATATTGTTCCACTTTCTATGAG
This sequence comes from Ambystoma mexicanum, assembly GCF_040938575.1. Lineage (NCBI taxonomy): Eukaryota > Metazoa > Chordata > Amphibia > Caudata > Ambystomatidae > Ambystoma > Ambystoma mexicanum. The sequence continues at coordinate 548,789,696 of NC_090930.1, read as the reverse complement.
GCGCCACATTTGGAAAGATGGCTATATTTGAGCTCTTCCATCCAGGTTTTAACATACTGCAGTCGTGTGAAGCCTTAATAGAATTCTTGATGTCATGTTGGGGAACATTTTTCACGTGATTTCGTTTGGTGTTTCTTGAATGTATGGAGTTTGCTCTGATGTCATAATTATTACCCCTAAATGTTTTCTTTAATAATCTGAAATTCTTTGTTATCACCTGTGCGCAAGGTGTAGACAGATAAAACCTTATTCTCCAGTCCCTTCATGTTTTCTGCATTCTTATATCCATAACAAAAATACTGCAGGTATTCCCATTGGAAGAAAGAAGAAACCGCAGTAGTCTCCTTAGGTCTTAACTACCCCACACTTTCAACAAGGCATTAGGGCATTTCTGTGTAGTGTCCAAATGCTGTATACCTCAAAAGCATTAGTGCTCTTGAAGAGCCATTGAAAAGTACATTCAAACTATGGCCCCTCCTGCGTAGCTAGGCACGCCACCATAGCTCTCAACTCACCCGCTTTTGGCAGGTGTCACCCGCCTTGAAAGCAAATGAATCACCCGCCAAGTCCCTCATACGTCCATTCACTTCTATGGGCCTCTCACCCGCCAAAAAGAAAATCGGGTGTTTTCACCCACCTTGCTGACAAAAAAGGTTGAGAGCTATGGCACTCACCACAGACAGACCCTTCCATTATTCCTTTATATACAATGTTCATGCAAGTGGGACCATAAAGAAAGATGTCAAAAATAGGCAGCAAGAGGTTAAGGTATATGATTTCAGTCGGAGCAAGTCACCCACACGCAAGCCACTTAATTATTACTTTAAGATGGACCACAGAATGTGTCAATGAGTAATTTTGTCTACCTACATACGAAAACTGCATGCCCGCCGAAAGGGGTGCATGGCAGAGTTGCTTAAGGGCACTGCCTCTCTTCACCCTTTGTATTCATGACTTTGGTCAATGTCTGAGGGTGAGGGGGATCACCATTGGTGTGTCAGCTTTGTAAAGCACCCCTGTGCCGGTCCTCCTTTGCTTTGACAATGTGGTTGACCTTGCAATGACTAAGAACTCCCACAGCAACCTCCTTGAAGGCATTGGCTGTGGTAAAAATCGAACCAGTAATGCCAACAAAAACAATATTGTGGTTTTGGGCCCTGGCAAGGAAGAATATTAAATGTAAATTTGTTATCTTTAGAAATCATGGACAGTTTTGATAGCTTTGTATTAGGTTTTCAAATCCTGCTCACTGACATTAGCAAAGAGGAGTGGGGGAGGGGGTACTTAAGGACACCTCTATTGCAATTCGTAGATGTCCCCATCATTTGCATAATACTTTTATGGACCCTACTCAGTAAGCTTGCAGAGCAGAATCTTGATCCCTGTCCATTTATGGAGTAGAATTATGGGGTATATTAGCTGTCAAACTTTGTAGTCTTCCTGGACAAACAGCTATTGACATGTGCGCGGTACAAATCAGCATAGCAGAACATAACATAACTTCAGACCTAGCAGAACGGACAAAGGGGCACCAAAATGGAGATACTGAAATACTACAGTGAGAATAGCATGCATTAAATGGTGGGAAGTTTGCCCAGTTGTACCACCTGAGAACGAAGCGTTGACACTTATTGCCAACTCATATGGATGCCAGAGGGCACTGTCCTCTCTCTACGGGTTAATCCAGTGGAAAATACAGATGGATGCAGTTAGAGTAAGAGGACAATGGGCTGCTGACGATGGTGTAAATATATAAGATGATACGCAGGGAAAGATGTGCTTGCTTACTAAATCTGTCTCGATGACCCTAGATTTAAATTGACTCTGTTTAAAATTCTTCATAGACTCCATTACACCTGCTGGAAGCTCAAGAAACTATATCCTGAAAGAGGTCTTTGTCCTCGTTGCTGACTATTTGCACATGCTTTGGAACTGTCCCAGACTTGGTGGTTTTGGGCCCATATCTATGACACTACGTCTGAAATGATTGACAAGCCACTACACCTGTCACCTATGAGTGACCTCTTTTGGTCTTGGAGAAACATCCTAGAACAGCTCAAAGGGAGCTTCCGTGACTTGGGGTGCATATTGGGAAAGAGGTGCATCCTGAAGAAGTGGAAAGATTGCATGCACCCGCGAAAGGAAGACTCGTTGAAAGAGGTGGTGTGGTCTAGCAACTGTGAAGAGTTGTGACTGTGTACTCTGTTGCTGTCACGACCAAAGGATATCTGGGGAGAGATTCACAGCTTCCTAGCCGGGACCCAAACTAGTGTTGATACACCTGAATAAGCAGCCTGTTTTTTTTTTAGTTGCGCATGCTCGTACATAAATTGATGCCAATGTTGTCTTATGTTTTTGAAATGCGGAAAGGATTGTTACCAGGCTGCATGGGGCTACACTGGGAGACCTTCCTGTATGCCATGTACTATGATGCATTGATTGTTACTAATTGCACTTGCCAACAACAGTTTAAAAAAAAAACTGTGTGGTCGAGAACCAGCTCTGAATATCTCTCGTAAATTAGCTCAAGTAACCCTTATGTTTTTTTCTGACATTTGAACTGTGAATCTAGACCTGTGTAGTTCTGGGTGCCTATTTGATCCAACCGGAGAGCCGAGCTGTATTATGACCCTAATGTGAGGTCAGAGCTTTTGATAGTATTCAGACATTTCCCTGGTTTGGTTGCATTGAGCCCCATTTGAGAATCCTAAATCTTGGTTATATGCGATTACTCCACAATGCATCCTGAACAAAGACATCCTCGACTCTCGTAATACTCGCTGCCAACACAGACATGCTACCCCACCAGGGAAGATAAGAAGTCCAAAATCGACAGCTCGGTGTCTGGAGGCTAGAACTGTGTGGCATTGCTGCAGCATACCTAGAGGACATGGCACCCTCTATATTGAGATATATGGTTCTGCAATTCAAACTTAGTTCCACTCAGTTCAAGGCTTTGGGAGCTCCCTGGGTTCAGCTGTGAGATTGGACTTGGTCCTATCTCTGTATGGGTGACCTCTTAAACCTTAGAAACCCCCATTAATCTCTTATTTGTTCTACCCTATCAATGGACAGTTGGGAAACGCTTGGCTGAAGCCTGCATTAAGCCTGGTTGGGGTGTGTCAAGTCAGGCAGGCAATACGAAGCAATATGCGCCGTTGGATAAAACCTTGGTTACTGAAGTATATGGTGGCCCGGTACTTGCAGCTGCACAAATTGGGCAGTGGGAAAACGAGCTGCGCAAACTTCAGTTGGATGTTGTAACCATTTACAATGCGGGTTTGTAGGTTTTGATAGAACATGTATGTTCTCAGGGAAGGTGAATGTACTCTTTCTATATAAGTCGTAAGAAAGGATTGTGTCTGACTGAATTATGTGTAACTTAAATGTATTTTTTCTGTTGGTTGCTTTGCTGAGTCGGCTCTGCCTGCAATAATTATGATTAGACCAGGAGTACAATATTATTTGTTCCCAAAGTCTCGTCTTTTAGTCACATTATTGCCTCATTGCTAAACCCGTTAACTTACATTAATTGACTGGGGCAAACAGATTCTACTTTTGCGCAACTCTTAAAGCATCAGCATTCAGAGAAGTAAACTCGCCCGCCGCTATCACGCTTCTTCACGCTCAGAGCAGAGGCCCCCAACACGTGCAAGAATGTAATGACTCATCCTGCGTAGCTCTGAGAGCGCGCACAGTTATGCAGATATGCGGCGCAGCGGATTCACCTGATGTGCCCACCGGTGGCACAGGATGGAATGTTTCAGAGCTGTTTTCATAAGTCTCCAACACTGCTCGTAAACACCGCGACCAGCTGTGACTTGTTTCTTCCGAAGGACACGACTGATGACATCCGCATTCCAGTCACAGTTTCTTGAGGAATTTAGTGAAGATGAAAAGATGACGACTGCCGTCATGACGTGCTTTATCGCTTCCTCTTCCGTTTCCGGTCTCACTGGAAGGCTCCAGGATAGCATGTGGAAAGCGCGTGTTTTCCTGCGACTCGACACCTGCTCTTGAGATGCGTTTTTCCTCTGTTTGCCCGTTGTTTTCAGCCTTATCACAGGACGAGAGTTGAAAGTAAACCTAATATTGTATGCGTTTTAGGGCGTGGACCCTCAGCAATTATTTAATTTTATTATTTGTGATTCCTGGTCCTGATCAGGATTCTGAAAGACAGCAACGTGCACAGTGCTTTACATGGGATGCGAAATCGAGTGTTGGGGGTTCTAAAAACGGGTGTGACCTAAATGTTGGGACTGGACGAAAGAGGGTGCTGCCTGACCCAAACAACACAGAAAACAATGGAGACATGCACTTTGAGTCACTCGGCATGGTCTCAGATGGATTGACTGCATCCAGTCTGCATATTGCATATTCATTTATCTGGGGTTTGATGCTCTTAGTGTTGTTTCACAGTGCATGCTACTACCAACAGTTTTTATATACAAAAGTATCAACATCAGAGAGAGGAAAGGCTGAGTTGTCCATGACAATATTAGCTACTGTGGCATGGCATATTAACACAGATCTCTGAAACATGGGCTAACAAACCTGAGCTGTCTTTTTAACTATGATGACGCTCAAACTTATCCGAATGCTTTTTGATTAATGCATTTGATCAACCTAGTCCTGAGAGAAAGATAACAGTGCTATGCAAGTTGTACAACAGTGAATGCACAAAACGGAGGGACTCCAGTGAGCACAATTATTGGATCATTTGAACAGCTGGGGCAGACAGCAAGAAATCCTTTGGTACTTCAATGCTAGATAAATCAAGGTGGCAGAGCTTGATCTCAGTGAGCAGAGAACAGGTGGGAGCTGCTAGGAATTGTGCTCCTGTTCTAGACAACTAACACCCCCTGCTCGAGGGCGAACGAGATGCGAATGGGCCATGGGAGTGTTGACCACCAACCTGAAGGCAAGAGCACTCAAGCAGTTAACCGTTTAAGGTGCGTGCTGAAAGGCATGCATGCAAAGATAAACACGTGCATATCTGTTTTTGAATTTCAGTGCAGAGGACTATCATGGCAATCCCTTTACGATGGCCCTGCTCAGTCGTTCTGCTTTAAATTGTGATGTAAACATTTAAATAATGACATTAATACCTTAAACAAACTGGTAAAAGGGCTTAGGGTGAATTATGTGAAGGGCACTGTGGAAGGTTGATTGGTTTCTTTACAGCACATTTCAGGAAAAGTTCCTGCAGTCACCTGATTACTACATTCGGAGCTTGTCTTGTTAAAACTCACGCAGAACTATTCTGAGACAACAGCTGAAGAATTGTTAGCTAACTCGCATCTCACTGTGCTCAGCTCCCAACATGTTCAAACAGCATCGTGACTCCAGAATGCTTTACATTCACAGGAAGCTTATGGGAGACATGAGACGGAGCCCAGACAGCACCACTCTGAAAGTGTACATGGGAGGTAGAGGAGAATGATCTGATTATGGATGACAGGGAGCCCTGGCAGAGCCCCGGATCTGGACCAGTTTTTGGAGACTGCTGGGACTCTGCCCTGGCTAGCCCTGGCTCACTTAAAGTGCAGAGCGTCCACAAGTTCGTTTGGGCAGTGTATTGTAGAAAGTGCTAGAAATGTAAACCAAATATGATGGGATTACATCTTGAGAGCAGGGGAGGTCAAAGGTGCAACAGGTCTAGGCTAAGGCAAAGGGACGTGATAGGCTTTTAAAAAGTGAAAAAAACAAAGGGTGAAAATAAACCCCATTGTAGAAATATTACATTAAGTATGTACAAATCACGAAATAAACCAACCTGTCATTATGTTATGTTACGAAATGTATAAAGCACGTTGGTCACACAAGGGCATCATGGTGCTAAATATATACACTATATACATTGATTCAGTGACTTATTGAGCAAAAGGAGTAGAGGTCTATATGTATACTCCCTCGTAAATGAGTGCCCATATTTGCCAGCATACCAAGTAATGTTACAATTGTACTGTCAAGACGGAAAGAAAAAACAGTGATAGAAATGGAATCATATTATTGCCTGGTTGTTTCCCAAAGCATTCAGGTTTATGCACCCCCCGGCCCCTTTCTAATCACCCACTATTGGCACCTCTTAAAAGACATGCCACATATAGCCACCTCCATTACCCACACACTACTTTGGCTGCATCAATCTAATGTTAATTCTGCTTAAATTGAAAACAAAGAACGTGTTGCAGTGCTATTCTGATCATGGACGTGAAGTTGTAGGGCGCTGGGATTGGGAACAGTACATCGGCACATGCAGTTGGTTTCCCTGGATTCGTGAAACCATATTTTTTTTTTGCCGGATTCTGAATCTGAGGAAATCTGGCCCAATTCCAGCACTGATTTTAAGCAAAAAGAATATATTTTCTCCCAGACAGCTTGCATGGCCTCTGGTTTTATTTAAGTACAGTGACCGCGTTTTTTTGTTCTCTCGACAGTGTACTATATTCTCCAGGGGGTTCCCAAGTGGTGTTTTCTTTTTTGAATAGCCCCTTCACGATATAGGTTAAAATCCCTTCCAGATGGTGCTTGCCCTCGGATGCCTGGAGAACATTGAATCCTGTTCAGGGGTGGCCTGGAGTCCATGCAGGTTAATGTGAAAGGGGTGCGGCTCATTCGTTTCCTAGACACTCCTCGGACAGCTGTGATTCCTCTTCAAATATTCGCCCTCTACTCGCCAAAGCTTATTGGTAAAAAGCCCTCTTAGAATTGACACAGGCCTTTCTGGTGCCAACGATCCGTATCATCAGAGGTCGAAGTGTAATGTAACGTTGTGTTCCCCGGTCAGGTCCAGGAAGCAACATGGGGCTTTGCTATGAAATCTGTTTTGCGAGGCATTACGCGGGATGAATGAAGCTTTAAATATTATATGCATGTGTAGAGAATGAAGTGTTCATTGAATGTATCAATATAGTGTGTAGTTACAATTATTGTACATTTTGTGCACACCTTTAAAGACAGCCCTTGCTAATAACAAGCATTGGCAATGCCAATAGTTTTGGCATTTACTGTTCTTTGCATTTTGCATTTATAGGCACCTGGGTGCAAGGAGGAGAGTGCAAAGTTTTAAAGGAGGATGCGATAAGGGGTGCAGGTGTGCAACCGAACGAGAAGAGGAATAGAGCAATGGAGGAAGCCATTGATAGAGGGTGCCATCGATGATGAGCAATAGGAAATATGAGTAAGAAAGGGGGAGAGAGTAAGAGAAAAATTGAGTGTGAGAGGAAGGATGAGAGAAAAAGTGAGGACTGAGAGCAAAGTTGAGTGTTGGAGAAGCCAGAATAAGGGGATATCTTCAAGAGTGCCATGAAATAGAGCAACAGCGCATGCAGGGAAAGAGAGACAGAGCACAGAGAGAGAGAGCGAGTTACAGTCCGTCAACTACAGTGAAGACTAACTGCCATTTGCTCAGCTAAATTATGAAAAAAGGCACATTTGTATGGCACAATAGGTTTATTTCACGCAATTATGTTTCCAAACTGTATGACAATGTGTGCAACATATTTAACAGAAAACCTTTATGTTAATTAAACTGGATTATTGTGCATAGGAAGAAAAACAAGCTGAACGTGTAACAATGCAGCATTATCATGTTCTCATTGATCAGCAACATTTCCACTACGAAAATAGGAAATGTGCCCCCAATTATTGCTCCACACCTCATTCATAATGGATTCGAACCACTAAAACATGTGTGTCCTGGGAGGATAGCTCAGTGGCAACGTGCACGCCTTGGAAGGAAGACGACACGAAGCAACACAGGTTCAATCCCCGTGCCCGCGCTTAGAAACCTCTGGGTGTTTAAGCGCGTTATAAATACGCAACTAAGACAAAAAAGAAACCAATTACACTTCCAAAAAACAAAAACAATTCCTGTAACAGAGCCTCGATGCCTGTGGGCTGTGTGAGCGCTTTAAAAAAGTAAAATAAATAAATAAATGTGGTCATTAAAGAAAAAAATCCGCTTTCATGTAATCTGAACTGCACTTTTAGGGCAGACTTCTAGTTCTGAAAGCAGAGAAAGGACTTAAAATTAAATACCTATGCCACGACGATACAACAAATTGCACTCTTGCGACCCAATACGCTTAAAAATAATGCTATCAATTTCTATTGGGAAGAACGCCACCAAGCTCCACAAATAAACAGAAAGTGATTCTAATGGGTCGCCAAAGACTGCTGCAAAATGATTTTGGAATGTTGCCCACCCTAACGTGAGTTGGAGGATCAAACAATTGTAGACGTACCAGTGAGTCGTGGAGGGGTCAAAAGAATGACCTGAACCCTGGGAGAGGGGACTCGGGTAAATCAAAAACGCACAAGACAATAAACCAGAAACCAAGAGGCCAGCATTTACTAACAGCATGACATGGGAGAAGTGGTTAGTGAGAGGCACTTTTTCCTAGGCTGTTAAACACACAGACTGGGGACACTTCCCCACTTTCTGCGAGGAATAGCAAGACCACTTAGGAAAGTTAGAGGAGCAGCTCTGCCTCACTCTTGGGAAATATCATAAACTACAGATAACAGATTGAAGTCTTTACATGTCACCAGACAAGAATCATACACATTAACACTTATGTATGACTTTTAAAGACAATTAAGTATTCTGTTTGGCATGGAGAGTTGGTTGGTGGTGGGAGTCGCCAGCAAAGTCCCTGTGTGTAACACTGGTGACATTGGGTATTCAGAATAAATGCCGGAGAGAGATCATTTGAGGGTAAAGCTCAAATAGCAGTGACTTTGAGAGGGTTGATGGAATAGACAGCGTGAAACAAGCATTTCCAGTGGGAAGAGTGGACAATGATAGGGTTGTAGGGGAGCAGTAGCACCAGAGACGGGGGCACGGGAAAAAGAACACAAATGGCAGGTACGATTAGAAAGAAACCCATGTGATGGGAAAAAGAAAACTCACTGAGCATTACCAAGAGGGAGAAGCTTCAGTGGTTGAGGGACAATACTGAAATCTGGGAGGCGATTAATGACTTATGTGGGGAAAAGTAAAATACTGGGGAAGAACCACTGAGTGAGACACAAATAACATACCAGGGGATGCGCATTACGATTCCCATTGATTGCCACTATTCTGGGTGGTTGAGATTACTGTACATGTTGAATTCCCCACAAGAAAAGGTGGTTATACAGAGGATTGTGATCTCAATTATTTGTTAGTCCCATGAGATTGTGCTTCACACTGTGAAACTGAGTCCCACCGAGGGTGTTCTGCAATTACCACAGAAAGGGGGATTTTGACCACCAGGCTATGAAGCGGGATTCTTCAGGCCATGGGAGGGGCATGCTGTGGGCAGGGTTCTGCCCCCACTTTAACCTGCAGGTTGTACATACCATGACTGCTGCGGGTCCTCTGCACTAGGCCACTTGTCCGCTGTGCGGTCAGTACTGGTGTCGTCCTCATGATCCCCAGTGGGAGGGACGCAGTTCTGCTACGTGAAAGCGGCCTGTAATGGCAGTGCAGGCAGTAGCAACTGTTTTCCCTTAGAGGCGGGGGACGGAGGGAGACAGCGGAAGCCGTGGAGAAAGGGTTGCGTGAGGGAGCATAAGCTGGACCAAGTCAGTCGCATGCGCAAAACCCAAAGATCCCAACTGCAACCCGGCTGTGAGATGAATCCAGACAGCTCTGCTGGCTTCTGCCTGCCTGTACTAACGCTGTGTCAGCAGCTGCGGACAGTGCGAGTATGCTGTCTGATTGCTCAAGATGCTAAAGCTTCAAAAAACACACCAGGCCTCTCCGTCTCTAAAACAGATCACTCCCCCGCCCTTGGCCACATCCCCTTTAAAGCGATGTTCACCTCAGCTGCCGTGGCTCTCGCTGCCCCACTCCAGAGGTACCAGCAGTTTGAACAGAGGCAGCCTGCACCCTGCTGCATCAACACATGAACACAAAAAACATTACTCAAAAAGCACATTGTCATAGCAAATTCAATAGCTGGTTTACGTTAATCAAAACTAGAAACAAAATGGTTTACTTCTAGAAACAAACACACACTGCACAGCCAATCTGGTGCTCTTTACATCAAAAACACTAGATCAATCCGCCACAAGTCACTAGATGTACATTTTCTGAGCCCTTTTGAACCAAAACATAACTATTACACTACCGTTTTAATTTTTCATAAAGAATTCTGTGAAATGTGTAACATAACTTGAAAGCTGCAGTAAATATATTTTAAAGCATCAATAAAATAAAATAAATTTTAAATAACATTAACAGATGGTGGCCTCCATTTTGGAAGTAAAAATGGCTGACAAATTGAATGAAAATGAAAAAGAGAGGTGTGGTTGGAGGGAAAATAGGTGGGATGAGAGGAAAATCCTATAGATTTCACTTAGCAATGGGTGTCAAATGGGTGGGACACATAGCCAAACTACAGAAATTCACCCTCATATGTCATCTGCATTGAAAACCTACATTCAAAGCCCCTATTTCAAGCTCTTATGTTAAAGGGGAAGTACGCTTAAAAATGTTATTGTCCCGATCGTTCGGGCATGTATTGTTAGCATACTGTAATCTATCATAAAAAATGTTCCTATGCATCTTACCTTAGTTTTCCTCACTTTTACACATGCGAAAACAACAAGTTGGGTATGGCCATTTTATGCTAATCTTATCTGTTGATGCATCGCCCTAAGTTGAAGTGCGCTACCGGCAAGAATACAGATCGCCCACCTCTGAAGCTGACATCACTAGTCCGAACGATATGCTCCACCTATTTTCATGACGTTCATGGCCAGCATAGCCAAACGTGCCCCATCATCACCCATTCCAAACGTTACTTAACGCAGAACCAGGAAGATACACACAGACATCCTCACACAGAGAGTATCTTCTCTTTCTTGCCCGAAATAGGATTGGAATATAGAATTTTTAAAGAAAACATCAATAATCAGCAATTTAACAAGTGCTTTTATTTATCAAAGAAAGCTCACAAGAGATTACTAAATCCATGAAATGAACAATATTTTTTTCCATATAAGTTATAGATTACGAACTTTGCATGCTTCGAATGTTGTTTATAACTTCCTCATGATACGCCGACTGCGATCAGCGATCGATTAATCCAGTACTCCAATTATTGTGTGTCCTTATGTTAAACCAGCAAAACATTCTAATGACGCTCTTCGTGCTCATTTTGGGAGAAGATATGGATTCTTTGCACTTTCAAGTGCAACGCTTTTGCTTCTGCACATTGTTACATGAGGAAGGCTGACAGGTTGCTCCTTGTTGTTGGTACAGCCGAAGGGAATATTGGTCCCTGTCGGTCGTCCCACATAACAGTCATGGAAAAAGCGCTGTTTATGGTTATCCACCAATGTTGATTGAAGAATCCATCCGGCGGTAGCTGGAAACTATGGCAGACGCTGAACGGTACAATATATCTGTGTACATAACAGAATAAAAAAATATATTTCAGTAGCCGTTCTGTAATCAAATATAGCAAGTTACTGTACAATTCATACCGCATGAAACCTAATCCTAAACACAAATCATAAACACAAACCACACATATTGAACACACACATGACAACATGAGGGAATATTTGAGCCAATGAGGTGCATAAAAGGTTAGCGCTGTGAAGTAGGTATAGCTCAAAATGGGATTGAGAACCACATGCAGAAAACAAGGACAAAGATAGCAATCTTTAATGTTCAACCACAGACAGATGGCATTTTATGAAACTGGCAAGATTAATGATCGAAAAGCGAACCTAGTGGCCATGGAAAATGCTCATCGCCCGCCCCTTCTCCAGAACACCGATTTTATGATGCCCAAGGATACAACGGTATGTTCCATGGGACAAAGCAGTTTAGATATCACTAGCCTGCATACAGGTGGTGTTTGCGGGACATCGATGAATAATCGTCAAAATATGCTCCAGCTAACAACCCAAAACAAGGCCAGTAAGCAATACTGCCCAAAAAATCAAACCTCTATTCACTCCTCTTTATACTATACACAAGTACCAATCAATTCTAGACAGATAACCGCCAGTTACACACTAGTTTTTTTTTATAGTGCGCGGTATAAATATAAACTAGCATAACAACATACTGTGTCTATTATTTTAGTAAATCGCACATTAGCTCGTCGTTGAATAAGTTAAAATGCATACAGGACCCAGGTCGTTTTTAATTGCAAAAATATTATGTAGAGTTGAATTTACATAATTTCGTGATATTCCATTGTCACGGTGTAATGCTGAACAACCGCTCTGTAAAATGGATCGGAGAAATGTAAACTAAGTTTTAGAATGTCCACTTTCAACATACTCAATGTTATCATTTTTTGTGGCTATTTGTCAACTTGTGTCCTTCGAACATTTGCTGACTTTCGCTCAAGGCCAAATAACAAAAGCAGCTTGTTTTCACTGATTGAAGACAGAGACGGGTAGGTTTCAATTTTGTAAAAGAATGCAAAACAAAAAAAAACAGACAAGACAATACTACGTGCGAGTAGTTCAGAAAACCAAGGAGCGTTACAAACAGCCATGTAAAATATGTTTTGCAACGGGAATGCATGAACATTCCCGAAAGGTGTATGTTGCTGCTACGTCCATGGATATATCATCCCTGGAAGAAAATCCAATAGAAACTCCACCTCGCCCTCGTCCAGCACTGTTTAATGCCAGAAAGCGCAGAAGGTGTTGGTCAGTGTGACTGTATTTCTCCCACCATTCAATGATGGCAGCATTCCTGGTGCATTCCGTAGTGATGTACTAGTAGGCTTAGCATATTATCGTACTTTTCACAATGTAACTTATGAGAGACCTGCCATTTGCTACATGGAGGGATGGTTTTATGTTCTTCCATCACCGGAAATTACGACGCTTGGCATTTAAACGTGGAAAGAATTACAAAAACGGTAATCATTATTTTTTGGGCCTCACTCAAAACACCCCTCCCCCACATATTTTGACTTAATCCCTACCCTACCCCTTATTTACCACCCCCCTAAAAATGTTGTTTAACCTTTTCGTAATTCTTTCCACGTTTAAATTTCAGGCGTTGTAATTTCAGGCGTTGTAATTTCCAGTGATGAAAGGACGCCGTACCGGAGAGATGAGCCCAGCTGACCCAGGCTGGAATCTACAGATGGCTGAGCAACAAACCAATTGTAGCCTGCCACCCCCTTTGTAGCAGTATTATGTATAGTGTCTTATCAATCAACAGTGCAGGTTCAGACACTGTATGCGATGTCATTACCGGCGCTGTGGCCTTTCAAAAGGAACCAACATTCATTCTGTATTCAGAACGTTCTAGAGCAGCAGAGACCGTTGCTGATATTTTTTGTATTCTGTACATTTAAACCAAGTTATCCTTGCTAGATATCTCTTGCCTTCTTTCACTTGAGGGTTGTTCAGTGTTGTGTGAGAGTAACAGGGGACAGCTTTGAATTGCACAGCGCTTACTATAATTCATGCAAGCTCCCTCGCACACCTGAGTCAGTCATCTCTCTACCTTCATTCGAGACAGGCGACATTTCATGCACCATACTAAATAAGTTACATTCATGCTCTGACTAGGCCTTGTGCCAATCGGCCATGGTAGTGCATAGGGTAAGCAAGGATTACCCTATGGGTGTACAAGTGCGTGAGGAGGGTGTTAAGATGCATTTTTAAACTTGATGTTACCTGATGTAACTCGCTAGGAGCATTAGACAATTTCTTGGAGTCGTGCCCTAACTTTCGAGTCCAGTCCTGAGAAGTGGGTCACCTTGTTCTCAACATTGCAGTATTGGGTGAAAGCGCATGTTCGTGCCAGTGAAGCAAACAGTGGTTCTTCTTGGGAAGGCTGTGTCAAGTCCGGAAGGGCCCTGAGATGATGAAAAATTGGTTCCCACTATTCGTGTAGGCTGTGCCCTTGGTATCAAATCAGTTTTCAAACGGTGCGAATAGCTGGGGAGCGCAGGATAACCCAGCCAACATTGAATGTCTTCGACTGTCTGTCTGCTATCCAGGAGTGGTGTGCCACCAATGATTTCTGCCTTAATGCCAGTAAGATTAAGATCTTACTGGAGATCTTACTCCTCATTGGCACACCGGCACCCTCCTTTCCTGTCGCTCTCTGACCAACCTCTCTTGGCCCTCTTCCTGCTCCCACCTGCGAGGCTAAGAACATCAGGGTTATCCTCCACTCCATATTCTCCTTTTCTCCTCACATCTCTGACGTCTCTAAGAAGTCAAACTACCAACTGCACATCCTTAGGGGTATTCTTCCTTTCCTCACCTTCCCCAAGAAGCTCACTGTGTCTAGAGCTCTGGTTATCTCTAGGCTGTACTACTGCAACAGCCTCTTTCTAAATCTGCCTGCTTCTACTTTCTGCAATACCTCCAACTATCTCTTCTGAAATACCTTCCTTCTTGAGTACTTTTCTCCTCCGCCTCCAAGTCCCACAGGGTCAGCTGGCTGCACTCTTTGAACCTTTGTACTGCACTGCCATCTCCCCTTTCCCAGGCAATTTCCCCCTCCGTTTCCCCTGCACTTGCGCAATCTCAATGTCACTTGGCCTAGTAAGATAATTTGCTCTGTCCTCCCTCTGTCCCCCTCATATTATACCTTTGTGGGATATTCGTGCAAAAAAGGTATTGGTTGTGCCGGTTGTAAAACATCAAGTGATGCAAGGGCTTGATCCATGTAGCCAACTGGTGCCCTGGGATAGATTTAATGTCCGCAATGACATCCTTTTACCTCTTTCCACTACCCTTTCATCAAACTTATTGTAGATGGGACGCACCTCCACTTCATAAATATATCAAACATATACCTTATTGTAACATGTATTGCATATGCTACGGGAAGGCTGTTAGGACAGTTTTTCTAAAGTCCAAATAAGGGCTTATTAAAAGTGTTCAACGGAGGCACTCCAATACTGCAATTTTAGTATAATGCTGTACCACCTGAGTTCAGAGTAGCGTAGACAGAGCAGCCAGTCTTGTTTTAGGAGGGAGTGGGGGCTGTAGAAATAGTATAAGTGAAATTGTTATACAAACGGTCCAACGAAACACTGAAACACTATGTATACAAAAGATAAACAGTTTATTTAAATATGAGTAGGCCTGCATAAATCTTGGGCCACATAAGTAATATCAGATTGTATTTAACCACATTTATAAAAACACAACACTATGCATGAAGGTACACAGACCAAAGCATATAACCTTATTTAGCACACCTAGACAGGAGTTCTTTGGAAGTTGAAACCACTGGTTACATTTAAATTACTTTCAGTAATACAAGGGTAGTAGACCATATAAATTGCACCGTAATATTCAGCAAGAAATCACATACTGTAATGACAATATATTTCTCTGATCTAGGGAAACTCAGATACTAGGCACAGTATAAACCAATAACTCTGATTTCGATAACACATTTATTCGAGGAGAGTTGGACCTTGGAGTGTAATATCCAATTTCAGTTTCTTTTCAGTTCAAATGTTACTGTGAGCGGATTTTGAAGACAGCTACGCATCATTTAAATCTGGAAGTCAACTTTTCAACAAGTTCTGATTTTGGAGCACAAGGCCCATTTGCAATGTTTTGTGGCATTGTATCTGTCTTGGGAACAAATTCAGCATCCAGTCCATGAGGATGCATGGCCAACACAGTCAATGTCAGGTCTTTCACAAATTCGAAATCCCTTTCCTCGTCTTTTGGCTTGGTCACCAATTGTTTGCCTCGTTTTGTGAAGGCCTTGAGGTAACGAAGCATCTTGAATGTTCCTGAGATTTTTTGCTTGTTCCCTCCAAATGTTCTTGTTGTGCGCAAGTACAGCTAGCCTTGTTCTGGTCTCCATACCGTCTATGACGAAATGCAACCTTTTGGGCGTGCACTTTAGGCGCATATTATGGAACACTTCCAAATCTCCAGTACGACAGAATTCTGTGAGCACCTTCAGGTCTCTTAAAAGCGTTTTACCATACACAATCTTCTCAAGTACTTTGTGTGGAGGGGATCATGGCACCAACCACTTCTTCTTGTGTTCCTCCTCCTTCAATAAAGGTTCATGTGCACATTCATGGAAATGTTTGTTTTCTGATCATGAGTGTACGTTGGAACAATGGTACATCAATGAACGCCATTTCTCAAGTAGAATTTCTAAAGATCTGGAGCTCGACCAAAGATGGTTGCTGATAGGCTGACACAACTTTGAAAGGTTTTCCGAACCCTTCTTTTTACCAGCAGCTGTAATCTTTTCATGGATTGATTTGGGAACTTGCCATACATGAAATTGACGCTGAATTTGTGGAAACTGCTCTTGCATGCCCTTGACTATTGAACCGTGCCTGTCAGTGGCTATCAGGTCTATTTGCATTCCCCTGGATTCGAGATGTTAGATGGATTTAATGAAACCATGTTTCTCCATGGCCACAGATGATGCACATTCAGACACCTGCACGATCACCGAACTCACCATTTTTTTTTACTTTCCATGTCTTGAAAGTGGTATGTGCCGTACTTTGCAGAAACTCCTGGACTATCACACTGTCCGTTGCCAGCTAGCCTGAAACGTTTTCCAGAGAATGTACTGTCCATTGACATCTGTTCAACTTTCCAAGCATGACTAGTAACGGGGAATAAGAATTCCCTTTGGTATTTGCAGTATTGGGTTTTGCAAGGATATTCAAGACCCACACACTGACAACTACTGGAAATCTTACTGAAAGTCGATCCGCTGATCAGCAAAGCTGCTGAATAAAGTAGATTTCCAGCAGGAACTTTGCTGAGCATTGGTCGAGCAGCCCAAAAAAATGCATTATGGAGGTGGACAGACGTTGCATGGATTTTCAGGTTGGTGCCTTGTAATACACGAGACACATTAAGCAATGGCTCCCCGCATATGTTGCCTCTTGATGTATGACCACATTTCAGCATTTGTACAATCTGTAGCAGGCAGCTGTTGAATACAATGTATTTTTGCTAATTTAATAGCCAATCGTCCGGCAGTACTTTGTTTTGAGAGTCGACAGTGGCGTTGTCAAATCCACCAAACTTTGCAAACTGAAGTCGAGATCTTCAGCAAATTCATTAGTCAATTGAGTTGAAGCTTCAGCCTCTGTCAGTTCAGGCTGTGATATATATGACTAAAACATCCACTTAAAAACTTGTCCAAAACAAACTGGTTCATTCTTTACCCTTGTTTTCCTAATTGGCTTTCCAACCGTGGCCTTCTCTTTGCAGATGGCAGCATCAAGCTGCAATAAACCATTTTTATATTATTTAAATACAGCAAATTTCATTTCAACGCGAACAAACAAATGTACATATCCACAAACAGAAACAACTTGACGGACTTGAAAAGATAGTGACATTATTAAAATGTAATCATACTACAATGTGAGGCCCAATTGTTTTTCATATTAGGTTATGGATACCTCTGGTCCATGTGCCTCTTCTAGTTCCACATCTTGGGTACATTCCTTGAATAGAATATTAAAACAAAAAAAAAACACCAATCAAACTGAAAATTAAAAACTTTCATCACACAGAGCACCTCCACACAAAACTATTTTAAAATGATTGCGAACCATTTAATATGAGGTTTGTTGTCGCAGCACAAATAGAACATTAGTATGAACATAAGCTTGAAAACAGTGTACGCAATTTGGTCCTAATATTAATTTCATATTTCACCTGATAACCTTCCGAGATGACACATGGACTTGATCTGAGATCACCCTGCTAAACATAGTCATTATGATGTTTCTTTGAAAAGTAGTTTGCTTTGTAATGTGTCCTTGGTAACTATTGTGCATTAGGGAGAAAGTGCAACGCTAGAACCAAAATCAGCAAAGTTTGAAACAGTGCAAGGTTACATGTTTTTCAGTCTCAAAGTATATCCATTGTAGGATTTAATTTGATTCTCGCAAGTGAACTGTAAGTGCAAATACCTCATACTCTGAACCTGTTGCAAAGGAGGAAGTGGTTGTAGTCGAAGTTCCAGCATCCCCCTATAACACAGTTCTTGTTTTAATACAGATTGATAGGTGAAACGAAACTGAAAAAATGAGATGCAAACAATGGTACATACAAAACTGAAAACATGAGATGCAGACAATGGTAGACACAGAGAGACACCCATACATGCCACTTTGTGTAAATAACAAATACCAGACATAACACATTTCAATATGTTAAAATTCAAAGCATAAAACATGCAAGTAGTTCAATCGCATATAAAGGACTAGTACAATATAGGCGTGTGAGGTTGGTGTTGACTCCAGAAAAGTAATTGATGCAGAATCTTGGTCCTACATGTTCAGCACATTGTCAGAAAATAGTACAATGGAAAAGGTATATTAGTATTTGAAATGTGGCCACATCCAATGCTCTTAAATATCACTTCGTACAAGTGGGTAGTGCTCACCATTGGGATACTAGACGTGTCGGTGGTTTCATCACTGGTGCTTCCATTAGTGTGCTCTACGTAAAGAAGGACATGTTAACCAACACATTTCGAAACCATTATGTGTCTTTTAAAGGGCACTATGGATGTTTTTACTGAGGGTTCCATTCCAATGATTTATTATAGGATCCCGAAAGCAGGCATAGATAAAGTATACTAAAGTGAAACATTTTAAAATTCTGGTGAATCAAGTAACTATGGAAACTTCAGTAATATAACTTTGATAGAAATAAAGACTGAAAACTCTAAACCGTTCATCAAGTTACCTTTTCAATACACTACTTTAAATAAATTGAGAGATCATAGAGAATACTTATTTATACAGAGCATCATCCTACATACCAACAAACATAACAAATTCATCATCCACTACTCACCAGAGTAACCTCGTCGAATGAACACAGTGATAACTTTCGTACAGAACTGATCGTTATACCGTTAATCGTAAAGTGTTACTCATCCATTGAATTAACTTTTAAGCATCAAAAGAAAACATGCTTGCAAACATGGACCACGAAACATTCCATTATATTACAATGCACAGTGATGCAATGTGCTATTTACCAAGATCAAAATACATCAAAGATTCGATAATGGTGAAGTCTTTGAGATAAATGAACATTTGAATACTGGGTACATTAGGTGGAAATCGATAGAAACTATCAGAGCAGCGATCGATGAACATAGAGAAGCAAATATGTGACCTACCCTTACTTGGATGAACAAATGAGCCAATTCAGCAAGCAAGGAAACAAGTAGCCGTGGGGAACAGGTATCTGGTAAACAGGTAGCTCGATGACGATATACCTTGTCGATCTCAGAGCTGTTCTACTGGTAAGTGTCAAGGTGTTTATAAAGGCTTAGAAAAGTGGGTGTGAATGTGTGACGTGTTTGTTGACAACCACTCAACATCAATGCCAATGTTTTACACCTGCCATACCCACCCACCCATCCCCTTGTGAGCGCACAGGCATAGGCCTGCTCGTACTGCCTATAGGGCAATAGG
The DNA here is from genome assembly GCF_040938575.1 of Ambystoma mexicanum. Lineage (NCBI taxonomy): Eukaryota > Metazoa > Chordata > Amphibia > Caudata > Ambystomatidae > Ambystoma > Ambystoma mexicanum. The sequence continues at coordinate 548,770,263 of NC_090930.1, read as the reverse complement.
GCCAGGGTTGAACCACAAACGCATAATCCTCGTGTGAGTGATTTGTTTTATGAAAGTGGCTAATTTGTTTGGGCCATGTGGGCAAGTTTGATGAGTTACTTAAATATGCGGCTAGTAGTAGTGAACACTGTTGCTGAATATATATTTTGTTAAATGCACAATTTGCATCACCTTTTGATCAAAATATTCAAATAGTGTCTAAAAAGGAATGAATAGTGACTTCAAACTGTGTGCCATGTTTTCATTGGTGCTTGAGACAAACCTATGGCCCAGTACGACTCTGATCATAGGTGCCAACTGCCATTGATACTAGGGAGGAGGATGGATGGGACGAGGTTAGTGCAAAAGCCCCAGAACAATGCTCAAAGGACACAAACTTATGTTGATTGCAGGGACGGGATATTGAAGAGGGGAGTCAGGAGACACTGGGTGTGACCTGGCCATGTGCACAACACTGAGTCTGGGGAGTCCATGTGAACAATGGTCCCTGTGCGAAACAACCCTTTGAGGTGACAAGGTGTTTGGCAACCCGAGTGTTCCCACCTACCCAGCCACCATGTGAGCGCACAGCCTTAGGTGTGAACTGCCATTGACAGTGGAGGGGCCGATGGGCAAGAAGGCGGCGCAACAGTCATGAAACACTGCTGAAGGGATGCAAACTTATGTTGATTGCTGGGGCGGGGTTCTGGTGAGGGGAGTCTGCAGATACCGGGTCTGGGGAGTCCATGTGAACAATGGTCCCTCTGCAGAAGATCCCTTTGAGGTGCACATGGTGTTTGGCAACCCAAGTGTTCTCACCCAACCAGCCCCCATGTGAGCGCACGGCCATAGGTGTGAACTGCCAATGATAGTGGAGGGGGGTGGATGGGCATGAGGCGTGCGTAAAAGTACCAGAACATTGCTGAAGGGATGCAAACTTATGTTGATTGTTGGGGCAGGGTTTTGGGGAGGGGGGTCTGAAGACACTGGGTCTGGGGAGTCCAGGGATCAATGGTCCCTGTGTGAAGTAACCCTTTGAAGTGTACATGCTGTTTGGCAACTAGAGTGTTGCCACCCACCCAGTAGCAGAGAGTGAATACTGGAAGGGGGATGATGGGGACCAGGTGAGTTCAAAAGGGCACCAACCAGGGCTGGACTGGCCTACAGGGTACTCTGGAGATTTTCCAGTGTGCCTCAGCACCCAGGGTGTCTTTTGTATTTTATTTTCACATTCTATCATAGGAAAAGGGTTGAGCTAGCTCAAAATGTGTAATATGGGGCCACTTTAAAAATAATTTCCAGCGCCTCCATTGGTTCCCAGTCCACACCTGGTACCAACCATTCTTCCCTGACCCTCATAGACGATTGAGCAGGTTCTTGACTCAATGAAAAACTCAAACCACTATTTGTATATGCTCATTTGTATTTTATTTAATTTGGTGATGTTAATGGCACAAAAAACTACAAATTGTATACTTGAGGTTGAAGCACAGTTTGAGAGAATCCCCTGTACTGTCCACTGCTACTGGGGAATTTCGGCGCGAATGGCTCAAACGACACAGGCGTCGAACTTACTCATCAAACGCAGTATCTAAGCCTCCCATGAAGCCACCATGTAACCGAATGAAAGGCCACCAGCCTGTACCACCTGTGAAAGAGAAACATGCATATTTTAATTGAATGAACCTGATAAGTGTACCACCTGACTTGAAAGTGCATCCTAAATTTGATGGCATAGTTGCCCTTAGAAAAGTAACTTTCTGGAAAAATGAACTTGTGCTTTGCGGTCTGGATACGTTACAAAAGTGAACACCCATTTGAAACAAAACGGTTTGAGCCATAGAGAAATATTGTTTTTCGGCTGGAAGTGAAAGACACGTAAGCGATGAACACTCTGTTTTCCAAAAAGCAAGAGAAATGTATTCAATTTACAGACTAAATTCATTTGTCAATGATCGATCAATGTTAGGACAAAGTAGGAGAAAAACGTGACATTCTAGTGGTCTCAGTGGTAAAAACGACAACACATCGATAAGCACCATCATAATCCTCAACAAGGACCTTGTGAGGCAGGCTGCCCTGAAGTCATGCAGCTCGGTAACGCATAGCGGTGGTGTGTCTTCTTCGGCTATGTAGGCCGAGCATTCAGAGTTTTCTTGGCATGAGCAGTTCTCTACCTCGGATAGCATGACCTGGCAACAATTGCAGGTACACTAGGTTGAAACATCTTCAATGCGACTAGGCTGAGGCTCATGCTCAGGTGAATGATCTTGCAAACTATCTTCTGATTCACCATCGTTTCCACAGCTTTCTCTTTCCATAAGTTCCTCCTCGAATACTCAGGCTTGTACTGGTAGGGCTGTATTGTTGCCATTACATGACAAATATTGAAACAAAACGCAAGTAATGAGTGACATAAGTTCTGCTACCTTAAGTAATGGTTTGCAGGGGCTTCGTACTAGGAAGATGCTGAACGGAGCAGAAATGAGTCACAGGCGATTTAAACTAAATACAGTGAAACTATTGACAAAGAAACTCCAATGTTGTCTAATCAGAAAGGGTCTGTGTATACCTCTTGGGGAAAGAGGCGTCCTGGCATTTCCATGGAGACACATCAATAGCTTGCGCACAGAGACCGTTGAAACGAGACTTGCATTGGCATTGCGAAAAGGGCTGAACGCATCTAGTGATGTCAGCTTCAGGTGCTGGCAATCTGTATTCTTGCCACAAGCGCACTTGAATTTAGGGCGATGCTTCAAGGGACAAGATTAGCAGAAGATGGCCGGGCCCAACCCGTTGTTTTCGCATGTGTAAAAGTGAGGAAAACTAAGGTAAGATGCATACGGAAAATGTTATGATCAATTACAGTATGCTTAACAGTACATGCCCGAATGATCGGGACAATAAAACATTTGAGTGCACTTCCCCTTTAAAGCTCTTATTTTAATGAGAATAGTTTTCGGCTTTAAAGGTAGCGCGTTCAGCTCCACCTAATAGCCAAAACCAAAAAGGGTTTTACTGAAAAGCACCAGTACGAACAAAATATTACATGAAAATGTAGCATCCATAAATTAAGGTGACTACATTTCTGCACATACGTCAATTGCCAATGCAGAAGAAATAAGGACATGAGCTGATGTAGAGTAACAGAAACCCGCCCACATAGGTTGGGCAAAACCTTTCACCAGCAATTATTCCCTCAGGCAACGTGGCTCCGTTCGTAGACACCCGGGGAGCTGTGTAGAGGACAAGTGGAACAGCCGGGCCAAGTTCCAGGACTCCTAATGCGCTTCACAGGGAAGCGAGGCCTTTGTTGTTTTAGGCTTGGAGCCACAATTCCATGCTGCATAATTTCTAGCTTGAAGCAAGGCAAAACGGTTTGACCTTTACTCCTACTTGTCCGGATTAGTTATCCTATTTTTCCCTCATTAGTACTGGTGGCAGCTTTCTCAGACAATCATACATCTTTGTGCACGGGCATTATTCACTGATATAGCGTCGCACGTCAGAGCGTTCTCGCTCGGCCATCGCACTTGTCTCCTGCTCACAACCTCCCATGCATTACTTTCCATTAAAAAATGCTGTACTTACTTGGTTCCTCGTTTCTTCTGGTGACTCTTCCGATGAAAAGACTCTCGCCCCCCCGCCCCGATCATCTTTTCATTAAAAGAAAAATATATTTTAAACCATTAGCTCACCAAATGTATTGACTGGGTATTAATGTATAAATGTCAGTTATTACATTTGGGAATACCGTACTAGCATGTAAGAATACCACAGCCCTCACTAATGGCTCTCACCTCACTCACAGTGTTGCCACACGCTGGTGTCCGTTACAAGTTTGTATGACCCACCCCACGTTAATTATTGCTCACTTATGCCTCATAGCTAGTGTCTGTTAAAGGATTTCGGCTACATGAATTATATGATTCATGTCTATGCCCCTTAACTCTGCACACAATAAGCGCGGACCCGGGGATCAAACCTGTGTTGCTCCGTGTTGTCTTGCTTCCAAGTCCAGCACGTTGCCCCTGAGCTATCCTCCCGAGAATGGCCAACCTTACCAGGCCGTGTTGCATTTTGCCTGAAACAAACACAGCACTACTTCTCCTCGGAGGTATGAGTGTGGCCTCTTTCCGTTCACAGCAATAGCCACATGATAGATAAGGCCGTGGCAGTGTCAAGTTGAACTGGGTAGCAACCACATCCAGAAGGCCCCATTATGGCAGATGAATGCTGACATGCATAGCTATGTAAGTAAGTGGACATTTCATTGGTAAGTACATTCTTTCTGATGATGCTTGCCAGGATTCTGTCCAGCTCCCTTCTGTCTTTAGCTGTGACATTAAGACCTAATGATTTGTATGGCCAGGGATATGACAATGTACACTCCCCAGTGCACCCATCCGCATTGTGATCACATGTGCTTGGGGGTCTCGTGACAGCAGGCAGCAGCATAACCACATCCTTAGTGAAGTTCTGTAAGTTTTGGTCTGTGTGACCAAGCAACTGGGTGACTTCATGACCCATGACCTCCGCTTCCGCCGCCGCTTATAGAACAATGGACAGGAGTTTTCTGGGTTCAAGTGTGGCAGTGTTCAAGAAGCCTGCACGATGCTTGATTTTCCATGCATGTTTCTTCTAGGAAGTGTATATGTTTTATGTATTTGTATATGTGTGGTCTCTTTTTAAAAAAAATCTCGGATCGTTCCAGCACATATGACATTGAATCAGTACTGATTACCTGCCGCAGTCCTTCTCCTCTGGTGTAAATACATGTTATTTATTGGAGGAACATGTTTGGAGTAAATCATATTAACTATATCACCTAATTGAGCTAAACCCAATCTGCAGCATGTTTAGGGTTGCTGATCACCAGGCTTTGGGGGATGTTTGTCTCTGGCTGACCCGGTTATCACCCAATTGAGCTAAACCCAATCTGCAGCATGTTTATGGTTGCTGATCACCTTTGGGAAATGTTTGTCCTGGCTGGCCAAGTTATCACGTAATTGAACTAAATCCCAATCTGTAGCATGTCTTTGGTTGTTGATCACCAGGCTTTGGGAGATGGTTGTCTCCGGCTGACCTGGTTATCACCCAATTGAGTTAAACCCAATCCGCAGCATGTCTTTGGTTGCTGATCACCAGGCTTTGGGAGATGTTTCTCTCCGGCTGACCAAGTTATAACCCAATTGAGCTAAATCCCAATCTGCAGCATGTCTTTGGTTGCTGATCACCAGGCATTGGGAGATGTTTCTCTCCGGCTGACCAAGTTATAACCCAATTGAGCTAAACACAATCTGCAGCATGTTTATGGTTGCTGATCACCTTTGGGAGATGTTTGTCTCCGGCTGGCCAAGTTATCACGCAATTGAGCTAAATCCCAATCTGTAGCATGTCTTTGGTTGTTGATCACCAGGCTTTGGGAGATGGTTGTCTCCGGCTGACCTGGTTATCACTCAATTGAGCTAAACCCAATCTGCAGCATGTCTTTGGTTGCTGATCACCAGGCTTTGGGAGATGTTTCTCTCCGGCTGACCAAGTTATAACCCAATTGAGCTAAATCCCAATCTGCAGCATGTCTTTGGTTGTTGATCACCAGGCTTTGGGAGATGTTTGTCTCTGGCTGACCTGGTTATCACCCAATTGAGCTAAATCCCAATCTGCAGCATGTCTATGGTTGCTGATCACCAGGCTTTGGGAGATGTTTCTCTCCTGCTGACCAAGTTTAACATGACCCTACTTTTTCATTATGACAATATTTTAGCTTTTGCTTGAAATCACTGACGTTAAACACTTGGGGCCTGATTCATGGAATAATTTGCATGGTGCAAAGTGCCTTTCACTGGTACAAAGTGACTTTGCACTGCCAACAAACACCCTGATTCATGGAACACTGCAACGTGTCTTTTCGCCGTGGAAAGTGACTTTGCATGGTAAAAAGCCACTTTGCACTGTTCCATGAATCAAGGTGGAGCAGTGCAAAGTGTATTTTGGCACTGCAAAGTCACTTTGCATGGCAGAAAGACACTTTGCACTGTCCATGATTCAGGGTGTTTGTTGGCAGTGGAAAGTCACCTTGCACCAGTGAAAAGTACTTTGCACCGTGCAAAATTCTCCATGAATCAGGGCCTGGGTGTTCCCCAGAAATATTCTTCATGAGCAAACCTTCTGGGGGGCCTTCCCTCTAGGGTAAAATCGCTTCATAAAGGGAGGCAATGAACATGTTCTGTGTGGTTTATTATAGTGAATAGGTCCAGTCTACTGCACAAGCGGCACCAAGACACCTTGTATAAAGTATTTTGGGTTAAGCATTTCTTGAGAAGTCTTGCAAAAGGGGAAATTGTCAAGGATTTATTATGTTTGGCTGTTTTCGGGTGCCGCTTCTTATATTTCGGTTCATAATGCTAGCCCTTCTTTTCTTGTACATGTTCAGTAACTTATTTTGTCCTTTGGTTGGTCATTAGGGGAACATGTACTTCCTTTCTTTGTTGGATGACCTTATTGGTTAAGCTATATTTTTGAAATGTACACAGTGCACGTGCATCCTGGGGGGAGCTTGGCACTAAGGGGAAGGCTATGTTGTTCCAAGGGTATCCCAAAAAAGGTCAACATTGCATTGCGGCAAAGTTGATATTGTTGCCCTTCTCATCAGTCATGTACAGACAGGCATCAGTTCATGTCCATTTCATTGCAGGCCTATTTGCTCGAGGTCCACTTGTACACAATTCTGTTTCACATTTCCTCGCAAATATAAATATGGAGGGGTGGGTTTAGGTATGTCATTATGGTGTGGGGGTTTGCATCGGTCTGCCCCCCATATTTTATTTGTGAGGAAATGTGTTTAAAAAACAATTGCTACCAAATCGGCCTTGAGCAAATTTACCCGAACAAACAATGTAGAACCCAGACTGGTTTGAGAATGGCGTTTACGATTCTTAATCAATATTCCCCTGGGCAATTAAGCTGTGGTTTTGGGATATTTAGGTCTTCCCAGCCATGAGTAACTTATTGTTGTCCTTCTTTGATAGTTGAGGGTGGGATACCTTACTTAAAAAGGTCTTGGCTTCTGCAGGTACAGTTTTCTCTTCGGTCAGATTGTGCTACATTAACTACCCATTGTAGAAGTATTTGTAGTAGAGAATTTCAAAACGGGTCGGAGCAGCTTGTGGTCTATTTTTCTTTTCCCACTCTGTCTCTTTTTACTTTCAGACAATCAGACTGATGGGTGACTGATTTTGTGAGTCACAGGCAGAGTTACATATATTCATCAGCTGCCCTCATTAAAAAATTGCTGGGCAGAGGAAGAGGAATTTGGAGGTTGTTTTCTAATTAGCACCCGGGGTGGGGGCTGCAGCCAATCAGGTTCTGGGAATCATGGGCTGAAACCACTGATCTTAGCCTGCATTCCACTGAAACCACAGGCTGCCTCTACCTCCCCGACCACCATCTTCTCCCCACCCTCCTTTCCCTTTTTAAAAAATATTCTCATCCCCCTCCCCAGCCCGATTTATGTGATTGTGGCAGTGGCAAGGCCCACCGCTGCCACTGCTTCTCTCTGTATCCCTTTGAAGGCCGCAATGGAAACCGGAAGAGGGGCTCCATGTGGATCCCAACCTTCCATCTCTAAACTGTCCTTGCTATGAATGTACAGGATGCTGTGAGGCGTCCCGTTCGTTCATGGAAAAGACCCCTCTATCAGCTTTCAGCTTTCAGGTACCCAATGGCATTAGTAACCCATTCCACGGGCTTCATTGGGGCGTAACATCCCAGAACCATCGTTAACTGCTCTTTCCTTGTTCAGGTCATTAACTCGGGCTGCCAAGCCTTTACTCCCAGGTGTAGCCCATGGAATGGGTTACTAACACCACATTACATTTTGTTAATAGTCCTATTCGTCCTTCTCACAGTCCTTCCAACCCTCTCTCCCACCCCTGGGCCATACTCTTTGTCTCAGAGTTTTTGTCCTGAGTGTGTATGATACAGGAGGAGCGAAAGTATAGAAAAGGAGAGACTTTTATTTCTGAGCATCATGGTGCCTGTCACACGGTCAGAGGCTCCTCAATCAATAACCACTATGACGGGGAAGAGGAGGACTTAGGGCAATGAGTATTGCCAGAAGTAATCAGAGTATTATGCAATGTCCAATTTTTAAAATAAGACTTAACATTGGCCTTATGCTATTTCCAAGTGACCTCGATGTTGGGACTGGTAAAATGTAATTGTGGTGCAAGGAGATTAAGGCGTTGTCCATGATTGTACTTTATTCTAAGTGGTATTCAAACTGTAGTTCCCTAGTGAAGATCAAATTTCCACCTTATCCCTTCAAAAATCCTGTAAATTTAAAGATTATATTAAATTCTCTGGAACCACCTTAACGTGTCTGAGGGAGATACACTCGGGTGTGTTGTATTCCAATGTATTTTTCTGAGCGTATTCTAGTTAGTCGTGGTGTGAGCATGACTCAAAAGTAGGAAGCGTGTTTGATTTCTAAAATGCTGTTACTGTTGGTTGAATACTTTCATACATTTATTTTCATAAAAAGTGAATTTCTCAAGTTTGGCTGATCCAGTTTTCAAATTGTTAGCAATGTACACCAGTTCGTACCGGAAAACTAAAAAATCTATCAAGACATTTCAACATATGCATCACAAAAGCATGCTTTATCTCCCGTCTATGGAAACCCAATGCAAACAACATCTTTTTCAAAATGTATTTGCTACATGAAAACATATGTGTAATTTGGCATGCACTTTGAGAACTTGCTAGATCAGCTGGTTCCGAAATATGCTGAACTTTCATGGATGAAGACAAAGTCACATAGGAAGAGTATGTAATTTTCCTCGGTAAACTGTCATGTAACGTCAATGATAGATTTGCAAGTGCAGCTCTATAATATTCATATATACATACGTATATTATAGGGTTGTGGCTGTGACTAGAATTGAGGCTACAGGACACTTTACTTAAGGGAAATTAAAAACCTTTCCTCAGTCACTTTTGCCTTCATCCATGAAAGTTCACCACCTTTGACATATAACTGATCTGGCCGGATCTGAACACTCATGACGAAAGTGTCATCAACATTTCCATGCCCAATACGTCTGCTGAAAGTCACATCCTTTATAATTGCTGCGATTTCCATAAAGCTGAATAATCACGTAGTAGGGTGAAGTTGTGCGCAACAAAGATATTTTGGAAATCATATTAGCCAAACGTCAGCCATTCCATTTTTAAACAAAAGAAAAAAGAATCGATATTTCCATACATGCACCGTGGGTTTCGATGAGTCCCAAAGAATGAAGAAAATGCAGCAACATGTACAAAGAAATCTGAAGAAACACACACACACACAATGAAAAACATATCACAAAATGACACATATCACACTAAACACATAAGATGATCCGTCTGTCACATGAATGATGCAGCAGGGTTGCTGTGCATGTGTAGGAGAGCGAGAGGACCAAAACGGAATGGAAAACATACAAAAAATAAAAAACCTTCAGTGAAACGAACGAACTGATTCGCTGATCCCAACACACGGTTGTATGGCCCAACATGCGATGTAGGGTTGAGGGAAATGAAAAATGTACTGCACATTGGAAAACAGCACGAAAAGCCTCTTGCATATCCACTCATGTCTTGCTGTGGAGGAAGACACACTCTAACACCTTCTTGCATACATTATGCCTTTCTGACTGTGGTATCTCCTCGTGCTCATGACCTGGATGAAGTATTGTGTTGACATCATGGGTCACTCTGACCAATACAGCTGCTGAAACTGATCTCTCAACTGACCACTGAATACATTGCTCAGTCTATCATGGTGAAACGAAGGTGCGGATATAGCAGGTAGTGAAGTCACAAGAGGCAGAACAGGATCAGTAGTAGGAAGCAGTAGTAAGAATCAGTAGTAAGAAGCAGAGCACAAGCAGCAGTATTGGCAGCAGGGGAAGGAGACCTGGCACCCATGTTGTGTTTCTTGTGGTCATACCTGTGGGAAATGGACTTGGGGGAAGATGAAGATGGAAACGGTTGGTCCATATTTTCTTTCGCTTTTATACCCTCGACTACATCACATACATGCAGTTAGAAACCACAAGAGTTTAGATGCACAATGCCATAGGGACACACTTCTATATCCTGTTCACCATACATTGGCAGGTGCTCCTGTAAAGCCATGTAAAATTCACCAAAGTGTCCAATGCCAGTGAAAAGGAATCCCATCTGCTCCACCCGTGACACCAATTTAGGAGCACTCATGACATTTTATTGTGTTCTCTCAACTAGTAACTCTGACACAGGACCTATAGATGAGGCGGCAAACGTAACTTGGTGCTTCCAAAGTGGAGCTCTGGAGACAAAACCAGGTCTGGTAGTGGAAATGTTAGAATTTGTGCCTGCAAGTGGGAGGAGTTTACAATGAATTTAGCGAATGGTTACAGAGAAGAGTATTTCCAGCTGTGGAAGCTGCTGACTCGTTAAGTGCTTTAACAGGTAAAGGGAACTGAAGGCAAGTCCCAGAACGCTCACACCACAGAGAATACAACCCGCTAGGGAAGAAAGGCCCAAGTCGATCTTGTAAGGATAACAAGTTTTAATCTCACACACAGATGAGAGCACCAGCAAAGAACTCTGCTACTAAGAAAGTTCTGCTGAAAAAATGAGGGCCTAATACATGAAATGCCACATTCGACATGCAGGACTTGTCTTCACACTATGGTTACTAACATCTATATGAAATGGCAGTCTTTCTTGCACCTTTGGCTATACTATGTGGGTTGATTATATTGGGGTGGGGTCAGACCCCTGTCCCCCTCCTTCTGGCCCATTATAGTGTTTGGAATGCCGCATGTCTCACTCTAAAGTGCTTAGGGGGTTGGGACAGGGTTGCCCTTTCCCAACATTCCCCCCTTTCATTACTTTTACAGTAACAAACCCCTTAATACCCCTCCTCTCCGGCTGTTTCCTTTCTGCTTCCACTTATGGCTGTGTCTGCTTTATTGGTACCCCGCCCTGCATATTGACCGCAAAATCTCCCCGCTGCGCGTATATTCCTCAGGTGAAAAAGTCATATAGAAGCATCCCCCATCCCCCGCCAGGTCCACCCGAACCTCTGTATAAATCTCTGTGTCAGGGGGCTGAGTGATGATAGTGTGGTATAGGTGATCAACTTCATTTCCATACAGAATGGGGAGCATTTCATATTTAGGGTCACACTGTGGGATATCAGTCTGTACCTCAATATCTTTTTTCTTGCAAGGTGCTTTTGAAACCCCAATTGATACCATAATTCTTGCGCTATTGCATGCCACGCTTGCACAACATCGAAGGCTCAGTTGACAGGTGCATAAAATAATAAGGATGACATGATGATGGGCATCAACATCTTCATGATCACTCCTAGCCACAACAGGGCCCAGTCAAATGCCATGGTGAACCCGCCACTCTCCTCTACTCCTCTCTCTCCTTCTTCATGCGAACACCCAGGCCATGGACAGCTGAAATGATGTGGGGTAACAACACGTTCTCTGAATTCTCTGAAGGCAGGGACATGCAACAGATATCGCCAAACCTTTTGCAAACCCCACCTTCCATTGCTGTTACATGTCCAACACACAGTGGTTTTGCATCATCATAAGCCTCAATGCATGCAACTCAACCTTGATCATGTTGAACTCGTTCTCTGTATCGTTCGCGAGCTGGCCTGCTCGCAGCGCACAATCTGCAACCAATTGCATTTGCTGTGGCCTGCTCTCCCAGCAACAGTAGAGATGCAAAAAGGATTCTGCTGAGCTGGAGAGCCTGTATTCCTTTGGTATTTCAGCTAGCAATGCAGAAGTGTCTTTGGATATGTAATTCAATCTTTTTGCCCTCCTTAGATTTTGGAACTGTCTTTTCCCTGGCGGAACGCAGAGCTCTTGTGTGGACAACAGGTTTTTCTCTTCTTCTTTGAATACGGGAGGGCTAGTTGGCTCCTCGGCAGGCAGTGCGCCACTTCAGGTGTTCTTCTGAGATTACTGGTAGTGCTGAGTGCAACGTGGCTAGCGAACAACAGCCTCTTAATGATGGTGGGAGGTGCAAGTAAGCTTGTTTGCCACAGACCCAGTAGCAATCCATAACAGCCACCGTTGCCTTCTTCAGGTCTGCAATATGGAGAGCCTTATTGCAATGATCGTTCAAGCCGGCAAAGACAGTACCCTTGCTGCAGAAACATAATCCATATACGTCTTCTATGTGAACTCACACCAGTTTTCCATTGTTACAATCCACATCAGCTTTGTGATATAATCAGTCCATATTTGTGCACATAAATTATCCACTTGTGCTACCATGTCCTTGTTATATGTTACCAGTCCTTCTGCCAGGCAAGGTAGTGTGATGTCCTACCATTTGTTATCGACATGTTTGCATCCTTTCACCATCAAATAGGGCAACTCAACATACTTGATGTTATTTTGATTGTTGTTGCACTTCACAAAACCTGGACCCACCAATTGAAGTTTCAAACTCTGTGCCTGGAACGTTCCTTTTATTGATGATATAGGCAGTGTGCCTCTATAATTGGAACTGCTTGCGGTACTAACACCTTGGGAGCTCCTGACATGTGCAGAATGAGTGATCACACATAACAACTTCCATTCACAACGTTTCTTCCCACGCCACTCATGGCAGTATACCACAAGTTGGTAAATTCGGGATGACGTATAGCCTCAATCGCATCCAAACCCAGCCCTTGATACATATTTTGTATTTTCCTTTTCATTATTCTATACACGCTCTCAGGGGTGCCAGCTTTAACAGTGCTATCAAAAACAGCATCATATTGTTTCAAATTATTGGATAATAATAATAATCTTTGACTCGCTGAAAACAACCTTTTCACTGTTACCCCTATTGCCAATTATGCACATACTCTTGCTGTCGTATTGTACCTGTTATAATCATCACTAACATTTATATCAACACTATAGTTAGTGCTATATTCATTTTCATTGTTATTGTTAGCACTCATATTGCTACTAATATATGTAAATCTACTAATATTATTAACATTTATATACACTGTCCCATTTGAATATACAATCCCATTCCCCCCTTTGTAGGACCTCCCCTATATCATACTCTCCCCAATAAAGCCCCAATAGTGCCATCAATATCATACATAGACCTGCAATAATGGTCATCCCACAGTAGCACATACTTTTACAGAGAGAAAGAGAGAGAGAGAGAGAGAGAGAGAAAGAGAGAGTGAGAAAGCAAAAAGAGAGAGTGAGAAAGCAAAAAGAGAGAGAGAGAGAGAGAGAGAAAGAGCTCCTGAAAAAAGAAGAATACAGAGCTAACAGCTAGGCTTTGGCCCGTCAACAGAGTGTGATACCGCACACATATAGTGCCTGGACAGGCTCGTGAGGCAGATAGGGTGCAGGTACTGCTGCCCCTCCTTTTAAGACAACTGCTGTGTGAACGTGCTGTCTGGAGTTGCCCTGCGGATGTCAGAAAGGTCCACCCAATATCACAAGCCCTTTACCTTTACAGTGAGGGGAGTGCAAAACACCACCTCATAGGGCCTGTGGTATGGAGGGTTGTTCCACCTATGCACAAAATTGCGAATGTACACAAAGTCACCAGGCAGCAGCTGTTGTGTGGTCATGCACTTAGGATCTGTCGCTGTTGTGGTTGCTATGTGGGGTGTATCTGTCGTCTCAATTCTGGGAGGTACAATCTGTCCGGAGACACATTTAATTGCCTGCATTAGTGTGGTCAAATAATCTTTGAACTAATCACCTAACACAGCTGCTGCCCTATATGCGTCTGAAGCTCTTCTTACAGGGGCAATGGGGGTGTGCATACACCAACCAGTGACCATCTCATGAAGTGACAATGGTGGTCTTTGCTCGGCTGTGTACCTAAACTGAATAGGGCCAGGGGCAAACATTGCACCCAGGTCTTTTTCAATATGTTACATAATTTGGACAATTTGCTTTTGAAGAGCCGTTGATCCTCTCCACAAAGCCTTTGGCCTAGGGGTGGTAAATTGAACACATCACGTGCTTAATGCCAAAGTAGTGTGGTGACGTGTTGAAACAGTGCATTGAAGAAATGTGTGCCATTATCTGACCTTAAAACCTCACACACCCCATTGAGGGAAAACCTTGGGTATCAAGAAACTAGCAGAACATTTGGCATCCAGATGTGCACAAGGACCTGCTTGCACCCACCTTGAAAAAGGGCAAACCACCACTATGAGATACCTGTAGCCATTGCAACGTTCACCCATATCAGAATAATCTATGTGTAATTCATGGAACGACCCAGTAGGGTGGCGCAATGTGCCCCATAATGCCCCTAATGTCATCACTGTGTGCACTAGGACCCCAACCGGCCCATATAGCTGGGGGTTGCCCAATAGCACTTTAAGATGAAGCACCAGCACCCGTGAGATGGATGGGGATGCAGATTGATGCTCTAGCATCAAATCAATAATGACAACTCAATGGTTTGGCAAAGGGAGTCCGTTTAATGACAAGTACAAAAAACAGGGAGTTTCATGAAAATCAGCGGTTGTTAGTTCTTCCTTCTCGCTTCACAACTCCAACGAACTTCATAAAAAACACATAATTTATACTATAAACTCGCCATCACTGACGTTTAATGCTTAAAATGTTGCATGCAATTCTATTGATTCTAGGAAGGTAACTTTAATATAGGTACTATATCTGTATATGTAAGGGAGTAAGGGGATTTGGTAAACACTGTCAGGTGGGGCATCTAAGCCCTACCTTAAAAATGGCTACTGTAGATGTCACTAAAAGTACGATGTCCCATTGGTTCTACTAACTATAGGACCCTAGATTACTTGGTCCACTATGATTGGGTTGGCACCTACCCCACTCATACTTTTCCACTTTGCCTAGCAGCATGCAGAATGGTCGGCCAGGTGCAGGGTGCTCGTCAGCTCCCCCAGCCTTTCTCCAATTATTGCTACAATCAATCATCACTTCAGTGGTCATGTGTCAATTATTTTACTGTGGTTGGCCTTGAGACTGCATCTCTGTCTGGAAAAGTTCTGATATCTTTGCATGGCATACCACCATGCGTAGGTACGAAAGTTCCACTTCTTCTCGCTCGGCTGGTCACATGATTCAGAATTCGTGTATTTGATTTTCGTTTTGTCCACCACCTGCCTTCTGCTTCTTCTCTTGACCTTTCTGAGCAGGATATTCTGTTCCTTGCTTCATTAATTGTAGCTACTGTTGGTCTATTTTAGCTGATACGACCTTGGTTTTCTGGCACGATTTGTCTCTGTCTGAGTTTCGCTTCTGTCTTTTATTCTTGATTTGTTAACTATGAAACTCTCCTCATGTGACCTCTAGTAACCTTTGGTTGATTCTGCCCTTGTGCGTAGTGGAAGTATACTTGTATAACATGCTTCTATTGAGGTAGGTATGTATAGGTGGCACTTGCCGCAATCTATCTTACTACTAAGCATAGCAAGCCGCATGATTTTCTTAGCTTTCTTGCAGGTCCAAGCATATGTACACGTGTAAACTAACTGAATATCTTCACCGTGCTCATGGCAGAAGCTTCTTACATTTGACATCGTCCTTTCACTTTAGGTTCACGATGTCCCTTATCCATGGCATTTCGTCTCCTTTTGTCATTTGCAGGTCGTCATACCTTCTATATGTGAGTAGGTCCGGGTTCTTGTGACATCACCATTCGTCTTCCTTTAAGACCTTTTTGGCTTCTTCAGGGACTGTACTCTGACAATCTTCATTCTGTTTCATTTGTTGATATGGTTTTCTCAATGGATACTTTACTGTCCAGGTTTTCTTAAGTGTCGATACCTCAATGGGTGCGGATCTTCTGATAGGCACTGGGCAGAGCCCCACTGCGGCTCTCTGCTGGTTTATTTGTTCCTTGTGCGTCCGATACTTTGGCGTGAACGTTCCTAGTACTTCAAAATGGACAGTTGGAGTGCGGGCCGTACTTGGGACCTCCTCTACAACTGTACTGATACTTTGACATGTGGTGCAGTGTATAACCATTTCTGTGATGCTCGCCTGGATTTTTGGTATAAACCAGTCCTCCTGTATTTCTGCTGCATTGTGCTGCTTCGAACTGTGGGACGGATAGTGCAACTGTTCTAATGCTACTGCTAGCAGCTCGTGGGGCATCACTGTCTTCCTGGAGCTCTCTTGTATCCATAATAGATAAGTTGGGGATTTCTTACATCCCCTTCATAGCCACAATTCTTTTTCCCTTTCTGGTGCTCTACCCTGTAACTCTATTATCTGGGGGATAGGCAATGCTCTATAAGGTGTGGGATGTTCACTGGATGATGGGGTTGTTACAATGTACTCAGCAGGCAATTATTTTGGTAGATATGCCACGATTTTGACTGCCACACCGGCAGCTGCATTCCCCATCTATATTTCGTCTGTCACGTTAGTGTGGGTGGCACACGTGATGACCGCTACAACAGATGGCTGGGATAATGCTTCTATCAATATTTCTAGCAGTGCTGCATGCTACACTGGGGATCCATCTGCCCTCTGAAAGCCCCTTCTCTTCCAGTGGGATAGACCACCATGCACATTTGTTGTGACTTACGCTGAGCCTGAATATATTGTGACATGGTACCCTTGGGACGCTCCCAATGCTTCACTAAGCACTATGAGTTCCGCAACCTTTGCAGAATAATGCATGGGCAACATTTTCATAACCACCATCTTGTACTCCCCTTACTCCAGTTGTACCATCGCTGCCCCTGTATGTCTTCGTCCATCATCTTTGTGAATTGTGCACGACCCATCAAAAAAGAGTACCTCACCCTCAACCAATGCGCAATATTTTGCTGTGGGGATATCCTCATCCCCCTCGTATGTTGCATAGTCCATCATTGCCAGATATTCGGCAGTGGGCATGATTGTTAGAAAGGTGGCCGGATTCCCTGTTTTGCATCTAACCACATGAATATGGGGCTTTGAGATAATGTTCTCGTCTGATGAAGATCTCTGTGTAGTCAGGGTAGAATTTGACCTTTCTCGGATGGCAAATAGAGAATGTTCCACATACAATGTAACTGAGCACCCCATTACAATAGTAGAACATTTCTATTGCAAATGCATCAGCTGCTAAAGCTTGTTTGCATGCGAACTGCCCCTCATCACAGAATCCAGTGTGCCACTGTAATAGGTCAATGGCTTATGACCCATAGTACTTTTCTGTGTCAACACTGCGGTCATGAGCTGGTCATCTGAATGAACAAGTAAAATTCCTGTGTGCTTTCCGGGTGGCCAGTAGGGGCGCTGAACTAATGTATTTTAGATTGTTGAACTGTTTGATAATATCTGCAGTCCACTATAGCTTATGATCCTTTGTTTTCTGTGCTTCCCTAAGGGCCTGCAGAAGTGGTCTTGTGTATGCCACATAATCTAATATCCATGCCCTACAGTAGTTGCATAGCTCCAAAAACGTCTGCATTTCATTAACTGGGGGTGGTGCATACGGACGCGGCCCTTTCTGATAGTATCCTTTTACCATTTGCTGATATGAACTGTCCCAAGTAGAGCACCTCCTGTTAGCAGAATTGCAACTTAGCCTTGTCGACTTTATACCCCTTACAGGCCAGCAAATGTAGGAGTGTGATGGAATCCTTTTGGCTCACTGTCACTACACACTAACAGATCATCCACGTACTGGATAATCATGTTGGGCACCTGAATATTCCCTAAATCAGCATGCAGTATTCTGTTAAATATTCTTGGGCTCTCACATTACCCCTGAGGTAACCTAGTAGGTTCGAAACACATCTGGCCCTGTGTAAATGCCGTGAGGTACCTCGACTCAGGATGGAGCAGAATTGAGAAAAATCTATTTTTCAAGTCCACTACAGTGAAGTATTTGGCCTCTTTGGGCTTACTGCATAAAATTGTCACAGGATTTGGGGCTACTAGAAATTCTTTTTGTACCACGTCATTAAGGGGGTGCAAGTCCTGGATCATTCTCCAATTGCCCCCTGTGGATTTTTTGACAAGATATATCGGTGTGTTATACAGAGACGACGATGGCACAATGATCCCCTGATCCAGTATGGCCTGTATTGTCTTTCTAATGCCCTCCTCCGCCTCCCTTGATAATGGATATTGTTTTAACCTGAGCAGCACTGCACCTGGCTTCAGTGTTATACACAGAGGGGTTAGGTCTTTTAGTAGTCCTACATCGTGTGGATTTGTATTCCACAACTGTGAAGGCACGTGTTGTAAGTATTTGCTAATGAATAGAGGTGGAGTTAGTACTGCCATCGGGGGCACTGCACCCTTCGGTACTGTACCATTATGTCACAGGAGATACAAATCTCTAATATTATATTCCCCCTTTTTGTCATTGTTCTCAAAAAGCTTGTCATCTGTTACTTCCTTTAATTGTACTGTTGGATTTATACAGAGCACTGTGCGCCACTAACACCCGTCCCTGTCAATTCTTAGCATCACAACCCTTTTGTCACAGACCAACAATCCGTGTAAGTCTAGCGACAATAATGTTTCCGTCACCACCTCAGGTGACACAACTGGACGAAAGATTAAATCTCTGGGCACTCGCAGACACTGTTTAGCAAATGAGGCACCGCCTCCACAAGCACACTAATACCATGAATGAACATGTCCGGGTCCACGGGAGTCCCACGAACCAACACCTCCCTTGTCATTGTGTGTATTATCAACATTGCCCTTATTGCGCACATCCCAAGCATCAATCAAACTATACTGAGATCTGTAAATTATATTGTCATGTTTAATTTGCTGAGCAGGTTACCTGCCCAGAAAATTGACATTGAACCTTTCAGAGTATAGAAGGGGAGCCCACACCACCTTCCCACCCACCTTTAAGTACAGCTCCTCAGTGTATGGAACCGTGGCAATAGCCCTAGAGAATCACTGCGTGTCGAGATATTTGCGTAATAATGGGAAATTCCCTTCCATGATGCGCAGTTTCATCTCACCAGAGTCCACCATAAATATGAATTGTTTGTCTCCTTTCTCTGATCCCATCAAGGGTTGCGCTTCAGATTGGATGGTCGTTGACAAGCCCGGACACACAAGTGCTCTCTGTGAGCTGTGGGCTGTGCCTAATTGGGATATGTGTTCATTCTGGGGAATGAGAAGGGGTTATCCCCCATCAATGTTGCTCCTCCAAAGGGGGCAGCGGTTCTGCATGGTACCCTGTTGACGAGGGCCACACCGCCCTTTTGTGGCTATGGCGGGTGCCGCACTTGTGTGTCAGATGCTTGAGGGTGCTGGTTCTATGTCTGGTGTTGTGCTTGTGAATACTCTTGGTTCTGATACCCTTGACCCTGTTGCTGATAGCCTATGCCTTGAGGCTGTTGGTGCCCGTGACCCTGCTGTAGTGATCCATAATTATATCCCATTGCAGACCTGCTCCTGCATTCCCTTGCAAAATGTCCCACCTCAAACAATTCCAACATTTTGATGGTCAAAACCCACCCCTCTGCGTCCAAAACCCCCTCCTCTTGCTCCTCGGAAGCCACATCTTCCTTCCAGCGGTACTCCTTGCTGCCACTGTGGGATGGGATACTGTGGCCCCCACCCCACTGTCCTTGCCCTCCTTCCACCCATAGCGCAGCAATGGTGGCACTCACAACCTGTTGGGTGCTCTCTGTCCCCTCCACCTATATTGGCGTCAACACAGGTGCCTGGACAACAACTTTAACCAATTTCTTTTCTACCAATTTTGCTTCTTCCTTTTGATGCCTTTCGGCTGTTTCCCTATCCTGTTGTTGAAGGATGCTCCATCATGTGTATCGTCTCCTAGGGTTATTCCCGGTTACGCAGCTTTTACCCACATGTCCCCGGACGGTCAATTTTATAGCAACCATCAAACTCTTCATGTCTCCTATTGCCAGGGGCATCCCTGCTGTTTGCTTTTCATATTCATATATCCACTTACTTGCTGCGGCTGTGAGATGTAGGAGATCCTTAATCAAATATTTTTTATCCATCCGAGGCCATGGCACATACTGTGTCCTCCCTGCCCCCATATGTATGAGAGGCATGTGCATATTTGCCCCACTTCCCCCACCCTTCTTCATAACTCCCATTCTCTTTATCTACATCATCCGGCTGGCTCTAGTCCTCAACAAGCCCCCCTAAACCTTCTACTTGGGGGGTACTTTCAATTGCTTCTTTCCCTCTTTCTTCTTCTTTACCCTGACCCTCTTAAAACGTATCATTGTCATTCTCCCTCTCATTGTTTCCCAACACTGTAGTCTTCGGTCCAAGGATTGCCCACTCACTCTTGTTCCCCTCCTTATCAACACATACATGTCTTATTCCTTCAGTATCCATCCTGAGCAGCACCTCCCCTGATCATCACTCTCCCGATCCTTCTCCCGACACCCCTACATCCCTCACTTCTCTTGAGGATGCCTATATCCTGATCAGTTCTGTTAGCAACTCTGCCAACCTATCTTTGAACTCCCTTGACCTGACACCCGCAGATGCTGATACTTTGGGCAAGTGTGCATATGGGGGTGAGTGAGCGGTAGCCTTTGGTGTTACTGGTGCTGAAGGGATCCCTGCCACAGTGGGTACATAGATTGGATTTGTGCACCCATCTGTGGGACACGCTTCCTAGGGATATAATCCCCTGCGCTGGGCTGATGCCCCACCCTCTCCTTCTCCCCTCTGGCACTTTCCATCTTTCTGTATCTGCACCCATGCTCCATCCCCTTGATCCTCTGTGTTCTCAAACATTTGCTAGAGGTCTTCAATTTCTTTTCTCTTCTGTAGCTGTTTGCCCTTATACCTAGCTACTAGGAATGTGGATATGTGTTCCAAGATGCTCTTATTGTGGGAGCCTTGCTCTTGCCATAGGCAGGGAATTTCCCCCTCGTCCCATCTTCTCGAGCCACTGCTTATGGTACGTTTCCATCCGGCAGGGCCTTATACATATACTCTAGTGTTGTTCCTCCCCCATGCTAGTGTTGTCAGTGTCTTACTAACCCCGGAAATCTCCGCTAATGTGTCGCACACACTGCTGCTGCTTGTGACAATCAACAACAAAGAACACCCTTTTCTGCCCCCCTTCCCTGTGCACACGCACCACTCCACAAAACCATCCAATGCCACACCATGCCACAACGCACACAATTACTGCCCCTACTAGGGCCTGTTCTTCATGCAATAAAACATACATACAATAAACTAAAATAACAAGCTAAAATAACAACAACTACTTGTTTCAGGCCTACTATTTATATGAGAGCACTACTTGTGTTTCCATATTCCTCCTTTAAATAATATATTTTATCATGGTACCACCTTCCCTCTCCTTTTGGGGAAGGGCTCCCTGCCTTAACTTTGCCTTACCTTTAAATGCCTTACCGAAATAAGCCCTTTTGAATACAAACATCAATAAGACATAACACAAACCATACCCATGTCACATGAACGACCCCGCTCTCCATGTGTTCACAGCTCTCACACTTCTCCATGCATCTGTCCCCTACTTGTTATTGCTTACAAGAGTCTACGCACATGTGCATGTTCACCCGAATTCCTCCATCACAGGGTTCCAACACCGGCCTGCACTCTCCTCAGAGCTATGCCCCAATTCAAAGAGCAGAGAGGACTGCTCTTAAAACGGCTCCAGCTAAACCACTCTGAACACATGTATTTTCAGGACCAGTCGCTGTAGTTGGGCGCAGCTCCTTCTGGAGAGGCAGCCTGGAAGCCTCTGCAAATACGGGGGTACCGGGATCATGTCGGGGTCACCAATTGAAGGAAAGTCCCTGAACGCTCACGCCAGAGAGAACACAACCCGTTAGGTAAGAAAGGCCCAAGTCGATCTTGTAAGGATAACAAGTTTTAATCTCACACAGAGACGAGAGCAACAGCAAAGAACTCTGCTGCTAAGAATGTTCTGCCAGAAAAGGGTACAAGCAGAGGCTTACAAAGACACACATCATTGTAGTGACCCAATACATGCAGTAAAAACCTGCGCAGCCAATTAGTGTGTGCCTATACACGATCTGCCTGCCCCAATAAGGGATGCCAGGTCATTGGTTCCAGCCCAGTCCATTTGTCTTCCATCATGTGGGTGCCGCAGAGGTCGCCTTCTTTTCACCAACAAAGGTCAAAGAACAAATTAACTATACTTCTAACACAATGCTACTTTATCATTATACTGTGTACCTTGCAGGCCTTAAGACCAACACAAAGGAGGTTCTGGGGCACTCTAACCTTCGCACACACATGTTACTCACTCGCTTCTAGGCCATCTGGCGCCAAGGTCTCCACCCTCGATTTGAACTATGAATGATCCCTCTCAGCACCTTGCAATACAAATCATATCATTGTGGCTCAAAGACGTGCAATGTCCATCCTCTTTCAACATTTCGGCACTTGTTACTTTGGGGCTGGTGATCAAAGGGCACCCGGTGCCATGGAATTCCGGGATCTTGAGGTTTAGTCAGTTATATGGGCTATAACTCATGGTCGCCTGAGGATGGACTGGGTAACGCCTTGGCCAGTGTGAGATAACATGCGCACCAGGCACTGGTCTATGATTGCTGCCTTATTGGGCACATTCCTTATGGATAGAAACCCACATTGGTGGCGGTCAGGGGTGTGGGTTGTCCTCATGGAAGCTGGGGCATGGCTGGAGATTTCCCTTCTCTCACAATTGAAATGCTTCATTTGCCATGCAGGCCTGTCTTCACACTGTGGTTACTAAAATCTACACAGAATACAAAATGGCAGTCTTGCTCGCACCTTGAGCTATACTATGTGGGTTGATTATATTGGGGTGGGGTCATACCCCTGTCCCCCATACCCCCGGCCCATCATAGTGTCATGAATGCCACTGGCCTCAATCTAAAACACTTAGGGGTTGGGATGGGGTGGCGGGGGTGGGATGGGGTGGCCCCCTTCCCAACAGGACCAAGGGGTAATGCCTGCAGAAATCTCACAGTAGTGTAAGATTGAGAAAGCAGTGGCAAACAGTATATTAGTAATTATTTCTACATATACAAACTCCCCCACCCCCACTCCACAGGGGTGGAAACCCAGGTATGGGCACAACACACATCATCCACCTGGGAAGCCTCTGCACCAGGAGACCATTACAGACGTAACGTACCCAGTAGCAATGCCTATTACATTGTATTACATTATGTATGTATGAATGTATGTATGTATGTATATATGGATGGAAGGATGTATACATTTATGTATGGCACTAGCTACCTGTTGTAAAGAAGGATGCTTAGGACATCAGGTAAGTTGATAGCAAGTTCCTTTCATTACATTACATCAGGTATAACCTAGGAACTGTCTGAAACCTAAGGGAGACCCACTGGCTCTCACCAGCCAGGCTCTGTCCATCTCCTACTCCCTCCCACCTCTTCCCTCTCCACTTTCCACCCCCCCACCTAAGTTAATTGCTCTTTGCACTGTTTTGTTGAATTATTCAAGATGTAAATTTTGCTCTCACTGTTAAATGTTGTTGTTATTTTGTATTTTGTTGTTCCACTGTACAGCGCCTTGATGTAAAGCGCTATATAAATAAATAAATCAATCAATCAATCAAACTGCCTGGGACCTCCTTCATGGGTACACATTCCGCTCACTCACACAGCATTCTACCAGTGACCTCACACACAAAATGCATTTAGGTAGGCTAGTTATAACGCACCTTCCCTCTTTCAATATGCAGAACAGAGAGCACATTTATAAAGCAGCAAACTTCCAGCATTCAAGGGGGCACAATATTATACACAGCTCCCTTTTTGCAATACCAACAAATGGTGCAACATTCACAACTCACTCAAACTCTGAGGCACTGCACACACCTCGCCCTTTGACCAAGTATATTGAGCAGGGTCAATCGGGAGGATAGCTCAGGGGCAACATGTTCGCCTTGGAAGCAAGATGACACAGAGCAATACAGGTTCGATCCCCGGGTCCATGCTTAGAAACCTCTGGGTATTAAGTGTGTTATAAATAACCTATCACATCATATTACTCAAGCAAAATTACGGGTGTTGAATTGCACACCCCAAAATCACTACGATCAACTTCCAAGGGAGTGAAACAAATCTTGCAAACCATTCCTAATAAGATGGCCAGTCAAATGAAGATCTAACATATTCAGAACGTCATTCTAGTAACCAATGGTTGGACACACCAAATGTAAAGATTGGACTACCAACCTAGCTCCAAATTTGGAAACACAGCAGAAACACTCTGTAAGTAGCATCCTCTCAACATTAGAAGACATACTAACCATCCTGACCAATGGGACTATTAACATCTCCCTACTTCCAATATGTTCCTGCATACTCGGGCCTAACAACAATTCCGTCCTGCTATGTGGAGCATAAAATAAAGACATTGTTCCTCATTACCAGTTTGCCGGTCCAGAAAAGAGGGTGCCGGTAAGCTCACCGGCACCCTTGTTTCCAGACCAGAAAACTACAAGTTTGCCTGCCGGAGCCACTGTGTCCGACAGGTCTGACCCTGCCGGGTGCAGCGGCCACAGTAGGCAGACTCTTCACAGAAGCGCCAGCACTGTTAGCAACAGTGCCAGCACTTATGAGTCCCCACTCCCATGGAGTCCTCCACGGAAACAGGGACTAACATTTTACCGGCGCCTGACTTCCCGGGCCGCCGGACATGTAATGTCATGGTGGCACCGCAAAGTCAGGTGCCGGTAAAATGTTACTAGTCCAGAGGCAACCCACTGGAAGCACCAGCAGGGTTACTATTGGACTCCTAATGATGCCCACTTTCAGTACTGGGTTTCCTTATACTGTCATTAGCATTTGTAACTTCTGGACCACATGTTTCTCCAAGCAAACACATCTCTACAAAACTACTTTCACTCAGTCCCCCGTCTCTATCAGACACCTCAAAACTAATAAAGTACTGTAGACAATACTGTAAAGACTGGAGCGGGGTATCTGTACTCCTGCCCGCTATATGGCAGAGTAGAAGCACAGACCACCCCAGCCAAGATGCTCTATTTGGTAAACGTGTATGAGCAATCAAGGCTTAAGCTCTCAGGAGGTGATGCAGGCTGGTTCTTAAGTACAGTGTAGTCCCCAAGCACCCACAAAGGAATGTCCACACACTATGTTAGTGATAACACAGTTCTCTATATAAATAAGGTTCAAGTTATATACACACACAATAGCACACTTTGTGCTCAGACAATACTATATTTATAAATGTACAATTCCTATGTGGCACCACAATTACTCTTTGACTCCAATAAAATGCACCAACTGCTGACAGTTTCAAATGGCATACAAATCAATAGCAAACGTTATCAACCATAGACTTGGGAGGAAAACAAGTTGGTTAAACAATTGGCAGAATACTGGGCCACTGCCACTAGGCGCAGTTCTGTGTGATGATCCCCCCACCTGGGCAACCTGTAAATAAGATATACTGATGATCCCAGTCCATATATTGCTTAGCAGAGTCTTATTTCCTTCTACAAATGTTCTACTAGCCCAATGTACCTGGTTTAGCAGAGTTTGACAATGCATCATCGACGGATCCTTCTTGAGTGAACTCCCTTTAAGGTAGGAGCCATGGCTCGTTGAGATTCCTCGACGAAAGGGGTGAACAGTGTTGTCACGGCAGCAGCTTCGGTCCTTGAGGTGCTCCTCGATAATCGGTCGTGGACGTCCTTTGAAGATGAGGCATGCGGTGCACATCGACGATGATAGTTTGTTCCTGCAAAGAGTCAATGAAGAACATAGGCCCAGCAAGGGCATTGGGTCGTCCGCGTTTGGCGTCGACGATCTGGACTCGACCAAGGCTGGCTTTCGGATCTTCGTCACCGCTTTTGAGGACTTTGGGTGGGGGGAAACCCACAGTCAGGGAAAACAAGTTAACAGGCAATAAAAAGCAAGAGGCCACAGGGTCCATCTTGTCTTCTATCAGCAATCAATTGATTCTATGGCCGGGCCTGGGCATCTCAGAATGGTGGATACTCAGAACACCTGTCAAAGTCAGCGTGGAGCTGCCACCGGCCCATACCCTGCTCTGTGGAGTACACACATGTGCCCAAAAACATACACTAGGAGTACAGGGTTGTACACCCACCTATGGGTGCCATAAGGGTATCCCCAGGGTCTGTTCACCAAAGCAAAAAGAGGAAGAGCTGCACTGCCAGGAGTCTTGCACGGACAAGGACATGGAGGCCCTGTCCCTCCAATGCATTTCCAGCATCACAAATACCATTTAACATTTCTCAAGGTGGATTTATACTAGTCCCATGTTCACTCCTGTGCCAAACAAATAAACTTGTCAATCAGTCAAAAGACAAATCTCTCAACATTCAGTAAAGTGCTGAATCTCTGGTAACCTGTTAGCTAACGACTGTTCGACAATGCCCTACTATGCTACCCGTCTCAACCCTCAACACCACTACTCAAATTACGCCACAAAAAATAACATATGGGAAATGGCTGAAATACCATGGCATCAATAGATTGACACGGGGGCATAACATGTTAGCTCTCAATCTACTCACATTCACCATAGAAGGTGACACACTTATTCATTTAGCACATATTGTAACCAACATGTGGAATTCATCGATACTTGCTTCACATGAATCACTTTGATCATGTTGCACAAAATCCAAAAAACAATTACATGTAATTTACGTGCAACAGTCCCTAACAGTCTACACTGAAGTTAGCAGCACTAAACCTGAATATTCCTCCAAATGTTATCACTTGCTAGACAATTCACCTAAAAGCAAGAAACATGCTCTGTAGCCATTCCTGCACAAAACATTAAAATCACATGTGAACATGCCCTAAAAGTACATGTCGCAAGTAGCGACTTTAAAGCTGAGAATCTTCAAAATGTTAGGTAATGTGACACTCCTCTTAACAATGTTTGACATCCACTGTGACATCACATGCACACAGCTATAACTTTAAAATGAATGCGTACAATTGCCCTAAAAGTCCTTGAAGCATGCAGCGACTCCACCACTGCAAAACCTCAAGAATGTTAGGTGATATTTATTCTCCTGAAAAATGATATACTTTGCTTACATTTTCCCAAATGTTCTCAAGGCGGTACGTGCATCCATGATGATGGCAACCTTTGTGGGAACATTTATTTTTTTTTCTTTCTTTTTACAGAATCAGCCCATAACACGTAGTTGACATCAAATATGAATTATCCTATAACTCATTGTACTGCTAAAAGAATTATGTTGACCGATATACTTCTGTACTTCATGGCTTCATGGTACCCGCTCCCCCAGCATGCCCCCAACTGTCACGCACCAACTACCAAAATGGGACATCCATGCTTCCATTATCAGTCCCACCTTTGTTGACAATTCTTCATGTCTTCATTCAGCACTCCCAAACAGTTGACTTCCCCCGGTGCCGCCTTCTTCTTCTTCTTCTTCTTCCTCTTCTTCTTCTTCCTCTTCTTCTTCTTCCTCCTCTTCCGGTGGCTCCCAGAGACGAGGAGCTGGCGATTTCCACCTATATAGATGATGCTCACCAAACTTCCCATTAACGCAGAGGCAGACCAACCACCCCAACGATAACAACAAACCTCCACTACCAGGAGAACCACACTGCAATACAACCACCACACCTCAAACAGCACCTCATTCAAATGCTCCCTCGTAACACCAATAATGCCTAACAACTTCTCAGCCATCCCAACTATGATCATCATTTTCTGTCTTGCTCTGCATTTGGGAAGAGCAATGAATAACCTCTATCATAAACAACAAAAACCTCTCCTTCGTCATCACCAACAAATCACCCACCACCAGTGGCTGCACAGCACCAGCTACAGGAACAACTGAAGGGGGCAAGAGCCCACTCCCAGCTAGACAAACCTTCTCAACCCAATCCAAACGCGCAACTGACTCTGCATAAGGCGAATTGTGAGACTCTCTCTCGAACTGCATCCGAATCTTGCGCACATACACAGGACAGCACTTAAACATAATACAGTGATCCCAACCACAGTTCCAACAAACAGGCACCACCTCAGCTAAACACACCTTGACATTGTGGCCCCCACCAAACTTCTCACAACACTGCTCACCTCTTCAGACGCCGCCCACATAACCAAACCTCTGACACGAAAACATTGCAAAGGAGGGGGCACATACTTTGCCACCCGGAACCTTTCATAACCAAACCACAAAAAAACGGGGCACCTCCACAGACTGAAACAACACCAAGACAGTAGTCGAAACCACTTACCCATACCCCATGCCTAGGACCCAACCTACGCACTCCAATCACACCAACACCCCTAAACTCAGACACCAGAAATCCCAAGTGGGTACAAACCGGAACACCATAGACCACCCCCTTACCACCAACACCACGAACAGGCAGTACAAAACACACCACCGGAATCCCGACCACTTTGCGCAAGAGCAACGGGATCTACTGACGATCAAAAGACGCGCAGTAAACCAAAAGCTTACCCTCAACCACCTTGCGGATAGACTGAGGCCGACGAGCCCACTCCTCCATTAAAAGCGCAATCTCAAACGGGTACACCAGCCTGAAATCCCCCCCTCCACACCACTGGCCACAAGAACCGCAAAAGCTTTCTCCTCTGGAGCACCAACTCCCTTACTCAGCACACAAGACTCAACACCAGACAACACACCCACTTAACCACCACCTGCATCTCCAACCATCCCAGAACAGAGAGGCTCCACCTCCACATGCTCCAACACAGAGTACCTCACAGAAATAGTGACTCCACCAACAACAACCCCCACCCAATCCACAGGAGACCGGCTCCTAGACACAGTCTGTGACTTATTCCCCTTCTGAGCAGGAACCAACTGCCACTCAGATCCAGAATCACTAGAGCCTTAGATATCCTGCATCGGAAGAAACAAAAAACCTGACCTAACCTCCGCTGCTTCCTTCAAGTTCCTCTCTCTCCGCTTCGGCTTCAACCCCCATCCATCCCAACACAACTTCTGCCTGGTTCCAGCAAGGTAATACCTAGTTTCCACTGACACGGTTTTCTCAGTCTCCGTGTCTAGTTCCCATCTGACTTCCTAAGTGCTGGATCCACAAGTGTGCATCACATCACGCAAAGGGCGCATTCAAAGGTCCTTTCATCTAATACCTCTGAACGCCCCACGTTCTCCATGATCAAAGCTGTTCCTGCATTCGGCACACAGTTCAGTGGTGTAGAGGGTCTCAAACCACAGCGAACACGACATCACCATTCATCTTTCGATCCCAAAGTACAGCGGAGCTCCAGCTGACCAACAACATAAAAGTGCTGCATCGCGTACTCCCTTGCTTGTTAATATCTGGAGCAAGCCAAAGTTACTTATTCCTTTGCAGGGATGTGGTCACACTCTCGTCACAGGGCCCTTCACAATGCTCCACTCCCTGCAGTTGCGCAGCTCTCTAAATCTGTGCAGCCGCACTTTCTCTTCTCCGGCTCACTGCTATACATTATGACACCTGCATGTCCGGAAACATCACACAGCAAGATTTACTCTGGCAAAATCCACATCAGATGTAATGCTGTAGGCAGCTCCATCATATAACAGTCAAGCTCAAACCAACAGGCGATTTATTCCACCCCAGGCTTTTTTTCTTGCAGGCTTTTACTTCTGACCAGGACCTTTTCCAGCAGCCCCTCTCCTGCCAGCAGCCTTTCTTGCTCAGCAGCAGAGTTCTGCCACCACTATGTTTTCCATATACTATACCTGGCACTGGGTGGTGGGTTCTTACTTCTGAGGGCTGTGGGTCATCAACTTCTTCCTGCACCCCCCGCCCCCACTTTTTTCTCTGTTCCAGCTTCCTGCACACCTTGGGTCCAGTTCCAAGACCAACTCGTCTCCACTGTTGGAAAGAAGGATGCTTAGGACATTAGGTAAGTTGATAGCAAGTTCCTTTTATTAAGTTACATCAGGAATAAGCTAGGAACTGGCTCAGACCTAAGGAAGAACCACTGGCTCCCACCACACAGGCTCTCATCTCACAACTGCCTGAGCTGGGTCCTCCTTCATGGGAAAACATTCCACTCACTCAGAGTGACCTGACACACACCATGCATTTAAGAAGACAAGATATAACACTACCTTTTAAGTTATGCAGTGCTTTCAGTGTTTTCTGCATCTGGCACTGAAGCCTGAGAGTGCTTGACTCTGCCCCTTTTCTATGTAACAATTGTCCTTATGAAACAAAGTAATGTGACCGAAGATGGGATATCCTAACATGTCTACCATTCATATTGTGCCTCCACCACATCGTTGTTTTTAACAGGCTCACACGTGTCCTTATTAGCCTGATTACAATAGCATCCAGAAATGTGTATGCTGTCTGTGCTGATTCAGTTTATAGTGACACCTCTCCGATGAAAACATCCCGAAAATAAAGCTATGATGGAGACATGCATACGTTATGATTTAACTTTTAATTGTAATATTCGGGTGCCAGTAATAGATATTGCATAGGTTGCTCCATAGTGCAAATGAGAAAAGCAACTCCACCCAGTGGTCGTAGTTGGCGGGAGCGGTTTAGAGCGGTGCTCCTCTACTTTTATTTTTTAAGTTGTACTGTTCCTATACATTTATTTTATAAAGAAACCATTGGGTTCTTTTTAAAATAAAAGAGTAGGAAGATGTTGAAACTTGCACTTCAGTGCACTGCACTGCATGTTCCCTTAAACAGCAGGTGTGTTTGTGTGGGGGTTTGGATTGCGCGGGGGGACGGGTGTGTCAATGGGTTTTGTGGAGAGCGTGGTAAGGCCAGCAGGGAATATAGTTCCACTACTTCTTTTCGTACACTTCGACCACTGACTCCACCTGTGTTATGTGGCTCTCTCGTTCCCTAATGCAGCGACGTCATTCAGGGGTCGCCAGGGGTTGCAACTGTGACACTGAATTCTCCCTTGCTACCCCTGTGGTCTCCCTTGCTACCCCTAAAATATAAGTTTAAAAAACCCTTTTTTTTTTAATTGAGGCTCCTTGGCTGTGGCCAGCAGCATGTGGCTCTTTGTTTCTGGAGTGGTTGGTTTTCTGGTAGCTATATCTGGTAAGATAGCTCAGTGGGTAGAGCGCTCGCTGCTGTAATGTGTGCAGGATCTGCAGGATGCAGGTTCGACTCCGGGCAAGGTCAATTCAGCCTTTCTTCCTGCAGAGGTTGATAAATGACTACCAACAGAGGTTGGGTGAAATTGTATGTACATTTGTTCTATATGAAGTGCTTAAGCGTAAGTGATATGTAATAACACATCATTATCGTTTGGCCTTGGACGTCTGCTTGCATTCACAGTAATTTGGTAATGTGGGTCTATGCGCACTGATATTAATAATACACATGTTGATCCATTCTTGTATGCAATGTATATCACTTTACAGTTATACCGTAACCATATTTTTCATAGTGTACTTAGGAACAATGCTATGTGATGCCACTTTCTGTTTTGTCAAGGGTTGAAAGGTCATGTTCCATCGCTTCCTGTGATGTCACTTTGGGGCAGGGTCAGATGACATCAATTCCGGTGATGTCATCAGCGGTCAAGGGTCATGTAATGTCACTTCCACTACCCCTGGAATTTTGGTGAAATGACGTCCCTGCTTAATGTTCATGCCAAAAAGGTAATAAATAGTGCATGGCAACGCACAGGTCACAATGCACATTTCTGAAAATCGCCTACTTCATCTCTCAACATTCGGCATCTAATGATAATATCACTCCATTGTGATCATTTCCACCTCCATTTTCTGTCTCTTACACTCTTTACACATAATTATACCAAACTACAATCTTGGCACCTTCTCCAAGCATCATTTTATATGAATCCTATGATGTATTATCATGAAAGCGTTTTCATCTCAAAATCACACTTTTAGTGATGCTACTTCTGCTCCATATTCGGCCTGGTGGTTATCTCAAGGCTGCGTCCCTGTCTCCTTTCAACTCCTAAATTATGTTTACATTTTAAAATCCAAGCTGGTCTTATTACGAGCGTGGCAATATTTCTGCTTAACTACCACCAAACACATTTACCATTGCAGCCACTTGCTCTGGGCAAATTACCACAAGATTACAAGGGGCAGTATGGCCGTGTTAGATCCCATTTATGGCATCGATAGGTGGTAATTGCTCAAAACAATGGTGTTGAAATCGAGGATTTATCCCGAGAATTTACCTCCAGAAAGTTGTTGTGGGTAAATCCTCCTGGAATCCCAATTTGGAATTTGGAATTTGGCAGTCCATACACCTGGTAGTAGTAGTAGTTTGATTATCTTCCATTATCTCCAAGAAATGGCGGTATCAGGAATTACCACCTTAGATGTTCTGCACAGCCTAACCTGGAGTGAGGCCTTTTTGTGGAGAAGGCAGTGTTGAGGCACACCATTGCTGCATGTATTGCAGTGACACCGGTGGTGTGCCCTCACTGTTCGCCTACTTTCCGTAATAACTCTGCTCTCCCTGGCTCTCCGTTAATCACCGCTGTATGACCTTCAGGGGCTCACTGCAGTCCCATTCATGCGGTCATTAATCCTCATGCTGCTGGTAATTGCCCTTCTCCCCCAGTAATTCACTTGATTCATTGTCTGGCGGCTCTTCCAGCCGCTGTCCTCACTGAGATCTTGCCTTTTCGAGGTGAACTGGAAATGTTTACGTATTCGTCACTCAATGGCACTTACCAGGCAGCGGGGAGTTATTTCATGCTGTGAGTGATCTAGGCTGTATTGCATTCAGTGAAAGCCTTTGTTATCGTTGTGCAGACTGTGTCTACTGTAACTCTATATTTCCAGAGAAATTAAGCCATCATAACCACCGTACTGCGTATGCCCCTTCAGCAAGTAAAGAACAGTGTTAAGTAGAAATAGGAATCTGTCTGAGCCAACTGACAATACAAAGGAACTCATTGGGCATATTGGCAATTACATTCATACAAAGTGTAAGCCCTAAGCACCAGATTTCTTTATAACAATAGCAACACACCTCCCATAGACCCCTCCTCAAATGGTAACTCTACACCCCACAGAATCCTCATCGGATCTGAAACATGGAATCTCAGAATATAGCATGCATATTCTGTAAACTTTCAATACACCTGGGACAGCCCGATTATACCCGATTCCTTCCCATGGAAAAGACATCGGGCTGGTAAAATCTCAGGCCATGCATCAATGGGTCTGGCACACAAGTTCCACCTCCAGCTTCTCTAAATAGCATTGCCTTTTTGCAAATACTCAAGAAGCCTGAGCAAATGCATTCGCAAGTACACTAAAAAGGTGCCTCTTGAACAATGATGGCAATAGGCGCAAATGTCCTACCCCGAGCTCCAGGTTTCGGCAGCATAAAAAGTAAAATGGTCTTACTGCAAATATAAACTGAAATCTGGTTATTGCAAATTAGTGCCCGGCGAGAGACAATCAGAATGCAACAAGCATTCTGATTGGCTCTCGCCGGGTCATTACCCGGCCGAGAATCCTTCGATTCTCGGCCGGGATTCCAGCCGCCTTGTCCTTGGCGGGGGCGTGGCAGCCCCTCAGCCAATGAGGAGGCTCGAAGCGGGGCCATCCCCGCTCCGAGCCTCCCCACGACTGAGAAGCTGCCTTCGCCCCCCGCTGGTGACTCGGGTAAGCTTTTTCTTTTTCCTTCCCTCCCTCCCTCCTCCCTACCCGACTTACCTTTTTGCTCCTGCGTCCCCGCTGGGCAACAATAGCAGGCTCCAGCAGTGTGGAGACTCGGAGCGGGCCATCCCCGCTCCGCGCCTCAACACGGCTGGAGGCTTCCATTCTCCCCCAGCGGGGACGCAGGTACGTTTTTTTTTTCTTCCCCTCCCAACCCCACTTACCTTCTGCTTTTTTTTTCTTTTTTTTTTCGGGAGCGGATGTGCTGGGAACACTTGTGTTCCCAGTGCCTCCGCTCCCGATGGCCGCCATGAAAAGGGAAAACGGACTCTGTTTTCCCTTTCCCGGCGGCCATTTTTTCATTTTTTTTTTTCTTCTTTTTCGAAATGCGCCGAAACAGAAAAAAAATGCCATTAGCACCCCGATCCAATGGGCTGGGGTGCTAATGGCAATAAGACCCTCAGCGGCGGGCCAATAACGCCGCAGGTAATGGCCGGGGGCTTTGTTAAGGCCCTCTCTACGCTCGGGCCTATAACTACGGCCCCGGGCATCACCTGGGGCAGTATTGGCCCGCCGCCTCGGGTCTTATTGCCACAGAAAAATCATTTCGGCAGCCTGTGTTTTCTGAAACTGACCATAGAGGTGTCTGCAACTTTTCACTCCTGAGATTTTTTGTACAACTCCCATCAATCTTTGCCAGCACTGCCAATGGTGAGGGATCATGGGAGTTGTAGTTCAAATCATCTGGACAGCCAAAGGTTTCAGACACATGTATTTTTGGCAGTGTAGCATGTGCAATGCCCGTAGATCAGTTTGAGCCCTTAGCAATAACATCACAGTTAACAAAATTGATTTTGCGTAATTTCTAATAATGACTGAGCCAAAGTAGGTCATAATATAGCCTTATAGACTGAGGGAGGGGTCGTTATGGCGAGATAATGAACCACTGCCAGATTATGATCTGAAGCGAAGCAGAGTGCCATAAGTTAGGGAAGTGTCATTATCCCAAGCGATAATGATCCCTCTCGAGGTCTGCTGGGCTATTAGCACATGGTGGTAGTAGCAATATATGTTTTGGAGTTTTGGTGGAGAAATAAAACATGTTACTTCAAGGGCGAGTAAAGTAAATAGACAAAATGAGATTGTAAATTAAACGTGGTTTTATTTTCTTGTATTTAAATAACATGGTTTTCTTCATAAGGTAAGCATTTCAATTGCAACTTAGTTGAACTGGAACATGTTTACCATGAGCATTCGCTAGGTGTAATGTAAAAGTAAATGGTTTCTCAAGAAAGTGAAAGCATTTTCAAATGTTTTAGCGTTCTCTTTTGTTTATTAAATAGCATATTGCAGCCAAAAAAGGTCCTCCCAGAGAAGAAGTGTTTTGCTGAAACAAATCTTGGCTAGCAATTTCTTTGTTGTTTCCCTGTCTGTTTCTGAAAACAGAATGTCAAGAATGCAGTCAATACCAGTAGTTATTGACTGCACTCTAAATATACGGATTGGCTGAGAGGCAGTCAATAACGATTTCCATGTGCTACTAATATTCTGAACAACTTGCTTCTGTATCTCACATGACATTTACCATCAACTTCATACTGCTTCTGATCATGATACAGAAGTTCAATGCTCAGCTACGCTCCTATCGGAATACAATCAAGTCCGTTTTAAAGATTCTAAATAGCACAATTATTTCAATAAACACACTGAATTATTTTAATTCTTTGATAGCCAGCTGTTTAAAAGTTTGCAGAACTCAAGAGAGCAACACGCAAGCTTTTTTATTGGGGTTTAGACTCCTAATTTGATGACCCTTCAATCACTTCAGCGCTCCCTCTTTGGTACAACCTTTTCGCCTTTAGATAATGCTAAATAGTATGTTTTATTGTTTGTGAAATGGCTCCTAATAGCAGTAAGCTTCACTGCGATATCGGGAGACCCTTTAGGGGACATTGAAACAAATATGAATGCTGGGTCTTCCATATCCTTCCCCTTGAAGATGATCATGGTCCTCTTTTTCTGTGCTCCTCAATACTTCCAGAACACAGTTCAAATGGCGCATAGGTTAACACAATCCTCATTCTTAAAAATACAGACTGAACATGCAAGCAATTTTGCACTATGATAAACATTTCTCTGTGAAGAGCACATTGTCAGCGCCATGAAATTCTAATCATGTGTCATTGGGAACTCTTCATCTGACATTGGCACTGTTGGTTGCATAATCTACTCACTGATGCAATTAGAAACCAGCCAACAGTTTTTAAAATCAGCTAAGCATATACAGAACATCATAAAATAACAATGAATAGTTGACCTGAAATATTCCAACATAGATGCTATCCCAGGTAGTACACACTTTCTTGGCATGGACGCATATTATCTGATGGACTTTGATACAGCATTTCATCATGCCATCCTGTAAACTTCACAACGACATCATGATATAACCCTACACTGCCAATGCATAGACTTGACTAATATAAGCATGCATAATGTGGCAAAGTCACTGTGTCAATATCCCATCAAGGTACCCGTTCTTCCGAAGAGCCAGACTGATAAGAGGAGCCCCGAACTCTTCCCAAACCCCCTAAGAGAGTAGCTAGAAACTTCCAGGTCCCAAACCTAAATAAACAAGGTATTTGGGACTGCATCTCTCAAGATGCATCAGCTTTAGAAATCCAAAACCTGGAACAGCTTCCAGAGTTTTTTCCAAGGATTCAGGGAACGATATGCTATGGGGAAGAGGAAAAAAATGAGCTGATGCCAAAATTTCCCCCGAGAGGAAGTATGATTAAAGAATAACAGTTTTCTCCCTCTCCTGCAGCTGCAACATTTAAAAAAAGAGATACTTCCTTCCTCAAAAGGAAAATCATTTTGTACAGGTCAGAACTTATAGAGAGTTTTTCGGTCCATTGGATTGGCCTTCTAACCAGCAGAACCCGACAACACGAACTTCTGTGCAGGGGTACAGCCAGTATGCAAGGCAGAAGCAGCACAGCAGACAGACACCAACACCTGCACTTGGAAACCAACTGAAATAAATCCAAGATGGTGTCAAGCCGTTCAAGACTTCAAGACTTCATTCCCCTGGCTTGGAATAGGAAACAAATTAACCAATCAATTCCAAAGTTTGTGTCCGGCAATGGGAGAATGGTGAGGGCTTTTAAAATTAGACTAAGAAACCCAGACAATTTATTTCTGGCTCTCAACTGTGAAGATACGTTTGCTGAGAAAGTGGGAGGGCACCTGGAGCCACTTGAGCACAGAAGAGGGGTTTGCTCCAGTGAGGGGTAGAAAAGCTCTCCCAAAACCCAGACATTGGGTCAGCTCCAGTGAAAGGGAGGAGAACCCACTGAACCCTTGAATAGGGTTGTGCTCTGTGAGGGTGAAACAGCCCTAATGAACCCCAAAAGAGGGGCTGCTCCAGTGAGCGGAAGAGGAGCCCACTGAACCACAGAAGAGGGGTTTGCTTCAGTAAGGGGAAGAAGAGCTTCCTGAACCCCGACAAAAGGGGTATAATCCAGTGAGGGGGGAGGAGCCCCCTACACCTCAGAACAGGGGTGTGCTGCAGTGAAAGGGGAGAAGACCCCTCTGAACCCCAAAAGAGGGGTCTGTTTCAGTGAGGGTAAGGGAATCCCCCTGAACCACAGAGGAGGGGTGTGCTCCAGTGAGGGGGGAAGAACCCCCACAACACCAGAAGACAGGTGTGCTCCAGTGAGAGGGAGAAGAGTCCTCTGAATCACCAAAGGGGGGTATACTTCTATGAGGAAGAGGTGAACCCATGTGACCCCAGAAGAGGGCTGAGCTCCAATATGTGGAGGAGAGCCCCTTGATACCAAAGAAAGAGGCCACTGACCCAAGTGAATGGAGGGGTTACAAGTAGTAATAGAGAGAATGATCTTGACCCCAGAAGAGGAGATGCTTAACAGAAGAGGATATCCCCTAGAATCCAGAAGAGGGGTGTGCTAGAGTGAAGAGAGAGAAAGAGTGAGCAGGGCTGTATATCCCTGGGAGGGGGAGCAGGGAGCTATATCCTGGGCTGGGAGTAGTGAGCAGGGCACTATATCTCTGGGTGTGGAATGGAGCTGGGAGAGCCAGGGATTTCTTGAGCGGGACGAGCCAGCGGCTCTGGCCTGGCTCTTAGGGCCAAATGTGAGCTGAGCCAGGGAAATGATGAGCGAAACAGCAAAGCTCTTTGTCAGGGGCTGGAGGCATAGAAAAAAGGGGTGTGAGAGGACTAGCGATTGTGAAAAAGAGTGCAAGGGGACTAGGGGCCCCGAAAAGGAGTCGAGGGGGCTGTGGGCTGGGATAAGGGATCCAAGGGGGCTGGGGCCTGAGAAAAGAGGTGTGAGGGGGCTGGGGCCTGAGGAAAGAGGTGTGGGGGGGCTGGAACCTGAGGAAAGAGGTGTGAGGGGGCTGGGGCCTGAACAATGAGATGTGAGGGGGCTGAGGCCTGAGAAAGGAGTGCAAAGGGGCTGGGGCCAAGAATAGGGATGCAAGGGAGTTGGGGTGAGATGAGGGGTGTGAGGAGTAGGGGCGCAGTCAATGGGTAAGAGGGGACTAGAGGCCCAGAAAAGGGATCTGAGGGGTCTGGGGGCTGGGAAAAGAGGTTTAGAGGGGCTGTTGGCCGAGAAGGGGTGTGCAAGGGGGCTGGGGGCAAAGAAGAGGAGGGCTGGGGCCAAAAAGACGGGGGCTGGGGAACTAGAGTTCCAGAAATGGGGTGCAAGGGGACTGAGGCCGAGATGAGGGGTGCAAGGGGGCTGGGGCCTGAGAAAGGAGTAACAAGGGGCTGGGGAATGCTGAGAAAAGTGGTATGAGGGGTCTTGGGGCTAAGAAAAGGAGTGGAAGGGGGCAAGAATAGGAGTGCGAGGGGGCTAGGACAGGAAAAGAGGTGCAAGGGGACATGGGTTCCAGAAAAGGGATGCAACAGGGCTGGGCCCAGAGAAAAGAGGTGCAAATGTGCTGGGGGCCAAGAAAAGAGGTGCATTGTGGCCGGAGGGCAAGAAAAAGGGTTTGAGGGGGACTGGGGGCCAAGAAAAGAGGTGCAAGGAGGCTGAGGCCCAAAAAAGAGATGCAGGTGGTTCGGGGGGCTGAGAAAAGTGGTATGACGGGTCTGGAGACTGAAACTACGAGTGCACGGGGGCTGGGGACCAAAAAGAGGGGTCTGAGGGGGCTGGGGCAAGAAAAGGGGTGCGAGGGGACAAGCGGCCCAGAAAAGAGCTGCAATGAGGTTGGGGGACGGGGGCTGAGAAAAGTGGGTTGATGGGTCTGGGGACTGGGAAAAGAGGTGCAAGGGGGCTGGGGGACAAGAAAAGAGGTGTGATGGGCTGGAGGCCAGGAAAAGGGGTACTATGGGACATGGGGCAGAGAAAAGAGGAGCAAGTTGCCGAGGGCCAAGAAAAGAGGTGCAAGGGGGATAGGACTAGAGAAAATAGGTGGCAGGGGGTTGGGGGGCCAAGACAATAGGTGCAAGGATGCAAGGGGGCTGGGCCGGGAAACTGATTGGGAGGGGGCTGGGGGGCAAAAAAATCACTTACCTTTGGTTAGCCACTGTGCCATTGCGTAACAGGTGCAAGATCACCTGACTTCCTGTCTGTCCCAGCCCCCTGACTTCCAGTTGTACCCTCCGAGCCAACGGATGAGCTGCTGGGTAGCAAAGGAAATCAGGCATCCTGGGTGGACAAGATGTCAAGCGAACACACTCCTGTTGTGCTGTCGGCACTTCTGGAGCGTGTTTTTTTTCTTTTTGCATCCTTTTTTAACTGAGGTTTCGGGCAGCCGGAGGGGCTCGTGGCAGCCTCTGCTTTGGGTAGGCAATGACCGAGATGAGGGTCAGGCCAGAGCCCAGGTTGTGAGCTGGACCGACCCGAGCTCCTCCAGGCTCGCTCAGCTCTAGTGTGGAAGGGTGAGCAGGGCACCATAGCCCTGAGTAAGTAACAGAGGGAAGGAAAGCTCCAGTAAAGGGGAGGACTTTTGGGACACTTGCAAAGGGAGCAAACCCTTAATCTCGAGAGAGGCTGGTAAGCCTTGTGAGTATTATCACTTGAATTCCTATTTTTACTGCTTTGTTTACTGGTCCTTGTCTTTTACCATCAATTATATTAGGATGTATTGTTTTGTAATTTTGTAAATTGTGTTACGGTATTAACTGTTATAACTTTATGTAACATGTCTTCTTAGTGGTCTTTAGTTCAGCCAATGGAAGTCTTTTTTTCATCTCCATGGTTGCAGAATGATGTTGATTCCTGTATAATTTAATATTCTCTGTGCCATCCTTGAGACAGGGCACTACATGCCATACATGTCTGTGTCCTGCATCTGATATCTAAGCGGGACGCTTGAACTCTGTGGGTTGTCAATCATTATATGTTTGTTAACGTTTTCAAAGGGGTAATTTGCAAACTGATTTGTGTTTACGTGTGTTATTCCCAGTCAGCTGAGGAACTGCTGGTTTATGGCTGGAAACATTGTGGTAAGATACTGGACTGTGGATAAGCAATGTAAAAACAAATTAATATTGGATATGCAATTCTTTGTTAAAATAAACTACTAATGTCAACAGTTGGTTTGAAATGTGCAGAGATTATTGGTAAATGTATGCGTGTCACACACTTTCATATTTTATAGTGTTAAGTAATGTATTCTGTTCTCATCGAAAGTTCATTCCAATCCTGTGCTTAGAGGAACAGGTTCCCGCAGTGAATCATTAGAATCGAGTGTGAGTGAATGTGGCTATTTAGATTGCTTGCGGCCATTGCCCAGACTGTCATAAAACTTAAACTAAGTCACTGGGCCTCATTACGACTGTGGCTGCCACAGTATGAACGGTGCTGGTAAGGGACCAGCACCGTTCATGCCGGGCTGCCACAATGCAATTCTGCAGTGGGTCCCGCTCTGTACGTCTGGTCAGACCAGACGTGCAGAGCGGCACCCGCTACCAGAACAGGATACTAACAACGGCCCATCATTAACAGGACCATTGTTAGCAGGGGCGTTGCTAGGGGGGGGTTAAGGGGGCTATAGCCCCTGATCTTTTGGTTGTAGCCCCGGATAGAATCTCAGGAGCTACAGCCAAAAGTCTAGCTAGCCCCCAGTCCCAACAGTACCGACATCAGCTTAGCCCCGGGTCTTTTCCAGACCTAGCAACTCCCCTGATTGTTAGCATCCTCCCCATTCCCATTGAGCCCCATGGGGGCTCAAATGGGAATGGGGACATACCGGGTCCGCTTTCTGTGAATGGGAATTACCGGTCCCGCAAAGGTCGGAATGCCCGGTAATTCCCATTTTTCGGGACCCGGACCCGAGTTTGGGGGAAGTCATGCCGCTAAAAACGGCATGGCTACCTCCAAACTCGTAATGAGGCCCACTGTCTCTAACGTCTGTTTGCGCAGGCATATGTGACTGAAAATGGTTGTCATGCATGTGCCCCTCTCACTTTCACTCTTTCTCCCTATGTGTCCCATTTTACTGGAACCCATTGCCCATCATAATCAAAGCCAACCCAACTGTGGGTCTCTTCAAAGTTTGACTTAACCTTCACTTAACTGTTAAAGAGGGTGCCCCCTTGCCTTCTCCCAGATCCCTCTTACCTAATCCCACCACTCCCTCCAGTGATGCTTAATAATGTAATTTTGTATATTTAAATAGTGCTCCTCTTTAGTTTAAAGTTCCCTTAGGTTAATGGCACCTTTGTAAGCGACCTGTTTCCCTATACATTTTTTTCAGTTTGTTCTGTTCTATTTCTCGTATATGTCCCACTTTTGTATACCCTCTCAAACTGGCTTACCACTTCCTCTCATCTTTGTGCTATTGTACATGCACCCTGCACAGGAATGCCTAAACCACATGTAAATGTGTTATTGTCATTTCTGATCGAAATTGACATTGCTGTTCTTCAAATAAATACAAATATAGTATTTTTGTGAGCTCGTTTTTGGACCCTCGGGGCACCACTCCAGGCTTTTTCTTGTCTCTCAAAGGTCTTGCCCCTTTCATTCTGCATGGTTGTCATGTTGCTGTAAGCTAATCAGACTGGTGCTGCAGCACCTTCAACACAATGAAAGTGGCCACGGCTTGTTATCTTCTGTTTGCAGTCAAAACCTGCTCCCCAGCCCTGTCCACCAAACGAGGGATGGATGGGTGGTGAGCAGACGTGTGATGGGAAGTGTGTATGAGACCTCTGATGGGTTGCTGGTGTGACACAGATGCCCTTTACACATGTTGCGAGATCCTTAAACCCCCCGTCCCTTATATGTAGTCGTACTGTGATCATGCATCTTTTTCTGCCATCATTAGCTGAAAGATATCTGCATATATCAGTGTTTGTAGGACTTGTGTGTCCATGTAAACTGTGCTTCTCGAATCCCTCTATGGTAGTGGTGGTGCTAGGTTCTGCAGGCTCCAACAGTGAGGCATTGGGCATCAATCCTTACTTAACTTGTGTACAGGCGCATTATAAATGCCACATCATACATCATATCATATCATAAATATCCTACCATTTAAAAGCTCAGTTTCTTCTCCCTGGTCACCGGCTTCTTCCTCCTTAGAAAAGCTTGCAACAAGTATATCCTTTCCTGTGGACCTCCACGGGCAGACCAGCCTCAAGTGAAGATCTGCTGTGCCCTGGTGGGGCAGAGGGAACAGATGAATATTCAATGGGTCGTGCACAGAATGCTGCGGGCACCACTTGGAAAAGCAATATTCAAATTGAAAATAAGAGGGTGGCGTCTACATTGACCACATACAGGATCTATGAAATTACTTCTGTGGAATTTTAACATTGCACAAGTCAATGAATTA
Organism: Ambystoma mexicanum; assembly: GCF_040938575.1. Taxonomy (NCBI): domain Eukaryota; kingdom Metazoa; phylum Chordata; class Amphibia; order Caudata; family Ambystomatidae; genus Ambystoma; species Ambystoma mexicanum. Next base: position 548,727,816 of record NC_090930.1, on the reverse strand, counting down.
TACATGTGATAGTGGGTGCAGTTACAAAGCCGTGCAGAATTGTAAGTGGCAACTTTACAAAGGTGGAAATCCCAGACATGCATTCAGGACTAGTTTGGATTCACTGCAACCTCGTAGCATGGAACACACACACATGGCTTGCCAGATGTCGGTGGGTAAATGCATGTGATGACATTGTGTTCATGTCTATACCTATACTAATGACTTACTTCAGCAACAACTGACACTTGGCATCTCCGTGTGGTGGGCAAATAGCTACTTTGCAACTGTGTGCTTAAAAGTGCTTTGGTATCATAATGGTTAATTTCCGTCCTGTAGACAAAGGACTTGACCCTCAACTGATTTACACAAAGCGGTTTGGTATGATCCGCTATGGGATACTAAGTGATGTCACAGGAGGCAGGAGTATGAAACAGGTGATGCCTTAAACCCAGTTACATTTTTTTTAAACTCTCTTTATTATAATTGTTCAATACCAAACACAAAAAACAAAACAACGCAATGGTTTGGTGTACGCTCCCCTTATACCACCCCATCTGCCCCTGTGATCACAACAGTTTGTTCGGTACAGTTCTCAGCATTTGGACTCCTGAAGGTAACCAACATTGGTAGTGTATGACTACTTCACCATTCTATTGCACCTCCCCCTCTGGCATTACGCCTTCCAGCGAGGAGTTTGCAGCACTGTCAGAAGGAAGTGTTATATATTTGAACATATGGCCCCCAAATATCTCTAGATTTAGCCCAGGGGTGCGTTATTCTGCGATGTTCTGTCTCTGTCTAATTACAATGCAGGCTATCTTCTCACCACTGTTCTATCTTTGGGGATTAAATTCCACCCACACCATTGCCACACGTCTTTTGGCTAAAAGCAGGAGCAACCCGGCCAACTTCCTAACCCTTTTCGGGGTCTGCTTGGTATAGCCCATCAATGCAGTTATTGGCACCAGATCCACTCTTTCCCTCACAATCTCACTTAATGTCTCAAAGACCTTCTCCCAGAAGTGCAGGATCATCGGGCATCCCCATGCTACATGCAAGAAGTCTGCCAGTGAAATGGCGCATCTCGCTTATCTCTCTGAATTGGCCAGAAAATATCCATGCAACTTGGCTGGTGTATTGTAGAATTGATGTGAAATGAATCTGCTTAAACCCGGCTGTAAGAGCCACTTTCCTCGTCTATGCACAGGAATAGGCCCATGTTTCATCTGGTACTGTGCACTGCAGTGACTGTTCCCATTTCTTCTGACATGGGTCTTCCCCCACCCCCCACTCTAGTTTTTAGGCACATGCCATAAAGGGTAGATATCACCTTTCTATTCTCCCCTGAGTATTTCCCTGATTATTTCTTCTAGTATCCCTCACATATCCCTGTTTGCTGGTCACTGGCACTCCCGGGATGTATATGACCGGAAGGCTTGGAGAGTAACTAACTTTTGTGCTCAATACGGGTCCACGACCTACAGGTCAGCTCCACCACATTGGTCAGTCTAGAGGTCCTATCAGATGCTGTCAGCACAACTGATCTGAAAAAGGATGGAGTCTCCATCTCCACATGTCTTCTGTCTGCTTGGCCCCCAAACCAATAGAGGAGGAATCCCGCTTGAGCGGCTTCATAATATAATTTGAAATCCGGCAAAGCCCCCCTCCCCCCATCCAGTGGCATCACTTGTTTCTCCCATTACAGTCTTGCTTGTTTCCCCGCTAATATAAACCACAACATTTCAGATCTTAGTTCTCGGAAGTATGCCCTTAGCAGCGATAGTGGCACATTAAGAAACACATACAGGCAGCGCGATAGCAGCACCATTTTGAGTAGCAATATTCTCCATAGAGATTAAGTGGCAGTTCCATCTACCTATCCACTGCCAAACTAGCTTGTCCCAACACCCGCTGATAATTGTGCTCATATAGTTTCGTAGGAACCACGAAATATTTATCTCCAAGTATCGAGTATAGGTCTCATGCCACTGGAAACTACACCCGCCTGCGAAATGTTTGATGCCGTCCGTAAGTGGGAAGAGCATCAATTTCGTGGTGTTGATTTTTAACCCAGAGAAATTCCCAAAGGCAATGATATCTGCTATGATTGGATCAAGATTGTGCCGCGGATCTCTGACATAGAGCACCATGTCTTCTGCGTAGAGGGAGACTAACGCTTTGTGTCTTCAAAGTTGTATCCCTCTGTGGAGGTGACACTCCCTGATTATCTCAGCTACGGGTTCAATTGCCAATGCAAATAACAATGGTGAGAGGGGCCACCCTTGCTCTGTGCCTCTCTCTAATGGTATTATGGCTGTGAGTTTGCCATTCACTCTAACCCTGGTGTTGAGTAAGGTATAAAGTAACGAGGCCATGGAAATCAATCCCTCACCATCCCCATTTTTGCGTAGTGTTGTAAACAGGAAGGGCTATTCTAACGAATCAAATGCTTCCGTGGTGTCTAGCAGTGCTGCCACTAGTGAGTCGTCCTGTTGAACCACTGACATCAGCCCAAACATCCTGCGCAGCCCGTATGAGGTGCAGCATCCCGGTATGAATCCTGATTGTGTCACTTTCACTGATCTATGCATCAGCGGTGCCAGTCTGGATGCCAGTATTTTGGCCAGGATCTATTGTCCAGATCCATAAGGAATATAGGGCGGTAGGAGGAGCAGTTGTTCTCTTCCTCATCTGGTTTCAATAACAACACAACCACCACTTCCCTCAGTGATTCTGGCAATTGGCCATCTCTTAGACTTTGCTGATATACCCCTAATAGGTGTAGAGCCAGCTTCATAGCAAAGTGCTTGTAAAACACAGCTGTATACCCATCTGGCCCTACGGCTTTCCCGGACTATAGTGATTTGATTGGCGACAAAACCTCCTCCAGTGATAAGGGATGACCTAGCCATTCCCTTTCCTCCTCCGTACACCAGTACAGCGCCACCAGATAGGTGATCAACTCCTGTTGCGAAACCCGAATGTGGGTGGAGTATAATCGAGTGTAGAATGTACAGGATTCCTGGGCAATATCAGTGTACCCTAATTTCTCTTCCCCTCTGTAATTTCTAACTGAAATAACACGACCCCTGGTCATCTCTGACTTCGCCCCTCTCGCAAGCAGCCTGCCAGAGCATTGACCCTCCCCATACTGACACACTGCTGCTTTCACCAGGAGAAACTTCACTTCCCTCTGTGCCAACTCCATGAACAATTTCAGCTGTTCTTTGATCTCAGCCTGCTCTGTCAGTGTGATCAGAGTTACTGCAGCTTGCCATAGCCTTATTCAGCTTCGGTGTCTGCCATTGCTTACGGATTTGTTTCAGCCCCCCTGCACCCCATCTGCGAAGCCATTGCTTTTGAACACACAGGGCAGTCTCCCACCCCCTGACCAGGTACAGCTAGGGCTAATATCACTGGGGCATGATCCGATGGTCACCTCGGATACCCAGCCCACAATTGTATTAGAAACCAAAAAGTAGTCCAGCTTTCAGGCTGAGCCATGGACTTAGGAAGGAAACTTATACTTCACCCCCTCTGAGTGCCTGGTCTTCCAGATATCGTTTACCTCCCATGTCCAGCACATGTCCTGTAGTTTGCACATTACCTTCGGTAGTGGCCGGTGAGCCTCTCCAGTTCTGTCTCGGTCGGGTTCCATGACCGCATTAAAATCCTCAGCCCATGTAATCTCCCCAGGTGATGTCCCCTCCAGCTGGTGTTTCACCCATCCCAGGGCTTCCAATGAATCTTGGTTGGGTCCGTAGTAATTAACAAAAGTAAATGTTCAGCCATGAATAGTCAATACACCAGTAAGGCTCTCCCTAACTTATCTTTAACCATAGAGGTCAGACGAAACCCAACCGAACTTCGCAACAGGATACACAGACATTTGGAATATGAGGAGTAGGATGAAAAGTAGTGAAGACACCCCCATCCCCACCTATATTTCATTTCCCCCACCAAGATGAATTGAGTTTCCTGAAGAAACGCTATGTTCCCTTGGTGACGTTGCATATACAATAGTACCTTGCAACATTTAGACAGACACTTAAAACCCCTGACGTTCCATGTCATACTCCTAAATGTACTGGCCGTGTTCTCTCAATAACATCTTTACAACCTCAGCCTCCTCCCAATATTTGATGTGCGATACTGAGCCATTCCACTGTTGGGCGAGGTAGAGCAACCTCTGGAACCACTGCAAACTCAAACCCTCCAGCCCATATCCAACCCCCCGCAACCCTCACCAGCAATCCCAACCTGCCAGTTACCCCCCTCCCTGAATAACAAACATGTGCTCACACATGGGAGCACGCCAGGACTTAGTCATCGGGCAACCCTTGTCAACGTGTACAGCCCTGCCTGACACTTTTTACTGGGCTATGTTTACCATAGACCACTGAAAACCTGCATTTTATACTTTATGAGGAGTTCCCCCCTGTTCACTGTTCCCCCTGTGGTGCAGTGTTCTGGGTAGGGATTCTAGGAACGTATTTGCCTCCTCTGTAGAATTAAGAAAATAGCACTCATCCGTCGTGCTCCACACACGTTGGTAGTTTGACTGGGGTTGAGATTTCAAATTGCAGTTTTGAGTGCTGCTTGCCAGTCTTCTGGGATTTTGACATAGCGTTGTTTGCAGGCACTGATTCGCTTCAAACCGGTTGCCTATCAGCTGTACCCGTCGGAGAGTGCGCGCCGATAAGGATCCAAGTGATACGATCCTCTCCGCTGATGCACAGCGTCTCCTGTCTCACTGTCTTTCACCCCTCCAGTGTGGCAAAGTAGAGTGTTTGGCCTTGTTCTCCACTACTCTGTGTGTTTGGCCCCGATAGCCTAGGTCCGGTATTGCCTGGGTGTCCGTCCACGCTCTGACCCGTCCTTTGTGTACCAACAAGGAGAATGGGAGTGTGGGTATTATTAAGGGCCTAGTCCCATTAAAGTTTGCGCCTCTCGAGGGCCCCGCTTTGTCCCACACCAGGGATCACACTCAAAGGCTATACTCTTATTGGCTGGGCACTTGCCTGCTCCAAAACTCATGTATTGATTGTTTAACAACACTCATCTTATTGATTGTTTAACAACACTCATCTGTGTGGCTGCACGATCTCATCGCAAAGTCCTGTGAGCATGCTCAGGTTCGCTCCTTCAACCTGGGCCACTGCTTTCCATAGGGCTCGTAGCCCGAATGTCCAGCTTGTTGGTTTGTTTTTCCAAGGTGTAGCACTCCAATGTAGGGAACCCCCCCCCCCTCCTCATCAGTTCATTGCACTTGCTGCCTCCCAGGTTTCAGTGTGTGGGGGGCTCTCTCCTAAGGATACCAAGTTGGACGGGAGGTACAGACTCCGCCGGAGCGCCCATCCTGCTCCATTCCTTATCATGAGGCCTAAGTGTCTTCAGGGAGAAAGCTATCCGCTACGCTGCTTCACCCTTCCTAGCCGGTTCGTTACACTCAGTTTGGTGCACGTGTGTGTGGGTCTCTTCTCTGTGTTAGCAGGGGGCCCAGAGCTCCCAGCGCGCCACGTCTCTGGGCGGCGCGGGATGTGCTGCGCCTTCCCCCACTCCAGCCCACTTTAGTCACCTGCTTTCTGACTTCGGAGTCAATGGTGTAGGACGGCCTCCCTGCTTCGCCTGGGCGATGCAAGCGTCGCTGCCTCTGTGTACAGATCACCCCAGCCCTTCAAAGCTTCTATGAATGTTCCCCCTACATTCATACACCGCGTGGAACAGCAGCTATGACCGCAGCAGCACGGGCTCTGCCAGGAGATTACCCACATAGTTTGGGTTGCTCAGGAGCTCACAGGCCTGCGAACATTTTGACTGGGTTCTCTAGCGCCCCCTTGAACCCAGTTACTTGTTTCTAATGTTCAGTTGTCCTTAAGACACTTAGACACAGCAGACACTCACTGGCCACCTGACTAACTCCAGCTCAACCCCCAAATAACTCTTTAAAGGGGCATTCATTCAGATACATCAGCCAATATTCCATGAGCTCCCACACACTCTGAACACACCAACATTCAATGCCACTCATGATGGCCGGAGGACAGGCAAAGACGACACAACCCTGTTTTTAGTTTCTAGCTTGGGATGTGCCTTACATTGCCACATATCCAAAACATCCACAAACATCAGTTCTATAGTAAAACATTGATCACATCTTCATTAAAATGAGATACCGTTTTTAACACCATGCGGTACCGACACTGGTGCTACCAACACAGACACTAACGGCACAGTTTTTGTTCTCGGCTTCAAGCTTCTGCATTGTAGTGTCACATAGCCAAAAATGACACACAACAATGCCAGCTGGATAACAAATGTGTAAACTGTAGTCTCTTCATTTAAGTAAGCTCAGCTTAACTAGATGAATTGACAAACTGCTAATGAATCCAAAAGCTTAGGGCAGTGCACTATTTTCTTTTTTTTTACCAAGAAAGGGTGTTTTGGCTTCCATCGTATGGACCAGATGCTGGTCTGCTTGCGGTGCGGCCAGTCTACTCCATGAGCCTGACTGTAGTGCTACCTGGACATTTGAGACCACTTAATTTTGCAGCTACACTGGTCAGGTTTCCACTTTCCTTCGCTTAACATCTCATTGCTCATAGATCCCAACAAATATGTCCACCTTCCCATCAGTTAATCTTCCCCAGTACCTGCTATATATTCTTTGATAATGTGATCAACTGGATGATTGGATTAAGCCACTTTGTGTCGTGTTAGGAGGTTTGTGGGTATGGGCGGCCCGTGTGCAAGTGCTGCCCTGTGTGCAATTGCACTGTCAGTAGAACGTAAATAAGCCATGTGGAAGTTGAGGCATGAACTGCTTCTAAGCCTACATATAATTCACATGTTAAAAGCAGGCAGATGATTAATTTGCATCCGGGACAGGCACGGCAGCAAATTAGCTTGGTCGAATTGCAGGTTGAATCCCACAATCCAACTCCAAGTTCTGAGCAAGCCATTTTTCCCCACCTCTCCCTCCGTCTCCATCCGGTCCCACATCATCTACCCCACTTACCTGTTTCTTCTTGTGGCGGGCCCAACACCGCCACCACTTCCGCATCCTGGGACACCATAGAAATGGAAGAAGGGTTTTCTATCATGCCCCCCTTCCATTTCCATGGCAGCCATCCTAGCTGAGTATTTGTTTGAATGAACGGGACGCATCAAGCCCTAGTCTCATTCAAACAAATAGATTGCTATCAGCACCCTGGGTATTTGGATTAAAAACCTGGGGTTCTACTAGCAATAACAACCTTGCCGGTGGGCCGCATCAGGTGGTAAGAGCCTGGGGCCCACCATTAAGGCTCTCCCACTCGGATGTATTGCTTAATTGTTGTTTTGCTTCAGTTAAAGTAGACTTCAACATGAATGAAGAAGACTGTTGTGTTTTCTGCAAAACCTGGGGATGGAACAAACTGTTCTATTTCCAGCCGACTGCCACAGCCATACAAGGAGCTATTAAACCAATCAAACAACTCCGGGATAAAATCCCTGACTTGTTGATTCCTATGCCTGTTTTTCAGGTCAGAGTTCACAGACATTGCTTCCTTTGGTACACTGATCCCATACATACCAAAAGTCCTCTAAAAGTGAAAGCACTTGCAGACTAAACTTAGCATGATGGTGGACCAATTAGGTTGCTCAGATTTCGAGCTGAATTCCACAATCCAATCCAAGGTTCTAAATGCCCACCCTGCCATCCTGCCCCAACCTTCCCTCTGGGACATTAGGGGCACCCAAGGACTGGCGTATGTCTCCAGAGTACCACTCTCCAGTTTCCACCACTCTTCTCCCTATTATAATTGGGCCTTACCCATAATGCGAACACTTGCTTCTAAGAAAGACAGGATGAGTGGCTCCTCAGCAGCAGTTTCAAGTGGACGCTGTTTCCTCACAGGGTGCTGCAAGGGTTTCCTGTACCCTATACACTGACCCCAGGCGTTCTCCTGTTTCCTCACATGTAGTTGATGTGGGTCTCCTGTCAAGACTGATACTTCCCAGAATGTTGATGAACGTCTATCCACAATGGTTTCTGCTACAAATGGTTTCTGGTACAAATGCCTGGATACACAATGTAAAAACAAATCTCTATAGCAAGTCATGCGCAAAACAAAGAGGCCTATCACTTGAATGCGCTTACATGATGGAAGTCGACGCCATCTTGTAGCATCAGTTTATCTTCATTGTGAAGTGCTTGTGGGTCCAAAGAGTCGGCCGTCTGCCTTCCAGTAGCAGATCAAGGCATGAGTCTGACTTCCAGCCATCACGTCAGACAGGGAGTGTTCTGTGGCATCCACGCACTCTGCCATTGGGAGACTAGCAGTAGTGGGTTTCGGATCTAGACTTCTCCCCCAGGCTGGAGCCGCAGCTCAATTCACCTGTGCATCTGATTTCATCCATGTTGCAAACTCTTTTTTGTAGGTCATAGTTGGCTAAAGGGTACCCGTGTTCACTCCTGTGGAGTTTTACGGACACATGCCTACAAAGTAGATTGAAAATGAGTGAGCAACAGCGATGCACACATGTTCATTATGTTTGGATGTCCCAATGCATATGATTGCTTCCTGCCTTACCAGGATTCCCCTTACTAGAAGAAAAACTCTTTTTTTTTAAACTTCAGGGACATTTTTAAAATTAGATTTCACCAGCAACTACCTCCAAACTCTAATCTGGTGCTTAGAGAGTACTGGCGGTATTTCAAATACCAACCGTTTTTGTCATTTCTACCAGACTCGTGCTACTGCCCTCAATGGAACGTTAAAAGGCTTTTCATTTATGGTCTGTTCCAGAACATTTATTACAACTGGAGCCCCTCGAATGCTAAGGTACTATTACACCTTTAGATGGCTATCTGAATAGGTGGCTTTGGGGGTCACAGGTCATCACCAGCTTGCTTAATCCATGAACATAAGAGCTGGAATTCTAGCATTTTATTCCTCCTAAAAACAGCAGCATTTTACAAAATGTAATAAATAAATAAATAAATAGAACAAATACATTTGACTGAAATAAATCGCCATGGACTTTGCTGCATCGTGCTGCTGTAGAGTTCTGCGATCAAGGCCCGCGTTGTTTCAGTGTCTGTGCTTGGCGTTCATTCATGATGTGTTCACAGACAGGAGTTGGCTGCAGCTCTACCATGGTTCCAGTACACCGTGGTTGACAATCGTTGTAATGGATTTTTTGTTGTTGTTGTACCGTATTAATACAAGTTCTATCCAAAAAACTTTTGTTTTACTTCTCAATCGTGGTTTGCCCTATATTGGGTTCGCATTAACTGCTGCCTCTACCCTTGTTTCGTTTTCTGATACTGCATATGTTTTCTGGAGCCTACTGAGAGGCTCTGCTGTGAGTTGGGTTCCTCTGTTGGGAGCTGTTAGAGCACCTCTTCCAGTAACTGGGTCTCTCATGTGTCTTTTATCTTTATGCTGGCGCTAGGCGGCACTATAGCATGCAGAGCAGGGTCGAACTGGGGCATAACAGCAGGCTCCAATGAAATTGTGGCCCACAGTTGCCAATGGCACTTCATTCCTTTTGTGATAGACTGTTTGAGTAGTACCCAAAGCGGGTCGGGAGGGTTGATCAGATATGATGCAAATTGTGCATTTTAAATAACACTTATTCAGTAGCACTAGGCACAACTACTAGCTGCATGGTGAAGTAACTTATCAAACTGGCTCGCATGGGCCACAACAGTGGCCCACCTTGACCAAACTAACTGGCCCAGACTAGCATTTTGTGCTTTTGGTTCGGACATTGCCCTATAGGCCAGCCCGAGCCCGCACAGAAGTCTCCTTTGGTCACAGTATAGTTAAGGTTCTGCCTCTCTCTCGTTGTTGGACTCTCTCGCTCCGTGCTGCAATGCTGCATACTCACATAGTTAAGAGATTCTGTGGCCTGGCACAGAGCCTTCTATTATGCCCTTTGCCGTTTCTATATTTGGAAATAACAGCAGGAAAAAATACTTTAAAAAGTCCATTCCCACAACTCCCCTCTTTCATACCCCACCGCTCTCCAGTCCATGTCAATCAAATCTCCACATGAGGTTTATGTCTCCTGCCTGTGAACCACCTCGTACGCCTTTCTTGCTGCTTCTGCTCATATAAGTATCATAAATTGAACGAATTACGCTGACTATAGAATGAGATCATGCGTGATTCTTTTAAAACTGAATGAACAAGTGTTAAGGTAAGAACACGTTATTCTCTATGTCCGCATGCATTTGTTGTATCACAATTTGATTGCAGTAAAAACCGAAGAAATGGTTCTGGCAGAGGTGGACTGGCCTATAGGGAACTCTGGAGATATCCTGGTAGCCTCTTCACCCTGGTCCTCTTTTGTGTGTAATGGGGCCACTTTGAAAATTACTCCCAGTGCCTCTTTTAGCTCCCAGTTCAGCCCTGGTTACTGATTTCTTGAAGGTTCACAGCATGTGATGTGGTTAATATTCTGGTGCATTCTCTCGCTCTGGCATTTCTGATGCATGCTGCACTGTAATAATTTTATTCGGGATTGGACCATGATGCCATTTATCCCATGTCACCTGTTGATTTCTTCTCCTTCCGCTTCCATGGCACCATTGGCCAGAACATGGAACCAGTGAACACACACAGCGGCCTCTTTTGGGTCTGCACGTACATTAGAAGAAAGGACCATGACATGGACGTCAGAGCCTATGCAGAAGCGAAGGCGGCACGCTGATACTTTGTTTCTATTTCTACAATGGAGAGGGCTAGTAAAGAGAGCAATCCTTTTATGAAGTTCATGCTGGATGAAGGGGAAAAGAAGGAAGATGATGGGTGCAGTAATCTAGCAGTATGTATTGCAGAAACTGTATCTCAGGCTGTTGATAGAGCTATAACATCCGGTAAAGCAAGGCTATCTGAAAGCTTTTGCCATGGCCGGTCAGCACCAGTCACAGAAGCATTGTCCATTGACAATTGAGAACAGTATATTATTAGCCTCAATAACCTTACTGGTGACGATGGGGAGCCCCCTACATACAGCAAACCAGAGCAGAAAAGGTGGCATGAGGAGTGTAGCTAAGCTCTGGCTCACACTTGAGTTTCTGTGCAGATGCACAGAACTGAGGTGCTTCTTGGGCTCTATGTCATATTTCCATGTTTTGTTGGATGCCTACCAAAAAGACTGATTTTTTTCGGCCAATTTTCAGCAGCCGCAGTATCACAACCCTTTGCTCCCCAGCCTCACCCTCGCTGGTGAGATATCTGTAAAATCGTGGATGGTTCACACCCGAACCGCCTCCTCAACTCCCTTTGCCTCCCTCCCCAACTAAACACAGAAACATACAACACACTCACTAACATAATGACACACTCACACACGCAAAAACGTACCTGTTCTCCCACAACGGCTCTTCCTGGTCCTGACGTGCCTGTCAGCCCCTGCGTGCACTCGTGTGTGGCACGGCAATACAATAGATGGGTATCCCCTACTTCGCTGGCAAGAAGGGGAAGCAACTAGCAATAATGAACAATGGTCAAGCCAGCGGGTTTAGAACTGAGTTCACTTAAAAGGACACAGTCTCATCAGCAATGTAGGAACAGGAACCCAAAGTCAACACCGCAGATCACCCCATACAGACCACAGCAAAAGCTTTAAAAAATAAAAAATGTTTATTATTTAGTCAAATTTCATTAAGAGAATATTAAATAGTTTGAAACTCACACAAGGAAATAATATGCAAAAATATAACACAGGTAAAGTGCAATGTGTGATAAAAGTGCTAGTCACAAAATGAGGCTGCAGATAATTCACTGCCAGTTAACAATACAAGGGAAGAATGGCAATAATCCCTCATATAAATGTTCAGTTGCCAGGGCCACATACTCCATCAGGAAAAATCTCTCGAGCAGGAGAAGCCAGGTCAACTGGACAATTTATGGATATAAAGATTTAATTCATAAGTTGATTAAATCAACCTATCACATAGGCAGAAAAGAAAGAGGACAAATAATTTGATCCCAAATAGGGAAGTCCAATAAAAGAAAGTGATAGCACTCCAAGACCTCACAATCCTAAAACCATACACTAAAAATCTGACATAGGATGCCATACGTCTAGCACGGCATGACAGTTTGATTTAGAAAGACTGCTCTGTGACCGCACAGAGCGGTCTTCCTATATCTGTCTTTTTTCTATTCGATTAATAGCAAAAGACATTTTCACTTAATACCGCTACTTGTGGTCTCATGCAGAGGCGATGTGACCAAGCTGTTCAGGCTGGACTGCCCCTGCTGGGGTGGGACCGTGTTCGAATTGCATATGGGTTTTCCCCCTTTCTGCAATGGCTTGGCAGGTTGAAGAAAGATGGTCTACAGGGGTGCCTAGAGCAATGGCAGATGTTAAGATAGATTCAAAACTTTACAGCCATCACCCCATTTGCTTTGCTTGGGAGAAGACCAAGACTCTACTGTTTAAGGTAGAGGTCCACACACCTTTCACTCTGAACCTAAACCGAGACTGCATGATCTGATCCTTCCTGATTCCTCCCCATGTTGCTTGCAGACACCTTCCTGCCAAATGGCCCACTCTTCCGACCCTTGCTGTTGGGTCCCCAATCCCATCTGATTTGTAAAGCACTCTGTTGCTTTCCCATGCTAGTTCTGCACTCAATAAATACCCTAATAACAATAATAATAATAATAATAATAATAATAATAATAATAATAATAATAATAATAATAATAATAATAATAATAATAATAATAAAAAGGGTTACATAAATCTCTTCAGGTACTTGCCAGAATGTACTTCTAAATGCTGCTGGGCCATTAATGAAAGCTTTAGATATGACATGAGGTGGCCAAGTCTATGAAGAACCTCTAGATTACCATGCAGTGAGTTGTTGGGCAGAGAGACTGCTTTGTTTCTTGGCCAAAACAAATGCATATATAATTCAAGAGAGGAACAAGGAAAAGGGTATACTCATGAAAAGAAAACCCAAATGAGTTGGAATGACTAACTCTCATTCAATGGGGGGTTCTGTATAGGTTTTATTTAGGGATGACATGGTAAAAGACATCAGTAAATTCGTTTGAAAATGTACCTCCCACGAGAAAGCCCAACATTCCTTACAAAAGCTGTTCTATACCAGATTTCGACTAGGATTATCCTTTATGGGGATATGCAATTGGCTATGCACAATATTCCTGAAAATAAGTAATATCAGATCCTATGGTCCTAAGAACGAGGGAAAGATAAAAATGCTTTCCTCAGAGAGGACAAGGCATAGATGCAGAAGATCCAGGAGAGGAGACCCCAAAATTAACTTTGGAAGTATGTGCACAGAAATATTCCTACTTATAGGCTCAGCCAGAGGCCATGTCTGCTTTTCCCTGAAAGAGTATGCCTATAGTTCAAGAGAGGCACAAGTACTAGGCACGGTTCAAGGTTACCACAACGTATTTGTCAGCAAACATGTTAAGAAGAGAACACCAAAAGCATTTCTACTAGCACAGGGACTGGCTCTGTTAGTTCATATGGAGATTGCACAGATATGAGAGAAAAAGTAATTGTTTTAGGGGTGGATTAAAGGAAGAACTTTTTCAGCAATGTATTCCTAGTGATACAGAAAGATCAAGGATTCCAGACAGTTTTCATTTTACCATATTTTAATCAGTTTGTGGTTTACAGACACCTAAAAATAGAGACTATTGCATGGTTGAGACACGTGTTGAGGTCAGATGACTGGTTCCTCTAGAACTCAAGGATGCATATGTCATCTGCACATCAGACATTTTGAGAGATTTGTTGAGGCCAGATGACTTGTTGATACCGCTAGGGCTCAAGGATGCATATCTTAGAAGGCCTCTAGACGTAGAATAAAGGCTCTTTCTATGGTCTTTTACAATTGGCTCCTTGCCATTTGGATTATCTGGTGTTTTTTTCAAAATTACTCAAATCTGTAGTGCGTTTTCTACAAATCAAAGGCATCAGGGTGTTCATGTGTTTAGTTGACATGATTACTGCGCAGGATCCAATAACTACACAAAACTACATGAACATATCAACTTAACATCTGTTTGATTTGAATTTTCGTGGTCAATAGGGAAAAATCAGTGACTCAACCATCCCAGAATATAGAGTCTATTGGTTGGCTTCATAATGCATTGTATCTACTCTAGCCTTCAATGTCCATCAGCCAGGATGGTTTCCATCAAGAAGGCGATTATGCCACAAATTCTGAGAGACATTTGGAGAGGGCGGCAAGCCTCTTGTCAGCATCCATTCCAACAATATGTGCATGGCCCTTGCATTAGAGAGCTCTTCAAAGTTTAAAACTTCAAGAGCACAATTCTAAAGCAGTAGGAACACAATCCCCAGGGTGTCTAACTCACATGGAATCATGGAATGGAGGTCAATTTTAAGTTTGCTTCAAAGTCTTCAATTGGAGTTCGATTCCCACCATATTGAGTGGGGGGCTCGATGAAGCAGGGAGTCCACAGGAGGGAAATTGTCCCTGGTCGAATAGGATTTGCATGTAAACTGCAAAGAGATTATTTTTGGATCTTTTGCAGCAAGAAGTTTCACGAAAAAAGTAATGTCAGTTCACAATCAGGCTACATATGGGCAACCTTTTGTTGGGCATATATATAAACCAGGTGAGAGGGACCAGATCAAAGACACGAATCAAACAAGCAAAAACATTTAACAGGAATTCACGGCACAATTGCAGATTGGTGCTTCAGTCACTGGGAGGACCCGGGAGACTGGCATCTTCATCCATTCATTTTTTAAAAGATGCAGGGGGTTATGGAGTCTATTGCAGCTAAATCGATTTGCATACCACCTCCAAGCTCAAGTTCCTTGATTCTTTAGTAGGAGAATGGAAAACCATGGCACTGGCCACCGATGCATTTTTCCAGATATATGGACTGGGAATATCGTAGGCATTCCAACCCTTTGCAATGGTTCTGCAAGTACTGTTACAGTAAAAGAGAAAAAAATGTCTGAATGACTTTTTGGGCAAAACACGCTTGCTATTGAATACTATCAGATCGGTTCCTAGACTCCCCTAGCATTTATGTAATTGTATAATTCGTTATTTATAAGTCGCTTAATACCTGGAGCTTTCTAAGCTCAGACCAGGGGATCGAACCTGTGTTGCTCCACATCATCTTGCTTCCAAGGTGAGCGGGTTGCCCCTGAGCTATCCTCCCGATTCCAGAGGGATGCTTCTGACATCTCCAGATCTCCTGAATGTCCCAAACAATGCATCCCATCCTCTACTGCTGGAAGACAGTACAAATCTCTTGGACAGCAGTGGACAGCCATTGGATCTT
This sequence comes from Ambystoma mexicanum, assembly GCF_040938575.1. Lineage (NCBI taxonomy): Eukaryota > Metazoa > Chordata > Amphibia > Caudata > Ambystomatidae > Ambystoma > Ambystoma mexicanum. The sequence goes on along the minus strand of NC_090930.1, from coordinate 548,712,526 downwards.
TCAGGCATCAGAGACGGCTGCAAGAGCACTGCATAGACTGAGTGAGAGATAGACTGACAGTGCAGGCGAATTGCGGCTTGATGCCGTTGATTTTTCCGGGACCTTTCCTCTAAGCAGAAGTTGACTGATGAAACTAACGAGGCGGCGGGCAGCGCTGTGCTGTGCAGCGCTGTTGAGCTGAGGCTCAGAGGTTCAGAGTGGAGTGTGCCGGAGTGTGCTGGGCTCTATATCCTTGACAAGCCCCCCCCAAATCCGTTGTGGTGTCGGTGTTGGTGTCACAACCTACACCCTACCAGTTCAAGGTAAGACCGGAGGAAAGACCCAGGACGTACTGCAGTGAGTGCACACAGCACCCTGCAGTGGCCTCAGGACCTCCCGGGTTGGTCCGGCTGGATCCTTCTGGCATTTGGGATCTGCTTAGTGCGGGGGGGCGTCAGGGTGACTCAGACTGCAACCTTTTGGCCTGGTGAGGCTGTGTGTTGTCGTGTGGCCAGCGCAAGTGGCCTAGCAGCAGGGACGTTTTTGGAAGACTGAGAATGGCCTGCTCTCCTCCCTGTGAGTCCTGGCTTCTGTAAGGTCCGGTATACGAAAAATCACACACAGTTGCGAGGCTGTTGCAGTTGCAGCGCAGACTGCTTCTAGTAGCAGCATCCTAACCTATTTGCCGTCGGAGTGTGTGTAGGAGTGTGGTAATAGCGTGAACTCGAGTAGCGGTTTACCCTAGCCTGTCATAGCCCTCGGTTGAATTTCCTCTGTGGGTTGACTGTGTCTTATTGAAGGTATTATTTCTTGGTAACATTTTTAGGCCAAGTATTGTTTGCTAATTCAATTTAGGAGTGCTGTAATGCATGTGACATCGTAACCCTTAACCAACTCAACTTCAACACACATTACCGACATGGAAATGTTGGCTGCAATGCTGCTTCCTTTACCACCATCTCCTATGGTGGATTTTGTGAATTAATGTGCTACAAGTACCCAAAGCTTGCAGGTTAATCCTGATAAGATGGACAATGTTGTCAATGCTGATCTTATGCAAATCTCAAAGAGAATCATGGACTGTCCGACTCCCGGTATGGCTGTGTTTCTTCCCCCTCGAGGGCTGGGAAAATCACAGCATTTTTCTCTGTTACAGCTAAAACCTACCTACAAACATGTAAAACCATGCAGTTTTATGAAAATGTTTCTGTTTCTGTTAATACGAACCATGATCAATCGACAATGGAAGACTCAAGCGATATGATAAATACACTGCCTTCACTTTCTCCTTGCAAGTCTCAGATTTCTTTTTTTTTCAGAAACATTTTATTAAGTTTCCAATAAACAACAACATTTTCATAAAAAATACACGTCTCATACTAAGCAGTAATAATCAAAATTACAGTACATTGTAAATATCATATTTTGCACATTCTAGCATAATAACTATATCCAATGAATTCAAGGAACATACAACAAATACACATATACAAGTACAAAAGACAACACAAACAGGAAGAGGAAAAAAGGGAAAAAGAGAAAGAAGAAAGAAAGAGAAAAAAGAAAAGAAAAAAAAGAAGAGGGTCCCTCACCAACATTGCTCCCTCACCAACATTTTCGTAAAAGGCACAGTCATATCTGTTATATTTACAATTCCATCACCACCTCAATCATAAAGTGCCAGAAAAGGACCCCATAACATCATGTAATCCTCTTCTTTATCTCTATTTTTCAAAGAAATCTTATCATACTGTGATAAAACCTGCAACTCCGACAACCACTCTTCAATACTAGGCTTTTTCCTCGTTTTCCAAATCCTGAGGATAAGCTTAATAGCTACCATAATAACCCTATCAATCCAGCAAGAATGTTTTCTAGTGGGCACACACCTTTTTTTATGTGAGAACAAAATTATGTTAACAGCGGATCTTTGCAAGTGTATACCAAAGATCAAATCAATCCTATCAATAACCTCTCTCCAAAACAATTGTACTCTCGGGCATTCCCACAGTAAATGTAAAAGAGTACCTCTATTATTGTTACAACACCAACATAATTCACTTGATCCTAACCCCAATTTAAACATCTTAACTGGTGTCCAATACAGCCTTCCAATGACTTTCTGTCGAATCAAATGTAAACCCATATCTACTCCTAAGTACAAATGCACCCTCAAAACACCTCTCAATCTAAGTCAGAAAGGACCCTATTAACATCATGTGACCATATTTCCTTCAATCTAGTCCATGCTAATTGATATTTTTTTTCTACTGGCATGAATTGCATGTAGGTCCGTACATTGTATCCTCGTCCATCTAACAATTTGCTAATCTCCGGTTTCCTCCCAACTGAGCCACCAGTCATATCCAACCTTTAATTAATCATGGAAGCTAAAGCCAAATACCTATTCATCTCTCTCCGTCCCAAGTTATATTTATGCTGCAATTTCTCAAAGCACAACACTCTATCACCATCCATCACATCCGCTAGTCTCAGAATTCCCCTATTAATCCAACTCAACCATCTCAGACATTTATTATCAATCTGTAATGCTTCATTATGCCATATTGAAGCATCATGACTAAAGCCATAACCTTGTTCATTTTCATTAAACCACATCCCTATCACCTGTCTGGTTGCCACCATCGGGATCAGTTTCAACCTTGCACGTGGTAGTTTACCCATACTATAGATGTTACTTAAGTCATATGGAGCGCAAAATTCTCTTTCAATACTTAACCAAATCGGTTCTTTAGTGTCCCTATCTCTAAAGTAATGCAAACTCTTTTTAAGCAAAAGGCCCTGTAATATTTCATCAAATCTGGATACCCAAAACCACCTTCCTCAACACTTTGTAGTAATATGTACTTTGGTACTCAAGGTTTTTTACCAAGACGCCATAAAAAGGATTGAAATACTTTATCAACTTGTATTAATTGTTTTTTAAATAATAATAAAGCGATGGACTGAATAACCTATAAGAGCTTAGGCAAAAGAACCATTTTAATCGCATACATTTTTGCCCACAAATTCAATGTCAATCTCTCCCATCTCCTGATCAGTAATTATATCTTTAAGGTTACTTGGTCCAAATTATATTGCAAAATCTTATTCAAATCACCAATAATATGTATTCCCAAATAAGTGACACCTTCTGGTGACCACTTACAGTTCCATGAACGCAAAATACTATTATCACACATCCTAGACAAAGGGAACATTTCAGTTTTATCCCAATTTACTTTATGCCCCGATATCTCTCCTACTTCTTGAAACATTTCTTTTATCACATCCCCACATGTTTCAGGATTCGACAATACAAGCAACATATCATCAGCATATGATAACAATTTTACTTCAACCTTCCCAACCATAATACCTTTTATCAGTTCACATTGTCTAATGTAAGCAGCTAGAGGTTCTAAAGCCAAATTAAACAAAAATGGTGACAATGGGCAACCTTGTCGCATGCCCTTTGACAATGGAAACGAGTCAGAAATCACTCCATTAACCAACACTTGAGCCCTAACATCACGATGGATACATTCAACCATTTTCAGAAATGTTTTTACTATATTTTAGTAAACATTTTCAGATCAACATTCAGTAAAGAAATAGGCCTATAATTCCCACATTTCTTATGATCTTTATTAGGTTTTGGGATCACGATAATCAGTGCCTCTTTCATCGAATCACACATTACACCTCATGCAATAAACTCATTGTAGAGCTCACACAAGATTGGCGTCAATTGAGTATCATACATTTTATAAAACTCTGAAATCACACCATCTGGTCCCGGTGATTTCCCATCTTTCAATTGAGGTATGGTAGTAGATATCTCAGCAACCTCAATCCTAGAGTCTAGTAAGGTTCCCCTATCAATAGTCAATTTAGAAAGAGAAATCTTATTAAAGAAAGATCCCAAACTATCTGCAGTAGGATTCAACTCTTCCTTATACAGTTGCTCATAAAAACTCCGGAAGTATGTGCAGATTTCTCCATTCTTGTGCAGTTTTACCGTCTTCAGTTTGAATAGAAGAAACACATGTATCAGTCACTAACCCTCTAAGCTTGTTAGCCAACAATTTGCCATTCCTATCACCAAACTCCCAAAACCGTTGTTTCAAATAAAACATGCCACTACCAGCCAAATTCTGCACATGATTCTTCAATTCCGCCTCTAGTTTTTTCAACCTCAGCTTATTTTGGTCTAAATCATCACTTGCACAAACCTTCTGCAATTTTTTAACTTCCATTTCTAGTCTTCTAATCTCTACCTGATTTTCCTTCTTTAAATGGGCAGTTTTACTTATCAGTTCCCCTCTTTATACTGCCTTAAAACAATCCCAGACAGTCTTAATTCCTGTTGAATCTCTATTTTCCTCAAAATAATGTGTAATAAGTTCATCCAAACCCATTGTAATCGAATCAGCCTTAAGTACGCTAGCTTGCATCCTCCATCTTTTAGATTTCTCGCCTGTATTAAGCAAAACCAACTGCATATCCAAGAGAGCATGATCAGAAATACCCCTTTCCTGTATATTTGACGCCACTACTTGGCTACATAGTGTAATAGTAACAAAAAAGTAGTCAATTCTTGAGTATGAGTTATCTACAGGTGAATAAAAAGAGTATTCCTTTGCACTAAGTCTCAGATTTCTAACTCTTCTTTCTCCAGCTTTTCCCTCCCTCCACTTCCCACCCTCATGTATTCCTCCTCGAAGATTATAAGCGGCATTTCAGAACCTAGAAGAGAATTCAGACTCCTCTCGAATTGAAGCATTATTGGAAATAAATGAAGTTTTAAGGGTGCTTGTAAAGCTCTATGAGGGCTTCAAATCAGAGTCTAAATCACACTCAGTAATGCTTGAGTCCCTTTTGTCTAAATTTGATAATATAAAGTTGCATGATGCTGCTAAATCCTTTTTTGATGAATTATGGACTTGACAATACCAAATTGAAGGGTGATTTGTTGCAAGGTCAGACAACACAGGGGTCCATCCCTCTGGTGACATCTGTGGCTTTGGTCAAAGAGGTTTCTGACAAGGCGTCAATGCTGGATGCAGACCTGTCTCTGTGAAAATCAGGAAATTGAGAGTTTTGCTTCTCTGATGCCTTATGTGCATTGGGTTTGTAAGATTCCAATGAACACTTGAAAGGCTATTCTGTTTTATCGGTGGAAGGATGCCTCCTGCTGTGACATGTACCCGTGAAAATGAAGTTACTATGATTGATTCCTCGCCCTCCAACCCACATGCACCTGCGACTGATATGACGAATGATATTGATGGTTGGTGTTATGGACAAGACGGTTCTTGATTTCTTTCAGACCTCTAATGACTCTTTGGTGATGGTCGATACTTCTATTTGTACCCAGCCCTCATCACCATTAAGATTCAAGGCTAGACCCCCCAAAAGGTAAACTAAGATAATACAAAGAACTGAAAAAGATTTAAAAAATCACCAAAGTTTAATGATCGGTAAAAGGTCAGTGGCAAATATCCCCAACATGGTAGCACATCCAACAATACCATCGGAGCAAAAAAACACAGGATCATCAGTGAAAGAAGGGAGTCCAGTGGGCCGCTAGATATTTAAACCTAAGATGATGGGAATGACCCCTTAAGTAACACAGATGACGTCTTGTTCCCTACCTGTAAGTACATTTCCCCTCCTAAGTACATTTCCCCTCCCTGTTGATACACCTAGTACCACCTTACCTCAGGCAGTGAGTCTCGCAGACCTAATATCCAAAGGGACAGTGAACACATCACCTCAAATGCCAGCTGCCAAACGTCAAGTGTCTGTGAGAGGATCGATTATTCATCAAGGCCCGTTGGCACTAATGAACTGTGTTGAAGATTTGCCACAATTAATGGGGACAAATGTAAATCACCATGTGGTATATGGGGTAATAGATCTGTGGGCGAATTGACTTTAGTACATTTAAATACCCCGCAAAAAATGACTCAAAATGAATCACTCTCCTTTGGTAAATTTCCTGCCAAACTTTCGAGGGTTGATGCGCAAGATTCCAGTGGTTCAACCTTAAACTCAAAATCACACTGAGCGGATCAGGGTCAAACTGCTTTTTCTAAAGACTCACCTGGGGCTATGTCATCACCCTGGCCGGCACCTACTTTATTTTCTGCTGGCACACTGAATGTTAAGCAGGTTGCACAGGATTCAGCCCGCACTGGTGTTTATCAAAAGGACTTTGTCTCCTCTTTGAAAGGCGAAGTTTGTGAAGAAATTAAGATCCCTAATGGGGGACACCCTGATTCTATTCTCGCCTGCAACAAAAATAAGCCCACAAATTGATAATTTTTTAGTGTATTGATTGGTTCAAAGGAGACTGATGTTGGGGAGATCTGTACTAATGTCTTAGGTTCTCAGGTCACTCAAGGGAGACGGTTGGATGTACAGAATACTCATCCCTCAGCTCCTAAAAGTACTGTAACATATGGTTTTCAACTATTGTTGGAAAGTGTCCTTCAGGCAAACCGCAATAATGATCTTTGCCGCACTAATATATTGCGACTATTTTGTTCAATTCCATCCTTGGCAGCTATCACCAGTGGGGACATAGAACGTGTAGATTTTATTGATCACTACAGATCTGATTTTGCAATTTTGTATATAAAGTCAAAAATCATATTTGAATTACTAATTAGTGGATTGGAATCAATCAGATATTTGGGTTTTGATCTTTCACTTTATAACATCCGTAGATCAATTTATGTTTAAAAGGTTGATGAGTACAACAATTTTCAATAACCTTAAAGGATCATAGTCTCACTTTGCAGTGACCCTAAATATCAAAATCATGCTTTTGCTACACGATATAGCCCTGCTTCTGAGCAGCGTCAGGACTAGTCTTGGTTGTCGGAGGCATTGAGTGTTGAAAGTTCCCAGACCCCCGAACAGGGTTCCTAACATTTACTCTGAAAATTGTTTATTGTTAACACTGATATTTTGGAATACAGATGGCCATCAATCACTTAAATGTAATCCAATTGTGGGACAATTGTTGAGGAAGCATTATCTAATAGCCCTGCAAGAAACATGGTTGATGACTTATCCAGCGTTTGAAGGCTATATGATGCTATTTCAATCTGCCGAAAAGAGTGCAGTTGGACGGCCCTCGGGTGGACTGATTATGTGACTGATTATGCTGGTACCCTCCTATCTGTATATGAGCATAGTCACAGTAATTGACATAACATTTGGTGCTCTGGTGACACATTTAAGACTTCATCTAAATTAGCAAATAGAGGTGTTCTTGTTGAACATATATTGGCACCAGGGTATTGGTCCTTTGGACACATTTCTCAACCTAATACTAAAATGCATTGATGATTGGCAACTGAGGTCACCGGGAGGTGAAATTGTAATCCTGGGTGATTGCCTATCTGCTCAGCCCGACTTGTCTCTTCCCTTTGCGTAGTTTAGGAAAGACTAGACCTGGCCAGATATGGAGGTCTGCTTTGGAGGGCCTTCGGCTATTTATTTTAAGTGGATGTATGGAGGGTGATATTCTGGCTAAATGCACTTGGTCAAAAGGTACATCTGAATCAACTATAGACTATATCTTTGTCAGTTGTGGATTGTATAAATGATGCTCTCGCCTACACATTGTCCCAAATGATAATAGTGACCACAGATATCCACAGAGTTTCAGCTCCATAACTTACCCCAAAAGAGGTCAATTTATGTATGTTCTAATATAAGAATTGACCCCTCAGAAACCCGAATAAGGTGGAATACCTATTGGTAGAGTCAATGAGGCAGCTTTAGAGTGCCTGCAAGATTTGTCAATGGAATGGCAGTATGCCACTTTTATAGTAGATAAGTATGGGGAGTTTGTAAAGGAACTTCTCTCAGATAGTGTGTGCAAGCACGAAGGGTGGCCCATTTAAAGCACATTTACATGAATTTGATCCAAATGTAGCAAATGACAAAAAGGCCTTAAAACAAAAGATTAAGTTTATTAACTAAGACCTCAAGCTTTCACAATTCCAAAAAATGTTGTACGTTAAACAATAAAAAGACAAAGCAAGCCTATAAGGACTGGGCTAAGAGCAATTGTTTTTTGAGCTGTCAGAGTGATGCAGAAAAAATGCTCCCAGTATTGGTAAAGAAAGACATCAGTGCATTTTGGGGACTTTCGAATAATCTTGCCTGCTCACAGACTGAACATAGAGTCTCCTCAGTCTCAGAAGAACAATGGATGACCCACTTTGCAAAGGTTTTTGGGGGTTCACCACAAATTGGGTCGAATGATATTCGATTGCAATAACCCGGATTAGATACTTGGGCACCAAAGGTAACAAATGAACAGATTGTTGAAGTCATTGGCAAGATCAGTTCCTCAAGAGCTAGTGGCCCAAATAATGTGTCTAATTCTCTATTTAAAGGTGGACCACAATTAGGGGGATCCATATTGTCGGTTTTATTCAACAACATCATGTCTGCATGTGTATTTCCGAAATCATGGTCCTGTTCATACATATTACCAAAAGGGCCCCAGGACAGACCCCTAATATTTCCATCCAATAGCAATAGCTGACACTGATAGCAAGTTATTTGCAACACTGGTTTTGGATCACCTCGAAAATTGGCAAATATCGATTCCTGTATGGCAGACTGGACTGTGCAAGTACCATTCCACTTCTCTCAATAGATTCCTGTTGAAACTAGTCTCCAAACAAGTAGACTGTAAAACATTTGATTCAATATTTGTGTCATCCATTGATCTATCAGCTGTTTTTGATGCTGTAGATCATGGCCTACTATGTAATAAACATATTAAACAAGGAATTCCGCAGGGCCTGCTTAGACGTATTATTGAGCTATACTCCAGAACTGAGATAAAAGTTATATTAGACAAGGAAGGTAATCTGTCAAGGAGTATACCAACGTCCTGAGGTGGGCAACAGGGGTATGTATTTTCACCAACACTTTTTAATCTGTATTTGAGTGATATTGGTGAATATCTTGACACAGCTGCTCTGGCTACTCCTAAGATTGATCAATTGAAATTACTTTGGTTAGCATATGCTGATGATTTTTTTAATTTTTGACTGGACACCAATAGGACTACAGCATCTTTTGTTAGCCTTTTCCAAATTTGCTGATGTTCATAAATTAAAAATCAATCCTACCAAACTAGAATAATGCATTTTATTGGGGAACGTAGTGCTCTTAAATTTACGTGGCAAATTGACAGTGTAAAGTTAGAAATGGTGAAAGCATTGTCTATTTGGGATCCCCGATATCTACAAAACATAATGCTAAATTTGTTAAGGATTGGTTGTTTTCATTGGGAAAAGCAGTGGGGAACCGACTGGTGCGAGTCGATGCAAAATATGGGAAGTTTTCAATTCTGCACGCACTTAAATTCTATGAAGGTAAAAGCATTCCAAAGTTGTTATATGGATATGAAATGCTGCCGTTTTGGGCTTTAAATTTGCTTCCTGTTCTTGAAGGTCGGTTGTGGAGAAGGACACTTCAGGTGGCACATGGTACGCCTCTAGCAGCCCTTTGATACATTATTTCATTTAAAGGTCACGGCCAGCGGAGGCTCCTCTGGTTGTACTATACATTCCAGTGTCAACCATGCACCCCCTCACTATATGCGGAAATTAATAGGGTGCTGTTAAGTGGAAAGGAAAACTTTTTACAGGAGTTTTCGACTTCATGCAACCTAATATTGGGAGAACTTGATCACACAGCTGACGAGCTTAAAGAAAATCCAGTCAGAGTTAAAAAAAAACATCTTTATAGGTACGATTGGGCAAATACAATGGATACTATGCACTAGTACGAGTCATTGACCATTTTAAGGAACGATTTTAAAACTGTTGGGACGGTTACCCCTTACTTTGTTGTTATTCCAAACAAAGCTGTGAGATGTTTGTTCTTAACATTCCATATTGATCAAATCCAGACTAAGGAGATTTTCATACGTTACCATATGATAACGTTTGATCACATTGTATGTAGGTTTTGTGGGACGCAGAACATGATAGAAACCATGGAGCATTTACTAACTGTTTGCCCGCTGACTCGGTGTCAAAAAGAGCTATATTTTAGACGGTATTTACCTTTTTTAACTACTATGATGTGTGATTCTTTTATGCAATTCAGTTTGGCTGGTAAAACCACTTTGATGGTGATCGCAGTCACATGTTTTATCAAATCACTGAACTTGGAATGATCTGTACATTTTAAATGTGTGAATGGGCTGTTTTATGTTAAATTAAGTGTAACACTGTAATGAATTGTTGATTCTGACTTTTTGTGCTTTGCATGTTTGAATTGTAAAAGGATCTAATGTATTGTATTGAATTTTGTTCATGAAAGTGTATTTTAATTCATTGTTGTCTTGTTAAAGGTTTTTTTAAAGCCATGTAACAATAAAAAAATAGGTACAATTCTCACTGCTTGGCTCCTTTCACAGATAAAAGGAAACCGGAGGCAATTTCAAACACAGCTTTAACTTTCATCAGTAAATCTTGGGGCCCTGGACTCTCAGGTCACATTGCTTGGCCTCAAAAATCTGGATTATCTGATGTAAGCAACATCACTGAGATCCCCTTCATGTTGATCTATGTAGTTCAGATTGTAAATCGCATGCCTGAGTTATTTCACAATTCCTATCAACGGTAAACCTATTTAGATTGCCTATATCTACTTATCATGAGCTGAGTGGGGGGTCTTCCAGCAGGGCAACATGGTTAAGCACTGCATTGCTAAAGGGCATTAGGATTACGGCTCCCCCAATATATTTATTTTGGTGTATAGTATGAACCTAGCAAGGAAGCAACATAGCACTCTACAAGTAATGTGAGCTTAACAGCGGTTGGTTATAGGTTGTGGTAGTTTGGATATCTCATACTTCAAGTCTGGTTTATACCCAACTAATAAGATACTACCATGTGTGTGATGCAAATTCAGTTTTGCCTTTATTGTGCGATTAGTGTAATAGTGAAGTTTCATCGCTGGAACACTTGTAAGACAATTTAGCCGCGCTAAGGTTTCTAGTGGAATGTCTTCGACTCAAGACAGAGTACAGACAAAGGTTTAACTCAGTATGAGGCTGTAGTGAAATGAGCGAGCAACGAATAAAACTGTATGTGGAATGGTACAGATGTCTCCTGCCATGAGTGTGGGGTGGCAGCAGGGACCATATAAGAAGAAAGAGACTTGTCTCCTGTTTCTGGTGTGAGCATTAAAGGAATCCAGGAATGGTTCCACCATAAAACATGGAGGGAGAGGAAGAGTGAAACAGGGAAGGATGTTTGCTGCAAACAATCAGGTAGGTCCACACCATGGGAAAAGGGAAAGAGAAAAAGCTAGTCCACACGGTTAAAATGGGAAGCGTGACAACAGGCTGTGAGGAGAAATGGGGTGAAAATCGAACAGTGGGAAGGGATGCACTCCTTCTATGCTTACACGTAAAGGGAACTTGCCACTGTATCCATTCCCACTGAGTAATGTTCACCCCTTTCTTCGTCACAGCGTAATGTCACTCTCCCCAGTGTGACTGGATAGATCTTATGTAACATGGGTTGATATGAATACATTGGAGGGAACATCACAGGCAGAAGTAATTCAGTGAGTTGAAAGCCTGTCTTTAATCAATAAATGCAATGCACAGGGGTTACTTTTAAACAATGCATTGACATTCAGTCTAATAATAGATACCGGCCCTCATTACGACCCTGGCGGAAAGTGACTGACCGGACCGCCACAGCGTAAATAGCGTTTCCGCCATTGCACGAAGGAGCAAAGTGCGGCCCATTCCGACCCATCGGGCACGAGCACCACGCCATGGCGGAAGTGCAAAGTCCGCGATGGCGGAAATGACCCCAAAACGGCCCACACCGCCGCCGTACGGCGCCCTAGGTGCAATACCGCCACCCATTTTAGCGGACACCGCAGTGAGCGCCAACCGGAAAGTACGGTGACCGTAAATATACGGAAACGGAAGTAAAAACATGGGCCCGGAACGGGAAACATCCCGCCGTACACCTATAAAACCACAAAATCCACACAACCACTAAAAACACTACCCTGAAACACACCCCAACCCGTCATCCACCCTAGCGAAACCAAGAAAAATGGGAAAAGTAGCGAAGAAAGCGTGCGACCGCAAGCGGCAGGTCCACTTCTCCCGTGAGGAACTCACCGTGCTAACAGAGACCCTCCAGGAGAATGCTGCCATCGTCTTCTCCACGCAAATGACCAGGACGGCACTTGCGAACAAGAAGGCCATATGGGCTCTGGTGGCACAGCGGGTAAGTGCGGTGGGGACCGCACCCCGCAACCCACAGCAATGCAGAAAGCGATGGGACGACCTGCGGATACGCGTCCGTAGCATACTTTCTGCCAACCGCAACATTGCCACAGCTACCGGGGGAGGATCGGAATCACCCATCAAGTTGACCCCCTGGGAAGAAATCTGTGCCTCCACCATTGGAATGGAGAGTATAGAGGGAGTGGGAGGGATGGAGAAAGGAGTGCAGACATCCGAAGATTCAGGTAGGTGGGCCAAATAAAACAATGCTAAATCCACAATGTCCAATCATGTGAAGTACCATGTGTCCACATAGTGCAACATAAACACATGTCCAGGAGAACGTCCACACACATCGGCCTGATAGCGCACTTTAAAACTCACAATAAATACATAAATAATTAAAAACCCCTAAAACACCCACTACACGTGCAGCAGGCACACCCTAACTGCAGGCTGCCAAACAACTGCACCCTCACTCCACACACAAATGAAAGCACCTCCAAGGCCCCGACCCAAATCACCCTCAGGTACCACCCCAATGCATGTGATACAATGCCATTCCAATTCCCACAGACCCATTAATAACCCTCGCCCTCCTTTACTCCACCACAGGGTCCGATCCAAACGACGAGCATCAGGACACCCCTACCAGCACACCTGCAAAGAGGGCCAAGACCAACGGCCAAAGACCCTCCACCTCAGCTGCACGCATCAAGACACGGCAGCAGCACAAATCAGGTGGCAGCACAGAGGAGGGAACATCAACAGGCACCCCAGCAGCCAGCATGCCCACAACACCACCACCACAGGTCCCCCCAATGGATGCCACAGAAGGCACTGCCTCTGGTGGCAGCAGCACCATAGGTGACACCCCATTGATGGCAGCATGCTCCGACACAGAAGACGGGGATGTCGAAGTCAGATCCATCCATGACCTGTCCCAATCCCCCTGTCTGTCCCATCCCGTACAACATGAGGATACCACGCAGGGGCACCCACAAGACGACGACTGGCGAACCCCCACAAGCCCTGTGGCAAGGCAACATGAGGTCACCAGCCCCTCTGTGACACCCCCGCAAATGGCCATGGCCCAGCAGAGGCAACAGTCCCTCGACCAGTTAATCGTGCAACAGCAGCAACTGGCCACGCTCCTCAAGGACCATGCCGATGAATGTGGGGGCACTAAGGCAGACATAGAAACATCAACTGAGACACTTAGGGCAGAAATGGAGAGGAGTACAGAGACACTAAGGGCACAAATGGAGAGTAGCACCGAGAGCCTGAGAGTCCAAATGGAGAGAAGCACCGAGAGCCTGAGGGGGGAACTGCATGCGACGTCCAAAGACGTATGTGCCGAACTTGCCGCAGTGCGCCGTGTGCTCACTGAGCTCTCACAAACCCTTAGGGACATGCATGGACGTGAGCAGGCAGAGACATCATCCGTTGCAAGTTCCGTCCAGGGCAGCCCCCAACGTAGATCCAGGAGGAACCTGCGCTCCACAGGCAGGGGTGCCCCTGATACCCGCAGAGGGGGCTTGCAATAGCGACTGCCCACTGACAATGAGCATCTTTGGACACTGGTGTTCGGGGGGGAGGTAGGAGGGTGGAGGGGGTGTCTTGGGCTCACTTGGGTGGCGGGTCGATAGGGTGTTCAACATGATATCACATATGCCATAAACAGTGCACGATCAACCAATGAGATGTGTGGACAATGATCTTTGTGTACTAGGCCATCATAGGCGTACAGTCCATATTGTGCATGTACCAGACACACACAGTGCCACGAGTACCGTGTCCATGTATCAGCCACCAGGCGTGAGTGCTAGAAGCATGCATCAATGAGATGCTGACGAATGTCACGGCCCTCCGGTGCCTCGTAGACTCCTTGAGGTGCTGCCACATCCCCACCCTCATCATGACCATCTTCAGGTGCTTGCAGTTCTGCGTCAGGGGGCATGGGCACATTTCTACGTACGCACATGTTGTGGAGCATGACACATGCCATGACCATCTTTGCAACCTTCTCATGGCGGTACAGGAGTGCCCCGCCAGACCTGCTGAGGCAGCGGAAACGAGTCTTCAGTAGGCCGAATGCCTGTTCAATGACTACACGGGTACGTGAGTGGGCATGGTTGTAGTCCTCCTCATGCTGGTCCCGTGGGTTCCGGACTGGTGTGAGGAGCCATCTCTTCAGTGGATATCCAGCATCACCTGTATGTGGACGATAAACGTATGATGTGGAATGCCATTGCTACCCCACATAATCATGCATGTAATGAGACTCACCGAGTAGCCAGGATCTGTTCCCTGCGTGTCGCTCCATGTAGCGTGGTATTGTAGAGTCCCTCAAGACCATAGAATCATGGGTTGATCCAGGGAATCGGGCACAACAATGTGTAATGATCCTGTTGGAGTCACACACCATTTGTACATTCAGGGAATGAAATTGTTTTCGGTTGCGGTACTGGGCCTCCATGGCATGTGGGACGACCAATTCCACATGGGTGCAGTCGATGGCACCAATGCAACCCGGTATGCCGGCAAGTGCATGGAATCCCACTTTTGTGCTGGTAATTTCCTGCTCCGAGCGTGGTAGAGAGATGTAGTCGTCTGCGTGCTGCAGGAGGGCATCGAGCACTTGCAATAGTGTCCGTGAGAACAGTGGCTGAGAAATGCCATGCAACTGTCCGACTGTGTGCTGGTAGGTGCCTGTGGCCAGGAAGTGTAGTACAGACACCACCTTCAGTAGGGGTGGGATGGCGGTTGGGCTATCTATCATGCTGACAAGGTCAGCCTGTGTCATGTCCACAATGGCGGTTATGGTGTCCCGGTCCAAACGGTAGAGGGTGTGGATCTGCTCATCAGTGAGGTTGAACGGATGTGCTTGGAGGCGTGGGATTGCGGGCTGCCTGCGTGGTGGCAGTGGCTGTGCTGGCGGCCATTGCTGGCCCTGCCTTGGCCTCCTCCTCCTCCTGCGTCCCCTCCGTGTGGCCGGTTGTAGTTGGTGTTCGTCTTCTTCTTGGAGTTGGAGTACTTGCAGTGCTATCAGGTCCCCCAGGGCCAACATCGCGAGTCCTGCCGGTAGCATTTCGGAGTGGGTGTGGTTGTGGGAGGAGACTGGGTGTGCAATTTATGTGTCTTCAGGCTGTATGGCCTCCACCTGTGGTGATTCATTCCACCTGTGCAAGCTGCTCTCCCCTTTGGCCGAGCACGTCCCGCACACAACGCTGCAATTCGAGTAATGGCATCTTGCTATAGCAATCATGTATTTGTACCCGATGGCCGTGTAACATTTGTTGATATGTACATTCGGCTATGGTCCCATTGTTTCACATACAATCTTTGCAGTCGCGAACAGACTTGTGAAGGGTCAGTGGAACGTAGTACTCGAGTAACGGTGGGCCCTCATGCATCACTGTACCGAGTTGCACCGACGGGCGGGGCGTCCCATTTGTGGGTGAAGGCAGTTGCCATTTTCACACACAGCCGCACTGGATGGATTAATTTGTGATTTCAAACGGCCACAGATGCCTTTTCGACGTGATGTTGCAAATGAGGAATTCGAAGGGCGGCGCTTTCGGTTTTCAGCTAGCGGCGAGGAGATGCCCACAGGTCTGACTGCAAATGTAACGTTCTATTGTTCAATGTCCTTGAGACAGGGGCCATGGCGAGGATGCAATGATTGATATGAATAGTTTGGGATGCGCAATAGCGACGTGGGCGATGAGGCCGGACGTTCCCAAATACATGTTACTTCACAACACTGGAATTACGGGCTGGGGCACTGTGGATTTTGCAGGCTGCATAACGCACAGACTCAATGGATATTTCTAATGTTATGTGAGTAAATATTCAGGCGTTTTTATACCGGGATGAGGGAATGATGAATGGATGCATGGGCAGATGATTTGATACAGAGTTTGCCATGTACAGGGCTTCTTGGAATCTATCCGCCTCCCCTGCGCTATGTGATGCAGGGCTGCCATAGTGGGACCATCGTCTATCTGGCCTTGTTGAGCCCTCCCTGTCTCGACGCGCCTTCAGACACTTGTGTCCATGCACGTTAACATTCCCATCTGATGGATTTTGTTATGACAGACGCATGCACAGGTACACTCGTTTGTGATGGTGTTTACACCTCGATATAGATGGTTATGAGTCGCAAGTGGTTTTGGGGTGGTGATGATCCTTTGGAGTGGGCTAGCATGCATATGGCTGTGGATTTAGTGTGATCATTGAAGTGAGTTGTTCGAATGTAGTTCTGATGGCCATTCTGTTCTTTTTCTTTTCTTTTGGTTGACAGGTATCTCCTCCCCTTTTGCCACTGCCATCTGTATGCCACTCCTGCAGATGGCTTTTACTCCCGACACCTGCTGCTTCGTGTTAATCAGTGGAGCAGCATTACGATCTTATGGGACGATCGCCAATGGGCCACATGCCCTTACGCAGTGCTAGTGGCTCGGAGCAACATTTCGGCCTTTCAGCTGGACTAGTGCCTCCCCATTGGGACGGCCCTGCGGTTCTGTGCGCTTCCAGGTTGCCTTTTCGTACGTGAATGTGGCTCTGTGTACCATGATGGAACAGGGCGTCACACAAGTAGTAGCTGGTCATTCCTTGCGGATGCAGCCCACAATGGTGAAATGTGTTTTGGAGTTCATGGCCTAATGGCTGTATGGGCTTGGTGATTTTGTTGTGCATTAAATTTCTATTCTGATATGGGCCGTGTAGCGTTCTTCTTTGCGAGTGATGTGGCATATTCCTATTTGGGGAGCGATGTGTTGTGAGGAGACCTGCATTGGGTTCCAGCTTCGGAGTTTAGTTGCGTGGTACTGTGCTGGGCGCGTTTGCCTACGAAGCCCAGTGAGGTCAGGGATGGGGGCTGCCAATATGACTGTTTGAATGTTGTCATGCTCAGGGGCAGGGGATTGGGTTTTGTGTGACAGATGCCGGTCAGCCAGGTGGACTGGTGGAATGATGTGATTTTCGGAATATTGCTGGTCACAGGTGCCTGTGTTTGCGTGCGTTTCTTGGGGGGGGACTGTGGTCATGTCCATTGGAATGGCTTCTGTATTCGTGCCATCTGTGCCCTGCAGCTCCCATTGGCCCCTCTTGTGTATCTTTTGTTCGTTGGCATGCATGGGTGACTTGTACATTTCACTGGTTGCATTGTGACTTCATTGCACCTACGGGGAGTTGTACTTTGTGGGCAGGGAGCGGTGTACAGGCACTCAGTGGGGCCGTTTACGGTTGATTCGCGATGCCGTACTTCTCACCATGGCGGAATGGTACTTTCCGCCGTGCTTGATGGCGTTAGGTACATGTCCGCTAGGGTCGGAATTCGCGTACCCTTGCGCCATGGTGGTATTTACGGTTTGGCATGGCGCGCGTGCGCGTACTTGGTGCAGTTAGCGTTGGCGTTCACTACGGTGTCGCTAATGGCTTCGTACTTTGTGGTGACGGGTCATAGTCGCACCGAGCGCTATTCGATGGCGGTATTGCATTTCCGCCATTGTTTTTCGATTTCCGCCAGGGTCGTAATGAGGGCCACCGTTTGATAGTAAAAAAGCTTCTTTAAACCTGGTCTAGAATCTAAAGCAGATCCCCTCCATGCACAACCACTCCTGGAGATGACTCAATAGAGCATTGACATAAACCTTTGAGTGCACACCACAGAGAGAAAATTGTTGACAGCAAGAAGGGTCATGCCTATCGCCGTTCTGAAGCAGATGAATCATGGTTGCACTCCTCCAAGAGCTCAGGGACGTCATTTAGGGGTCGCCAGAGATCGCAACTGCGACCTCTGAGGTCTCCCTCTAAAATAAACCTCTAAACCTCTAAAATAAAAAATAAAAAAATAAAGTTGTTTTTGTTTTTGTTTTTTTTGTAATGCAAGCTCCTGGGCTATGGCCAGCACCATGTGGCTCTTTACTTCTGGAGTGGCTGGCTTTCATGTTCAGGCCCCTTAAAAAAAAGAAAAATAAGAACAGGAGTGCCACAAGGCTAACACTTTCAGCACTGACTCTAAATAAGAAAGAATAGGAATACCAAATAATGTGTCTTTCTGGAATTCTATACAATAATTGCTAGACTCATTAAAGGTTTATTTCAGGCACACTGCAGGGGATGAGTCACTGATTTAGTCTGTTCTTAAACGCCTCAACTCAGCCTTTCATCCTTCTGAGGGCAATAAATGAGTACCAACACAGGTTGAGTGATATTGGGTGTATATTTTTTCTATATAAAACGCTTAAGCGTAAGTGCTATATAATAACACATCATTATCATTTGATCATGGATGTCTGCTTGCATTCACAGTAATTTGGTAATATGGCCGTACACACACTGATCTTAATGATACATATGGTGATCCATTCTTGTATGAAATGTACATCACATTATAGTGATATCGTAACCATAGTGTACAAGACTATTTGATTCCACTTTCTTGTCTTTGGGAGAAAGGTTGTGTTCCATCGCTAACTGCGATATCACTTCGGGTCGGGTCAAATGACATCACTTCCTGTGATGTCATCAAAGGTCAAGGGTCACATGATGTCACTTCCGCTACCCCTGGCATTTTGGTGAAATGATGTGTCTGCAAGAACTGGGGGAAAGGAGGCAGAGCATTGCAACAATGCTTTAGACACCCTACTCTAGTCTATCTCCAACAACTCAGGTGTATAACTGGACACATCTCAGCCTCCCATTTTTGGACTTTGCACCTTGCTTCCATTTAGCGCAGCCTGAGCTGTAAATATTTGGATGCAGGAACAAAATTCCAAGAGCCTTAGGCGGCCTCCAGTTGCATCACTTGTTAGGTCACCTTGTCTTTTCTTCTGTCCTAGAGGGGGCGCTGTAGAAATAATAGACCCTAGAGAAGAAGGGATGCCATGCTTCCTCTGTGATGCGTCCATCAAGGTACTGTGGGCAATCTCCATAACCTGAGTTAATGAGTCTCCAGCGGGACCTGCTGCCCCTGGACTCATGAGCAGTCTTCAGAGCTACCCAACACTTTCCCCTCAATTTCACTTCATTGCCATCGCAAAGGATATGCCAATGATTGTAACCTCTCCTCAAATGACTTGACATAAACTTTTTTTTTTTTAAATGGAAGCACATGGTCTTGGTGCTCATTGTCTTGCTGTTTTATTCCAAGTCTCACCCCCCCTGTGCGATGCTCACCTGGTTGAAGCGACCCGGTGAATAGTATAACACGAACAAACAAATTAGGCACGTCACTAGTAGACCTCAATGTCCAACTGTATAATGGGTAACACTAATGTCGGGCTGCAGGGAGAGCTGCTTCACCTTCAGACAATTGATGGCCATGAACAGCTGACTGGACGCAGCATTATAACTAATGAGGAGACTGTTGCCTGGGGGAATTGCTCACTGCACCCTGGCTGCACTGGATAAGAGTGTTACTAATAGCTATTGAGGGCAGCTGACACTAGATCCTTCATGATTACATGTGAGCGTATAGGGAGTGAACACAGATAGCAGAGATGGGGTCGCGAGTAAAGCCAGTGAGTTATGAGTGAAGATAACGATCTCATCAATTGGATTGTCAATGACTCATGCGACCAGAGGGAGCTGCCTAAAACGAATGCCTGCGAGTGATGAGACAGAGGCTCTGGAGCATGGGTAGAGCCAGTGTGCAGCTCAAGGCAGGTTAGGGTTTTATGCGCAAAATATGGAACTACAGACGGGGCTGATTTTCTTTCAAGAATTTTAATATTTTATTTGATTGTTATTGTTTAAGGTGGGGAATGGCCATGTAGGTTGATTCGGTAACAGAAGAGGGTCATGCTCTCTATATCACCTTATGATTAGAGAATATGCAGTGAAAGGGAATATATATATATTATTTTTTTATTGTGTCAATACAATGTGTTAAACAACCTAGCTGCCATGTAAATGTAAAAATAAAAACTACATTAATGCTTTGAAACAAATTTGGTTCATCTGCTTGTAATTTTCATCTGTAATTATAGATTAGGCCTCAAGTGTTACAATAGAAAAATTGCACTGAATAATCTCTAGGTCAGAATTAAGTTCTAAATATGTCTTTTGCCAAGTAACACAGTTGTGTGTAAAGTCATCACACATCGCCATTGGTTGCACGCATGTATTCCAATCACCTCATTTGTATGAGTTCCCATTTGACAAGTCACACATTACAGCAGTTGGTCTGATCAGTGGCAGTTCACTCGGGTCCACTACACTGCAGAGTGGCGCGTAAACTATTGTCACATATGTTGATTCGTGTTGCTTTAATAACTGAAAAGAACAAAACAAAACATGTGGAATCGACATACAAGGTTGTTGGCTTGGGGATCAAATAAACCGCTGAACCTTCATCCAGTACAACCTGTAATCCTGCACTCCTCCTTCGCAGCAGACTCTAGTAATAAAGTGAGGGAGAAAGGATAACCGACTGGCAGAGTGGAACGGGTGGGTGGTGTCAGAGAAGGGCAGGGGGAAGGGTACAGTAGGCGGTCTGGGATTGGGGTGGGTCAAAAATTGGAAAGAGAAAAAAGAGGGGGTTTGATGGCAGACATCTGTAGAATGGATGCTGAGTTCGGGGCAGTAACAATGTGTCATGTAGATGAAGGGGGAATTTCAGGGCATTGGGATGAACAGGTTGCTTTGGAGGGCAGCCGAAAATGGAGACAGAACCCAACGAGGCAAGAGCAAGGATAGCGAGAGACCTGATGGAGAACGCAGTCCCTGATGGAGAACGCAGTCCCTGATGGAGAACACAGTCCCACACGTCCATCTTGAACAATGTGTACACTGGACTTCACCCCTGATGACAGCCTGTGGAGGCATACAGACAGATGCATACATTTAAACTTATACCCTATGTGCTACTTACTTTTTTTAGTTGTATTTTGTCTGATCAGAAGTATGGGCAATTCTTAAATCATCAGCTGATTTGTATTTAAATTATGAAGCATCTTCGGTAAGATTCAGTGTGCCCATCTTTTTGAATGTGTTCTCCTTTAGTCTTGTAATCAATGTAGGTCAAGAGAATGCCAGCAAATGACCTGACCATTTCATTTTATTCTCATATTCATATTAATATTTTGATCTCTCCTCGTTCCTTTTAGGGATTCGCGGAGCAATTCTCTCGCTAATAGAGGGAAGAGAGAAGCTGCCAGCCAATTTATATTTATCATTTAGTTTGACTATTCCGGGGAGAAATTTAAAGCCATTTAAAAAGTGTTGTTTAACTTCATGCTTACAGATTACAAAAAGTTATACAATCCGTGTCATTTTACAAACAAATAATATTCATGTGCACCCCCCTCCGCACAATTTAGAAACTTCCTGGGATTAATCAGACGTGTAGCCGATTTATAGTAAAGAACTGTTGCTTTTTGCATTTTGCTGTCTTCGATAGCTTCTGACTCTTGTGAGTGAGTGCACATCGAGAGTTGTGTTTCGTGTAGTTTCATTGAAAACTCCATTGGTGTGTGCTTGAATTCATGACATGTAGGGCCCGATTCATGGAATTATTTGCGCACAAAATTGGGGACTTGTGCGCGAAATTGTGCGCAAGTCCCCGTTCGTCGATTCATGGAACAGAATGCGCAGGGCTTAGCTGAGACTTTTTAGGAATCTGTCTGATCCAACACGTCACTGCGACACCACAAAGGCATTGAGCGAGACTCCCAGCTAAGGGCCGGCCAGGCCTGCGCAGGCACCTAAAAAGGGAGCAGAACACGTGAAATGAGGAAGAACAAGCAAAAATGTGGGTGTAATGAGGGACATAGTTAAACAATCGCACCGCCCATACACGCGCAAAACAACCGTATTCATTCAAGTGAAAAAATATGTGCAAATCCTGAAACCCCTATGCCACACGATAGCAGGGGTAAACGTCAATGCGTACACAAACAAATGCATAAAAAGCACACATGATCAACAAACACACGTATACAGCCACGATGAATGCACCATTTGTTGCAGCAGTCATCCTGGGACACCGCAGGAATTGGAGGATGGCAGGGCCCAGATCTTCCTCCCACGGACCAGCCTGTTTGGGGTGCTTGACGACCAGGTCTGTGGCAGCTATAGGTCCCCCCATATCATCCTAGACCTGGTCACAGAGTGGGAAGGTGACCTTACATCACCCATCCTGTGCTCCCAAGCACTGAACCCCTTGCAAAAGGTGCTCACTGTACTGAATTATTTGGCCACTGGCTCATTCCAGAGGACCACCACCATAGTTGGAGGCATTTCACATGCCACACTGTCATGCTGCCTACAACAGGTGTTGGCAATAATAACGGCACGTCCTTCTGTGTGCCAGAATATCTATAAGCCCAGAACACCTGCCGAAAGGCAAATAGTGGTCCAGGATCTTTATCGGGTGGTGCACTTCCCATAAGTGCTAGGTGCCATTGATGTGCACCCATGTTGCTCTGCAGTCACCTCGAGCACAGAGCACATCTACTGCAACCGGAAACACTGGCACTCCATCAATGTTCAGGTTGTGTGGGATGCCAATGGCATCATTACTTCAGTCTATGCAAACTATCCTGGTAGCACCCATGATAGTCACATCTTCAGGATGTCCTCCCTACACTGGGGCCTGGAATCTGGGAAGCATGGCAACATGTGGCTCATTGGTGTGTAGGAATGGCCGTGCACATGCATGCATGTTGCACACAGACAAATAGACACTGTGAACAAATGACAATGACAACCATTCTCACCTCTACAGGGGACAGTGGCTATCCTCTGAGCACATACATGATGACGCCAATACGCAACCCCAACACACCTGCCCAGGTAAGATACAACACTGCCCACATTGCAAATCGGGGCATAGTGGAGCACACATTCAGAGTGGTCAAGTCACGTTTCCGCTCCCTTGACCACTCTGGTAGTGTGTTGCTATATGCATCACCAGTAGTATGCAGGATTATTGTGGCAGCATGTGTCCTGCACAATGTTGCAACACGGCATGGCGTCCTGGTGGAAATGTTGTTGGCATCCCATCCACACCCACTGGCCCGCCGCTAGCGTATGGCTGGGCAAAGGCCACATGGAAAGGCTGCACATACTCATCTTGTGCAAGCTTATTTCACCTAATGTCCCTCCCCTGTGGAGTGCACATGACCCTGTTACATCCCAGGTGACAATGGGCCAATCCTATGTGTCCATAAATGTACCCTGAGAAGGTGCCCTTGTAAGTGCTCAATTTTGTGCACCACTTAGAACTAAAACCCATTTTATCTTGTGTTTCCAGAAGAAACACATTGAAGAGGGAGTACCCCACTACCACCATGCCAACCATTACATTAAATCACCTCTGTTTCACCAAAATCATCCCATATGTAATGTAAAAAGAGAATTATACTGTGAACCATACCCACTGTAGTCGTAGCCTTCTGGCCTGGTGGATCTTAGTAAGTAACATACCGGTAAAATGTGTAAGCATTGATAAATACAGAAACATGTCTGACCTGCA
Source organism: Ambystoma mexicanum (assembly GCF_040938575.1). NCBI lineage: Eukaryota > Metazoa > Chordata > Amphibia > Caudata > Ambystomatidae > Ambystoma > Ambystoma mexicanum. The sequence continues at coordinate 548,688,758 of NC_090930.1, read as the reverse complement.
GAACATACTTAGTCTCAGCCATTCATATGTGCACAAACTGCATCAAGCACATTTGGTAACATATACACACATGTCTCAGATGGTGCATGATGCACACAAGCATGTCCCTATTGTGTGGTTTAGGAAAGAAGTGCAGTATTGACCCACAAGTTTCTGAACATTCCATAACAATCAATATAAAAAAACATCTTACCTGTCCCACTGGCATGCAGTTTACAGTCAAATATCATCCCTGAAATAGCCATCATTCCCTGATGGAAGAATCTACAAACAAACGACAAACTGGAACATAGTACAGCTAACACATACATGCCCCAAAAAAATTAAGACACACAGGCACCCCTCAGTGACATACAACACATGCAAACAACAACTCACAAGACAACTATCAACATATGTCCCAGCACACATGCACAAAGACCTGCGCACTGAATGCAAATCAAACACACAAAGCACACACTGACAAACAACAACATCCCCCACACTGCCTGTCACCCTAATGGCATGCAGAAAATGTGCTTGTCACATATCTATATTCATTAGATGATGGCACATTCACAATGCACGCATCACTCAACATGCTGCATGAAAATGTGAAGACATCACATATGCAGATAATTGATCACACAAAAAAGCGTGTACACCAATGGAACACTACCAATGACATGATAAGGCATGCCATCACCTGTGTAGCATTGGGACACTGCAATGAACACAGTCATGGGAGTACATTATTAATAAACTCATGTATTGGTCATTTGTCAGGCACTCATACAATTATCACAATTGTTTCTGAGTGCATACAGGGCAACAGAGCGGGTACAGGGTAAGTTAGCCAAACAATTACAAACAGAGATAAATAATAGAATCAATATTACCTTTCAATAACTGGGAGGGGAGACAAACCCACTATGCTTTGTGAGTGATAACAACGTGCAAGTGTACAGGGGAGGGTGGCAACGGAAAAGGGTTGGATTTGGTCATGGAGAACTGCTTGCAGTGAAATGCTAAGAAAATAAAATAAAAAGGTAATGCAACCTCCCGTGGTGATGTTGAGGGTGTGCAAGTGCAGTATATACACAGTTGCTCTGATGATACATGTGAGGGGTCTGGGCCCGAGGACACATAAGGGCACTGCACATCAGATACACTACTGTATGATTAGCATGGAAGAGAGGGGGAGAATGAAGAGGAGAAGAGAAAGGACTTGAGGCTTATTGGGAACTGAAGGAGGTCCTTCTCAAGATGCAGAGGGAGAGCAAAGCTATTACACAGAAGCAAGCACGCAAAGGAAATGGATACACCAAAGACCTTTCTATAGCAAACTGCTTCACACGCAGGTAGTTTTTGCCAGAGGAACACAGGAGTCTAGAAGGTCAGTATTTGATCATGGCGCCTTGAAGATAGAGTGGTACCTGCCCACAGATAGCCCTGTGGATGATATACAAGGATAGCAATGTAATCCATGCTGAGACTGTGAGCCACTGAAGGCATTCTAGTGCGTGAGAGATGCGGTGCTTGGGCCTGAGGCCAATGATAAGTCTTGCTGCACAAATCTGGGTAAGCTGGAGGGGCCGCAGTAACCATAAGGATGAGGCTGTTGCAGTAGTGTAGTCTGGAGAGAACCAGAGTGCAGGTAACATTGATTCTCTGGGGTAAGGTGTGGAAGGGTACAGTTACTAAGAGAAGGAATAGCTGAAAGTGGGACTTCTTGACAATGTCCAGAATATGAGGGGTGTGGGAAAGGTGGGAGCCAAAGATGACTGTAAGATTTGCGGCTTCGATTGAGGGGGCAGGGGGCAAGCCCATGGAGGAAGGACACAGTGATTGGAAGAAGTAGACTGCATGTGATCCAATAGGGAGACTTCTGCTTTAGATGGCGTACAAGTCAAGGTCATTTGCAGTGCACCAGGCCAGGATGGCGGAGAGGCAGTCATGGTGAATGAATGTGCAGTGTGTCAGTAGGAACTTTGCTGAAGAGTTGTGTGTTGTCAGCATAGCACTGACTATCATGTGAGAATGAGGCAATGAAGCATTGCAGCAGGGAAATGGAGATGTTAAAGAGCCGGGTAAAGAATGGAGACATGCAGGATGCCATAGGTGGAGGAGGAAGTAGGGTAGAAGAAAGTGCAGAGAATGGTTTTGTCTGAATGGTTTGTTAGGAATGAGCAAAGCCAGTCCACTGTCCACTGTGTCTAATGCAGAAGCGACATCAAGGAGGATGTGGACAGCAGGGGATTATGCATGAGGAATGCTAGTAGTTCTTCATGGGTGTTCAGAAGAGCAGTGTCTGTGGCTCAAGAAGGTTGGAATCCACACTGGTATACATTTACAAAGCCAACAAGTACATCATGGGTGTCCATTTGTGTGAGGTCAAACATCTAAAGCAGTTTCCCCAGGAAGGTGGTGATTGAAATGTGGTGGTAGTTGGCTGGAATTGAAGGCTCTGCAGATGGTATTGTAAGGATGGGGCACACAAGGGAGTGCTTGAGGGAGGATAAAAACAAAATAGCAGCCAAGGAGTGGTTGCAGAGATCAGCAAGAGCAGGGGCCAGAGAGGAGATGTTGCCCTACATGGTTGTGGATGTGCTTGGGCCCACCTGTTTGGATGATACCTTCATGCAGTTGACAACTCTGGTGACTTCTTCAGAGGAAATATGAGCGAAGGAAGAGAAGGAGGAATGAGGGGCGCCGTGGGGGCAGCAGAGGGAGGACGATTGTGTTGAAAGAGCCTGTCATAAGGATGTTTAGTATGTCCTGGCTTCTAGAAAATAAATGAGGTCCGAGTGCATTGCAAAGGGACTGTGAAGGAGTAGGTGAAGAAGATACAGTGGATGGGTTGGAAAGTCGGCAGCACATTTCATAAAGTGCAGCTGTGATGCAAACCACTAGAATGCAAGTACACAAATTCTCACCTCTTGCACTCCCGGCAGGACCATGCTTGATGCATAAATGCACATAGGCTTATTTCCCAATGGAATGCTGGCCACAGAGGGAACTGTTATGGAAGACATAAGCAGAGAACACAAAGTGATGTGATACAGCAACCAACTATAAATGCATGCAAAAAGTTTGATGCAAACCATAAAAGCATCTTGAATGCAGACGTCATTGTCACAGCATTCAAATGGTCAAACACTGCATTCAATTGAATGCAGCAGTACCATGCACCCATCTGTGGTGAACTAGAAGCTGCAAACACCATGGTGCAGCATGCATGCTACATGCATGAGAAAGCACCAACACCACCTACCCTAATCTACTGGTATACAACATAGCATCCCAAAAATATGCATTCATACCCAGATGTTTTTGTCTTTCACCTGGTGCTTCCTGTCGTATTCGTTCTTCCATAATCAAGACAGGCCAAAAGTGCTGTCGATCCATAAACCCACAAACATTGCAAGGGATGTGAAGTGTCACTCATTACACATGATACAAGTACCATGAGTCATACATCATCACAACCAGCAACACCTGTAACAGGCCACAAACATGCGGCAATGCTACCAACTACCAAACACCCATGAAAGGCACACACAGTTAGAAATTCCAGAATTTTGAATCTGAAAACAGTGGCCCCACCACCCTATCAAAACTACACCATGTCTAGACCCATCATCAGAAGCACACCCTGTGAAGCATGTACCCATTAAGAAGTAATGGAGGCCCACAAGACAAGTCATGTCAAAGTGAACACATATGGTGCTAGACTCCATTAAAAACACCACACAAGTGTCTGCTAATGCCCTGCATTTACGTGTACAGGGTAACCATCTGCCTTGCAAATGATGGACACATCAGGAAACACTTCCCTTAAATGCAGTCAAATGCATAATAACAACAGAAACAACAAGCACATCCATGACAACACATGATTGGCTACAGAAAATATGCAGAGACCACCCACTGTGGGAGCAACACAGGGTGCCAGGGTGTGACATGAAATAGATTGTGATCAGCCCAGGAGTGCAGTGTACCACAACAGAGAGAGAGGAACAGAGAGTGCCACTGAGAGGGAAGCACCAGTAAAAGCCACATCAAGGAGTACACTGCCTAATATGGAGATAGAAAATGACATGCTCTTCAACACAGTAGGTGCAGCCTGAGAGGATTTCACCAAGGGAGGTAATACAGGGAAATGCGCACCACTTAATTATCCGCTACGATGTCCTATCATCGCAGGATGTTTTTTCGCCTTTTTTTTACTGTGTTTTTTTTTTAATGAAAATTCATTCATCTAAATTTTTAGGGGGCTTGGGGGAATATATAAAAAATGAAAGGGGATGGGGGTTTTGTGGGTAACCCCCTAAAATAAAAAATAAAACATTTTATTTGTTTTTTTGTTAAAACATCTGTGGTAAAAAACCCTGTAAAAAATCACATGATGAAATGACATGGAACCAAATAACCATACTGGAAAATCAGTATGCGAAGCACATATAAGTGAAGTATGACATGCAGCAAACATGCACACCAATGACGCATTTTCAACATACAAGACAGTGCTCATGCTTACCTGCTTACCTGCTGACTGCATCAGCATGGTGTGATTCCCGCATCACCTTCACCCAGAACTGTGTCTCCTAATCAGGTACAGGAGGGCATGGGGAGCATGGATATCAAAGACTTCAGGGTCTCTCCCCTAGGTCAGCAGTCACCGCCAGATCACGGATTACTGAAACTACATGGCTGAAGAACTCTGGCGGGGTATCCTCACTGGCCGCGCTCACTACCATGAGAATACGATAGACCAAGATATAGTTTGAAATGTAGGCACCATTGAGGTGCTGCTTTTATTAATGTAAAGAATAACCAAATCAAAATAAACAAGATCATAGCATCTTCAAAAAGTATGTTCAAAAACAATGTGTTCAAAGTTAGGTGATAACCTGTGAATTGGTATTGTAAGTGAAATTAGTAAGGTAAACTCACCATGTCAAAAACACATAAAGTAGAAAATAGAAAATTCAGACACCTATGGGTTATGGTTAAAGAGCAATGATATTAATGATGTTGATTCAATTAATAATTCAAATTCGGACACGCTATTGATATTGTCATTTAGTTGATAATTGGAATTTAGCCACGCCTCAAATAATAGTTCGAATTAGGCCACACCTATTGATATTGTCATTTAGTTGATAATTGGAATTTAGCCACGCCAAAAAAGTGTTTCGACCCTCTAGGGTCGTCTTCAGGGCGTAAAATGATTGATACAACACAACAGATCCAATCTACCATATATAATTTGAACAGAAAATATATATGGTATGGCAATTGGAAATGAAAATCGGTCCAACTGGTGGTGTAGCACGGAGAGAGGGAACAAGAAAACAGAGAAAATACAGGTTACTTGATATAGGCAAATACCAGATGGTTGAAATCAAAATATCTATATATAGATGTTTTTTTGTTAAGACATATTGGTTTGGAGTTGCTTAAGATAGTTCAAACAAATCTAAAAGGTTAAATTATGCCTTTCTTAGGTGAAATGCTAATTTTGTGCCCATGCGGTGTAATGATGTATAGTGTCAGTGTTAGCCTCTTAAGTATTTGGCATACTGCAAAGTATTATCTTGATTGTGGCAGATGCCAGATTTTCACCCAGAGCTTAATATAAGTAGAATGTCAAAGGTTATTTGCAAACAGGAGTAATTACCTGTAGTTTATGAAAGAAACGTGGGAAAAAATTGGAGGAATAGTACTGATACAGTTCAGTGCCTTACATTGTTATTCTATACCGGATTTATTACGGTTATGTAATACTCAAACCTATGTGTAAATAGACAGGTAGTCCAGTTACAATTAATTTTAATTGAAGTTGGTCCATTTTTATATAATTCATAAATAAAATCATGCATTCATTTTTATTTTGTCTGAAAAACAATGAGGCATTATAAATTTACCTTGCATACGAAACTCATCAGAGTAGATTGTAAACCCTTGAATATTGACAGTGTTTTCGTGATGCAATAAGGGTCTCCGATTAGTCGTCCTTGATACATCTGCAACGATATTTGAAGCAAATGAATGCTCTGTAAATTTAAAAAGTATCTCACAAGACAGCCGTATATATTTTTTGGTAATTGCGTTGTGAGTATAGACGCATTGGTCTTGCTTACCAAATTATTCTCATTGTTGCGCGCGGCGTGTTACTCCGCTTGCTTGCAGATCAACAAAAGAACGCGGTGTTGAGGCAGTAAGCGAGAATGTTTGCGGTGCCTACGCGATGTAATAAGGATAACCAGTTAGTCGACCTTGTTACATCTGCAACAATATTTAAAGCATTCAAATTCTCCATAAGTTTAAGTGAAAAGTATTTAACAATACAGCTGTATATAAGTTTAGTTAATTGCGTTATGAGTGTGGACTCATTAGTCGTGCTTACCAAATTGTAGGCATTGTTGCGCGCAGTGAGTTACTCTGCTTGCTTGCAGAACATCAGAAAAATGCTGTGTAGAGTCAGTAAGCGTTAGTTTCTGTTACTGGTTGCTATGTGAATCAGTATCTAACTTCTGGTCATGATACTAGTCACATGACTAGCGTGTTGCTTGGCAACCCCTGCCGTTTCCGGAAGAGACTTTCCCCAAGTCAAACAGGTTATGAATGAGTGATAGATATATAATGATTTCTAGAAAAACAACTGGCAATCCAAAATGGTTGGGAATAAATATGCCCAGAAAGAGTGTAATTGATGATCTGGACGGCATAAATGTCTTATTATTATCACGAACATATTTTATAAAATGATTCAATTTGGCATCCATATGGTGCAAAATTGGTCGGCAGATATGTCGAGTCCCCTAACATGGAGAGCCGGGTCTGGATGAAAAAATGCAGCTGCATGTTCTCAAATGGACATGTAAGGTATACCGTAGGCATAAACAGTATTATAGGTGAGCAACATTGGAAAATATGATAACCAGCAAATCCATAAGAGTGGAATAATTAGAATATTGGTCAGTTGTGAACTGCAGTTAATAAAAGTGCACAATGATATCTTGCTAGCAATTAGGTATAAACTGACGCCTTAGTATTTTGATAGTCTAATGGCATATTTTAACATTCGAATACCTTATCAGCAAGTTCATAAAAAGCCATTGAGCTCATGTTCCTGATTGAGTCCAAGTAGAAGACAGCGTAATTTGCATATCATACGTGCTTTTTGTTGTCGCAGCATCAATTGTCTATCGCCACCTCTCACATGTGGTTTAATCTGTTGTAAGCCAATGAATTTGATGACCTTTCGGTGATCTGACTGATGTAGTGTTTGCCAATAGACGGCAAACAGTAATTTTGGATCCTGGCTGTTGAGGTTGACATAGTGTTCACGGATCCTGACTCACAATTCGCGAATGGTGCTGCCAATATAAATCTTCTTACAGATGCATTGTATTCCATACATTATAAATTTGGAGCGGCAATTGATGAAATCTTTAATTTTGACTTGTAACCCCCCATGGCATTTGACAAACTTTGTGGGAGATAGTGCATATTGGCAACAATTACAAGAGCCACATTTGTGGAACCCGACTGGTTTGGTGGTTAAAGATAACCAATATGACTGTCTGATGGGATCAGGTCTCAGGAAAGAGGGACTGAGTAAGTTTCGCAAAGTTGATGCTTTTGTAAAGATGATATTTGGTTGTTCTGAAATATATGGAGCAAGATCTGGATCTAGAAGTAGTATGTGCCAAGGTTTTTGTAAGATATGGTACAGAAACTTGCAATCTCGTGAATATTTGGTGATAAAGTTCACATATAATGGATATGCTTGGTGATCCTTTTTTTGTAGTTTGAGTTAGCAAATTTGATCTTTCAACTGATTCCACGGCTTTAGTGGCTTTCCTAATGATATGCTTTGGGAACCCTCTTTCCTGGAATCTGGCTCCAATTGACATACATTCTTGCATATATATATCATCTTGACTACAATTTCTTCTGGATCTGAGAAATTCCCCTCTCTGTATGTTTGTTTGTTTTATGTTTTATTATTTTTGTTTGTTTTATTATTTATAGCACGCGCCAGACCCGAGGGTAACCGGGCGCGTTGTTCAAGGATACTTTAAGCTTTACAGGTTACACATGATTACAAGTAGTGGTTATACATGGTAGAAATTACATAATGCAGGCCATAATATATACATATAACATAATATATACAGGAAATATGCAGTAGGAAGATAGAGAGTATATAATTATGTACATAGTACGTTTGTAGAACAGTGGTTATGTTGGTGTAGGGCAGGACTATCGGTCATTTTCTTTGATCCAATTGATACAGTTGGATCTGAAGAGAGCGTAGGATTGGGGCGATCTCAGGCCGGGCGGGAGGGAGTTCCAAAGCTGGGCAGCTTTGACCGGGAAGCTGTTTCCTCCGGCCGTACTTAGTTTAAATGGGGGTATCACTAACTGGTTGGAGTATGCTTCTCTGGTGGGTCTAGTGGAGATTTTTCTGTTGAATCTAGCAGCTAGGTATTTGGGTGCTAGATGGTTAATACTTTTGAAGGTTAGAGAAGCTGTCTTAAGTTTGATTTTGTCCGCTGTGGAGAGCCAATTGGATTGTCTTCTAGCTTCAGAAATATGCTCCCTTCTTGGAATTCCTAGGGCAGCTCTAAGAGCATTGTTCTGTAGTGTTTGAATCTTTTGCAACGTGTGTTTGTTGGCCCCTATATATAGTGCGTTGCAATAGTCCAATTTCGACAGCACTAATGCTCGGGCAAGGGTTATGTTGTTAATGACACTCTGTCTGTGGCTACTAGTTGCATGTAATATTGAATTAACTGCAGTTTCCTTCCTGTAAGTGCGAGTCTGGATGGAGTTAGATTTGATGTTGATTTGCAGGTCTAAGAAAATTATTTCTTCTGCATCTATGTGTCCTGTGAAATTAATTCGAAAAGTGTAATTATTCAAATATTGCATAAATGCCTCAAAATCATCACGTTTACCAGACCAGATAGCAAACACGTCATCAATATATCTTTTCCATTTGATGATGTAATTGTGAAAGGGAGTGTTATTGAAGATATATTGATCTTCATAAAAGACCATAAAATGGTTGGACAGGGAGGGTGCATATTTTTCCCCCATGGCGATGCCAGATGTTTGTGAATAATAATTGCCATCAAAAATAAACTGGTTGTGTGTTAAAGTAAATTCCCAAAAACTTTTCATCATTTGTACTTGCATGTAATGTGAAGCCGAGAAAGTCCTGAAACTGTAATCCATTGTTTCTATAGCCAATTTGTGTTGTATTGATGTATATAGTGCTGTTACGTCTAAACTTACAAAAAAGAAATGTGGCTTCCAAGAAATATCTTTCAAAATTTGCAAGTGTGAGTGGTGTTTTTAAGATAAGCAGGAATTTTCAGTACCAGATGTTTGATTCTGGAACCTATGTAGTCTGCCATACCCTCTGTGGCCCCTCCTTGTCCAGTCATTAATGGTCTTACTGTTAGTAAATTAGACCTTAGGCAAAAAATATATTGTGGGCATTAGTGGTTTATTGTTAGTGAGGAAAGATTTTTCATCATCAGTGAGTAGGCCTTGATTGTACCAGGGCTGAATCAATGTTTGAAGTTCCTGAACTGTTTGCGCTGTTGGATTAGTAGTTAATTTCTGATAACAGCCTGGTGTGGAAAGGTGTTCCTGAGCCATCTTGATATAGTCTGATTTGTTTAAAATCACAGTATTTCCACCTTTGTCTGCCTCTTTAATAGTAATTGGAGTTATCTTCTGTGAGGTCTTGAAGTGCTAAACATTCTAATTTATTGAGATTATTGTTTTTGCTACTGAAACTTTTCTGAAGTCTGTCAATATGTTTGTGAATTTCTTTGGTGATTGATTTGTAGACAATTTCGGAAGCATTATCCCCAACAGTAGGTGGCATACATTTAGATCTATTTCTATGTTCAGTTATGTCCATATTTGGTTGGTGGACACCTAGCTCCTTTTGGATATCACTTAAGGTTTTGAAATATTCTTCCCCCAAGGTTTGAGAGTAAATGGATGTTTTCAATTTCCTGAATACTTCTTGAACTAATTGGGGGAAGAATTTCTGCAGATTTGTAAAAAGCCAGCTTATTATGGAAGAATTTTTTGAGTTTAAGTTTCCTCGTAAATTTGTACAGGTCAATCTGAACTTCGGTCATGTCAGATGTGGCACTTGGTGCAAAGGAGAGACTATAATTCAGGACAGATAGTTGTTCTTTTGAGAGGTGTTTGTTTGATAGATTGATAACTAGATTTTTAGTATTGGCTTGATTTTGGGATTCTTGAGACTTGATCTCGAGAATCTTTTGTTAGTGTCATTGCCGTCCCCTATGGCTTGTTCCTCTTCATCTTCCTCCTCTGAGGTGGTAGGGGTCGTTATAATATTTTGCCCTAAAGGGGCATTTCTTTGGAAACTAACCCGTTTGGCAATGGAGTTGTAACTTGTTTGGTAGCTCTTTTTGAACCTTTTAATTTCGGCTAGGAAACCTTTTCTGTGATGACTTGATGTCTCTGAGGAAGGTGCTGTTTCTAGGTCACTGGTAGTCGCATTTGTAATTTCAAATTCTGAGTCAGCATCAAAGGTTACAGGTGTTACCGTACGTGTTTTTATTTGGGACTGGTCTCCATTATATTTCGGTTGAAATGTATATACCCGATCATTTAAATAATCTTTCTCATCTCAATAGAATTTTTGAAATGTATGTAACTTGATTTCATCTTGGTGTTCTCCCAAAATGGTATGCATTTCAAAGTTTTTATCCTTGGTGCTAGTGGGATTTTTCATTTCCGAAATATCTGTTTTAATTGTATCTATTTCTGTGGTCACCCTGGCATGTTCCCGTTTTGCATGTGTAATTAAGATTATCATTATGTTTTCCGAACTCACTGTGATATTGGCCTCCCAATCAGCTACTAAATCTTGATCATCTTTATGTGTGAAGTCAGGAAATATAAGAATTCTAAGGCCTCTGGGTATGATATTTTGTTTTACAGTAGTTTTTGAGGGAATCTTGTTCCCAGTATTTGTTAATTTCTTTCTTGCATAATCTTTCCAACCTGATGAATTTTTGAGCTAAAGTTTCTGTTAAATTGGTGGGATTTTTAAAGGGATTGTTGTCTAGACCCTGTGGTGCAAAAATGGCAGCACTATCTTCTTCTCTGTTCTGTAAATATTGTGCCATATTTTTACAATTTATTTAGAATTCTAAGTAGGATTTGGAATTCTAAGCAGGACCTGCACCCCAACGGAAAGTGATAATACTATGTTATGGGAAAATAAGCCCTATGCTGGATGTGCGCAATCCTATCTGGATTTAGTATATGAAAACCATATATTATAGAGTACTGCAGTGGTGGGGAAAGTTAGGTGACTTTTCACTGTCACCTAAGTCACAAGTAGGAACTCTGGTGGTGTATCCCCCTGGTTGTTCTTTATATTAATAAAACCAGCACCACAATGGTGTCTATATTTCAAACTATTTCTTGGTCTATCATATTCTCATGGTAGTGTTCCTACTTGTGACTTAGGTGACAGTGAAAAGTCACCTAACTTTCCCCACCGCTGCAGCACACTATAATATATGGTTTTCGTACACTAAATCCAGATAGGATTGCGCACATCCAGCACAGGGCTTATTTTCACATAACCTAGTATGTGGGAGAAGACATTACAACAGGCATCGTGAAGTACCATTCACACAGCACACATGTGCCATGGAACTAAGAAACTATATTTACAAGCACATGCCATCCTGTGCACCACCATGCAAACATGCAAGTTGACCTCACTGTGCATGCCTGTATGTCCACCAATGCAAAGCTCATGGCCTTGAGATGTTGACTGCACACCTTAAGAATAAAAAGAAAAAAAAAAGAAAAAACCAGGAAAGGGCAACTGAAAAATAATATGGCAAAATCCGGCCATGGTGTGAATAAAAGTATCCCAAAATAAAAAAAAAATGTTTTTTAAAATGTCCATCATGGACCGGGGGTGTCCACCAAGGAGGGGGGAGGGGCAGGGTAGATGCCAACATCCACATGGGTGGAAGTTGAAAAAAAATAAAACCTCATGGGCTCAGGGGCCGCACGGCTATGTTGGACTGGGAGGCATGTCTCTGCTGGCACCACCATCCTGGGTTGGATCAGAAGGTGGTAGTGGTGCTGGAGGCAGATCACGCAGTGCCCTGTGCATGTCCTCAGTGGCAGTGGCCATGCGTGACACTGCTGAATGCACGAGCACACTGAGGGCTTGCAGGCCACCATGCACAACATCGCAGTGTGCACAGAGTTCCACCAAGATATCTTGCCTCAATGTCTGCATCTCCATTTGGAACAATCCCCTGGTGGCTGCCTCATCCTCACAGACTGCAGCTCTGTGGGCCAACAACTCTTGCTGCAGGGCTTCCCTGTGTGTCCGACCATCTGAAAGCAGGTCTGGCTGCAGAGATCTCAGATACACCCGTCGGCTCCTGCTGTTGGCCTCCATATGCAGCCTGTGGGAGCGGCATGTGGACAGCATTACCTGCAGCTGTTGCGCCACCTGTGTTGCTGGTGGGATCATGGAACTGGCCACTCTATGCATGCCCTCAGCCAAACTCTCTAAGGCTGCACCCACTCGGTCTGCCAGGCTGCACACGTCCCCCATGTGTGCGGGGCCAGACCTGCCTGACCCAAGGGAGCATGGCCCTTGCTGTGATGCCACTGTCTCTGCCTGCAGGACTTAAACCATCCATTAGACAACTGTCCCTGGAACAGTAACCAATACATGGGACCATGGCCTTGCATCCGTAACCACCACAGACAACCCTCACACCACTGACTGGCCTTGTGAAGGCAGACTCACAGGCCCCAACTGTTCCAGCAGTTGGTGCACTTACCTCCACCAGCTTTGAGGACTGCACATCCAACTCTGCACCAGAGATACTGGAGTTCAAAGAGTCAGTGTTGCATGCCGTCAATCCCATAATGGTCTGTAGCACCAGTGGATTCTCCTGGCCTGCCATGCTACATCCTCCACTGGTGGTCTGGACTGGCACAGACTCTCTTCCTCCTCTTCCTCCTCCTCTGTATCTGGTGCCTCCTTCTTAACCTGCACAAGGACAGAAAAATACATGAGGAGTCATGTGAAACGTGTCTACAGTAAACATGTGTATAACATTGATGAAGCAGCATACACAGACTATGAACTAGAAGCCATCTGATCATGGCACATGCAGACTGGATACAGCATACCATGCTCAGGCACATGCAGCCAGTGGACACAATGGCAACAAACAAAGTGCTTAGCAAGTACATCATGGCACACAGCACTTCAAAATATTAACGAATACCTCTGAAATGGGTGCGGTCATGTGGCTCGGTGACATGCTATTACATGGCATGTCAACAGTCAGACACACATATTGACATCCAAGTATGCTTCAGTCACATGCCACACTAGTGTTGAGCTTGCACAGGGACTGCAAACAATGCAAAAATGCCCTATGTGCTGATAAAAAGGATAAGGTCCCAGTTGAAGTATGACTGTAAGAGTAACAGCTAGCAAAGGTCTGTGAAGTGGAGAGAGTAATTAAATGCAGTTTGAGATAGGAAGAAGGTACAGTGATCCACAAGAGGGACAGGGGCATGGACCCATGGAGTGTGCAATGAGTGTGGGAGGGTAACAGTGATCAGGCCTCACAGAAAAAATCTACTCTGGAGACATTGCCATAGAGGCAGAGCAGATGTGTACAGTCTCCAAATATGCACACTCACTCATGACACGCCATGAGGCGTGTTGGTAGTCTCCTTGGAAGGACAATGTAGCATGGTGGCACCTACCTACATGTGTGAATATAGAATCTACACTCTGCAGTGCATGAAGTGTCACTCGTGCGTCAGACACAAGCACATGTCTAGCCAGGCATAGTGACTGACATCACTGATGCAACTAACAAAATGTCACGTTGTGGTATCATGTTGCAGATGTTGTCTGGCCATGCTAGTGAGGGATGAGTACTGTCACACGGCCATGTGCAAATGATGTACAACACATAGGTTTTATCCACTCGTGAGTGCACTGGACAGGAGTCAGTCCACTACATCATGCTTCACTCAGGGAATTCATTCAAATGCTGGCAGAAGCGCAACACAGTCATACTTCTTTATTATCTTTCACTACACACACTCAGGATGCACAGTCTTGGTAACTCACTGGATGTGGCCTTGTAATCTGGCAGACCTGCCACACCTTGCACTTTCTGCGGTAGAATGAATATGCTCTTAGCGTCTTCATGCGGGGCGACCACCTCCTCCTCTGGTGAGCCCCCTCCAGTTGCCATAGCAGAGGCGAGGTTGGCACCCATATTGGACTTGGTGAGACGGGTAAGGTCATTCCAGTGTATCATGACCTGAGCAGCAGTGCGCTTCTCATACCCTAAGGTGTAAAAGCAAAAGAAAATATCAAGGCTGAGTACCCCAAAAGGAAATACACCAAACACAGGCTTAAAACGATTCTCAGATCTTTATTCAAATAACTGTACAGTTTACAAAGAAACAAAGTATCAGATAGCTATCTGGCCCTCAGTACATCACAGCGAATACCAGCCCTTTCGGTGTGAGAAGTGAGAGGTACTGGACATCTAAACATTTGCATCTTTTATACAGTTTCCAATCGTAATGTCCGACCTCTCTGCAGGTTAATAATTTTCAGTCTAGGGTTTGTGCCGAGTTCACCTCTAGTTTATCCGACTATATGCATGTGGATTATGTCCAGTTTGTACAACAACAAATCACAATGGCAACAGTGCATCTTCAAATTTAACATTTAAGCCTTAGTACAAGTCCTATACAATGTAGTTCAACAAGTATTCACGTTTAGTATTTAAACAACATTGTGTTTGATGTATGTCCGCGGATCGGGCTTGTTGGCCTAGGTAATCCTCGATCTACAGGTCAAACGTAGGACAAGGTCTCATTACACGGTCCTAACATTTGGCCTAAGGGCAGTTTGGACATTAACTCTGTGTGAAGGTCAGGGCGGCTAGGTTACAAGCGGGAAAACACTGTCCACCGTTTTAGAACACAGAGTGACTTTGAAACAGAAATCAAAATGGCAGATGTACCCAAAATGGCAGCTAGGTCGATCTAAGGTCGGAACCTTGCAACGCAGATTTCTTCGCAGAATGACTGGGCTTGGGCCAATATATACAATAAAGGAGGTATAGTATCATATCCCGTTTAACATAGGCATTTATGACATTTGTGACATGCTGCCAATGCACCATATTTTGAGCCTGTGTATGTGTTCTCCCTGGTTGCATGCACATGTCATGGTGGTGCTCTGTCATGTAGTCCATAAGGATCTGGAGTTCTTCATCATCAAAGTTCTTCTTCCTCAATTTGGCAGTGTTCTGCGCCGTGGGGTTGAGCCTGTTCCTGCTTTGCAGGCTTTGCCTTCTTGGCACATGGTGTTGACGTTGACCCTGTGTGCCTGGACCACTCTGAGCCTCACATGCCGGACCGCTAATGGCCTGGGTCATGGCATCATGCACTGGGGCTGGGCCCGCTGCTTAAGCTGCATGTCCCTTACCCTTTGGAGCTGGGACAGCAACTTTCGCTGTGCGAACCGTACCCTTTGGGCCTGGGACAGCAGCTACCACTTTACGTCCCTGGACCCTTGGGCCTGGGACATCCGCTTCCCAGCAGCTTCCACTGCACGTCCCTGGACCCCGACCCCAGCCCCCTCTTCCACCGTTCCCTCTTGGGGCCTTTATACTCATGTTCCAGGTGTAAGTAAACAAAGGAAGGCACATCAACCCATTGTCCTGGGCAATTAGTGTCAGGGGGCAGTGTATGTTATGAAAAACGTACCTTTGTGGTCCAGCAAGGCTCAAATGTACCCCAGGTGACAAAAATATGGGATGCATAATGCACAGGTACCCCAAAAGGGAAACAGCATATGCAAGGCCTCCTGGAAAGCTTCTTGAAAAAAAAAGCTATGTGATACAGAGTGGCACCCCACAACACAAAAAAATGCATATGCAAACCCTGGTAAGCTACAGTTAAGGTAAGAATAGAGGTACGAGATACACAGGAGTACCCACAGTAGGAAAATTGCATACGCGACTCATTGTTAGGACACACACGTATGCGCGGAAGCAAATGCCCCACCAATATAAGAAGTTTGCATGGTCCTAGAAGTGAACAAATTGCGTGGCACCCCAAAAATTCCAGTTTTCCACTCTCCATCTGCTCCACTTCGCACGTACAGTCGGAGTAGAATCTATGAGTATTTATGTTTCCCCGAATCTTGCGTGCTGAAATCCTGCACGTAACACGGGCCACGTAAGTTACACACTAAGGGACATTCCTTGGATTTCACATGTCCACACTAATGTAAAACATGCAAAGTAACTGTCACTGTGTTTCTGGCTGCCCACGCACATACATGGAAGACCCACGCTCCTGCCTCTGAGCCTTTAAACCTGCCTCCCTCCTACTGCCCTGAACTGCCTCCTACTGAGCAATCTGCTGCTGCCTGCCCAGTGTGTGTGCCTGCTGCCCACCTGCCCTGCATTTTGAGTGCCTGCTGTCTACCCATTGCTAGTGCACCTGTCCTTGGCCCTGTGACCACCTCAGCTGATACACTGCACTCCCACCGTGCCATACAACCACCATCGCTCCACCGCCCATCTCCAGGATCATCTTGCCCACCACACCTGCCTCGAGGGTTGCCATGTCAGCACCATCATCCTCTGACCAGAGTGGCTAACCCCATGGCAGCGAGGCAGAGGGCTTTAAACTTCACTGCCAGGGAAGTTGACATCCTGTTGGAGAAGGTCGTGGAGAATTATGATGCCCTCTTCAACCCATCGATGCAAGTCAGCAAGGAAGGACATCAGCGGATCTGGGATGGGATAATGGATGCCAACAATGCCGAGGAGGTAGCATCCCGGACTTCAGGAACGTGCATAAGCACTGGGAGGACCTTAAATCCAGGACCCACAGCAAGGTCCTATGCTTCATTGAGGCCGCTACATCCATGGAAGTGCACCATGCATGCAGGTCTCGGCTGACTATCTCCAACATGCATGTCCTGGAAAATGTTTACTCGGTGCTGCACACCCAGATCTGCGAGTTGCGCCAACGTCTCGAGTTGACTGGTGAGTATTCATGTCTTTCGTTGCTCTACAGTGCATCTGCATGTTGTCAGTGAGCCACTTAGGCTTGCAGCAAGTATGCCTCTGAGATGGATGTCTGCTTGCATGACATAGACATTGCTCTCCATGTGTGCATTGGACCATATGTAATTTGAATAAGATATCAGTTGCATTGTGTGTTGTACTGCTGCCTTTGAGACTGTGCACATATTTTGTTACTTGTGTCTGAGACGTGCTGGTGTGACAAGTGTGGCAGTTGAGGTAGTGTTGCCCGCGTCATGTGCATGCATGATGTTTATGTGTATGTGGCAAAGATGGGAATGTGTGACTGTCCATCACTCATGGCTGGATGGTACACATGCATTTTGATGTCTGACGTAGTCATGTAGCAGGATTACATTTGATGGGACTCTGATGTGATTGCTCATCACACTGCTTGTGGACTCTCTGTTGATATGTGTGCATGACACGTGTATGTGCACATGATTCATGTGTGTGTAGCATATGCAATTGATTGGTCACGAGATTGGCACATAGCCTGATGTGAATGTCTGAAGTGATGCCCATGCATGTATGTGCATGGAAGTGGATTGCATATCCATGTGTGTGGGGGTGGAGGATGATGTTTGTTCCGTTGATTAGTCAACTTCATCTGAATGTTTGTATTGGCATGCACACATTGGTGCAGTACACTGATGTTTCTGTTCTGTGTCTCCTTTTCCACAGTTGCATAGTATGAAGAGGGTGGAAGTGCTGTGGAGCATGGCAGCAGGGATGCCTCCACCAGGCAGAGGTGCAAGGCCCAGCAATGCCACCAAGAGAGCACATCGTTGGGGAGCGAGGTGGCTGGGGCTGCGCTGGTACCATCGGGCAATGCTGCTGGGGGTACGTCCAAGAGGGCGAAGGTGGGAGTGGACTCCTCAGCAGTGGAGGGGACAGGTGATGCAACACAGGGGCCACCCATTGCTGAAGACACCCCAGAGTCATCCTGGTTGGCGGGGGGTTGGCCATTGAAGCACAGCCCATGGGGTCAAGTGGGGGTGTTGAGGTGGGCGTGACTACTGCAGTCCTGTCCCCAGGGCATGAGGCTGTACAGGCCACCCTGGAGGTGCCTGTGTAAAATCTTGTCCCTGGGCCAGCGGATGCAACTGTATGCACCTGCCAGGATACCTCCACCCAGGCCCAACCCATGGTGTCGGCTGTGTCCATACAGACCAACACCCCATTACCATCTGCTGTTGCCATTCAGGACTACGTGATACCCCTGCAGGCTGGGGTGGCAAGGCATACAGCTGTCATACATGAAGATGTGCCAGCTTCACGTAGACTGCTTGCACGTCATCACAATGAGGTATGCTGTCTCCCCAGCTGGCTTGCAACATTCCTGGTCCAGTTTGTGCTGCATGGGGTGTTTAATAATGCGACCCCCCTCCTCGTCTTCCTCCTCTGTGCACCAGTTGTCCTCCGGGGCACCTTCCAGCCTGGAAACCACCAGGGCCCCTGTGCACCAGGCCCACCCACATTGCCCAGTCTTGTGGAGCCAACATCACTGCCTGAGTTGGGAGTCACAAGTCAATCGGCTGAAGTGGTCACTGGGCTTGCCCAGGCACTGACAGGGTCAGTGGCAATGGAGGGACAGCAGGCATCCAGAAGCAGGGCACAGACCCTACACCCCCGGGCATCGTCATCAGCCAAGAGGGAGTACACATGAAGCAAGCACCGGGTGCTGTGGCAGTAGAGCAGGCTTTAAGGAGGAGGCTACATGTCTCAGGGCCAAGCATTGCAAGGGCGCAGGTGCACTTTGTAAGGCGGGAGGAAAACATGGACCTCAGATAAATGATGTTGTCGGTGTTCCAGCGATATGGGCAGAAAACAGGAGCAAAGAGGCAGCGGGCTTCGGAGGCAAGGATTTTGATGCCCAGGGCAGAGGTTGTGCTGTGTCAGGCAAGGAGGCAGGCTGCCATCCTGGAGGCCACTTGCAGGGAAGCAGAGGTGATAGAGACACATATGCTTGAGGCCCTGCAAGCCCTCTAGGCAATAACGGAGGCCCCCCTGTGGAAAGAGGACATAGCGCTGGACAATGCCCTGGTGGAGAGATTGAGCGGGATTGGGGATGAGGAGATGGACGGGCCTGCTGCCTATGTATATAGTTATTTAGGTGTAGATTTCCTTCATTTATTTTTTATTTAAACCAGACATTCGGACATTCCTTCCCCTTTTTTACTGTACATAGATATTTAGACATAACATGGACACCTTTATGTTTTTATTTGTAAATGTTTGCTGTATATATTTATTTAATATATATCATTTTGTTTGTTAAATTCATCGCTTCATGATGTTCATTTGTGTGTTGGCCTGTTTGCTAGTTCTATTTTGAGCCACTTCATCTCTGCATTGGAAGTCATGTGTCTGGTTGCGTGCATACTTGTGTATTGTTGCTTGAATGGTTGTGGATGGCAGGATTCATATGTGCCTGACATGTGGTGGTATGTCAATCGGACGAATGGGTGTGAACTGTCTAATTGGATTTCCATTGACCTGTGCTGCATCACTCTGTGTTTGGAATCACTGTGGTTGGGGTGGAGGGAGGTGGGCTCACTGTGGGAGTGTTCCATGGTCACTGCCATAGCACATGACTTTGTTATTGCTGTGTAAAACACATGTCATGCATAAACCTTTAGCAGCATGTGATATCACACAATGCCTTCTCAGGTGTTGGTCAACCTCTATTACTGGAATGCAGGAGTGGCACATTGATATTCCAGAGTGGCTGCACAATTCACTAGTCTCTGTGAGTCATGCTCTCTCTGACTGCCCCACCATCACGCATGCATGGACCGGTCAGGTGATAGTTCCCTGACAGGTATTTTGCCACCCCGCTCATTCATGCTCAGGCTGTGACAAGCCTGGCCATTGTCTGTGGATCTTGCTACAATTTTTGCTATGTTTGCTTCTGTCGTGGGCACACAGTCTGTCACTGTGCTTTGATGCCATGGTAATGTGGCATGTGCAGCATGCACATGTTTTTGCAATCACTTGTCACATGTGAATGTTGGGGGATGATTAAGGCCTGGAAGGGTGTGTGCGCAGATGCTCCACTCATGCATGGACCTCCAGTGATTGCAGTTGTTTGGATTTGCAGGGTACATGTTCATGTTGCAATTCATGGTGCAGTCACACCACAGACATTCAGGTGAGCAACAGACATTCATTGCAGTGGTGATGTGTCACACTGTCAGGGTACTACCTGTGGGGGGTGTCCAGTATGGAGGGGGCTGCCTGCAGGGGGTGTGCCTACTGGAGGGGGAAGCATGTGGGAGGTGTCACAGTTAAAAACTGGGGCGTGGTGTTCAGTCTGGAGGGGGCTGCCTGTGGGGCGTGTCCGATCTGGGGGGGCTGCCTGCCGGAGGGTGTCACAGGTGAGAGTGACTTTCGGGGGTTTCCCATTTTGAAGGGGCTGCCTGCAGGGAGTGTCGAAGGTAAGGGGAGTCTGGGGGTGGTGTACCGTCTGGAGGGGGCTGCCTGTGGGGTGTCACAGGTGCGGGTGTCTGTGGGGGGTGTCCTAGCTGGATGAAGCTCGCTGTGGGGGTGTCCCTTTTAGAGGGGGCTGGCTGCGGGGGGTGTCCCTTCTGGAGGGGGCGGCTTGTCGAGGTGTACCATCTGGAGGGGGCTGCCTTGAGGGGGTGCCACAGGTGAGGTGGCTGGCGGGTGGTGTCTTGTCTGGAGGGGGCTGCCTGTGGGGGGTATCCTGTCTGGAGGGGGCTGCCTGCAGGGGGTGTCACAGGTGAGAGGTGTTGAGGGTGGTGTCCCTTCTAGAGGGGGCAGTCTGTGGGGGGTCCCTTTTGGAGGGGGCTGCCTGTGGGAGGTGTCCGTTCTGGAGCCGGTGGCCTGCGGTGGGTGTCACAGGTGAGGGGAGCTTGGAGTGGTGTTTGGAATACAGTGGTTCATGTGCAATAGGGGAATATGTGGACAGGGTTGGTGGCAAGGGTGTAGGGGCATTGCACAATTGTATAAGTGGTGTAGCCTACACTTATGAGGGGGCGCACCCTTTCACTGGGGTGCAGGCATTTTCTGGGGGAGGGCACGCATTCTCTCTGGGGTGAGTCCTGGGATTGAGAGGTGTTGTCATGCAATTTTGCTGGGGTATGTCATGGGGTTGCAGGGAGGGCATGGATTTTCTCTGGGGTGCAGCCTGGGAATGCAAGGTGTTGTCAGGGGATTTTGCTGGGGTACGGGCTGGCCTTGCGAGGGAGGGCACGTGTTTTCTATGGGGTGAGGGCTGTGTATGCGAGGTGACTACACGTGTTTTCTCTGGGGTGCAACCTGGCATGGCAAGGTGTTGTCTCCCGATTTTGTTTAAGTATGGCTGGGGATTGCGAGGGAGGGCACACTTTTTCTCTGGGGTCCGGCCTGGGATTGCAAGGTTTTTTGGCGCGATTTTACTGGGGTACGGCCTTGGATTGTGAGGTGTTTTCATGCGATTTCGCTGGGGTCCGGCCTGGGATTACAAAGAGGATCATGAGAATTGTGTTGCGCGATTTTGCTGCGGTTCGGCCTGAGATTGCAACGTTTTTTCACGCAATTTCTCTAGGTTAGGCCTGGGATTGCAAAGTTTTGTCACACATTTTCTCTGGGGTGCTGGATGCTGGGCAAGGGATGGCAAGGAGGCTTGTGCCGTGTTAGTCTTTTAACTTGCTTTTTGGTGTGTGGGGGGCCTGTTAAGGGCGTTCCACGCGCAGCTTGTTGTTACTTGCATGATGGCTAGTAATGCCTCTTGAAATCCATGAATATGCATGACACACAATTATTTTTATGCACCACACCTCACAACCTTCCCTCGCGGGGTGTGGCACCTGCGCCATTTCTGTGCCCAATTCCATGAATCAGGCCCATAATGGCCAGATACATTCTACGTGCCTTTATTTACTTACCTGCACGGTGCAAAGAAACCATTTTAGGCTTTTTTTTGGTTATATGGACAGTGTTCTGGCAAAATAATTTTCAATA
This sequence comes from Ambystoma mexicanum, assembly GCF_040938575.1. NCBI lineage: Eukaryota > Metazoa > Chordata > Amphibia > Caudata > Ambystomatidae > Ambystoma > Ambystoma mexicanum. The sequence continues at coordinate 548,666,613 of NC_090930.1, read as the reverse complement.
TGAGAAATATTTTTCTATGTGAAAATAGTCTTTAAACAAATATGTGTTTTGCTTTCAATTACAAATGAAATCCCATCACTCATAAATAAATGTGACTATGTTTTTGTATAAATAAGGGCTGTGCCGAATAGCATATTTAGTATTTGGCCGAATACCGAATAGTTTGTCAACTATTCGCCCGAAGCCGAATATGAAGCCGAATAGTTGCTTTATTTAATAAATCATGTTTCAAACTTGAAAAAACACACTTTGAAAAAAACACCATTTTAAATGCATTCTATACTTTTATTTCTCTTCATTGTAATCAATGCAGCATCTTTATTTAAAGTATAATAAAAGCCAGAAAAAATGCAGATTTAACCAAAATGAAGGGACTACATGTACAGAAGGTTGTTGCATATTCAAAACTAGTGCCGGTCAAAGTAGGAGGCTTCACAAATGCAAAAGGACTAGGTTGCAATGAACACAATTGATATTGCAATTTGCAACTGCCTTTGTGAATTAAACACATTGCACCCTCTATCCAGTTGCAAAGTCGCTGTGGTGGAGTTTCCCAACTTCTTTGCAGATCACATAGAAATGTATAAAATGGTTCATGTCGACTCATGCAGGACACAAGTCAAGAGTAAATCTGAAATGCGTGAACTAGATCTCATAACTATTCACCCCACCCCGTCATAGGCCAAACAAAGGAGATGACTCTCTCAGAGAGACTGTTGGTGTTTGGTGAAGGGGTAAGCACCCATTCATTTATTACAAATGATTTTTCACATCAGGTCTAACTATTCATTGCATTAAAATAATTACAAAAAACAATTCGAGATCATACATAGGGGAAGTTTGTTTATGTAACTCTGATGGCCACCATCTGGGGCCTGGGGCCTCAATACCTTCAACTCTCTCTTCCTAAATATCTTTATTCTTGAGCCCTGTGCTCATCGGCCTCCAACTCCCTCAGGGTCAGTTGCTTCTCCAAGCAACGAGTTGGTGGTAGATCTCTTTCCTAGGCTAGGGCCTCCCTCTGGAGCAGCCTCCCTAGCTCCCTGAAACTTGAGGAGAACCATCTCTGGTTCCGGAAGCACTTCAAAACCTTTCTCTTTGCTTCTGCTTTTTCTCCTCCTCTCCCCAGCTGACATCCTGGCTGAAACTGTACTGGTTACCGGGCCACCCTCTGACCTCGGGCTGAGGTCCCTTCCCCGCTAGTCACACACACACCTGCACTGCCTGCTTGGCAACCCCCACACTTGGGACTGTTCCTGTATCCCTACAGTCCCATCACCAGCACTTGACACCTGATTCCTGCACTTACCTCTGCACTTGCCACCTGCTGGCCGTTACTTACTTTTGTGATTACTTTCCCTGGTACTGCACTGTCCCTTTCCCCTGCCCCTGCACTTTCCCTTCCCCCATCCCATGCACTTGCGCAATCTGAATGACACCTGGCCTAGTAGGATCGTTGTCTGTTTTCTCTTTGTTCCCCCTCCCTTGCCTCGTTGCACCTTGAAACACTTGTGTATAGGCGTGTTATAAATGCCATATCATATCATATCATATCACCAAAACAATTAAACAAATTATAGCAGTACTAAAATATATTTCTTACTTGATTGAAATATAGTCCTATTCTAACCAATATATCTGCTGCAGTTTTCCACCAAATTTGCTGTTGCTTAAGTCAATTTTGTCTTTTTACCTGTCTAGTGCTGTTTTTGTTTTGTTTTGAATTCTTCGGGCAGTAAAGAATGCTGCTTGGATAGTCTGGTGTGTTAAAGCAGCGGCGACCCTGAATTAATCCGAGTGGCTTACAGGACAAACACAATTCAGCCTTTCGTTCTTCAAAGGGTAATTTCACAAGCATCACATTTTTACTGCAAAGCAATGCATATAAAACATAGACAGGTGTACAAAGAAATCTGCCCCATATATTGAACTGCAGCCCTCTGGTGGCTTTGAGAGTGAGCTTTGCAAGATCATCCTGTCTCCACTCCCTTGTCCAGTTGTGTTCATGCTGAAAGCTCGCCTGTAGAGTTTACACCCATTTCTTTAAAAAAAGGCTAGTCTGACCTGGCTCCTTCTCCCAAGCGCTGCCAGTATCCTCTTGCCCCGCATCATTGAAATGCTGCTAGAATTTATTAAACAGCAAGACCATCACCCATTTCTGATTAAACAATGGTCCGCAAACACTCGTGCTTATGAAAAGGTGTTGTGTCTCAGCCTGGTCTGTTCCTTTGTCACCTTGGAAGTACCTAGACCAGCTGTTAATATGTTTGTGAAAAGAGCAAAGTACTCATTTTGTGAAACATGCATGTGAAGGGGCTTAACATTTTGGAGAGCCAAAGCACATATCCAAATCCCTTTCACATATTAACTAGACAGAAAGGCACTAAATGCACATTCTCATTAGAGAATTGCTTTATGTCAGCGTTGAACCCACTGCCACTAGCCAAACCAAATGAAAAACACTTTAAAGTAAACATTTTAGAGGAATAGTCCTATGTTTTGCAGAACAAAAAGGCAATTTAATCACTACTACCTGATAGTTTATTTTTTTATTCCTTGTTAAAGCAGAATCAGTTTCTGGCTGTGGTTGCCTTCATTGTCTGATTGCTCCGAGTAGGTGTAGGGTGTTCTCTCTCTGCGTGATCTCAGGAGGTGGGAGACCATGTAGGGATTTATGTTTAGTAGGGATGGGCAAGTAGAATTCCAGGTAGGGGATTTGCGTTGTTGGGGTGGGAGGTGGAATGCCATGAATAGTATTTGTGTTAGGGGGTGGAAGGCCGCAGGTAGGAAGTTTGTGGGGTGTCGGGGAGGCAGGATGACAGTAATAGCGGTCTGCATTGTATGCCAGCAGTGTCAGTAATGGTGTCTTTGGTTCCAAGATTTACATGCTCATTTTGACGGTTTAGCCCACGTTTGCCACTTGGAGCCAAGCCGGACTCTAAGGCTCTGCCTTGACTTGGCCCATAACAGGAATTATCTGGCTCCCCCAACTCTACATTCTACACATTTCACCAACAAAGCATAGCCCTCTGACTGTCTCATACAGAGTCCTCACACCTATCTTCACCCGCTGTCACACACTGGCCCACTTTGGAACTGAAGAGATTACCCAACATAAATTCCTCTGAGAGGCCTGTTAGGTGGGGGCATATTACTCTGCCTGACATTACAGAGCCTTGCTAGTCTCCACTACCTATTGTGAATTCTTAATGTTTCTCTGTGAGCATGGCCCATATTAACAAATGTGGCTCACTTTTCACTTATCCTCACCACTCCTTCTCACCAATGCACAAACATATGGACCTTATCATTCCTGATAAAATATCAGATAATGTTAAACTCAGGACTCAAGTCCTTAAACAAAGAAAAGGGAGGACTATGACGTATGCAATGGGAAGTGACATAACAGGAACTGAATGTATCCTAAAGTGAAATATGCACATTTCTTTCAGTTTGTCTTTTCCAACTGAAGAAAGTGCACATTGCATATAAACATTCGCCAAAAGAAAAGATTTTCCTGTATTGTTACTGGCTAAGTATAAACAATAAAGAACAATCAAGTTCCCAGTTGTGGGAACTCCCGTCCCCTGCACACTATTGGTGGCTCAAAAATGAGTCCTAAGGTTTAGAAGAATACTATTATTGTAACTAAAAATACATCATTTTGTAAACCAATTAAATTAGACAGTTCATATATATTTGAAATTGCTTTGTAAGTCTAAGAAATAGACCCAGTCACATTTTCTTGTCAAGTTTGGCTCTTTTAATGATGGCCCAATGCGTTGTTTCGTGAACAATCACTTCTTCAGGGGCAACAAAGAACAATTTTCAGCACTTTCATTCTAAAAAAAATATATTCAAATAATACACATTAGTGCACATGGTAATAACAATATTCACAGTATCAGTTCAAAAGACAACAAGTGAAGTCATTGTTAGGTATGTCAAATACTTGTTCCTTAGTATATAAAATATAACAACTTTTAAACCTTATTGATTAAAGAAATAGATTAACATCACATCTATGAACAAGTATCTTATTGTTTCAGCAAATTGGTTTATAGTCAACAAGTTGTGGACAAAAGCGTGTTTTCTGATGTTAAGTATCAATGATGCTTAAAAAGGAACTGGTGACCTATAGGCCAATTGGTAACAACAATACGTCCAATCAAGGGCGAAATGTAATAACAGAGCTTACCAGAAAGTCTCTCTATTGCATACCATCAACGATGGAGATAAATGAGATAAGAGGATGAATGTCCATCCATAATGTTAAATTTAAAATGTCTACAGTCAGCCCAATTGCTGACAAAGGGGATCCCCTAAAACACAAGAAATAAACGTGGATATAAGATTTGAAAAAGTCTAAACTGTAAAAAGAAAAGTGGGGGATCAGACTTACCCACAATAAAAGGGTTAATCAAGATGGTCAAGGCAAAAAGCCTCTCTATCAGTTTTCAACATCAAGGTAATAAGGTGTCAAGGACAACAGCAGTTCAAGACTTGGCTTTAGTTCAAGACTTGGAATATATTTTTTTCTAGAATGAAAGTGTTGAAAATTGTTCTTTGTTGCCCCTGAATACGTGATTGTTCACGAAACGTGTTGGTCCATCATTAAAAAGGCCCAACTTGACAAGAAAATGTGATTGGGTCTATTTCTTAGACTTACAAAGCAATTTCAAATATATATGAACTGTCTAATTTAATTGGTTTACAAATTGATGTATTTTTAGTTACAATAATAGTATTCTTCTAAACCTTTAGGACTCATTTTTGAGCCACCAATAGTGTGCAGGGGACGGGAGTTCCCACAATTGGGAACTTGATTGTTCTTTGTTATATGTCACAACCCATATGCAAGGGTAGTTTATTATCTCATCTGCACCTGGTCTATTTCTTAGCTTTCTGAAATTTCATTGAAATTCTAAAACTAAGCCAATTTATACACTTCCTTGTTTAAGTATAAACAATAAGCACCTTTTATGTCTAAGAATCTGTAACAAAACATGTCCTGAAGAGCAGATTACAATATAAGATATTTTACAGCTGTTTCATAGCAATTTGTCTTATCTTGTGGCTAAGTTTCTGGTCTAATTCGATTCAGTTTTGCAAACTATATTTGCCTTTCCGAGTTCTTGTTGCATTGTATTCAAATGAGAATGACAAAGTATTCAGCAAGAGCTGAAGAGAAAGAAACTATTTGGCTGGAGCCAAATAGCTTTTTTTCAACCGGAATTCGGCTGAATACTTACTCAGAGCTGAAGTTCGGTACACCCTAGTATAAATGCATAGAATGGAAAGGGTTGCCAATTAAAAAAATTGTATGCTGTGTGCAAATACAAATGAACCATGCATTCATTGCATAGAGTTAAATTCCCTTTTGATTCCCAAATCAGTAATTCACATTTTCATCCAGGTGCCCCTCAGTTTTTAATTAAATGTCCTTCTTCCTATGTTGTGTCTTTTCAAGGCCCTGCTATGTTATCTCCTTTTAAGCTTGGGAGATGGATCTCCAATCCTTCAAATTTAGTAAAACTAAGTAAGTAAAACTGCATAGTTCATCCGATTATCATGAATAGGTAACCCTATATTTTCCTATACCAGCACATGTAGGGGTGTACCAAAATTCGGGTTCAAGTAAGTATTTGGCTGAATTCGAGCTGCAAATGAGATATTCAGCTTCTGCCAAATACTTAATTATTTCTTGGAGCCACATAGTTCCCCTTACAAAATACATTAAGTACTGCTTTGATTGCTGCCTGGAATCATTCAAGCATGTCAACTTTATCCTTTGAAAGGATCATTAAACAAATGCTGCTGTCATTTTCTTGATTGGGTACACGCAGAGCAGAGGGTTGAAAGTGCAAACAAAGTCTCTGTCTTTCATGTGCAGGACAGACAGTCTTCATCTAGTGGTTTGCTGGGGAGGGATGAGCTGAAGCAAAACTCTTAATATTTTGAATGTATCTCCGATGTATTTTGCAGTTGAAAACTATTGAGCTCAAACAATAGTTTATGAAATCACCATAGGGAAATGGTATTTTCTTTAGGAACCTATTGATTTGCTGATGAACTGTGTGAAAAATCTGACAGTTACAGGTTCCAGTCCCACCAATTCCCAATCCAAACAATAAAATTAAGAGGATTAATATAGCTGTTGCAGAGATCCCAGTAAGTTCCAAACCCTGAGTAAAATAGCTCAGGCGGTATTGTGCCTGCAGCAAGGAACTTTCTGCCAAGGTTGCACAGCAAGTAAGATGGCTCAATGGGATATGTGCCTGATGCAGAGATGTGCTTATAATATTAAAACATAGGTTACAATTCCTCGAGGCCAGACATTACAACACAGCTGATTTGGCGTCGGCCATTTCGGCGCAGCGTATTGAGGGCTGCTCCCATTCAAGCGTGCCCTGTTGGCCCGGGCACTGCTAATAGTAATATTCCATAAAAGTTACCTATCCTTGCCGGGATATTACAGTTTGCTTAAATGTATTGTTCTCCAAAGTACTAATCAATGCAGTGCTTTGGGTGACAGTATATTTAAGCCAAATGACACATGCGGTTCCATGTACTGAGCTTGTGGCATTTGGCTTAAATATACCGTCACCAAAAGCATTGCATTTATTGGTGCTTTGGTTGAAAAGTAGAGGAGAGTGAGAACAGGACGTCCTGAGTTTTTGTTGAGAAGTGGGAGGCCAGAGCCCTGTCGAGGGCCTGGGAAGGAAAAGGAGAAGTATAGACTGCAGTAGGATTGGCAAGTTCCTTACCGATTTTGAAAAGTTCAGCTGTGTTATTAGTGGCCCAGAGATGTGGGCTTGGATATGGGCCCATTAAATGTCCTGGATGGAAAGCCTGTAATGCCTTTGGAGCAGGCGAAAGGACAGTTTGTCAGAAGATGCGAGCGAAGCCAGCCACTTCCGTTCTGCAACTCCACACTTGCTTTTGAGCAAGGCTATGTTGGAATCATACCAACTGTTGCACTTGGAGGCCGGCTTCACGTGGATCCTCATGGCAGGGGCAAGGATGACAAGGGTGTCAGAGATGGAGAGGTGAAGGTTATCATGGACAGAATCAGAGTGAGAGTCGAGAGCAGGGGTGGAGGGGGAATAAAAGATGCAGCAAAGGCAACTTTTGACACTGGCTTAATCATTCAGAAGATGGAGAAGGAGGCTGGCCGTACAGGCAGAGGCTTAACTGGGGAGCCCAGGAGCTCCAAATGAGAGGAGATGAGAGAATGATCAGACCAAGAGAGGGGTGTACTGAGAGGGTTAGAGAGAGAGAGATCAGCAGAGATGAGCGCATCTAGAGTGTGACCGGCTGAGTGAGTGGGGCCAGAGGGGGGAATGGCTGAGAGCCTTGGGCCGTAAAAGTTCCATTCAAGTAGACATTGATGATGCACCTGGATGATGGTAAGTGTGCCAAGAGCACTTCCCATCTGGTTTCACCATTAATGGGTGAGGAAGAGAAAGGGGAGAGGACAGAACCCATAGTCCATAGGTCTGGGAGGGAACGACAAAGAGAATGTCAGTAATAGTCTGCCTGGAGAGAGCATTGACACAGGTGTCGGCAATGGTAAAACCTGGATTAGAGACCAGGAGACCCTTCTTAAACGTCGTCCTTCCAGGATTCGAAAGAGAGGGAGGATGACTATTAGCATAGCAGTTATAGTAGATAGGGGAGATGAAGAACACCATAGGGATGGGCGGGAGAGCAGACGATGCCTGGGACGATGGGGGGTTAGTGGAGAGCTCCACAGGGCACAAAGAACTCACCATGCGGCCTAGCAGCCAAGCCCGCACAGATGTGAGTGGTGGTTTAAACAAGATTTTCACATGGGTAGCAGAATTGTAAATACTCAGAACTGAGGTTTAGGTGTATTTGAGAAATGGCAGCAATATACAAAGGGCCACAGTTACAGGAACATAAAAAGGGGGCATCACACAAGAATGCACCAGAATGCAGTTACAGACACATTTCCCAGATTTAAGATGCATAAATACATGCAAAATGCCCAAATTTAAGATGCAAAAAATGCATTACAAAATGCCCAGGTTTAAGATGCAAAAATACATACAAAATGGCCAGATTTAAGATGGAAATATACATCCAAAGGCCCAGATTTAAGATGCAAGAATACAAGCAAAATACCCTGATTTAGGATGCATAAGTGCATACAAAATGCCCAGATTAAGGATGCAAAAATACCTTCAAATGCCCAGAATTGAGATGCAAAAATATATTAAAAAATGGGAAGATTTAATATGGAAAAATACACACATAATGCCAAGATTTAAGATACAAAAATGCATTCAAATGCCCAGAATTAAGATGCACAATACATTCAAGAAGCCCAGAAAACATGGGACTGACAACAAACATAAGTGTATGCAAGATAGATTACGAACAGTGGCTGTAATGTGCAAGTAGAAAAACAAACGACATGTGGAAATGGTGTCAGCTTGCCTTGATAGCAGGAGAGTGAGCTAGGGTGAAAAGTAAGGAGGGGAGGGCTGGAGGAGGTCAATAGTCCAGTTCAGTGGGAGGCAGAACGCTACAACACGGATTGTGGGGAGAAGGAATGGAGCAGGCGTGATAAGTGTCCCAGAGCGCAGATGGTGGAGAGACATAGCGGCAAGGGGTGGTGGTGGGAGAGTGCTTACCATCAGAAGTCACATGGGCTGGGGCCCCAGAGTCACGGCAGTGGCAGCGCTATGCAGAGCCGTTGTGTTGTGCTATCAGATGGATCATAGGCAGAGAACAATGAAACTAGATCTGGGGGGCAGTGTGGCATAGCCCGGTGACCTCGGCTGGACTGGCCAGACAGGGGCCTTATTTTGGGCCTTTGAGGAGGCGGCTCCAGTATTTGGGAGGTGGATGAGCCAATCAGTGCCCCTGCAAGGTGGGTTATGGGGATACACAGAGAGGCAGTCCTCCTGCCTAAAAGCAGTGGCAATCTTTCAGTTTAAGACCCTAAAGCAAACATTACACAAAGCCCCATTGGGCCTACATCATGGTGGATCCTCACTGGCATCAAGGATGCACAGTGAAGATTGCTGAGGTGATAATCCAGGTTGTTGAATCAGAGCATCCAGAGCCTCCGAGCTTGCGACATGAGCATTCCCTATTTATTTTTGTCTGGTGTATTTTACCATGCCCAAAAACACCACAAACATACCCCACTGAAAAAGAAAGAAAAATAGTATCTACTAATGTTTTTCAAATGCCTCTGCCCACCTCAGTATCACATGTAGAAAGCATGGCTTTAGCATCTAAAAGGTTTTTATTCATTATCATGTTAAGACAGCCTGGAAAGTACCAAAATTACAGAGAGGTTCTGCAGTCAGACCAAACCAGCATCAATGATGGAAATAGACAAAGTGCAAGACAAAACACAGCTTTATTAGCATTCAAACAAAGCAGGGACAGCCTACAACAATAGACTGTTGTTGCTCTCAATTAATTCAATACAAACAATGGATTAAATACCCAAATATCATCTCTGCTGACATCACAATATAATTTCTCAATATAAAACCTATGGGGACTAGGGACTGGTTAAGGGGACATATACATACACATTCTATAAGTGTACAATATTTCATTAGGTTATAACAATCTGATGGCTCCTCCTGAGACCACCTCTATATTGTTAATAGTATGTAGAAACATCATCTCTACAATAAGATATTGGTTGGCATAATAAGTTCAGGGTGGTGTAGCATCAGGGGCTTTCATTGGTTGACTTCATAATACCTAACCGTGGTTGTTAAGACATGAGCCACACAGGAGTAGGAGGAGAGAGGTCCATGGACTGCTTTCTCTTCAATTAAAGAAAATACCACCTCTTATTCATAAGACATGAGCCAGGGCGATCCCTTTGTAGTTGGTCTTGTGTGGCATCTTGTGTCTGGTGATATGCGTGAGGAGTGAGGTAGGTGTCCAATTTGTATTTGTTGCTAATAAATAGCCAGTGTTCTTCAATTATGAGTCATGCGTGATAAAACCCCATTTGGAATTATTTCACCCTGCATTTATTGGGATTTTAGCTTATATTAGTGCAAGTGTTATGGTTCCTTTTTACCACTGGGATGCTCTTGAGTTATTCATTGTGGGGTATTCTTATGTTCATGGTTTGCTGGGACCTGGCTCATAATGGATGGTTGTGCTCTTTCAGATTTAAATTAGACTAAGAGTATTCCTCTTATGTCATGTAAATAATTATCTTGTGCTTTCCCTGCAATGTTCCAACCCTGCCTAATTTCTCAGTAGGCTTGGCTCTGATTACCAGCTACTGCCTGGGCCCTGCGCAGATCTATATTTTGTTATTTCAGCTTCTTGAATTCTCATAAAGCAGCCTTGATGCCCTTGATTTACCTAAAAGCGTGTTGTGGCTTCCATTTTGGAAATGATGACTGCTCATTACTGTTGCATTTCTATGTTAGTGAGCTATATTTGCGTGCCTTTTTTTAATGGCCGCCATGGAAAGGGTGAAGGGACTACATCGGTATCAGGTAATAAAATTGCAGCAAAAATGTTGGCGCTAAAAAAAAATCACGGCAAAAATGTATAATGGGTCGGGGGTTGTGGGGGTGTCCCCCGCATCCTTTACTTGATTGTGGCACAAAAAACCACAGCATTTTTGCAGCAATAGTTTGTATTCACAGCCATTTTTGCTGCGATTTTAAGACATGGAACCACTACATGTAGTCTCTTCTTCCTGATCCCACACAGCCATTTTATTTGTATTTTATTCTCGAGTTGAGAAACGGTTTCAATGTTGTTTCTCAACTTTAAAAAAAATGCTATTAGTACCCCGATATGACATGCCAGGGTACTACTAGCAATAGAACCCTCGGAGGGGAAGGCATTATCATTCTGGTAATTCCCCCCCCTCCTCGGCTTGTATTAATTTATTAGCATTGAAACCAAAATTCCTCACTCCGACTTTTTCCAACTTGTGTCCAGTTGGAAGACAGTTTATGTTCTTAACACTTCCTCCAAAAGATTGTTTTTGGACTTAACCATAAGACAATTAACCAAAGAAATTACCTCTACTGCACTCAACTGCAGAACACAGTGTTCATGAGGGTCCCACAACCCACACTCTCTGCGCCTTGGCATTTCTTGGGTCAAGAAGAGACTCTGGAGCGCAGTAGCAGACTGAGGCAGAATTTTCAAAGTCAGCAGTTTATTTCTTCCAGCAGGCAATACACAGGATGCATCATCAGAAACAGCTCTGGGACTCTGCTACAATTCTGAATAAAACCCTGCCTTTTTTCCATTCTTGGTTGGCTCTGCTCCATGTCTATAATTTATAGCAATCTCATTGGTTCAGGCACTCCAAGACACGCTCCTTCCTCCTCTAGGGTTGGCTGACTGAGCTGCCCATTCACAAAAGCTCCCATGTCATACTTGTGTGTGGTGTACCTGACCTTTAAATGGGACATTACAGACGTTAGTCCTGAGACAGTTTTAGCAACAGCATCATGGTTTCCTGTCCCAGAGGCCCAAATATGGGCATTAGCTGTATACTCTCTGCTAAATAAACCATCTGAATGCATCACCCACTATCTTTCCTTGACTGCTACTCCGCTCCCATGGCTCGTCATTGTCAAGATTAGAAATAGAAAGCCCAGACATTATGTCCTTCGCTACTGAATTAACTCTCACTGAACTATCATGAGGTCATTATTTTATCCTTTCAGCATGGTTTCACAGAAATGCACTTATATATATGCACAGCATCAAGTGCTTGACCTTGTCAAAAAACCCAAAATGGCAGATCACTTATAAAATGCCTGACCAACCCAAATTTTGCCTAACACTTGGGACCTGCTCTAAATTTAGATCTAGATTCTTTGATAATATATCATAACATGTACTACCTGACACATTCTCTACTGTTCATGACATTCCGACTCCATAAATTAAATCATCCCTTAAAGCGCTTTCCTGCGAAGCACTATAATTCTAATTTGTACACCATTTAGAGTCACTGATCACTCCAATAGTTTATCCTCAATCGGTTTGAGGCGAGGGGCTCTATCTGGACTACATTCAGTTTGAGGGGGAGGGGATACTCATTCCTTTACAACAGTGCCTTCTCCAAATCATAGGCAGCAGAGATCAGAAAATACTCTTTCAACTAGCATAACATAGAAGATGACGGCTTGAATTAATTGAGAGGAAGCAATGACTTTCTAATCTCTGCAACCTTAACAAATTATCCTTATAAGGTTATGGAGCCAAAATGGTGGAGAAAATGGGGGTAAAGGGGCATAGTTTGGACAATGTGAGTTTGTTGAAGAGGCGGAATCTGGTGAAGGTGCAGAGTCTGGCAGAGATGTAGCAAAGTTGGTAGGGTGCATGCACTTATTTGGGCCTAGAGCAGAAAATCTAAATACGCCACTGCTTAAATGTTCATTCATTTGGAGAAAATGTACCAATCTGTATTTCACTCTGAGGTATTACTAGAGCTGGTGTATTTATTACTACTTATGAGCATAAGTCTCCCCAATTTGGAGGCAGCTGCATGTAGGCTTTTGAACCACAGGCCCAATAGTGGTGCATGATGACGGCAGAGCCAAATTTCATACCTGGGTTAACCATGATGGATTTGCATCCCTAATGTTCATCAACTTCACTGGCCCATTATTTCTAAAACATAACTTTGGTGCTTTCATTTTAGTAGTGGTCCTGCTTCATCTTCCACCCATGTTAAGAGTGTGACTGTTTTTTTCTATTCTTCACGGCAGACTTTATCTGTGTTTTTTATTGCATCTATGGATGCAGACACCACTGCTTCAACATTATCCATCATGTGTTTCTTCTTTGATCTACGTATGGGAAGTCTGCTGTCACATGTTTCATAGTGGCTGATTGTCATTCGGATTGTCCTCTTGTCAAGCACAGTGCAAGATGTAACAAGCAATGTGCTCTGGATTCAAGTACTTCTCAAGGTATGAATACTCTAGAAGCAGTCAAGGCATAGGGTATGAGGGAACACACAAAACAGCTCTCATCAGACGTCTCTCTTCCCACTCGGCTCATATGCTGGTACCACATATTGTTGGCAACATGGACCGACTCATTTATATATTAAGTTGCATGCATTGAGTTGTCTAGCACATTTCTCTTTAGTCTTTTCATCTGTGTGTTTACTAAAGGGAATGCATTTGTTACCATTTCACTTGTCATTGTAGCAGTAGTTATATTTCTCTATACTGGTCCAGAAACATTGTAAATCACAAATTCTCTAATGCCAAACGAATGATAAAATAAAGGCTATACAATGTAAAATATTTAGCTATAAGCCTAAATGCTAATGTGTGTATCTTTTGCAAGTCACTGGAAGTGTTATTTCTTCTAAGTGCTAAAAGTGAATATCTAACAGTATTGAATAATCCCATTGTTTCCGCTAGAAGTATTTTTAACCTTCTTTAGAAAATTGACATTTACAGAAAAAACATGTTAGTAATGAAAGTAAACTTCATTCTAAAATAAATTAGGCTTTTGTATTGAAGCAAAATGCCCCTCGCGGCGGGGGCATTACTGACTCAGGTAATGCCCCAGGGTCCATAGTTTTAGGCCTGAGTGATACCGGGCAGGGGGCATTACCAGAGTCAGTAATGCCCCTGCCACGAGGGGCATATAGCTATTAGTACCCCGGCCCGCAAGATCTGTGTGACCGGGGCATTAAAAGCATTTTTTTGGTCCCAAAACGCTGTGGTGTTTCAGGATAGAAAAAAAAAGAAACGGCCAAGAAAATGCCTGCCGGGAAAAGGAAAATGGAGTCTGTTTTTCCTTTCCATGGCTGCCAAACGTGCAGCTGCCGCGCTGTGAACAGAAGTGTTTACAGCGCGTCTGCTCCTGAAAAAAAAAAAGTGGGGTTGGGAGGGTTGAAGGGAGGGAGGGGGAAAAAAACATACATGAGTCCCGACGATGGAAGCTTCCAGCCGTGTGGAGGCTCGGAGTGGGAATGGCCCCGCTCCGAGTCTGTACACGGCTGGAGGCTGCCATCATCCCCCACCGTAAAAAAAGAAGGCTAAAGGTAAGTGGGGCTGGGAGGGAGGGGAGGAGGGTGGGGAGGACAAAATAAAACATACCTGAGTCCCCGGCGGGGGGCGAAGGCAGCTTCTCAGCAGTGGGGAGGCTCAGAGTGGGGATGGCCCCGCTTTGAGCCTCCTCATTGGCTGAGGGGCTGCAACGCCCCCTGCCGGGAACACTGGTCATGGAATCCCAGCCAAGGGATTCCTGGCCGGGTAATTCCCCGGCGAGGGCCAATAAGAATGGTCCTTTCATTCTGATTGCACGCTTGCTGGGTACTAATAAAAAATAATACGGCAAAACAAATGTTCCATGCACCTAACAAGGGATAAGTGTCTGTCAAATTGGATAAAACCAAGAAAAATATAATTGTTATAGGGAACATTTGCTATTTTCTTTGTTTGTCCTGAAAGTGTCACTCTTCACCATGTGACTGAGTTGCTTTAGACACTGCTGGACCAAACTGGTGTGTGCAGGAAAAGAAAACAATGTTGTTATTCCTCTTGCTGCTGATTGGCCCTCGTCATCGACCTCATTTGGATTCTTCTCACATCTTCTTCACCTTCGTGCTCAATGTTGGCAGTCAGTGGGATCACTCCTTTGTAGATTTTGACATCACTGAGGTGCAGACAGTCATGCCTTCATTAGGGCTTCACTGCTGTTGGTGTAACCGCTTAAACTATGAGTGGTTCATCAAAACGGGGTTTGTGCCACTGTCTTGTAAAATTCTTGTACAGAACCATATTCCCTGGCTGCAGTGCTGGTTGTCTTAATAATGTCTCACGATCAACTTCTTCATTTGCTTCACCAGTCTTTTTCAACTCCCCTGCCATGTTCGTACATTAAAGAGACTCCATCATGGCTATCAAATAATCGTGCATTTCTGTCCCTAACACAGTCGCTAATTCTCTGCATCAGTGTAAGCTCGAGTGGGAGGAGCAAGAGGTGTGTGCATTGAGCATCCCGTCACTAGTTCATGTGGAGTCAGGTGATGGTCAGAGTTGGGCTGATTGCATTACCTAAATAGGGCTAAAGGAAGGCAATGGTGCCAACCTTTTGTAAAGGGGGACCCTTGACTTGATCAACCTTGACATCTGCAGACAATGGCACTGTAAACAGGACAAAAGTAAGGTGGATGCCCGGATGGTTCACAGTCATCTTTAATACATATTCAAGAGACAACTGGAAGGCACACATATCTGCGTTAATCAGCTTGCTTTTATGTGCTTTTGCTCCATGACATAATGCTTTAATATAAGTTCTCCTTGTCTTACATTAATTAGTCTAATTACAACGCTAACCCTCATATGGTTCATATTATGATCCCTTTCATATATATGCTTTTTTACTTTGTTCTCCTATTTGTTTCAATAGACCCATGTTACAGGGGCCTGTGTTCCACGGGACATTTGGCACGCTCTCAAGTCTTCTGAAATTAAGCTGAGTGCTGCTGCATCATTTGTCATGCGTTTATGAGATTTCCTTTTCCTCTTTTAGTGTGTGATGCTCCTAAAAACACCACTTCATCATCTTTTGAGTCTTGTCTAAATATGTCGTCATCAGTCAACCTAGGCCCTTCCTTGAGAACTATCACTCTCCTCCATAGTCTACTCTTATTGTCCATTCCTTCCAAACAATGGCTGCTTTTGATTCTATAGGACTATCCTGTCCCCCCTCTTTATCCATTGGTAACCATGGTCTGAACAATAATTCATCAGGTATTCTCACCATTTTCTCCACTAGGCCAGATAACCATTTTAATAGACTGTTCATCGCATAAATAAAAAACCCTCCAACTCAACGGGAACATCTCGCAGAGCCACTTGCCCTTTGAGTGCCAGTATAAATTTGCTGTACTTAAATAGTGTATTCCAAAAGGGGAACACACTGTCCCTTGGTCAATAAATAAAATCGTCATGTTAAGCTTTGTCATTAAATCCCTTCCTAAAATATTAACTAATGTCTGTCACAGAAAATTGAAGAATCAGTCATGTCCAATTCTCCTATAGAGACTGGCAATTCATAAATAAAAAGAAATTCAACATATGGCTCCAAAGAACCCTCAATTGTTTTATGGCAATTCTCACCATTGAATATTTTTCCTCTTGTGTACATGAATGTACTGTCCCAGTGTCTACTTAACAAAACAAAGGTTTCGCCTCCTATCATCACATTAACCCATGGCTCCTCTTGGGGCCAAGTGTTGCTGATAATTCCGAACACATCAAGTCATCCTGTGAAAGGATTTCCTCCTACCACAGTGGCACCTCCTATTCTGGATGTCAATACCTGTCCTGTGTTTGCATATTACTGAATCTGCATGGGGGCTCACTGCAATTGTCCCTGTAGTGAATTCATGTTGCACTTGCTCTAGCTACTGTACCTGTTTCACTCTTAGTGCTTGTGTCTGATACAATGTCTGATGCTAGGCAAAAGCCTTCCCTAGCTTGTGAGGTATATACTGGGGGATAAGCCATCCCCCCTCTTGAGAATTGTTCATCTTGTACATTTCCTTGGCTACCGCATGTGCGCACAATGTGCTCTATCATCCCATATATCCAGTACACAGGAGGAACCCCTCTAACTAGTCGCCCTTGGTTAAATGGTCCTTGCGCATTTTGATTATCATTCTGCATATTCTGAAAACTGCCTTGGTTATTCTGCAAACCACCTCTTCCCTATAGGCCATTCCTTTATCTCGTGGTATAAACCCATTCCCTCCTTGATCGATTTGGCACTGATTATTCGCCTGTGATGTATCCACTGCTTGCTGTATTCCCAGTACTTCTCCACTTGTCAAAATTGCCTCTTCTATGGCATACTTTGACTATTTCATTTGAACTAACTTGGCTTCCTCAAGTTTTCTAACATCATCTTTCTTCCTGTCTTTCTGCTGCAACAGCTGAGACTAACCCGCCATAGTCAAATGTACCTCAGGTTACAGTTTCGGTTGCATTTCCACTTGCTTCCCAAGTGCCCCTGTAGCAGCTCAAGCAATCCCTGACATAAAATGTGGTAATATACTCCCACTGTTTTCACCCTGCTTGTGTGCTTCAAGAAGAATGCAATCCCCCCTGAAAAGGAAATCTAAGTTCCTTCACATAATATTTTTAGCAAAACATAATATCCCTAACTGGGGTTTTTAATGTAAAACAAAAACATCCTGTGTGTGTAATCACATTGCAATATTGAATTCCTTCTTCTGACTACCTATGTGTGTTTCATGTGCATAGAGCCTGAAATCCATTGATTGCCTATACATTCACAAGATCATTTGTGTACATGTGCATGCATGTGTGTGTGTGTGTGCATGCATGTGTGTGTGTGCATGTGTGTATGTGTGCATGTATGTGTGTCTGTGTGTGTGCATGTGCTTGCATCTATGCATGTGTGTGTTTCTATATTAAAAATAATGTTTTACCCTAATGTTTTCTCAATAAAACTGTTTAAATATATCATGCCCTTTTGTCCATATTGTGTGTGACCTTAGCCCCAGTGCGCTTTGTGAGCATTTCCCCTCATTGCCCAGTGCGTCCTTATCTTAAATACAAATTTTGCATCAATACATGCACAATATTTCTGCCAAAAAAGGTGTTTTCTTTTTCGTATTTATTCTTGCTATTCCCTATACATATTCACTGTGCTTAGTTACTATTACAGCAGCCTACTTTATAATGTAAACCGCACTCATAATTTCATTTTTACTATTGGCACCATGCTTCATAATTTGTGTGATCCTGCACACATTCATATTTTTTCTTCTTCAAATGCCTCTATATTTGCATGGTTGTACTGTTATAGTGAGGGAAACACTGTCCTCTCTAGTTTGGCCTTGGTGCACATGACTAAACCTGCATGTATAACACCCTTATGATTCTCCATTGTATTGTAATGCATATCCCATGCCTTTTCTCTGTCCCCAACTACCAGTATTTTCACCATTCTGGTTATCTACAGCATTCTTCTGTATTTTCATTTTTCAATCTGTCTTTTTTCCTCCTAGTACACTGAAGACATTTTAATAAATATATATATTCTTCTCTCCTTCTCATCTACACAATTGGCCCATACATGCCCCAGGACCCATGTCCTTTCCAAATGTCCTATCCCTCCTCAACAACGGATGGCTATTTGCCCAACATAAAATCAACAAATTAGGGACGCTCTGAGTGTGTGCCCAACAAGGAAGCACCCATCACCACCCCACTAAAAGACCAACCAACCCCCTAAAAATGGGGATTCATTTGTGTAACCCTAAATAATGACTCAATGGGCCTCCCCAGCTCACAAATATACAAAAACTGGGAGCCATCTTCTAAGTACACCATTATATATTCAGAATACATTTCAACAACATATGGTTCTCCTGGCAAAATGAAATATTCTTCAGAATATACACCTTTGCTTGACTACACAATCAGGGGACTAATTACCCCACAACATATCAATTCACTCCAGTGCTTCTCCAAGCATCTGGTTTCTATAACCACACACTAATGCAATGAAAAAATCTTATTTTTCAAAACCTACTTATTTGTCAATTTGCTTAGAGGGCATCAGTCATTTTGACCCCTAACTGAGCACCTTTACTAAGAAACACAAACAATACACATGTGTACCTTCAAAAAAAAGGAAAGTTAACTTAATGGGTTCTGGTTCAAATCTACATTTCCATTTGAGTCTGGGTGAGCCCCGGCCCAGTTTTAGACTAGCACAAAAAAACATATTTTCTCAAAACTACACAAATACATCTGTAAACATTTTACTTTCACACTTTATTACACATATTAGATTTAACCCTACCAATTGTCACTTGTTTCAATCATATTTCCATAATTCTTTATATATTCTCTTTTTACAATATAAATACATGTACATATGTTTTTTTTTCCATTCCTTGCCAACACAAGCAGCAGACAGCTCTTTTTTGTATATAAAGCTTAGCTCATAGCTGTTTTGACTTAAAAAGCTACCTTTATTCCGACTCTGCGTAGCTTTGAATTCCTGCAACTATTTTTAATTGCCTCCTGACTCTGCCAACTGTTATCTCTCAGCCTTGAACAGAGATTCTGGTTGCTTCCAGCAGCGCAGTCATAAACACAAATCTCCATAGTGCACTGTCAACGCTGGCTTTTGGTAGCTGCATATTGCATCTAAAAATGGTCAATGGTCATATATCTATGGAATGTCATTTCTTTAAACATGGCACATGTCTTATTAGCTCCTCTTTCTTGATCAAGAAAGGAATGTGATGTCAGATCTAATATTCATTTGATTTTAAAACCCTTTTTATCTCTTTTTCATGTCTGCATAGTTCTCTGTCTAAAGCAAGATTAATTTCTCTCCCATCTCATGCCTCGTGTGCTCTTTGGTAACTGAAGCACTTTTCAGTTTTTTACCATTCAAAGCAATTTGGTATATTAAAGCTGTCAACTATGTAGATATATAAAAATGTATCCTCTAGCTACCAACGACCGCCCGTTTCAAGGGTGCAAAATAGCCACCATTTTTGCCTAGTCCTTTCTCCATAGCATTTCAGATAATGCACATGATCGCGCTCATCAATGGTTTGCTCATACCTATCTTTTTCACTGATCCCCGCCTATTTCTGGGTTGGTGCAGATCACCTCTTTTAAATAAATAATGTAATTTCTTGACTTCCTCTTATTCTATACAATTCATTGTCACTCTTTGACACTTTTAATTTCAAAACAAACACATAACAAACAGACAGACTAGTTGACTTGTTAATCTTCAGCGCTCCTCGCTTATCCCTTGCTCCAGAATTACCCTGATAGGAGTTTGAGTCATTCACTATCATAGACCTGCATATGTACTGCCTAAATACCCACTTGGGTTTTGGAATTACTCATTCTAAAACTCCTTGAGCTAGGAACCTGGGCTCTACAGGCACTCTTCGTCTGGATGTTCCTTGTCATATATTAATCAACTCCCCGTTACCGTTATTCACCCAATCACTTATCTAAACTAACCTGTTGCTCTTCTTAACTACCACAACTACTTTTTGATTACTTTTTTATGACCACTGATTAATTTCTGATTTTTTTTTCAAGACCACTGATTACTTTCTGATTACTTTATGAAAGACCACAGATGACTTTCTGATTATGTTTTTAAAGACCACTGATTACGTTAATATATGCATAACATGTTATTTTTTCCTTTACCCCATCCCCTTTCAATACATACCACAATCCATAGATGTCAAAGTGCAAATCTATCATCATTCATTCTGACAGTCATGGGGAGACCCCACTGGAATGATGAGGGCACACTGCAGATTCATTTGCTTACCCTACCACTCTCTCCAGGAATCTCCCCAACTCTCTCAGCATCAGAAACTTAGATTCTCGGCCCTGGAAGATCTTCAGGGTCCTTTCAAAAGTGTTCACCAAGTGTAAAGAGGGACCCACTACTTGATCAATCTTGACATCTGCAGACAATGGCACTGGAGACCGGACAAAATGAAGACGGACGCCTGGATGGTTCACAGTCATCTTATATACAAATTCAATAGACAACTGGAAGGCACACACATCTTCCTTTATCAGCTTACTTTTATATGCTTTTGCTCCATGACATAATGTTTTAATATAAGTCCTCCTTGTCGTTGATTGGTTTACTTCCTTGTTAATCACAAAGCCCTCATTAGTCACTCTTGGCAAGCTCTGGCTGACTGACACATAATCTGATAAGCTTGCGTGAGATCCAGCCAGACTTCATTATAAAACCCTAAATGCCTGCCAAGAAGCAGCCCTTAAATCTACTTGGCAGGGTACTCTGTGAGAAATTTCATGAGTTCATCTTATTTGTTGCTAGTTAAGTAGCTGCTCTGTCTAATTGGTAGCTTTCCTAGACCTTTACCTGATCTACTGTCAATCACTGTCTGATTTTCTTGCCAACATTTCTAAATATAGCAATCCCATCCAGGCTATCTACAGTGAACTGCTGCCAAATAATATTCATTATTCTGCATTAGTAAGGACTTTTGACACCTGCACCCAAGACACCATTTTGTCTCTGGCATCCATCTTAGAATATATCCCAGCCTGTTCAGCCTAGATATTGGGCCATGCTACCAAACGGCAAACAAATCTACATTTGTACATAACTAATTTTCTATCCAATTTTCAGACTATATTTTTGCATATTCATGTTATGCATGTAATACCTGAGACAACCTTTGTCTCCTGGTCATTCTGGCCTCGAAAAATATATGTTGCCTTATATGCACTGTGTCTTCAAAAAGCACTATAATTCTGATTTTTGCAATACTGAAACCACTGATTAACCCACCTTTCCATCCGCACCCAACTTGGGGGGAGGGGGGTCTAGAACCTCCTCTCCACTTTTCTCAGTGTCTCTTTTAGTTTGGCAAATGCTGTTTGCTTGTGGGTGGCAAACGGATGAGAATGTATGATTAATACCCAACACGATAGTGATGTGCTCAAAAAACTCATTTACAAAATCTGGTCCATTATCAAATTGGACCACTTAGCATACTCACCACCACCTCACGTATGAGGAACTTTGCTGCACATGTGTGTATGGACCTGCATCGATACATCGAGAGAAGGGACATACGACTATTAACATGTGCATATAGCCATTCCAAATTTGGAGCATATTTCCATAGATGATATGCAAATGCTGAAATGGTCCAGTACAATGGGGTATTGCTCCTCTCACTGTTTGCAAAGTGTGTCCTCTGGCATGTCAAACCATTTACAATAAAATCTGCGACATGTTCTGCCAAATTAGGGACACACCACTCCTCCAAAATAAGTACGGCAAGACACCCTCTCAATGTGTGTGCAGGATGATGAAATTTGTCTAATGCTACTTTATGCATGACTGGTTTCCCAGTGCCGTCCTGCTGTCACATTGCATCTGTGGGGGATAATGAGCACCCCCTTTCATTATATAAATATTGCTCATCTGGTGGTGCTCTTCCATGTAATTCAGTTATTTGTGTTATGGCTAGTGTATTAAACCCTTCCTTCCTCACCATGGTGCATGTACATGTATATTTCTTCGGTGCAGTCGCAATATTAGTTATTTTGGCAAATTATGCTGCTCTTTTTGCTTCAGGATCAGCGCCCTTGTTACCGTGAGAAATCAAATCTGCACATCTGGTGTGCGCTGTGCATTTCACCATGGCGATGGCTGATGGGAGTTGGAGTGCGTCTATGAGCTGTCCAATAGTAGTGAATGCTGCACTGGTGTGCTGTCTGCGTATAAGAAGCCACACCTCTTTTAACATGACAGCCCTGCGTGTACTGTTGATGTCACATAGGCACAGTCAGAATACACTGTTACTGCCTCTTCGTCATGCACTTCAAGTGCCAATATTAGCATTACCAATGCTGCTGATTGTGCTGAGATATGTGCAGACAATCTTGCACGTATCACTGTCTCAAAGCTATTATTCAGTTTTGGTTTAACTGCTGCTGTCTCATTGTGCCACTCACCAGTGTTCTGCTCTATTGATAAGATCCTGTCAATGAAGAGATGTATACCCCCTCCTAGGGCATTTTCTTTACCATGTGGTATCTCATCATAATATTGAGTGTACCTGATGCAATCATGCACGTTGTCTCCTTCCTTCACTGGATCTGCTATGAATCCAGCTGGATTCACCACTCAATACCTGACCATTTTGACTGATGGGTTTGATCTAATTATTTCGTACCCAACGGCTCTCTGTGTGGTCAACGTGCTTTTGGGCTTTTCAAATATATCAAATAGGGCATGCTCAACATTTAATGTAACTGTACATCCCATAGTTCTGCTGGCAGATTTCTCAATCACAAAGGCTGCTGCCACCAATGCCTTCTCACATAGGTAATGGTCTCTCATTACAGGTTCTAAAATCCCACTGTAGAATGCTAATGGTTTGTCACTCATGGTAGTTTTCTGTGAAAGGACAGCTGTCACTACTCCATTTGAATGGAGAATAAAAATAATTCTTAATTTTAATCAGGGATCCCTTCAAACAGGAGCTATGCTAATTGCAAGTTTCAATTAATCTAAGGCTTCTATCATCTTGCCTCTCCATGCTGTATCGCTGTTTCCTCTATTTGCCCCCTTGAGTCCTTTTAGAAGTCGCCCTATATAAGTGCTGTAGTCAAAGACCCATATCCTGCAATAATTGCAAAGGCCTAGAAATTGCTGTAACCCTTTCACTGTCTCTGGTTTGGGTGTCTTCATGATTGCTTCTTCTCTTTCAGGTGTCACTTTTCTTCTTTCTTTTGATATTAGCTGACCTATGTATAGTACTTCATCCTGGTAATATTGCAGTTTCCCCTTGGCAATCTTGTACCACTTCTCTGTATCTTGTATCCGTCATCAGCTTTATTGAGTTGCTCCTGCACCGTTCCTTTGTGTTACTGTACACTAAAATGTCACCTACAGACTGTATAAGTATGCTGTCAAGTTGTATGTTTCCCAATTCCATCTGCAGCACTTGGTTAAAGACCGAGAGGGCTCACAGTACCCCTGGGATAACCGAGTATGTTTTAATTCAAATCTGCAGTAAGTCAAAGAGGTCAAATACTGTGATTCTTCATTCAAGGGGACGGAAAAGAAAGCATTCTTTAAATCAATGACTTTAAAATATTTAGCTTTGGATGAGATGTTACATAATATTGTGGCTGGGTTTAGAACCAATGGAAACTCTGACTAAACAATATTTTATATTTTTCATAGGGTGTAAGTCCTGAATAAATGTCCACGACCCCCTTGTTGCCTTTTTTACTGGGTGCACATTTGCGTTGCATGGTGATTCTGACAGCACTAATATTACCTGTCGCAATAAGGTGGCAATGGTGTCATAGATACCTTTGTCAGCTTCTTTTGACATGGGTGTTGTCTTACTCAAGATAAAATAGCTCCTTGCTTCAATTTAATTTTCACTGTCCCCAGTCCTTTTAATAGGCCAACGTCATATGGACTGTTGGTTCACAATGTGGTTGTTACGTATGCCAAATCTTTCTGGAGAAAAGACGGTACCATTTGTACTAGTGACATCCTCTGAGGTATCTCCCTATTTTCAATTTTCAACTGATAAGTGAAACATATATTAAACCTCTCTTCGTCATCTGAGCAGTCATTTGTAAACAAGTATTCATCTGTTAAGTCAGTCAATCCATGCCCTTTGTCAAGAGCTATCAGTGTTCTCCAGTTTGCCCGTTGCTCATCAACCCTGTGTAAAATTGCCCTGTCTTCCCTCAGAATTACTGCTTCTAATTCAATAGTAATTATCTGCCCTACATCTACATCCCTGGGTACTTTTGGTCGAAACAAGAATTCTGTAGGTAACCTCAACAGTCTGTTCTGTATTCTTGAAAACCATGCTAACAATAGTCGTACTCCATAAAGGAATACTTCTGGGTTTAATGGCACCCCTCTTTGCGCTTCCTGGCCATAAAACTGCTGTTATGAATTATTGTGCATTTACATAATTAATCCCTGGGGTAGAACATATTATCCCCTGCTCAGTAAATGATATTGTCATTTTTAATTTGCTCATCAAATCTCTCCCCACTATGTTAACTGATGTCTTGCGGGAATATAATAATGCCAATGACATGTTGTGTTCTTCAATGGTAATAGGTAAAGAGTATGTAAAAGGAACTATAGTAGTGATCCCAGAAATTATTTGTGCATTCATGCCATGCCTGATATTGGGAACTTCCCTTCTTTAACACAGGATAGAGTTGCCCCCGTATCTACTAGGAAGGAGAATGTGTTGTCACGTATGGTCACTCCGACCCTTGTGGGTCTGGTGTAATTGATAGAATGGAACACATCAAGTGTTTATGTAGGCGGTCCTATTGTGGATACATGTCCAGTCCTGTGACAGAGAAAGAGTTTCCTCCTACTAATGTACTAATGTCAAACCCCCTATTCTAGGTGTTGGTGCCTGTTGCAATATGTTCTTGTTCAATGTGTCAGTGCATTCTGTTGCACTGGTGCCTGTGTCTGTATTGGTGCTTTCTGTATCTGCATCAGGGATGGCTGTGTATGCATTGGTGCTTGCTGTGGTTGGGGTAGCACCCCTTATGGTATACGTTTTATTGCTGGTGCTTGTGCCTGATACTGCGTGTGATCTTGGACATAAGATTCAGGTGGCTCTGCACTATATGGTGGGGGGACGCTGCCCCCCTATTCGATCAGCTGCTTACCAGTTCTGTTGCATCCTTTCCCTGGTTCTGCATGCTTGTGAAATGTGCCCCATCTTCCAGCATGTCCAACATTAATGTGTCTTTCCCCCAAATCTAGCTTCTCCTCCATTAAACCCTCTGCCTCGTGGAGCTTGAAATCCAAACCCTCTTCCCCTGGGTGCGAACCCTCACGGGAAATAATTATACTCTCCCCTTGCAGCAACATGTTCATTCGCTGCTGGCAGCACCTGTTGTGCCCCTTCTGTGTTAAAACCTTCCCCTCCACTTCTCAATACTGATCATACCACTGAGATTTTCGACAGTTTTTTCAGAACTAATCTTGCTTCCTCAATCTTACTGTCCTCCATTTTCTTTCTGTCTTTCTCTTGCTTAAAGCGACAGTGGTGAATGATTGTTAGTTGAATCTCTGCTCATGGCTTCTCTTCCATTCCCACAATCTTTTTCAATTGTCTTTGCACTTCCTCTTGAAGACCCTGGCAATAAACGTGACAATTTCTTTTTAATGTTTTTGTCCCACAGTTCTCTGGTGACCAACCTCCACTTTTCGGGAATATATGCCATTGAATCTTCATCCGCTCTCATTTTACAAGGCAAAATGGTGTTCTTGTCTGATGAGTCTGAGTACTAAACCCTTAGTGCTCTCCAGACATTAGCCTGATAGGATGCTCCTTCATGGTCAGTATTTAGTGCCGTCACACCAGGATAGCCCGCCCACTTCCAAATGTCATCGGACTATTCCACCAAAATGGCAGCAAGCAAGCTTTTTATGTCACCTATTGCTAATGTCATCCTAGCTGTCCTTCCCTCTAATTCATAGATCCATTTACCCACCCCTGATGTCAGTGATGGCAATTTATAAATCAAATTATTTCTGTTCCATTTTTTCATATGGAATATTTTGAGGCAGTCCCCCCTTTCTCTAACAAGGGGAATTATGTGAACCCAGCACCCTGTCCAGGTGCAGCCATACCCTTCATCTCTGTCTCCATACAAATTCTCTTCCATCCTGGTAAATCCCTTAGCCTGTTTACATACAGCGTTTTCTCTTCTAAACTATTTGATCGTATCTTCAGGCATGTGGGATATTTAACAAGGTGTATCCTCCTAACTGGTTCTTCCAAATACAAATATGCTATCTCCTTCCCTATCCCCATGCCTGTAGGAGGGGCTTTGTGGCCTCCTCCTATCCACTTTCCTCTCTGTCTTCATCTTCAAACATAGTATCATCACTTTCATCATCTTCATCCTCCTCTCTGTCTTGCAAATCTATTTCCTAAAGTGTCTCGTTTTATACATTCCACTCATCACTTCCTCCAATACATTCCTTCCCCCACTCTGCATAGACCCTCCTCTACTCCTCTTCATGCTACTGGTTCCATCCCTTCTGCTCCTATACAAGTTGCCAATCCGCCTTCATATGGTCCCTTCCTCTCCTTCACCTGGAAGAGTATTTTTTAAGAATCTCATCTACTTCCTTGCACCATCTTCCTAAGCGCCTCTCTCTTTCTCTCTGTTCTTGTGTCTGGTCTCTCTCTATCTATATCTGGGAGTGTATGTCCACTAGTAACATCATTGACTTCTATTTGTCGCCTTTCCCTGCTTCTTTCCATGTCTCATTGCCTCTCTCTGTCCCTCACTTCCTTTTTTTGCTTTTCTTTTTTCCCTTTCTGCATCTCTTTGTATTTTCCTTTTTTCTTTTCATCTCTTCTCCCATCCTTTGCCTGCTTCTCGCTTCTTTTCTCTCTCTCATTCTTCTTCATTCCTTCTTTCTCTCCTCTCTTTTCCTTTTCTCTTCTTCTTTCACCTGCCTTTTTCTAACTTCCCTTTCTCTTTCATTAAAATGATCTATTCTCCTACTCATTAATTTGGCAATATCGCTGTCTCATCCTTATTGCCCTGCCTTGCTCTTTCTCTCCGAAGCTCCTCCTCATATTCTGTTAATTTTGCCTGTAAATCATGGTGCTTATTTTTTTTATTTTTTTATTGTGTTTTAATTCCTAGAAACAGTAAGCAAGTAAGAACCTTTCACAAACTTCAAATACAAATGAAAATGTAAAAAAAGAAAAAACAAAAGAAAGAAAACATTTATATCATAAATTCATCAAGTTAATCACACGCTAAGAATCAAATTTGTTCTATTTTGCTTGCAACACCTCTTCACCCAGTGTTAATATTTCTAGCTTTCTCAGTATTGTAAAAAGAAAAAAACACATAATGCCAAAATCAAACCCTGCGATGGACCACCCATCAAACTGCTTCACAAGTCTTCATTACCTATTGCAATGTCTAGACGTTTCCCCCTGTCTTCCTTCAGGGCCATAAAATCCATCACTAGATGTTTCATGGTTTCTCTCATTTTTCTCACGTCACAGAGCCTACAGCTCATGTTCCACTACGGGTCCTTTCACCTGCTCACTCTTTCCAATTTCAGTAGCTGGTTTAATCAAGAGCAGAGATACAGAATCAATTTTTTTGGACTATGAAAGATCAATATGTATTTGGACACCTGCTCCCTTTTAATGATGAGCTTTCTGTATTCCTTGTGAAGGGTGTATGTAGCCAACTCATCAATAGTTTTTGCCCAATCGTGTTGGAATAAAAATGTGTTCACCCTTGTAGGATCTGTGACAAGCTCTTCTTTTGAAGAACCTACTTCAATCAACAGGACATTCATTTGATCCTTTAATTTGGTGATTGTTCAACCTGAGGTATGCATTTGATCTTCGCACCACTTTTCATACAATGAATATAGGGGTGGATTTATCAGCTTAGCATATTCAGTCATCTTCCTCCTTTTGGCTCTGGTGGCCAAAGAAACAAGCCCGAACTTGTGTCTTACCACCCAGTTTGGTACAGAGTTTGCTAGCCCTAGTGTATTTCTCCAGAGCATATCCTGAATCTTATTCAGTTTATCACCTAAGTAATTTAAATTGATGTCTAATCCATAAAGTATGGAGGGTTCCACTTGCATCAAGTAGAACTGGACGAAAGGTTTCAGGGAGAAGAAACACAACTGTGCGTATACCCATTTCATTTTTGCTAATAATGGGCTATATTTTGCATAAATATGATGTATCCCTCATTGTTTCGAGGTGGAATTTAGAACCTCATAGCCCAAGTAGGTCAAGGAATCTACCTGCTCAAGTGATTCATCCCCGACCGGCCAGGTCAGGGTTTCAGACTTCTCTCTGTTGAGAAGATCAGATCTCTTGATTTTTGGCCATTTACTTTTAGGTTGTTTACTGCTAAGTATGTGTGGAATAGTATGAATTTCCGTTGAAGTCCAATTGGGGTAAGATCAAAAGGGACTATATCATCCACAAATGCTATCCAATCAAGGGACAATGAGCCCAACCTGACTGGATTTGTGAGACCCCAGTCCCATATTTTTCCTATGTCCACAGTGTAAAGGTTGTGGGGGCCACCATGCAACCCTGTCTCAACACAACAAATATAATAATGGGAGCTTTCATGGCCCCCTCCCTGTCCAATCTCACTCTAATCGTTGTATCAGTATGCAGCAGTGCCATCTGCTGTGCCAGATTGGTGGAAACACCTACTGCCAAAAGCTCAGTTCACAACCATCCTCTACTGACTGTATCGAATGTGATTGGCATATCAACAGATGCCATGTAGACAGTACCAACCATTTTTTTTTACTGCTGCCTGCGTATGGGCCATAGCAAAGGTATTTATGGGAGTACCCATACCAGCCGGGAAACCAACTTGGAATTCAGACAGCAATTTACATTTTGTAATCTGAGATTTTAGTTCTTTTAGCAACAAGGTTACAAACATTTTGCTAGATGAATCCAGGAGTGCAATTGACCTAAGGTTTCCAGGATTTAATGTATCCCCCTTTTTTAGAATGGCGATGACAAGGGATTGCTTCCATGTATCTGGGACCTTATAGATGAAGAAAACATGTTTAAATAAATCCCATAGGGGGGAGCCCAAATCTTCAGATTGTTTTTAATAATTATCAGCGGGATATTGTCTGCACTTGCAGCTCTCGAGAGTTTTGCATTACTGATTGCCCATAGGACATTCTCGAGATCCCAGGGGCATACTTTATCTATTTACAGACCCCTTCCCTCTTAGTTATTTACCACTTCATTTCTGGGTATAGAATACTTTCCCTGTATATATTTTTCCCAGGCCTGCACCTTAATCCGACAATCCCCTGCTACTTGGAGGTTTTTTTTCATGGCGCCCTCCATCAATGACCAGAAATTGGCCACATTGTTTCCAGTCAATGACCCAACCATCTCCTGGTTTCTCTTAATAAGCGTTTCACGTCTCAGTAGATTCAAAGACCGTTTATAATCTGTTTTGATTTTTCTCTTTTCTTCAAGAAACCCTATTTGGGTGGTAGCCATTCTATGGCATGCTCTAATGGCAGATCTCTTAATGGTGTTTGCCTTCTAAACTCCGATATCTTAAATATTGGGGTGGAGGGTACTCCCCTTGAAAAGGCCCCTAGCAGTGAGTAACTTCATTCAGATTTACATCTTGCTGTTATAATTACTAACATTTAGTTTTTCTCCTGCTTGTGACATAGATTCAATTTCCTTTCCCAAATAGTCATAAAAGATGTGCATGCTTTCAAATTCCACCTCATGGCAACGCCTGCCCCTGGCTATAGTAGTGAAGGCTAATGAAGGTTTAAGATAGTATGTACCCAAAGGGAAATGTATAGTAAGATTAATGGGGAAGTGATCACTCCCTAGGGAGTTTCCCCTAGTTAGTGGATCACATATTTCGCCCAATTCTGCAGATAGAAACATGTGATCAGTCCAGGAGTTTTTCTCTCCTCTCTTCCAGGTAAAGAACCCCTCAATATTTTCTTCAGCAGGAATGCAGGGGCACAAATCCCAGCCCGCCAAGAAGTT
This sequence comes from Ambystoma mexicanum, assembly GCF_040938575.1. Taxonomy (NCBI): domain Eukaryota; kingdom Metazoa; phylum Chordata; class Amphibia; order Caudata; family Ambystomatidae; genus Ambystoma; species Ambystoma mexicanum. Next base: position 548,636,468 of record NC_090930.1, on the reverse strand, counting down.
TCTCCAGGTCAAGCCAGATTGATCACTCTTTGATCTATTTTTGCCTCTTTGGGCAGGTCTTGGTCGCACATAAGATTTTACACATGCTGCCTTTAAATCTCCTGCCACAATTATATGTGAGTTCTCATGTCTCGCCAGCCAGTCTGTGAGCAAAGCATCCAGGAAACCATGTCAGACTGTGATTGAAGTTTTCTCTTGGTTACCTTAAACATTCAATATCAGCAAGTTTAGTTGAATCTGGGGGATAAAGATGTTTATTGCCAGCAGATGTATTTATTGATTTATTTCATTTGTAAAGTGCACAAACAACCCTGACGCATTGAGGCGGTGTTGCCGGTACAAGTCAGGAAGCATGCTATGTCATACAGATAGAAGCTTCCAAGCATAATAAGAAAACAAAACAAGATCAAACAAATAAGCAAAAAAGCAAGAAGAAAAAGAAGTAACAAACATGTTGTTTAGAAGAATGCTGAATATATTTACTGTACTAGAGGGTGTGTGGTATGTTAAGAGAAAAGATGGGTTTTGAGATCATCTGAGATCACTTCAATCTCCTGGTGTGTACATTCCCAACTTCAGTCCACTGCTCTCGCCAACCCTACTTTTGGTCGACCCTTGTGCCCTCGAGTTGCCGGTTTACAGTAGGTTAAGAATCCTACCATGTCAAATCTATCAACGGCCATGATTTCCTGTAGTACTATCAATTATTTTTTTTATTTTTTTATTAAATGTTTATTGGTTACACTTATCACATAAAATAAGGCATTTAACCATTTACATGGAAAGACAATCTATCTACAACCTAAATCAACTTTCATTCCACTGATCAATTAACAACATGACTTTTAGAGAACTTTTGTCCTTATTCCTTTGAGGAAATCTTATGAATCACTTTGAGTTTTGGTGACCGTACAAACTGACTTTGAGGATTAGACCATCTTGGGCAATTGTTTAATTATTCAATTTCTGGTTGATTTAAAAAGGCTTCTATGAACTGCAAAACCCCCATACAGAGGCCTACCTTCTTTCCCATCAACATCCATTGCCACCATTGGAGATCAAGGGTTGTTGTCCCAGAGGGTTTATGGGCCTGAAGGTAGACAACATGCACCTTAAATAACGCTGGGCCGGCAGTTACGAGGTGAAAGAGGGATTCAATTTCCCCTGGAAGGTAGCAGTATCTACATTGAGATTGTTCTTGGATGATTTGTTTCCTTGATAATTGAACCTCTCTGGTGTTCAAGATGTTTATTCGCACTTGCAACAGTAGGTCTCTGTAATGCGGAGAAGGGCATTTTAATAGATACTGTGGTGGCTTGTTCAGGCCCTTTTTTTCTAGTTCCAGGCAAGGTGTCATTTTGTCAAGGTTTCTTTTCTGAATGGTTTCAATCCAGCCACATTCTTGGAATTTGGTTATGATTTTTGTGGAACTGGTAATTAACGCCTCGAGTTATATATTTTTCTCTGCCAGGATTGTTTCAATCTTCTCTCACCATGCTCTCAATGGATGATCACTCGCATTATTTGTTAGAATGAAAATTTCAAATGGAGCTCCTTTCACTGCCATTTTACACTTCCTGTAGAATGCAATGGTCTTACAGAGGGCGATTGTAACGCTCACCTTAGCTCTGCAGGCGCACCTGGACGACCTTCTCTGCTGGTGATATCCACCCTGGATTCACTGGAGGAGCAGACTTCTGGGTGTTATTCTAAAGAGAATGCACAAGAATGTGTAAGTAAGGGGGTTGTTAAGTGGAATCTACCACCCACCCGTCCCTCCCAACCTACCAGCCCCTGGGGTCTCGTCTCACCAGTATTAGTGGGAAAAGAAGCAATCCATCCTGTTGTATTCTTAACACGGGTCCGTTCTTGGCTGAGGCCAGTTACATCACTGGCCGTGGATGGTTCCGCCCAGACCTGTTGTGGCGTGAATAAATTCTTATAAGTTCATATGAGTTCTTATGAGAGCCTTGTTAAGAGTCTGTGCACACGTAACAATAGCTTCTTGTGCGTGTGCTTTTGTTTATTCCTGGCACTTATTTCTTTGATTGGTGATGGTAGCGTTCATTGGAGCGCCACAAAGGCAGAACCTGCCCTGGCGCTGTAAGGCTCTTTTGAGTCCTTAATGTCTTTAATGTTTTTACCCTTAATGGACTGCTGTTATATCCCCTTGTATACTTTATTGTCTTGTGTGGATTGCACCTTATAATGTTTTGTGGCGCAAGACACTAACCTCTTTCTTGTTCTTTCTTTCAGGTGGCAAGGATGATAAATAGGTGAGTTGCCATTCGTTGTAGTGGAGGAGCGGCACTGAAGAATTCTGCAGCCCCTGCTCGTCGAAGCAAAGGTATGCGGCTGAAGCGGAGGAATGCGCCGAGCAGATGCCTGGAGTCAGCTGTCGCCGACGGTGAAGTCGCGTGGAGATGAAGATTCCGTGAAGCTGCCGTTGTGAAGAAGTGAATCCTGCATGCAGAGATCAGGTACGTGGTTCTGGGGGTCGTAGGGTCTGTGATTCGGGCGGTGTCTAACAGCTGTTCTTTTCTTCTTTCGGGATCGATGCCGGGAGTATCACGCTGCAAAAGCAGAACGATGCGAAGAAAGGATCTGGGCTTGTATGGGGCTTTAAATAGTCAGCCACACCAAGCCACGCCCAAAAAGACTGGCCTGCAGCATAGAATGCATTTGATACCTCCATGTTAGAGGGACCAAGGAATGGTAGCAAGGAATGGCGGCCATTGAGTATGCATAGAAGCCGCTCATTAACCCCTGACTGCCTGCCTCCTATTAACCCATGAAACTCCTGCAAAACCATGAGTACCTGCTTCCATTAACTCATGAATGTTGCATGGCACCAATCACGCCATGACTGCACCCACCTTGCCCCCGCTTGTAACTTGGCCCAGGGCCCCCTGTGGTATTTTAGCACTCCCTGATTGTGTATCTGGTTTGGTACTAGTGCAGTAGGGTTGGGTCAGGAAACCGTGGTCGTGACAGTGATGGACACCAATGACTGGAGTCTCAGCTTGTGTCTGATTGTTGCAATAGCTATCAAGCCTTGCAATCTAAGGGTTTTTTGCCAAAAGAGAACTTCCAATAGGGTTCACATTTTCCAAGATGGGTTCAACATTCCCTTTGAGCCATAGGGCAAGATAGGCACTACCTTTTGGCAATAGAATGACAACAAGGATGCAAGCGGGAATTTGCAGTATTTGCACATAATTTGTGTACCTTGAGCCGCTAGCTTCTGGGTTTTTACTCAAAGTGGGAGATAAGGTGCTCCGCCATCTATATTTCTATTAATGACTACACCCAAGTACACCATGGTTTGTACCATTTCTAGTTTCTCGCTTTGCAACCACCATGAGTTGTCTATGTTTGGCCTCCTTGAGGCTGGCACCATGCTTAGAACTTTTGATTTAGTGATGTTGATTTTCATATCATTGTTTCTCAGGTATTCTGTGAAACATTTAATACGACTTTGCAAGTGAATTTGTGTGTAGTCCCTAAATACTATGTCATCAGCATAGATGATCCAGGAAATGATGGTTCTGTTGATTTTTGGTGGAAACACCCTCACTCCTTTTTGTGAAGCACCCAGATCCGAGATGTGAAGGCTGAATAAGAGCGAGGCCAGGGCACAACCTTGTTTTATGCCCCTATGCATCAATATTTTTTTTCCAGGCTTCAGGCAGATGGTTGAATATAGAATCAACCTAGCTGATGCCTGTGAGACACTGGAGCAAAAGCAAAAATTGAAAAATGTTTTCTCTTCTTTTTCAAGATCTCTTTGCTGTGGACTTACATGACTGTGGTCGCACCGACATCCACACAACAACAATTCCTATGGACCCTGGTATGACTCCAGTGTTTGTGGAACAACATCGCTTGCCTCTCGCATAAATGGAGTCCCTTACTGAAATAATGAAGAACCTTGAGTCCCGTGGGATAATTCGTCTAGTCCACAGCACCTTCAATAATCCGGTGCTGGGGATTTTGAAACCTAACGGCCAGTGGAGACTCTGTGCTGACCTAAGGGAGCTCAACAAATGGGTCCATACTTCCCGATGGCCTCTTCCCTACATTGACCAAGGGCTGGCCCAGATCCAGGGGTCAAAGGAATTCACTGCAGTTGACTTGACCAATGGGTACTGGACTGTGCCCGTCAGCAGGGAGGACTAATACAAGCTGGCCTTTACCTTCGGGGGGCTGCAGTACACTTGGACCCGGACTCCCTTCACATACATCAACTCCGGCAATGAATTTAACATCTTTCTACACAAGGCCATGCCCAACCTGGGTAAGAGGGGTAACCTGGCCTATGTAGACGATGTTCTCGTCAAAAGCTCAACTGTGGAGGAACATAGAGCAGAGATCGTTATTTCCTGACACAGTTGAGGGCTGCCAGAGCAAAACTCTCCTTTCAAAAGGCACAGTGGTGCAGGACCCGTGTCAATTTCTTTGGGCATGAGATAACTCCTCAGGGTCTCTGTCCCCCGGAAAAGAAAGTGGAAGCCCTCCAGAAAATAAAAGACGCCACAACTCTGGGGGAACTAAGGAGCCTCCTTGGACTAACCAATCACTGCAGAAAGTTCATTGGGGACTACGCAGAGATCACAAGACCCCTGATCCATCTTTTGAAGGGGGGGTCAAGTGGGAGTGGGGTCCAGAACAAGCCGAGGCAGTAAGACAACTCAAAAGAAGCCTCTCACAAGCGCCTTGCCTAGCTTACCTTGTCAAAAACAAGGCATTCTTCTTGGAGACAGGGTTCTCAAATGCATGCTTGACTGCAGTATTATATCAAAAGCATGACAAGGTCAATAAAGTAATCGCCTATGCGAGTAAGACTTAATCCTCTGTGGAGGAAAAATTCAACGATAGTGAGAAGGCACTCCTGGCAACGGTGTGGGCATTGAAGAATTACCGCCCGTTTATCCAGGGGGAACACATCATAGTGGAGACTCCACACCAACCTTTGCAATATCTTCAAAGTGACAGAATTTGGGCCGGAAATGTGAGTAATTCCCGAATTACTTCCTGGATTCTGTGAATGCAAGGCTTTCCTGTGGAGGTCAGATATGGCAAAAACAAGAAGAGTCCCTGCGCGCAATGTCTGGCTGACTTGCATGATTGTGCCAGAGAAAACTGTCTCGAGGACAAAAGTCTTAAAATCAAGGACAACATGGAGGCCTACCTTGATTCCCCACACAAAGTCTATGCAGAAGACCAGTGTGAGGGAATACCCACTGTCTATGTGGATGGGTGCTCCTACCATGTTGACAACAACATGGAAAAGGAACTTGTAGCTGGCGTAGGGAATGCATGGGTGAATGATGCCCCAGAACCCTCTGCTGGGTACAAAATCGTCCCCGAAGTAGTCAAGTAGCAGAGCTGATGGCTGTGCATCAAGCCATCCTCACTGCTGTCCAACACCAACTCCACAAACTGGTCATAATAACAGACTCAGATTATGTATGGAACGGGTTTGTGGAGCACCTGGTTAACTGGAAAACCAGTGGCATGCTATGTGCTAATTATAAACCAATGAAACATGGAAAATTAATACAAAATATTGATGATCTGGTCACCTCGAATGGGATGACCATCTACTGGAAAAAGATAAAGGGTCATTCTAAAGTAGAGGGACCAGACAAAACGGGAAATGACCTAGCTGATCAGCTGGCCAAAACCGGAGCCATCCAAGGGGATCTACTTGAGATCGAGTCGCTTTTGGGGGAAATCCAGGTCACTGTTTTCACTTGGTCCCAGACAAATGCTCACAATGAACTCTCAACTGCCCAATGGAGTAAGGAGACCCCAGATGCTGATTTGATTACTGCTCAAAAAGGGGATTCAACAATTGCTAAGTGTTATCAAAGCATTGAGGACCCTGAGAACTTTCCCCTTACGGATACCGATTACATAGGGAAAGAGGACCTCAGAGTGTTGATGAAATGTCCAAAAATGTTCCAAAACCAAGACGGTTTGCTGGTAAGGAGATCCATAGTTGTCCATGACCAGTGGGTGGTACCCACCTCATTCAGAAGCATGATGCTAAGTCACGCCCATGATGCGGCCACAGCCGGTCATCAGGGGTTCCTTACGACACTAGAAATCTTGCGAGAGGTTGCATACTGGCCACACATGGGGCAGGACCTCGACCAATACTTGAAGGGGTGTCTTGTGTGTGCACAATTTCAGCCAATATCACTCACACACCATGCTCCCCTCCAAAAGAGGGGGATGACACTGCCTTGGTCAGATTTACAAGCCGATTTCATTGGGCCTGTGATTCGCTCCTCTAGGGGGAAAAAGTATATGTTGACCGTAACATGGGTGGAATGTCTCCCGGCTTCAAATTGCAAGGCAGAAACCGCAGCTGCCATGATGATCAATCACATCTTCTCACATTTTGGACCACCCCAACCCAAAGGATTGAATCAGACCGGGGTAGCCATTTCACTAGCGAAGTGATGACAAAGATGTGTGAGATAATTGGGGTCAAAAGGAAACTACACATTGCCTACCGGATAGCCTCCAGTGGTGGAGTTGAGAGATACAACAAGACTATTGTGAGCATATTAAAAAAGTTTGTGGCAGATTCTGGGCCAAGTTGGGACATTCGATTACCTCTTGTCCTGCTGGCCATCAGATCTACCCCTTCTTCTGCAACAAAAATGTCTCTGTTTGAGCTGATGACTGGACAAAGGATGGTGCTACCCCAGCATCTGCTCTACAGAACCCAACAGCAGACCTTGATAAATGCCTCCACAACTCATGAGTATGTTGAGAATCTGAGAAAACAAACATGCTTTTGCCTATGCTCAGCGGAATCTAGAAAGATCTGCAGACAGTATGAAGAGCCACTATGACTTTAAAACAGCTAAAAAAAGAATATCAAGTAGGAGACCTGGTCTACTTGTTCAATTTCCAAAGGCACCAAGCCAAACAGTGCAAATTTCTCCCAAGTTGGCGGGGTCATTTTGACATTGTAGACAGAATCTCACCAGTCGCCTACAGAATCCACGTCCCCAAGGGCAGTTTGACAGAAATAGAAGACAAGTGGGTCCACATAAACCAGCTGAAGAGTTGCCATCCCAGGTATACTTTGCAGCAAATAGAGGAGCCAACCGGAAACCCAGAGGGGTACATTCCGGACACCTAGAAGAATCCAACTATTAAAACCATTCCACCTGTTAAAACCATTAGTAAATATAGGCGGGGAATATTGTAAATTATATCCAATGTATGCGTCTGCCCCACTACATGAATAGTAGTGGGGAATTTTCCATAACCATGCTCTGTTCTGTCTCATAGAACTGGGACCAAGAATTTCTAAGTACCAAGGAGGACCACTCAGGGACCGGGAGGAAAGACCCAAGGAGCCCGGAGTATTGCTCCATACTCCCATTCAGAACCGGCGAGGAGAGCATGTCGATCCAGCACTGATGGGAAAAGCAGACGAGATTCTCCACCTGGACCAAAGAAAGAAAGAACATCACAATCTCTTGACTTCCCCTTGATGGGCGGTCAAACTCAAGTTGTGAGGGGGCTTCTGTGGGATGTTTTGTCCCACTTAAGCTCTGCCATGTGGCATCACTGTGTTCTGATGGTGCCAAAAATAGTAAAATGGCTGCAAAACACTTGTGCGTGCCAAAGCCTCTGAAAATTGCACTTTGAAAAGCACAAAAAGATGGCTGCCCAATCGGCCATGCATGTTGTCAGTGGTGGAACAGAGATCTCACTCCTGGAATATGTCACTGGGCTCCACAACATGTGAAAATGGAGCACCAAAGGAAAAAGCATTGCTTTGATAAAGGAAACCCAAAAATCTTGCTTTAAATCACTGTTTCTTTGTTGCTGGAACTGCTTAATGCCGGTACAAAACACCCTCAACCATCCAACGTTCTTGCTGGGTGTTGCAATTCACTTAGGGTAAGAAATCATTGTGAACTTACAATGCCCTGAAAAGCTGAAAACATCAAGGGATTTCGACAGCAAGAGTGGCCTGTCTGTGAATCTGTCAAAATCTGGGTGCAGTACCCTGGGCCGCTTCAATGACAGCTGTCAGTAGCCTGCCTGATTAAACTTTAAACATGAATAGACTGAAATCAAATGTTTGCAATCTAAGAGGCCTGTTGTTGAGAGTAACCCATCTTGTAATCGTGCTGATTCCATGGTTTAAAATCTTGAATAAGTATTTAGCTGTGATTTGATCCCACAAGTTTGTTTTATGCTAAGGGAAAATTCAACAGAAGTAACAATTAAAGTAAGCTGGCTAAAGCTACAAAACTGGAATAACAGCTTTCCTCACAGAGGCAAGGCCTCTCCTTCCACCAGGAAATCACACCAAAGCGATAATTATAGGGTTTGGGAAGAACCTTGTCTGCAGTGGGGAAGGAAACAATGGCAAACTGCAAAGCAGGAAATGCTTGGTGTGAGGACAGTCGTAAAATGGCCTCTGCCAAGAGAAGAGGGAGGAGACTGCTTCTGAACTGAAGGAAGACAAAAAGAGGCAGACCCAAACAGCCATCTGTGGTTGAACATTCACAAGGAACATTTTGTTTAAAGACTTCTAACTCACCACTCAAAATTGTCAGAAATACAAAAGTAACAGAATTGTAAATCTAAATTTTGGTTGCACATTTCAAGAGGCGGAAAGATTGTGTGACATGTACTGGAATGAAACGGCAGAAAATGTGATTTTACACCAAATGTATTTCTGCTAGAAGTATGACATTTTATACACTTATGCCCATGTTATACGCGCACACTTATAGAAATTGGCTGATAAATTGGACATTGTGTTCCTGATGAAAAGGATGAAATTCAGTGAAAAGAAGACACAAGATCCCACAGCTGCTACAGAAAATATGTAATCTGTATATGTGATTGTTATAGAGGTTACTCACGTGTAAATATGTCTTCTGTCAAAAGTAGATTTTGTGTTCAAGAGGCTAGGGTAGATTCTAAGCCTCATAAACCCACACAATAAAGGTGACACACCGTTTATCTCCTCCTATCAAGGCAGAGAGTAGACTCTGACCAATCGCCTGTCAAAGAGGCGAGCTTAGGCTAAACCAGCGCACACACCCCTTTATCATAGCATAAATAGAGACAGCACAGGGCAGATAGGGACAGACAGATTCACTCACTATCCCGATGCTGGCGGAGCACCCTGCTGCAGGACTTTACATCTTCCTTGCTCCAGACTCAAAAAACTTGGCAAAGCAGAAAGACCCATTGCATAGCTGAACCACTTTCAGCTAGGCCTCAAACTCCAGAACCAAAATCCCACAATTCTAAGGGGAAGCAAAAGACAGCTGGGCGGCGCTGTACTGCTTGCTTGCTGAAAATAATTTCCAACATAACCAAGAAGGGCAGATCCAATGCAATCCTGTGCCGTGCTGTGACCAGAGTGCCATTGCAGATCCAATCCAGTCCGGCACCGTGCGGGGACCAGAGCGCCTTGACGATGCCCCATCCAATGTGCCCAGCAGTCTGTCCTAAAACCAGATCCAGTTCCCTGACCAGAATCCTGACGGTTCCGTTTAAAAACATACCTAGTGAGTATCTATGGAAAGAATGTGTCACTAGCATATGTACTGTCCATAGTCAATCCCTATCTTAAATCTATCCTATCTTGTATTCCGAACCTGTGTTGTTAGGAGTATTTTTGAATTATCTGAACTCTCCATCCAAACCATCCTATCTTCCTCCTGTACTAGTATTGTTAAAACTATCTTTGTGTGGATATTTTTCATCTGAAGAAGGTGAGCTCCTCTGCAGGCAGTCACCCTGATCAAGTGGCTGTGTTCCTGTGTGGTATTCGTTTATTCATACTCATCCTCTAGTGTAAGAAATCCCATTTGTCATTTTAAAAGCGCATTCGTGTTTTCCATTCTTGCACCTACCTCAAAAAAACGACCTCCACTAAAACGTCCATAACTTCCTCAGTTTATGTGCTAGAAACTAACTTCTGCTTGTAGCTAACATCCACAGCTGTAAATTGCAACTAAAACCGCATCCCAAATCCATATGGTTCTCCCGTTATTGCGATTATCGCGCAGTGAAAAGTTTGCCACAAATTTTCCTTTTTTGGGAAATTTTGATACGTGTAAGCTTCTGATTGCTCACACGTATTTTAAGATTTCAAATTGTTTCTTGGTATTAAATCATTGCTTGTGTTTGTGTGCAACTATTCAAAGTGGCTCCCATAAGAATTTTTACAATTTCATCAATTATGACCATATTTACAGGCCGATTCGTGGAATTAATGTGCGCTGAAATTTTCAGCGCAAGCGTGCGAAAGCGTGCAAAAGGATTGCGAATCGCAGTGCCAGTGCGAAAATCGCAGCGAAACCTGCGCACAGTAATTCATGGAAGTCTGTGTGCATGTAAATGTCAAGTGGCACAGCGAGTAGAGCGCTCGCTTTGACATCCGTGCAGAGCCTGCTAACGCAGGTTCGAATCCCGGCGGGGCCAAACTCAGCCTTTCATCCTTCCGAGGTCGATAAATGAGCACCACACACCGTGGGTAATAATAAGCAGCACTCAGATACCTGAGGGTTCGTAGCGCTATATAAGTGCCAAATTATTATTATTATTATTAAATCCCAGGATGTGCGCCAAAATTCTGCGTGGCACATGCTGGCGCACACGTCTCCAAACAGCGTGCGCTACGCGCACAGGGAAATCGCACATAGCATGGCGCACACAACAAAAGTAGGAGGAACAGAGGGTGTGACATGCAGAATGGGGAACAACGCATGAAAATGTGGGCATCGCAGGGGAAGTACAGGAGGCAAATGCGCGGAACGCCCACACGCACGTTCAAAACACGTATTCATGGATTCTAACGGGGCTAACGCGTGCGCCAAAAAAGATGTGCTAATCCTGAAACACGTACACCAGCAGGAAGCAGGCATACGTGGACCCGCGCAGCATAAAAGTGCGCGCAAACAACAAACAAGCTCAGACGCCAGGATGAATATACCATTCCTAGCAGCAGTGGTCGTGGGATACCGCAGGAGGAGGAGGAGGATAGTCAGGCCCAGAATTTTCACACCCAGAAACAGCCTTTTTGGGATGCCTGATGACCAGGTGTATGGGAGGTACAGGTTTCCACCTCACATAATACTCGAACTGGAGAGTGAGTGGGAGGATGACCTCACATCACCCACCCTGTGCTCCCAAGCACTCAGCCCCCTGGCGAAGGTCCTCAATGTACTGCACTTCTTGGTCACTGGATCATTTCAGCGGACAAGTGCTATAGCGGGGGGGTTGTCACAAGCCACGCAGTCACGCTGCCTACAGCAGGTCTTGGCCATCATGACTGCACGCCCATCAGTCCGCAGGCACATATACCTGCCCAGAACACCTGCAGAAAGGCAGGCTGCCATCAAGGATTTCTACGGGGTGGCACAATTCCCCAAAGTCCTAGGTGCCATTGATTGCACCCATGTGGCTCTACGTCCCCCCAGGGCATCAGAGCACATCAACTTGTAGGTAGTATGTGATGCCAAGGGAACCATCGCCTCAGTATATGCCAACTATCCAGGGTCCACCCACGACAGTTTTATTTACAGAATGTCAACCCTAAACCGGGACCTAGAAGCTGGGCGGCATGGCCATACATGGCTGCTCGGTGAGTATAAATGCCACAGCACATGCATGCATGTCAGATACTGAGTAATGTCACAACCCCACTAATGATACCCATCACCACCTCCCCAGGGGACAGTGCCTACCCTCTGAGCACCCACATGATGACGCCAATTCGGAACCCCACCACGCCACCCGAGGTAAGATACAACACAGCCCGAATTGCAACCCGGGGCATAGTGGAGCGCACATTCGGAGTGCTCAAGTCACGCTTTCACTCCCTTGACCGTTCTGGCGGGCAGCTGTTATACGCTCCCCCAGTAGTGTGCAGGATCATAGTGGCAGCATGTGTCCTGCACAATGTTGCAACATGCCGGGCCTCCCGGGACATGGTGGTGCCCCCACATCCCCAACCACATGTACGCCTGCTGCGCATGGGAGGGGAAAGGGCACGGGGTGAGGCAGCCCATACGCAGCTGGTGGCTAATTACTTCACCTAAAATCACACCCCTGTGGAGTGCACACAGCCCTGGCACATACCATCTGACAATCAATGATGATGACATAAGGGACAGTCAACTGTCACAACCATACCAGCCTGAGATTGGTCACCTGGAAGTATTAAATTGTGTACATCCCTACCTACACAAACACCACCAATGCTGTGTCATCAAAAGACACACTCCTATGCTGCTAAATTCATTACCCCCTTGCAAAATACAACATGACAACAGTGCCATGTCACCCAACCCCTCCCCAGCACTGCCACCCAACACACCATGGCATGTCATGCTATGTGAGAGCAAACAAAGCAATCCCCAAAACATGACACAAGTGTCACAAAGTACAGTGTCCCTAATGGAAACTGGCCACACACAATATGCTACCAGTAATGTAGAACTAACAACACACATGACAAAATACTTACCAACAATACAATGCAGCTACACAACCTCAAACATTGCATAAACATGAAAGTACTAAGTTAAAGTAGTGGTAGACTTAGAACCTGATTATGCAAGCACATCGACCACTTCCAACTGTACAGTGCTGCTGCCACGCAAATGTGTAAGTGCACTGCTTACAACATGAATTCCATCTCCAAAGTAGACGGCCTTGTGAAGACATGAGGAATAAACCTGCAAATTAGGAGGAAGACATGGATGCACAAGCACATCTCAATACACCATGCAGTGTACAATACAACAACAATATCCACTAGGAATGTATACACAGTATTGACTACAGACTGCCCACACAGCTCATGGGAGTCCAACGTCACTGTGTAAGTCGCTGTCACTTGGGCACACCCTTTGCAAGCCCATGGAAACGGGAAGCAGGAGGGCTATGTGTCTCACAAACCCAAGCATCTAACCAAAACTCAGGCCAAGCTTGCATTTTCCCAGCCGGAATACAGTGGATGCCCACGGGAGCCGCACAAGGCAACACACTGTAAAAAAAATGAAAAAATATAATCAATAATCAAAAATCAAAAATGGCCATGTGGGGGCTGGGGGGGGGAGGCCACCCAGGAGGTCTGAGGGCAGGGTGCGCACCAACAGCCACCTGTGTGGATGTTGGGAAAAAAAAAACACCTCCATGGGCTCATGGCCTGCACGGCTATGCCAATGTGGGAGAACTGCTGCTGTTGCTCTCATCACCCTCTGCTGCTGCCACAGGAGGTGGTGGTGCTATGGGAGACAGCCCACGCAAAGCCCTGGTATGGTCCTCCATGGCAGCAAGCATGCGGGTGTGAAGGTCTCGTTCTGGAGGATTATAGTGCGGAGATCACCATGCACCACCTGACGTGATGCCCGGATCTCCTCCCGAGTTGCCTGCATCTCAGCTGAGAGCGAACGTGTGAGCCGCTCCAGCTGCTGTTCTGTCCTCAAGTTAGTGGAAGTCTCAAGGTCAACAAGAGTCTCCCTGAGGTGATGGAGTTCGACCCTCAGGGCTTCCCTGTGGCCCTGGGACTCTACTGATATCGATTGGCGTAGAGTCTCCAGTGCCGACCGTCTGTCCCTGTTGAACACCAACATGTCCTCCCTGTGTGATTGGCAAATGGTGTCTGTTGCCTGCTGTAGTTGCTCCATCTGCCTTTCAGAGGGGACAATGGAAGTGGCCACCCTCTCCATTGCTTGAGCCATCATCTCAACTGATGCTGCCTGTTGGGTTGCCATACCGTACATGGATTGTTCCCATGCAGTATTGCCTAGTGGCGTACGACCACCGCGTCGGCGGGCACCACACCTGTTTGGGGCAAGGCAATCTGCGTCTTGCTGTGCCGGCACTGCCTGAGGCTACAGGACTGCATTTCCCCTCTGATCTGCTGGCCCAGGAACAGGATCAGATGTTGTGGAGTGTGACCCTGCATCCGTAACCGCCAAAGGCAGATTTACCAACACTGACATCCCCATAGAGGGGTCTACCCCTGGTGCAGGTGGGTTGGACAGAACAGAATCCCTGCCAGAAACACTTACCTGCGACGCCACATAGGTCTCATCATCCGAATCAGCACCTGAATAGAGGTCTTGGGAGGTGCACCCAGCGACACCCCTGGACAGAATGGTCTGCAGCAAGATTGGGTTCTCACCCACCACCACACCACGTCCCCCACTGGTGCCCGGTCATGCCTGAGATCCCTCCTGGGTCTGCAACATCTCCTCAACCTCAACAGCATCAAGTGCGTCATCCCCTGCAAAAACATGAAAGACAAAAAATGGAAACAGGCATTAGCACTATAGCACACAAATAGGCCTGATAAGCTACAGAACCAGTACATGATTTACACATGTCCCAAATGACTATAACCCTCCCATGCATGCACTGTCACTGAGTTGGAAGGGGAGGCAAAAGGCAGACACTGATGACACCAAGATGGAAGAGCAACACATTTGCTGCATGCTGGGTAGCACTGCCATCACACATTGGCGTGTGAGTGGCATGTCCAATACACATACATGACACATGCCATCACACAGATGGCATGTACCAGAACCATGGTACATTCAACAAGTACATCCATATGTCAGTGTATGAATACTGTCAGCGATCCATGTGAGATGGACATGATGAGATGAAAATTGCTACATAGTGTGACAAAATAGGCATGTGCCACACACTGCAACACATCCAGTGTACAAAAATGCAGTGATTGCAGGCCGATGTACACATCAATGGTTGTGCACTTCAACATGACAGGAAACAACTATCATGTTCCACATTCAAACAGGTCCCAAAAATGTATGTGATCAGGCCAATACTCAATCAGCCTGAATAGTCAAATCATTCACCTAACAAGGTAACACATGTGGGCCAATGTGGGGTTCATCAATGACAGAAGCATGTCACAAATGTGACAATAGCGCTGAGGAATGCGTAGCAAAAGGGGGAGAATTGAAACAATCAGCCTGAACGAACACTGAAAAATACAAACAATGTTGTTGCAAGATGCCACTTAAAGGGCAACTGCCGGAATGTTGCGCTAAATTACTACTGTGGGCAGAAGGGATACTGTCACACCCAAATCCAAGGCCGCTGAATGTTTTGGATGAAGCACATGGGTGACCCATACCACTCAGGCACACACACCCTCACCTGGCACTCAATCAGAACCCGTCACCCAAACAACATACACATGCATTACACACACATGCATGGGCACTCACCGGACAATGCATCATAATCAGGTAGTTCTCCCACACCTTGGATCTGTTCCTCTGTGACAAAGGCCCCAGCAACAGACTCATGTTCAGTGAGTTTGTTGTCCTCTTGTGGAGACCCACCGGCAGTCACCAGATTAGCGGTATGATTTGAGGTCAGCTTGTTCTTTGCTCTGCGTCTCAGGTCATTCCGCCGCTTGCAGCAATCATCATCTGTGCGCCTCACAAATCCAAGGGGTATCAGATAATATTATCCCCATATATATGGTCGCCATAAATAATATCGCCGTGAAAAGGTCGCGGCGATATTATATGGGTGACCACATATATGGGGACAGGGGCAAAAAAAAAGAAAAAAAAAAGTTCGGTGGTTGCGGGGGTGTCCCCCGCATGTTCCATGCAATAATGTCGCCACAAAAAACAGCAATTTTTCGGCGATATTTTTGCATGGCGAGATTTTTGTGGTGACATTATTACATGGAACCATCCAAGGGCACTTATGCGGTCCGTGATGGTCTGCCAGTGTGCCCTACGTTGACCAGGTGTGGTCTTGCACCCTGCAGTCACCACCATTTCGCGGCTATGTGCTGACACATAGGCCACAAGTGCATCAAGTTCCGGATCATTAAAGCAAGGCTTCCTTGAGGTACCAGAGTGTGTAGCCGTGTCTGGGGTCTCAGCCTGTCGTGCCAGAGCACCCTTCTTCCTCTTCTTCAAAGGTAGAGCAGAGCCAGAGTGGCTTACACCGCTCTGGTCAGTAGGGGCAGAATCACCGGTGGACTGGGTAGTAGGAGTGTGGGAATGCACAATGACCATTGGTCTTGATGCAGGCATTGGTTGCAGGGTAATGTTGGCAGGGGGAACGTCAGTTTGATAGACCTGGACTGACACTGTCCTGGCTGGGAGAGTCAGAGCTGGGGCGGATGGAGCTGCAGCTGCCCCTGCAGCCTCCCCACCCTGCACACTTGGGGCAGCAGATAACATAGCTGCCCCAGATCCACGTGGCTTGGTGACAACAACTTGCACTAGACTTGCTGACCTGGAAGTCAGCCAGGGAGTCATCCTGTGCCAGGTCAGGTGCCACAATGGGCTGGTCCAACAGGGGCTGAGCTGGGATGGTGTCAGCCACGTTTCCCTCAACCATGGGGGGCATGGGTGTCCCTGATTGTTCCTCCACACATGGGAGTATAGGGGCACCCTGCAAATCCCGGCCACGTCCCCTACCGCGACCACCACACCCACCTTTTGAAGGTCGGCCACCTTTGCCACCCTTACAGCTTGGTCCCCTCCCAACCATGGCACTGATGTTGTTGTGCGTATGGGAGTTGCAGTAAACTATTGTCCTGGGCAATTGGGGGTCAAAGGGGTAGGATGCCAGATGGAATTCATACCCAAGTGCTCTAACGAGGCTGTCTATAACCCCTGGGGGAAGATGACGGGTCACCTTCATCTACAACGCACAGGCAACGCACAGGCAGCCAACATCAAAAATTAACGTGCACGCAACCCCTCGTAGACCACGTGCATGAAAAAATGAACCTGCACTACGCTGTGACACCCAGAAATACAAAACTAAGCGTACACGTAATACACGCAGCCTACAATGACCTCTGAAGGGGAACACAACACACGGGGCAAGCACAGTTGCTAAGTACGTGCGGAACTCACCGTCTGCCTGGAGAAAGAACGTGAAAAATATGCGCGTGTGCGCGTTGGCAACACCCCCGCCAAAAGAAGAATTGTATGCTGTCTGAGGAGACAGAACAAAAGGAGAAGTGAACTCTCTTTGAGGAAACAGGCCCAACAAAAATTCAGAAAAGAGCTGTCAGAGGTAACAGGGAGTACGAACTAGAAACGCTGTGAAGTAATCATGTGTGAACCGACAAGAAGTACAGATTTCACCCACTCGCTGTCCACGAAAAGCACGTACAAGGAAATGGCGTCCTACACATAGCTTTTAAACCGACCCACACGTACACGTCAGATACGCGTGTACGCGGGCGCTTTCCTCCAATTAGACGCGATGACACTCGGACGTGCAGTTTTTCCACGTGTGCTCTGTCATCACGTGCTATGAGGGAAACGCCCGCCCGCGTAATGTAACTTACGCGCTTACGCGCTAAGGGCCTTTGGTCCAATGAAATCGCATGCGTGTGCTGACGCGCTTACGCGCTAAGGCCCTTTCCTCGAATTACATGCAGACATGAGACTGGGAGTATAGGGGCACCCTGCAAATCCCGGCCACGTCCCCTACCGTGCCCACCACACCCACCTTTTGAAGGTCGGCCACCTTTGCCTCACTTACCGCTTGGTCCCCTCCCAACCATGGCACTGATGTTGTTGTGCGTATGGGAGTTGCAGTAAACTATTGTCCTGGGCAATTGGGGGTCAAAGGGGTAGGATGCCAGATGGAATTCATACCCAAGTGCTCTAGCGAGGCTGTCTGTGACCCCTGGGGTAAGATGACGGGTCACCTTCATCTACAACTCACAGGCAACGCACAGGCAGCCAAAATCAAAAATTAACGTGCACGCAACCACTCATAGACCACGTGCATGAAAAAATAAACCTGCACTACGCTGTGACACCCAGAAATACAAAACTAAGCGTACGCGTAATACATGCAGCCTACAATGACCTCTGAAGGGGAACACAACACACGGGGCAAGCACAGTTGCTAAGTACGTGCAAAGTAATCATGTGTGAATCGACAAGAAGTACAGATTTCACCCACTCGCTCTCCATGAAAAGCACGTACAAGGAAATGGCGTCCTACACATAGCTTTTAAACCGACCCACACGTACACGTCAGATACGCGGGCGCTTTCCTCCAATTAGACGCGATGACACTCGGACGTGCAGTTTTTCCACGTGTGCTCTGTCATTACGTGCTATGAGGGAAACGCCTGCGCGCGTAATGTAACTTACGCGCTTACGCGCTAAGGGCCTTTGGTCCAATGAAATCGCATGGGTGTGCTGACGCGCTTACGCGCTAAGGCCCTTTCCTCGAATTACACGCAGACGTGCAATTGTTTCACATGCCAAATCACTCTGTATCAAGCTGGCCAAGCAAAAACACACGGAAGACCACACTCCTTCCCAGAAGGCCGAATTACTGCCCCCCAGAGCACCGAGCACGCTCCCACCTGCCATCTGCTGCTGCCTGACTGCCTGCTGCCCACATGCCCTGCCATTTGCTGCCTGCACGTCAGCCAGGGGTGTAGCTGCTGTGACCATCCCTGCTGGAACCGAAGACTCCCGACTGGGATTCCATCGCTCCACAGCCCAGCCCCAGGACCCAGTTGCCCACCCACTCCTGCCTCTGGGGTTGCCATGTCCAGCATAACACCATCTGGCAGCACTGGCAACCCCCAGCCAGAGAGGCAGAGGGCCACCAGCTTCACTGCCACCAAAGTTGGTTTCCTGGTGGAGCAAGTCCTGGGGCAGTATGATGCCCTATTTGGAAGTTCACGCGCCAACAATGAAGGACGGACCAGGATCTGGATGTACATTGTGACTGCCATCAACGCGGAGGGGGTGGCAGTCCATGACTTACATCATGTCAAGAAGCGCTGGGAGGACTTCAGGTCCAGGACCCTCAACAAGGCCCGGCGCCTCGCCAAGGCAGCGGATGCCAAGGGGTGCCGGGGACAGCTATCGAACCATCAAATGAGGGTCCTGGAACGCATATGCCCAGCGCTCTACATCCAGATCCTTGAGAGGCAGACCCGTCTGGAGTCGAGCGGTAAGTGTACATGCATGTGGATAGTACGCTGTGCATGTCGTGGTGTGCCAGTAGTGTGCAGGTTGCACATGTGTTTATGTAGGGCCATGTAGGGATGTGTATGAACATGGGCGTGAGGCTGCCACATGTGAGTCCTCTCAGTTGTGAGATACATTGATGGTGTATGTGTTGGTAAGCATGCTGGGCAAATGCAGGTGTGGGAGCACAAATGTTTGAATTTCTGTGTATGTACGTTGGCATGGTTGTGGCATGGATGGTGGTTCATAATGCATGTATCTGCACTGTGTACATATGCATGTATGTGTATCTGACAAGTGTGCAACTGTGATGCAACATGGATGCACGTGATACTGATTTGTAGAAGGATGAGTGGCAGATGTGACATGTATGGCGATCTCATCACTGCAACAGTTGGAGGAGATGTAGACATCTAAGTGTGGTGGCGTGTGTGCATGTCTAGTGCACTCCTTGTGTTTCATGTGATGTCAAGCTCATCTTTGGCTGTTCATGCTGTTGTATGTGTATGGATGGTGCTGCCTGGTGCAATATTGCTGTTGAAATGTTCATGTGTGTGACTTAAAATGACATGTGTGTCGTGGAGTGTGATGCTGTGTCTGTAGTTAAACAATGCCACTCATGTCAACTGTCATGTGTGTATCAGTCCATTGTACAGTGCCCTGATGCCTGTGTTTTATCTCTCCCTGTCTGCAGCGTCAACTGAAGAAGAGGGCGGAGAGGGTGCTGTGGAGCACAGCGGCAGGGATCATCCCGCCAGCCGGAGACGCAAGGCCCGGCTCCCCTCCCAGGTTGTCATCTTGTCGGGGAGTGAGGAGTCTGGTGCCGCGTGCCAGGCCGCAGCTGCCGAGGAAAGGTCCAAGAGGCAGAGGTCGGAGTTGGACTCCTCAGCAGCAGAAGGGGTAGCTGAGACCCCACAGGGTGCAACGGAAGAAGATGGCACGGAGTCATCCAGTTTGGTGGGGGGTTTGGTGGAGGACGAGGCCGTGCAAGTGACAGACACGGGGTCTGGAGGTGGGGATTCCACTGGTGCTAGTGGTTCAGTGCAGGGGCAAGGACAGGAAGCAGCACAGGCCACCGCGGAGGTTCCTGTGTGTAATCCTGTCCCCGATCCTGTGACTGCATCATCCTGCACCAGCAGGGATGCCTACGTCCAGACCCGTTTTCAGGGAGGGGATCTGCTTACAACAACTGGCCTTCTTCTCCCTGTGGACGTGGCTATCCGGGGCCGGGTTGAGCCTGTCCTGGGTGGGGTGGCGTTGCGTCAACGGGCCATGCAAGGTGACCTGCAGTCTTTTCATGAGGGGACTGCACATCTTCTCGAATGGCTCGTTGACCACTTTGACCTACTGGGACAGCTCACCAGGGCCGGATTCCTCTGTTTTCTGGACCTTGTCCGACCCCCTCCTCAACTGAACCCCCTATGCCCCAGTCGTCCTCCATGCCATCTTCCCACCCATGTATCACCTGGGTACCCTGTGGAGCTGCCTCTGACCCTGCGGCCAGGCTGGTGGAGGACACATCCCTGCCACAGTCGGGAGTCGGACATCCAGCAGGGGTGGCCACCTCAACAACTGCACCCCAGCCAGAGATGGATGTGCAGGCAGCAAGAGCCAGGGCACAGGCAGAAGCACAGCAGCAGCAGCAACAAGGTGGGAGCCATCATGGCTCGGGGCCTTCGACATCGGAGGGGCAGGCATCGGCCAGAGGGTAGGAGGACCCAGGACTGGAAGTGTCTTCTGTGTGGCAGCGGTTAGGCCATGCTATAGATGCAGAGCGGAAGCGGGCAGAAGAGGCACTGCTCACGATGGTCAGGGCGGAGAACTCCATGTGGAGGGCCCTGAGGCGGGCCGAGTGCCTCGAGGTAATTCGCAGGGAGTTAGAGGAGAACATGTCGTCGTCCCTGTGAACCCTCGGGGCCATGGAAGAGGACCACCTCCAGGACATTGAGCAGGAGTTCGATGATGCCCTGGCCTGGTACATCTAAAAGTGAGCCGTCGGACTAGCCCGCTGCCCTTGTAAATAGTTTTTAAAGTTAGGTTTCCTTTTCGTTTTCCTTTTATTTGTGGTCAATGGACAATGCCACATAAATTTGTATATAGTTATATTTTTAGGTAGTTTGTTAGGTAGGTTTCATTTGTTTGGTTGGGATCATGGACCCTTTACATCCATGGACAATGGATTATATATAGATTCATCATGCAATCATTTTTTTTTTATTTTGCATTATGGACATGGAGCAATGGATTTATTTTTTCCGGACAATGGATTGTAAATAGTTGGACTATGGATTGATTTCTCTTTTTTTTTTTATTATTATGAACATGAAGCAATGGAGATTTTTTTTTACATTTCCTTTGGATTTGCGTTGTTGGAGGGTGACTTTGGACTGTTTTTCTTCCAAATTTTTTTGGATTGGTTATCATTTTCATTCAATCATCTTTTTCACATGCTTTTCATTTCATGTTTCATATTTTGGTATGCTTTCATTTCATTTTTGATTTCATGTACATAATACATTTTCATTTTTTAGTTCCATGTGTGGGATTCGCTCATTGGGTTGATGCATGTGAAAATGTGGGTTTACACAAGCAATGCCAACCAGTGTATGTGTGTGACGGACATGTATTGATGTACATAGTTGACTTTTGGTTTGTGTCATGAGATCGGCATTTCACTGCTGGGGCGTGGGGGTGCAGGGGGACATGAGTGAGACATGAGTGGGGGCCTGCTGGCAGGTGCCCCACAGTGCTTGGGGGTGCAGGGGGACATGAGTGGGACATGAGTGGGGGCCTGCTGGCAGGTGCCCCACAGTACTGGGGGGTGGTGGTGTAGGGGTACATGAGTGGGACCTGCTGGCAGGTGCCCCACAGTGCTGGGGGGGTGGGGGTGCAGGGGGACATGAGTGGGGGCCTGCTGGCAGGTGCTCCACAGTGCTGGGTGGTGGGGGTGTAGGGGGACATGAGTGGGACATGAGTGGGGGCCTGCTGGCAGGTGCCCCTCAGTGCTGGGGGGTGGGGGTGCAGGGGGACATGAGTGGGACATGAGTGGGGGCCTGCTGGCAGGTGTCCCTCAGTGCTGGGGGGTGGGGGTGCAAGGGGACATGATTTGGTGATCAGTAGTGCTAGGTGAAATGTGGCTTGGCTGGGGGGCATGCCCATGGTGGATGGGCTGCCTGCGGGACATGACCAGGGGTGCAGGGTAGTCCCCTGTGGTGTGGGCTGCCTGCAGGTGCCGTGGAGGGTGTAGAGGGAACACCTGGGAGGACCCACACTGCCAATTCACGTGTAGGACTCCCCGGCACCCCCGAAATACATGTACCCTGCTGAAATCGCGTGTGAGACTTCCCGCGAACCCCAGGAATACACGTACCCGGCTTGCACAGGGCCCTTTCGCGTGTGAAACTTCCCGCGAACCCTGTAATACACGTACCCTGCTGAAATCGCGTGTGAGACTTCCCGCGAACCCCAGTTATACACGTACCCCGCTCGCACAGGGCCCTTTCGCGTGTGAAACTTCCTGCAAACCCTGTAATACACATACCCTGCTGAAATTGCATGTGAGACTTCCCACAAACCCCAGTTATACACGTAGCCCGCTCGCACAGGGCCCATTTCGCATGTAAAACTTCACACGAACCCCAGGAATACACGTACCCCGCTCGCACAGGGCCAATATTCCTTGGGTTCGTGTGAAGTTTCACACGCAAAAGGGCCCTGTGAGAGCGCCGTACGTGTATTACTGGGGTTTGCGGGAAGTCTCACACGCGATTTCAGCAGGGTACATGTATTTCAGGGGTGCACAGGAAGTTTCACACGTGAAAGGGCCTGTGCGAGTGGGGTACGTGTATTCCTGGGGTTCGCGGGAAGTCTCACACACGATTTCAGCAGGGTACGTGTATTTCGGCAGTGCGCAGGAAGTTTCATACGTGAAAGGGCCTGTGCGAGTGGGGTACGTGTATTCCTGGGGTTCGCGGGAAGTCTCACATGCGATTTCAGCAGGGTACTTGTATTTCGGCGGTGCGCAGGATGTTTCACACGCGAAGGGCCTGTGCGAGTCGGGTACGTGTATTCCTGGGGTTCGTGGGAAGTCTCACATGCGATTTTTAGCAGGGTACGTGTATTTCAGGGGTGCGCAGGAAGTTTCACACGCGAAAGGG
The DNA here is from genome assembly GCF_040938575.1 of Ambystoma mexicanum. Classification (NCBI taxonomy): domain Eukaryota; kingdom Metazoa; phylum Chordata; class Amphibia; order Caudata; family Ambystomatidae; genus Ambystoma; species Ambystoma mexicanum. The sequence goes on along the minus strand of NC_090930.1, from coordinate 548,613,286 downwards.
CCTGTGCGAGTGGGGTACGTGTATTCCTGGGGTACGCGGAAAGTCTCACATGTGATTTCAGCAGGGTACATGTATTTCGGGGGTGCAGGGGAGTCCTACACCTGAATTGGCAGTGTGGGTCCTCCCAGGTGTTCCCTCCATACCCTCCACGGCCCCTGCAGGCAGCCCACACCACAGGGGACACCTTGCACCCCTGGTCATGTCCCGCAGGCAGCCCATCCACCATGGGCATGCCCCGCAGCCAAGCCACATGTCAGCTTCCACTACTGATCACCAACGCATGACCCCCTGCATCCCACCCCCCAGCAGTGCAGGGCACCTGCCAGCAGGCCCCCACTCATGTCCCCCTGCATCCCCACCCCTCAGCAGTGCAGGGTACCTGTCAGCAGGCCCCCACTCATGTCCCCTTGCACCCCCACCCCCCAGTAGTGCAGGGCACATGCCAGCAGGCCCCCACTCATGTCCCCCTGCACCCCCACACCCCAGCAGTGCAGGGCACCGGCCAGCAGGCCCCCACTCATGTCCCACTCATGTCCTCCTGCACCCCCACCCCCCAGCACTGAGGGGCACCTGCCAGCAGGCCCCCACTCATGTCCCACTCATGTCCCCCTGCACCCCCACCCCCAGCAGTGCAGGACACCTGCCAGCAGGCCCCCACTCATGTCCCACTCATGTCCCCTTGCACCCCCACCCCCCAGCAGTGCAGGGCACCTGCCAGCAGGCCCCCACTCATGTCCCCCTGCACCCCCACCCCCCAGCAGTGCAGGGCACCTGCCAGCAGGCCCCCACTCATGTCCCCTTGAACCCCCACCACCCAGCACTGAGGGGCACCATGTCCCACTCATGTCCCCTGCCCCCAGGTCATGACGATCCTCAATCATGGCCCTTATGGCCAGCCTCCCCAGCCCAAAGACCCAACCAAGTATTGCATCCACCCACATAGAAAAGGCAATTACATGATACAACCCCAATGGCAAGTATGTAAATGAACACATATCCGTCACACACACACAATGGGTGCAAGTGAATGTGAAAACCCATATCATGACATGCATGAAACCAATGAGATAATACCACACATCGAAGTATGAAGAAAAAAATGTATGAAACACAACATGAATGTAATCTAAATCCAACACACAACAATGGGAACAATAAAAGAAAAGCTGCATGTCCGTAAAAGAATAAAAAACAAGAAATCATAATCCAAAGAAATCCAAAAGAAATGGTGTCCAAAGTCACAGTCCAACAAAGCAAATCCAAGGGAAAAAAGAAAGTGAAAACCATTGTTCCATGGTGAAAAAAAGAGAACAATCCAATGGTGAACTATTACAGATGAACAATCCAGGGTCCATTAGCCCAACTGATGAAATGAAACCTATCAAAAATACTACCTAATAAAAAACTATATACAAAAACGTGGTGCATTGTCCAAGCGCAACCAAAATAAAGAAAAACTAAAGGAAACCTAACACTATCTAACTATATACAATGGCGGCGGGCAAGTCCAGAGGCTCACGCTGTGGTGTCCCGGGCCAGGGCATCATCGAACTCCATGTCTATTTGCCGGAGGCTGGCCTCTGTCCTGGCCCGAGGTCTCGCAGGGAGGCACTCATGGCCTGTTCCAACTCTCTGCGAGTTGCCTGGAGGCACTCTGCCCGCCTCAAAGCCCGAGGCGGGCAGAGTGCAGAACTCTGCCCTGACCATGGTGAGCCGTGCCTCTTCCGTCCGCTGCCGCTCTGCACCTATTTGCTGGCCCAACCGGTGCCACATGGAAGACACTCCCATTCCTGGGTCCTCCTTCCCTCTGGCCAATGCCTGCCCCTCCGATGTTGATGGCCCGAGCAATCATTGCTCCCACCTAGAGCCTGCTCCTGCTGCTGCTGTCCATGTGCCGTGTCTGATGGTGCCTGCACATCCTCCATCAGCTGATCTCCAGTTGTGGTGTCCACCCCTGCTGGGCCGCCGACTCCCGACTGTGGCAGGGATGTGAGCTCCACCAAGCTGGCTGTGTTGGTCGGGCCAGGTCCACAGGGGGCCCTGGTGGAATCTGGGCCTGAAGACGGTGTGGAGAACGACTGGCGCATAGTCCCCACAGAGGAGGAGAGGTCCGCCAGAGTGCGCGACACATGTAGGGACCCACCAACCAGGGCCCCTCCCAGCAGTGCCACATCACGACGCTGCTCTCCATGATGGCATGTGTTCTCCGCCCAGGAATAATGCACGTCATCATGAATGACACGCGTGCGCAACGCGACACCAACCAGGACGGAGCCCATACATTCGTGGGACCCCTCGTCCGCAGGTAGTGGAGAGGCAGATGACATGGCACTCTCCCCTACCTGCGGACGGGCCTGGGATGGGGCCTCCCTGCTGGTGCATGGTGGTGCAGTCACAGGGTCAGGGACAGCGACATGCACAGGCCCCTCCGTGGTGATCTGTGCTGCCTCCTGACCCTGGACTGCACCACTTGCACCAGTGCTACTACCCCCACCAGGCCCCATGTGCGGCTCAGTAGCGGGCTCCTCCTCCTCTGTGGAGACCACCAACCTGGATGTCTCCACACCGTCTTCCTCCATTGGAAGCCCCTGTGGGGGCTCACCCGGCCCTTCCGCCACAGCCGTTGTGGCAGACGCAGCACCAACCCCCTCGCTCCCATATGATGGTAATTCCTGGGAGGGTGGCTGGGCCTTGCGTCGCCGCCCAGTGGAGGCATCCCGGCTGCTTGGCTTCACAGCGCCGTCTCCGCCCTCTTCTTCACTTAACGCTGCGTAGAGGGAGACATAGAACACTGTCAAATGTCACTTCCATCCTGTCATTCCACAACACATGGGTGAATGCACACAACACACATGCAGAAACAGTCCTGGCGGCTGCAATGAACATCAACATCCATATAGAAGGGCCCCTGTAAACCAAGATGTTGCCTTCAAAGTCACATGCATTCATGGCGTTTCAAAGTCACACACACACTTCTCAGGCACACACATACACATGTGCACCATACATGTACATGACATCAGAACCCATTCCTCACCCCCCCTTCATGTCCAGGAACAACGACAGCCATGCTTTCATGTGTGCATTCCACATAGAGCTCCCCATGTTGCATTAAAACACATGCACCAACCATGTGGTTCACACATAACTGGTCTCACATGCATGACCATGATGTCCCTGCACACACACATCCATACATGGCCTATGTCACACATACAGGCAAGCATCAGACTACCAGCACACTGCAACATGCCCTGTCTCACACAGCAATGCTTGGCCACTTACCGCTCAACTCCAGACGGGTCTGCCTCCGAAGGATCTGGGCGTGGAGCACTGGGCCTACGCTTTCCAGGACCCTCATCTGGATGTTACTCATGCGTGCCCGGCCCCCCTCCGCGAGGCGCGGGGCCTTGTGGAGGGTCCTGGACCTGAAGTCCTCCCAGCGCTTCTTGACGTGCTTGATGTTGCAGGTTGCCACCCCCTCCGCGTTGATGGCAACCACTACGTCGTCCCAGATCCTCTCCCGTCCTTCCTTGTTGGCGCGTGATGTTCCGAAGAGGGCATCATAATGCCCCAGGACATGCTCCACCAGGACACCAACTTCGGTGGCAGTGAAGCTGGTGGCCCTCTGCCTCTCTGGCTGGGGGTTCCAGTGGTGCCAGATGGAGATGTGCCCAACATGGCAACCCCAGAGGCAGGAGTGAATGGCCTTCAGTGCAGGAGCGTGGTCTTCCGTGTGTGTATGCGTGGCCAGCTTGATACGGAGTGATTTGGCACATGAAAAAATTGCACGTCAGTGTGTAATTCGAGGAAAGGCCCTTAGCGCGTAGCGGGTCAGCACACGTACGCGATTTCATTGGACCAAAGGCCCTTAGCGCGTTAGCGCGTCGGTGACATATAGCGCACGGGCGTTACCCTTTTGCGTGTAAAACTTTATGCGAACCCCAGGAATACACGTACCCCACTTGCACAGGGCCCTTTCGTGTGTAAAACTTCATGCGAACCCCAGGAATACAGTACCTGACTCGCACATGGCCCTTTCGCGTGTAAAACTTCACGCGAACCCCAGGAATACACGTACCCCCCTCGCACAGGCCCTTTCGCATGTGAAATTTCCTGCGCACCCCCGTAATACACGTACCCTCCTGAAATCGCATGTGAGACTTCCCGCGAACCCCAGTTATACACGTACCCCACTCGCACAGCCACTTTCGCGTGTGAAACTTCACGCGAACCCCGTAATACACATACCCTGCTCCAATCGTGTGTGAAACTTCCCGTGAACCCCAGTAATACACGTACCCTGCTCGCACAGGCCCTATCGCGTGTGAAACTTCCCGCGAACCCCAGTTATACACATGCCCCATTCGAGTGTGAAACTTCCCACAAACCCCCGTAATACACGTACCCTGCTCCAATCGCGTGTGAGACTTCCCGCGAACCCCCGTAATACACGTACCCTGCTCCAATCGCATGTGAAACTTCCCACGAACACCAGTTATACACATACCCCACTCGCACAGGCCCTTTCGCGTGTGAAACTTCCTGTGAACCCCGTAATACACGTACCCTGCTCCAATCGCGTGTGAAACTTCACGCGAACCCCAGTTATACACGTACCCCACTCGCACAGGCCCTTTCGCGTGTGAAACTTCACGTGAACCCCAGTAATACACGTTACCCACTTGGCGTTTGCTGTTTGGCAGCCCTGTAAACTGGTCCAGGGTTAGCGCAGCCCTTTGCGATGGATTGGGGATTTTGATGGCTTTTCCTTGCGCAAGGGCGTTCTTGGGGACGTAACTGGCGCTGCTGCAGGTTCGCTGCGCCACTCTGCGCCACGGCTGGTTTTGGAGGCTAAAATCCATGAATACGCTGTGCGCGGAAATCGATTTTAGTGCACGCGGCTGGCGCAGACATTCGCACGCGCACACTGTGCGGCAGCCGCGTGCGCCACTTGTGCGCAAAATTCTATGAATTACCCCGTTAGTGTTTTACGCAGTCCATTCTAAGATAACTGTAAAAGCCATTCTGACAGCTTGACAGTCAATTCCGTTTTTTCTCTTCTGTTTGCTGGGGGAAAGTGGGATTGATATTTTGTGTGCATTCTGCCATTCCTGAATACCTGCTCTCTCCTCCTCTCTCTTTTCATTGCCTATTGGGGGTTGAGGTGTGTGCAGGGGGAACCTTTCACCAGAGTGCTATCTGATCTGAACACACACACACACACACAAAAGTATTATTTCTGTGCTGAATTGTTTTGCTTACCATTACTCCTTGTGTGTTAAAGAGATTATTTAGTGTTACATCACCCCATTGGTGATTATTGTATACCCATTAAAACATAGTGGGCCTCATTAGGACCTTGGCGGAGGACCATGGCGCTATTAGCACCATGGTCCATGGCGCTAAGTTACCAACTCCGCCATGGTGGTTGGCGGACTTACCGCCCCATTCCGACCTTGGCGGGGCGGTAAGTCCCCAATCCCCATTTACCCTTCCCCATTCCCATTTTTGCCCCATAGGGCATAATGGGAGTGGGGAAGGCGTTAATTACGCCACCGTAAATTACGGTGGCGTAATTAACAACAAGGTCCCTTAGCGCCATGGATTTTAACACCTGCTAAAAGCAGGTGTTAAATCCGCCATGGCGCTAAGGGAACTCGTACTCAGGCGGTAAGGGTCGGCGATGTTTATGCCGGCGTAAACCCCTTACCGCCTGGGTCCTAATGAGGCCCAGTGTGATTAAATTGTAAACACATGAATAAATGTAACGCTCACCTAACTCCCACGGAGGCGCTGGCCTGGTTCACGCTGCTGTGACCTCTTTTAAGGTGATGCGCAGGGTTCGGAAGACGGACTGGTCCGGGCCCCCAAATCTGGCTTGTCTGGCTCGCAGAAGTATCCTTCTGTAGGCGAAAATAGGGGATTAACTGTCTGCGGGGTAATGCAATCGGCCTCCCACTGTCCCCTCTCACCCTCCTCGAAACCCTTCTGTGATTCCTCGTAGGGTCTCACCTTAGGGTCTGGAAGGACGAGCTCTCCATCCTGCTTCTGATGCAGGGGCGCGTTGGTATCCAGTTACTTCACTGGATTTTCGGATTGGTGAGAACCAAACTTGCTTGGCTTCCAGGTAAGTTTTTTTGATAAGAGGTTCCCCTTGTGTCCATGCATTAATGTACTATTGCTAGTGTCTTTTTCCCCATAGGGGCCGGGGTACGGAATGCCGGAGAACAGGCACCGACCCGAGATGAGAGGTGAAATCCTTGTAGAAATCAGGTAAAACTTTAATGAGTGTTTTTTGGTAATGTCTTTTCATTCGCTCATTAACGCTGATGTCTCTTTTTCCCCTTAGGGGCCGGGGTCCGGAAATGCCAGGATGCGGCGCGGACCCAAAATGGAGAGGGAATGAATCAACAGGTAAGTCTTAACATGGAGATTTAGCTTTCCTTATTCCCTTCTCTCTCTCACCTTTTGTCTGGTCTTTTTCTCCCTAGGCGCTGGGGCGTGACTGCGAATCCAGATGATCGCTGCTGAACATGGAGGCGCCCTGTAAAGGTGAGTGGAATGCGGTGCTGCAGCGATCGACGCAATGAGCTTTTAAATAAAAGTCTTCCTTTTCAGGATTGTCGGCGAGATGTCTCCGGGATGCGGTTTTAGCAGGTAAGGACTTTTCCTTCTTCTGTTCTCTTCTTCTCTTCCTTTGCAGGTGATCCAGGATGCTGGCAGGTGTGGCAGAAGTCAGGATGCAGGAGCAGACACGGTGAGCGTCCAGCTGCTAGATGCAGAACAACGCGAAGCACGTGTGGCTGTTCGGGTGGGGTTTAAATAGCCTTGGAAGAAGTTCCAGGTATGTATCCTTCCTCCAATCAGGTATGTATCCTTCCCCGACCACGCCCGGATGATAAATTAGTCCCACAGGTAAAGTAGTTCCTTTCAGGCCTCAAGGAGGCCGGGATCCTGCAGCATGGTCTGCATCAGGTAAGTGCACCCAAGCACTCCCATAATGAGCCTGGCGCCTATGGCGCTAGGACTGATGTCTTTTATGAGCCTGGCACCATAGGCGCCAGGACACTGTCCAAAGGGCCCCTATATGGGGTTGCTGGGTCCTTCCTTGGGGACTGGATGTCCGCTTTCGGGGACGCAGGGCTTGAACCGGCTCCCTGGGAGCGGGCATCATGACAGCACTCCCCCCCAAGGCCCCTCCCAAGGTTGTTCCCTCCGGGGGTTTTGGTTTGTCTGGGAAGAGTTGGTGGAATTTCCTGACTAATCGAGGTGCATGCACATGGTCGCTGGGTTCCCACGACCTCTCATGAGGTCCGTACCCCTTCCAATCAATTAGGTAGAACAGTTTTGACCTAAACATTTTTGAGTCTAAAATGTTCTTCACTTTGAATTCGGGCTCCCCATCTATTAGAATAGGTTCTGGAGGTTTGAGTAGTTGGGTTCCGGGTACCACTGGTTTCAGAAGTGACACATGAAAAACAGGGTGAATTCGCATACTAGCTGGTAAATCAAGTTTAACAGCCACTGGGTTAATTATTGCCGTAATAGAATAAGGTCTCAGATATTTTGGGTTAAAAATTTGAGGCCCTTTGAGTGGTAAATGTCTGGTAGCTGACCACACTTGATCCCCAATCTGATACGGAGGTGCTTCACTCCGATGTAGATCAACATTCTCCTTGTATTTTCTCTTGGCTTGTTGTAAATGCGTAGTTGCTTCTTTAAAGGCTTGGGTAATTGTAGAATGCAGATGTTCTACTTCAGGCATTCCGAGGTTCTGAGGTGAGTCAAGGTTTGAGGTTCGAGGGTGATGCCCAAACAAAGTATAAAACGGACTGTGGCCAGTTCCAGAGTGTACCGAATTATTATATGCGTATTCGGCTATCCAAAGAATGTCTTTCCAGTTGCTTTCAGATTGCTGTAACATACACCGCAATTACTGCTCAAGGGTCTGATTTGTCCTCTCGATCTGACCATCGGTCTGAGGGTGGTGACTGGTCGATAATCTTACGTCGATCTACGCCATTTGACAACATTTGCGCCAGAAGTGGGAAATGAATTGGCTTCCCCGGTCAGAGATTAGTATAGATGGGAATCCATGTAGCCGAACAATATTTTCGAGGAATTCTTTGGCTAGGACAGAAGCTGAAGGTAAACCTTTCAAAGGAATAAAGTGGGCCATTTCGGAAAACAAATCCACAATTACCAGAATAGTATTGTACCCCGAACAAGGAGGCAGGTCCGTAATAAAATCCATTGATAGGGTGTGCCAGGGTGCTGGCGGTATGTCTAGAGGTTGAAGGAGACCGGCTTGTCTTTTCTTTTGACTTTTATTTTGGGCGCAAACACCACAGGACATCACAAAAGATTTAACATCTTTTCGCCAAGAGGGCCACCAAAATTGTCGTTTCACCTTTTCCTCTGTCTTGGCAATACCGGGGTGTCCTTCTATTAATGTATCATGATAACCGGAAATAACTAGTTCGTGTAATTCCTTATGTGGCAGGAATAAGCGTCCTTGGAAATAAGGTAAACCATTATCTATGGTAAAGTCTGATCCCTTTTGTATCCAATCCTGTAAGGTTGTAGGGTCCAGGAGTTGTTTCACTCTGGCTTGAATGTCTTCAAGCGTCTGTAACGAAGTCATGCCTAGAATCCTCTGTTCGGGAATTATTAGTACTGGTTCTAATTTTGTATCAGATTCTCCCATTCCAATTCGGGATAAGGCGTCTGCTTTGCCATTCTTGCAGCCAGGTCGATAGGTAATCACGAAATCAAATTCAGCGAAAAACAAAGCCCATCGGAGCTGCCGTGATGACTGAGCCTTGGCGGTTTTCAAGTACTGTAAATTCCGGTGATCAGTGATCACTGTGATGGTATGTCGAGCGCCAAGCAGATAATGCCGCTAGGCTTTAAAAGCGGACTTAATGGCTAACAGTTCTTTGTCCGTGATTGCATAATTAACCTCGGGTGCCGAGAATTTTCTAGACCAAAATGCTACGGGATGCAGTTGGTTGGTTTCGGGATCTCTTTGGGACAGGACAGCTCCCATGGCTAGGCTGGATGCGTCAGTCTCGACGACATAAGGGAGATCTGGACGCGGGTGTTTCAATATAGGTGCGGAGGTAAACTTAGCTTTTAAATCCTGAAAGGCCTGCTCGGCTTCTTCAGACCATTCAAAACATTTATTTTTCCTCAAGAGTGCAGTAATGGGTTGTACCACGCGTGAAAATTCCGGGATAAACCTGTGGTAGAAATTGGCAAAGTCGAGCATGCTTTGAACCCCTTTTACAGAGCTAGGTGATGGCCATTTGAGGATGGCATCCACTTTTCTTGAGTCCATTCGGACTCCTTTGGGTGTCAGGATGAAACCTAGAAACTCGACTTCTGTGGTATGGAAAACACATTTCTCCAATTTAGCAAATAGTTTGTGTTGGCGCAGTTTTTCAAGTACTGCCCTGACGTGTTTTCTGTGATCAGATTCCGAAGAGGAGTACACCAGAATGTCATCGATATATACGACAACACAAACATCGATGAGTTCCCGAAGGACATTATTCATGAAGTATTGGAAGGCAGCCGGCGCGTTACACAATCAGAAAGGCATCACCTGGTACTCGAATAATCCGTATTTAGTACGGAAGGCAGTTTTCCATTCGTCGCCTTCTTTAACTCATACCAGATGATAAGCCCCCCGGAGATCTAACTTGGTGTATATGCAAGCGTCCTTCACCTGGTCAAGGAGTTCAGGGATCAGAGGCAGAGGATAACGGTTTTTAACCGTTATCTGGTTCAATGTGCGGTAATCGATACATGTTCTAAGGTCGCCTTCTTTTTTGGGCACGAAGAATATAGCCGAGGATGCCGGGGACTTTGACGGGCGAATAAAACCATTAGCTAGGTATTGGTCCAAATATTGTCTCAAATGCAGATTCTCAGGTTCGGTAAGGACATAAATCCTGCTACAAGGGGGTTGTGCACCGGGCACCAGATCGATTTGGCAATCGTACGATCTGTGAGGAGGTAACGTGTTGGCCTGTTCCTTTTGGAAGACGTCCTGAAAGTCTTGGTATTCCGGAGGTAGTTGCATGGAGGCAGAGGTTACAGATGCTAGATTAAACTTCAGGTTTTCTGGGTAGCAGGTCTGTGTACAATCCGGGAAATTTATTCTCTTAGCTCGCCAATCAATTCGAGGATTATGTGTCTCTAACCAAGGGATTCCAAGAATAACCTGAAACTGTAGAGCCTTGATTACATCAAACACAACACCCTCCCGATAGCCGTCGGGACCAATAAGAGTCACCTCAGTAGTGGAATGCGTTACCGGTCCAGAGGCAATTTCAGTTCCATCGACTGTGGTGATGACATCTTTGCTGGTTTTAGGACGGAGAGGGAGGTTAATCCTAGAGACCAATTCACGATCCACAGAGTTTCCAATAGCCCCACTATCGATGTATGCCTTTATTGCATGCAACCTCTTAGGCTGTTCTGGATCTACGAGAACCATTGGCACAATGAAATGCAAGGTCTGAGAGTTAGTTTTCAAGCTCGGCAAGCGGACCCCTACACTTGTCGGGCGGAGTAGTTTCCCGAAACAGAGTCTTCATGGTTTTTATCAGCGGCTCTTACCGCCTTTCGGGGCGGTTTTGCCAGGCAATCTCGTAGAAAGTGTCCAGAATTCCCACAATAAAGACATAATTTTAACTGCCGCCTCCTTTCACGTTCCTTTTGAGTTAAGGGTCCTTTAACCCCTCCAATTTGCATAGGCTCAGAGACATCAACTCCCTTGGGATTAGCATGTGTCTTGACCAACACCCGGGTCTCAAACCTGGACCGATCTGCTTTTCTGTTTTGAAGTCTGTGATCCAATTGGACCACTAAGTCTATATACTCTGTGCATTCTTGGGGCGGATTTACAACTTGGGCCAAGACATCTTTAAGTTCTCCGCGTAGGCCTCGATAAAACAACGTGACTCTTTTATCCTCTGGCCATCCCGTTTCCACAATTAGTCTATTAAAGGTTGCAATATAGGATAGGAGGTCCTGATTGCCCTGTCTCAGGGATAGAAGTTCGTCATCCAGAGCCTGCCCCTGAGAGTGTCGAGCAAATAACCTTTCCATGCTTGCTTGAAACCTTTGAAAATCACTGAGAATCGGGTCATCTTGAGAAACCAGTGGAACTGACCAATCGGCAGCGCAGCGGCTGAGATATGACAATACAAAGGCTACCTTGGTCTGATCATTAGGGAAGGCCCCAGGTCTGCATAGGAAGTGCAAACGACACTGATTCATGAATACGGCGAATCGTTTGGGGTCCCCAACAAAGCGTTCGGGTGGGGCCAGCGGCATGTTTCCAGGTAGATTAATCTGCACAGGGTTACTGGAAACCACAGGAGCGGGGTTCCCTCCGGAACCGGGTAGAGGAGTTTGCCCAGCTTGACCTTGCAAAAGCTGTCTGGCCAGGTCATCAGTTCTTTCCTTTGATATTATTAATTCCCTCCTGAGGGCATTAGTCTCTTGACGAGCGGCATGTACTTCGGCCCGTAATTCCTCCAGTAAATGGGCCAACTGATCAGTCTCAGAACTTTCCATAGCGCCTGGGTGGGAATTTGTAGGAAGGCTTTGCGTTCTGTAACGCTCACCTGACTCCCACGGAGGCGCTGGCCTGGTTCGCGCTGCTGTGACCTCTTCTAAGGTGATGCGCAGGGTTCGGAAGACGGACTGGACCGGGCCCCCAAATCTGGCTTGTCTGGCTCGCAGAAGTATCCTTCTGTAGGCGAAAATAGGGGATTAACTGTCTGCGGGGTAATGCAATCGGCCTCCCACTGTCCCCTCTCACCCTCCTTGAAACCCTTCTGTGATTCCTCGTCGCGTCTCACCTTAGGGTCTGGAAGGACGAGCTCTCCATCCTGCTTCTGATGCAGGGGCGCGTTGGTATCCAGTTACTTCACTGGATTTTCGGATTGGTGAGAACCAAAATTGCTTGGCTTCCAGGTAAGTTTTTTTGATAAGAGGTTCCCCTTGTGTCCATGCATTAATGTACTAATGCTAGTGTCTTTTTCCCCATAGGGGCCGGGGTACGGAATGCCGGAGAACAGGCACCGACCCGAGATGAGAGGTGAAATCCTTGTAGAAATCAGGTAAGTCTTTAATGAGCGTTTTTTGGTAATGTCTTTTCATTCGCTCATTAACGCTAATGTCTCTTTTTCCCCTTAGGGGCCGGGGTCCGGAAATGCCAGGATGCGGCGCGGACCCGAAATGGAGAGGGAATGAATCAACAGGTAAGTCTTAACATGGAGATTAAGCTTTCCTTATTCCCTTCTCTCTCTCACCTTATGTTCTGGTCTTTTTCTCCCTAGGCGCTGGGGCGTGACTGCGAATCCGGATGATCGCTGCTGAACATGGAGGCGCCCTGTAAAGGTGAGTGGAATGCGGCACTGCAGCGATCGACGCAATGAGCTTTTAAATAAAAGTCTTCCTTTTCAGGATTGTCGGCGAGATGTCTCCGGGATGCGGTTTTAGCAGGTAAGGACTTTTCCTTCTTCTGTTCTCTTCTTCTCTTCCTTTGCAGGTGATCCAGGATGCAGGCAGGCGTGGCAGAAGTCAGGATGCAGGAGCAGACACGGTGAGCGTCCAGCTGCTAGATGCAGAACAACGCGAAGCACGTGTGGCTGTTCGGGAGGGGTTTAAATAGCCTTGGAAGAAGTTCCAGGTATGTATCCTTCCTCCAATCAGGTATGTATCCTTCCCCGACCACGCCGGATGGTAAATTAGTCCCACAGGTAAAGTAGTTCCTTTCAGGCCTCAAGGAGGCCGGGATCCTGCAGCATGGTCTGCATCAGGTATGTGCACCCAAGCACTCCCATAATGAGCCTGGCGCCTATGGCGCCAGGACTGATGTCTTTTATGAGCCTGGTGCCATAGGCACCAGGACACTGTCCAAAGGGCCCCTATATGGGGTTGCTGGGTCCTTCCTTGGGGACTGGATGTCCGCTTTTGGGGACGCAGGGCTTGAACCGGCTCCCCGGGAGCCGGCATCATGACAATAAATATTTTAACTTTGTAAACCAGCTTGATTCCTGGTTCAGTGTGACCGGGGGTTGGGGGGGGTTCCAGGAGATGCGCATGATATGAGTGGTATATCGTTCAGAATAAAGAACTTTTAGACAAAAATAAATAAGGATTTCAGTTGTGCATTATATGCTAGGCGTTGACTTGGGTATGTGCCGGATTGAAATCACTTACAGCATCTGTAGGCATGTTACTTCTTTCAATATTCACGTCATTGTTTGTGAGTAGGAGAGGACAGCACAATCAGCAATTTGCACACCTTCAATGGGAAAGAGCTGCTCCAACAACAAAAGTTTGATTCTCTGCATGGCCCACTAAGATCTCTGAAATGGGAAGAAAGTATGATATAAAAGTTGGTAGTAATAATTGGGAACTGCAACACCTGTTTCCAAGCGCTTTGAAATGGGATTTCCATAAGATTGAGCTATGAATAACACCAATTATTTTTATTTAGGTGCTACTTCCACTTGCAGACTTTTTATCAAAACAAAAGTAACACTTTTTGCTTTCCAGCTGGAACCCTCTGCATTCTCCTCATTATAAAATGTCTAATACCCATTGGCAAACGATACAAATCACAAGATAAATAGATACATAAATACATCTTGTGACAGCACCTACATGGGTCCTGTCACTTTTCCTTTTCCACAATATTACCACGGGCTAGGCTAGACACCAGTAGGCTTTGTACTGCTTCAGACACACACCATGTTCTTGTTACACTGGAAATTATGCATTGGGCATTGGAAAGGCTGCACAATAAAATCAGACACAATAATAGCCACCACACGTTTTCAACTTTCTGCACTTAGGTTTTTTTATATTCATCCATCAGAGCAAAATGCACATGTAGACAATCAATCTCAAAACTGATACAGTGGTGAGCATAGAAACCATGGAAACAAATATTGGCAATGAACACGTGAAAAAAGAAACCTTGTACTGTGGTTCAGCAAAGCCCTTAGACTCCAGCTAGTGGCTGGCTTTGAAAGCAAATGCATTATAGATGCAGCTTCAGTTTTAATTCCCACTGCCCTTTTCCCTTGCTGAGTTAGTGACAGGATTGTGATCATTAGACTGAGATTGGGACCTGTTCTGCATGAAAGATGTCCCAGCTAACACTTTGGTTCCCAGCTACTTTGTTAATCCCTTGGTACCAAAAGGGTTAAAAAAAGGTTCTGCCAACCGTGTCTAGACTGACACTTTGCCAACTGAAATACCCTGCAGAAGGGATCGTAATTGGTTAATTGATTGATTTGATTGGTGCCCGATTTATATTTACACAAGACTAGACTGTTCGCTTTCACCGGCTCCCATGTCAGATCAGTGTCTCTGCCGGCTCTTCCCTTGGCTCCACACGGCCTTCCGATCTCCGTTTGGCAGTAACCCCGGTCTTCACTGTGGCCTTCAGAGATACAGCTCTGCAGCGGTCCCCATCCTTTTCCCAAGCCCCGGATATTTGCAGAACCTATGAGAATCAGCAAGGCACAGAAAGCACCCATAAGCCCTCTCTCTCTTTAGGAAAGCTCCCATGTAGCCATAAACAGCAAGTCCAGCCGACCAGGACCCAGAAAACCCCTAGCTGATCAGCAAGAAGAAGCCCCTCCCACCACCTTTCACTTCCTTTTAACCTGTTTCGGTGAGCCCTGTCCCTTACGCTATACTCCACGATGTTCCCTTTACCATTTACCAACCTCTATCACCTCGGCTGTCACCACCCCTCACAAGGTCACTCCCAATGTCCCCACATGCCAGACTCTTCGAGAATATTCTAGCACCTTCCTGGACCCATCTTGTGTAATTTTTCAGCCAACCCTAAGTGACCTTTGGACAGCGTTTGGCACATCTCCCGATAATGTAACATATTCCTTCCTTCCTCTTTTCCATTCAGAACAATGAGCATTTATCTTCAAGGCCCTTTTCTGCAGCTTCACAGCACAAGCTCTGAATCTTACATGCAAATGTTGCTTTCACTCTTCACTCTATTCTCTGAAACTGGCAAACCACAGCCAGTGTATTTGTTCATGCACCTGCCATGGTAGCCACAGAAACCACCACTATATTAGCTGTTAGCAGCCCAAAATCACCCCCTTTCAGATCCTAATGCTACATGCATTGCACTACACAGCATGTGCCACAATGTCAGCTTGCTACAACGTTAGTATTGTCATTAAGGCTTACAGACTGTAACCTAGCTCCATCACACACAGCACATAACATGTGCAGCACACATTCCTTAGCACATAGCCCCACATTATTTATTTATTTATTTAATTTATTTTTTTATAACACGCCTAATATCATACCTGAGTTTGGTTTCTAAGTACCGATCTGGCATTCGAACTTTGGTTGCTCTGCATAGTCTTGCTTCCAAGAGAAGCGCCTTGCCCCTGTGCTATCCTCTGTTCACGTTCTTAAATATCCCCTCTTTCTGCTGAGGAAACTGATCAAACATGGGTACTCTACCGAACAATCCTTTTGACTAGAATTCATGTATCCCATGCAACACATTTTCCATGTCATCAAACCATTTGAACTTTGTGAGTGAGTACTTTGCTTATTATCAAAATGTAAACAATTGCATCAAATAAAACCTTTGGCAAAGATTGTCCATAGTTTAAAGGAAGAACACAGCAAAACAATGAGAATAGAGACAAAAGATAGTATGAGAATAGAGCTAAAGAATAGAAACAAAGTAGTAACCAAAAATTAGAAATCATCCAACATGGTTGCTGTTGGTACTCTTATTGAAAGGAGGTTTGCCTGGCATTTCGGTGCTGGACTGCCCTTCTGGGTGGGACAAAGACTGATATGCAAATGGTTATTCCTCCTTTGTGAAAAGTACAGTGAGCTAAAAGTGATGGTTGCAGACTCTCAAAGTGGGAAAAAACCACAGAACAAATTATCATGTCATGTTCTTTCTACAGAGGGGTGCCTGCTACCTTTTTTTTATTTTGCAAGGGACTTGTTGGTCACTCTAGGATACCTGGGGGAACCCAGACGTGGACCCCTTGCTCACTGTGCTCACATAGGCACAACTCCACCTCACTGATGAGCCCCAACAAGCTGAAACACGTGTCTGGGGTTTCTGTTGGTACTCTTGTTCAAAGGAGGTTTGCCGGCATTTCGGTGGAGGACTGCTTTTGCGGCCGGGACAAAGACTAATATGCAAATGGTTATTCCTCCTTTGAGAAAAGTATAATGAGCTAAAAGCGATGCCTGCGGACTCTCAAAGTGGGAAAAACACACAAAACAGGTTATCATGTCAAGTTCTTTCTAGAGAGTGGCACCTGATACCTTTCTAGAAATGGGTGCCTGTTACCTTTTTTTAATTTTGCAAGAAACTTGGAGTTGGTCACTCTAAATTACCTGGGGAAACCCAGACGTGGACCCCTTGCTCACTGTGCTCACAGATGCACAGCTCCTCCTCACTGATGGGGCCCAACAAGGCTGAAACATGTGTCTGGGGTTGCGGTTGGTACTCTTGTTCAAAGGAGGTTTTCCTGGCAGTTCAGGGCTGGACTACCCTTCTGGGTGGGACAAAGACTGATATGCAAATGGTTATTCCTCCTTTGTGAAAAGTACAGTGAGCTAAAAGCAATGGCTGCGGACTGTCAAAGTGGGAAAAAAACACAGAACAGGTTATCATGCTATGTCCTTTCCCGAGAGGGGTGCCTGCTCCCTTTTTTGTATCATCCAGAATGTATTCAGCATCTTTGGGCTTTGGTGGTGGCATCTTTCATCACAAGGCCTAATGCTGGCCCCGGCTTGAATACAATTTGTATGTTTGCCAGAGAGGCCTGTCTCCATGTCACTAAGTACATTACAACAAAATTGCACAGTGCAGTCTCATCATATGGTCTTCTCCTGTATGTCCACCAGGTTTCTTCCATCTGCCAGACTCCTCCTCTTTTGGTCACGAAGACTCCACCTTGCTCCGTCCTGAGGCCTCCTCCATGGACATCTGGCTCCAGGGACCCATTTTTGGAGGAAAACAAATGAAACATTCTAAACCAGAAGAGACAAACAGTTTAAGTACCAAGCAACGCTAAAACTGAGACGCTGTGCAGGGTGCACCGGTGCAGGGACAGGGCAGGAGGACATTTACAAACTACTTAGTGGTACTGACGGCAGAAGACAGGATAGGTGGGTTGGGTGATTTGTTTGGATAGAGGGTGGATGCGTTTGGTGGCTTGTTCCATCGCTAGCAGTTAGAGTTTGAGACACATTTTGAAGAGTTCCACAAAAGAGATGGCTTTGATGGCTGGGGGCAGCATTTCAGTCTAGTGGGCCAAGTAGGGAAACAGAGTAGAAGTAGGAGGAGGTGGCACAATGGGACAGGTAACTGATAGATTGAGGAGTGCAAAGTTTGAGATGAATTGTACAGTCAGACGCAGTCAAGTGATGCAGCTGGGTGCAAGGTCATGGATTGATTTATGGATGTTGAGCTGCAGGAATCTAATGAGAGAACAAATTTGCATGGAGAGCTACCAAAAATGGTGACAATTAGTAGAGGTGGAAGAGGATCAGGGTAGGTTGAAAAGGGTCCATGGTGCAAAGTTGAGGCTTTTGTTGGAGGTAGTGTGCTCTAGCACCTTCAAGCGTCTCTTGTGCTAAATGGAAATACCAGTAAAGATCTCAAACCAAATAACCAAACAGACACAGAAAGTATGGCAAAATACTACTTTATTCTCAGTTCAATAAAGCAGAGAGAACTGATGAACAACAGACTGCTGCTCGCACACTCACACAGAGACTTGTATTATACAGAGTTTATATACCGCAATATGCGTCATCTTTGACGTCATCCTATGTGGCAAAATGTAAAACCTATTGAAGGGAAGGATTGGCTAGGGGAACTTATGTACCTATTGCATATATAAAGGACTTATTGCTTCATTTGCTACCCCTTATCTGTAGGGCACACCTCGATCGACCTCTAAATACCTATAATACTGATTATAGCAGAGAAAAGGGCAACAGATTGGTCTGTGCAACATTGTATAGCACGTTGCCCCATAGACCCTCTGATTGGTTGGCATTCTCACCAAACCTTGGACTTGTGCTTGTTAGCAGCACATAAGAAAAATGAAACCCAGGTTCTCGAGTCACGTCAGATTCCTCCCCACTTTCCCAATTAGTCCATCATGTCTCGTCAGTCCAACTATAAGCCAATGTTTCCCATCTGTAGTTGACCTTGTAACCTGCTCTCTGTTCTGGGACATTCGAGGGAGTGTAAGCACATCACTATCTTCATCCGGAGCTTAATGAACAGCCCTTGTTTTCTACTTCTGAATCACGTGGGAGGAGACTGCAAATTTGTCCTTTTCAACCACCTATTTACTGCTATTTAATGCTATGATACTGGGGGCCCGATTCTTAACTTGGTGCAGTGAGCGTGCTTAAGAGTACGATTGACTGCGCCAAATTGGGATGCCCAGGCTCCACCAATATTCTCAAGTGGGCCTGGGCATCCTCGTGGTGCACGACAGTGCACCTTCAGGATTGCGCCTGTTTTGGTCATAACGGACACAATCTTGAAATCTTGGCAGCATTTTTGTAAAATAACAACATATTGGTTATTCTACAAAAATGCTGCAGAGAATGCAGAAGTAAGCAGCTTCAACGTTGCTTCAACGTTGCAGACCCCGTGTAGTGTATATGAACACCTTCATATACACCAAAGCAAGCAGCTTGAAGGTTGTATTCTGCAACGTTGAAGCTGCTTACTTTGGTGTGTATGAAAGTGTTCATATGCACCACAGGTGTATATGAAAGTGTTCATATACACCCTGCACTGGCACCGGCTTCTTGTGGCACTCCTCCAGTTTAACGGCATCAAAATGGTACCGTATATGTGCGCTATTTTAGTGCACATATTAAAATGGAGGAGTGCCACAAGAATACCCTTCAAAACTGCCAGGTTACGAATGTGGCGGTTGCTAGGTTGGTTTCCCACCCATCCTAGAAACCGCCACATGTGTTCCGAAAGTGGGTCATTCCTACGACTTCGGAAGAATTCACCACCTTCAGAATAGGTCTTAAGTACCGAAAAGGTTGTTAACCCTTTTAATGACCTTTTCGGTTCTTAAAACCAGTATGGGAAACGGCGCCTGGGTGTTCTTGCTCACGCCATCTTGTATAGACCTTATTCACTGGTAATTATCCAATACTTGGCTCATGTAAATGTTTTCTTCTTTAATCTAAGAGAAATATGTCCTATGTTCATGGCTTATCCGTCTGCCTCCCTTTGTGTCTTGCAATTATTCCTTAAAATAGTATCCTTGATCCCAGGCCAACGTAGACTCCTCTTTATTCTGTACACAAAGCTATTTCTCCAACGTCTCCTGACTCTGCATCCCTGGTCTGTTTCTGAGGTAGCTGTATTGAATCTTAACAGAAGTCAAATTCCATTTTCCTATCATGGCCGCCCTATCACTTTATATTTTCATCTGTAGCAAGCTTGTATATGTCTCATCTACCTTGTGTTACTGTGTATTTACACTTATTGGTCAGCAAGTCATTTTATACTCTTTGTATATATGATTACTTTATCATTTTGTACATGTGTCTCTTGTTACTGCAATTACATTGTCACTCTTAAGTATTTTCATATTGTTTCTGTATGTCCTAGTATATCTTCTTCATGACATCACTCTGCCCTCATCAGATTTCACTCAGCGCTACATGATATCCAATGGTGCGTGCTGACATCCTTCCACTCTTTCAGTACGAGGGTACATTCGGTATAGTTGCCTCAGTGCATATCGTCTCTCCTACACTCAATGTGGTACAGGGACAACACATTGGGTCCCACATAGAGCTCTTCTGCTGTTCCAGTATGATGGCGGGGAGGGGGGCGGGAGCTCGGGAAAAGACATCTGCCTGCTCCTCTGCATTAGCATAAGAGTAGAGGGGCGGGCCGAGAAGCACAGTAGTCCAGTTTGATGAGCACAAGAGTAGAGATAAATGTTTTGTTTGAGTGGTGCGTGAGATGTGAGTGGATTTTTGAAATGTTTGAAACATTGAAGCTCGCTGAGGAGGATGGATTGGAAGAGTTTCTGGTCTGCGTCAAAGAGACACACAAGCTTGAGAACTGTATGTGAGGGAGTGAGGAGGTCGGGGGTAAAGAAATGGAAGAGGGGAGAATGTTGTTGGTGTTGGAAACGGGGAGAAAGGTGACTTTCATCTTTGTACGTTTCTGCTTCTTCTCAGCGCTTAGCGGCGGTTTACTTGGTGGTGCTAGACTGTGTGAAATTGCCACTCACTGAAATAAGAGCCCACTAGTGTTTTTTTTTCATTTGGAAAGATGTACACTTTTTTCTAAAGCTCGTTCACCATAGCCTTGATGTAGACTTCAGGTGCACCAAGAACATTTGTTAGATCACTTGTGGTTTCAACAATTCCTACTATATTTCAATCCAGGAAATGAGCCATGTTCTGCACCAAAAGATGCATTTTTATTTAAATCTGTTTTGCTTCATTATAGTAGGTACACCACGCCGATCTGACAGCATGCCGCTGGTCCATCATTTAAGCCAGAATGCCCATGTTTAATTGAGCACGGCTTGCCTGCACAGCCTGTGCATTTCACTGCGGTAAACGATAGACAGAGCACAAGGCAAATGTGAAAAAATAGGTTTCTTTGAAAACTGAAATGAATCATTGTCATCGTGGCCACATGCGTTTAATGTGAATCCGATAAACGCCTATCAGGTGGCGCCACTTCCTGCATTAAAGAGCCTTTTAACATCAGAGAGCCTTTATGTACATGAACCGAGCATAGCAATCACCTCTATGAACAACACACCGCTGTCAGTGATCAGAGAACTAGCACACAAGCAGCCCCTATGCCCATTGACCCATTGATAACGCCAAGATACGCGCGCTAATAGACAGAGCAGCAAACTATAATGCACAGGGCCTGCAGCAGTCTCCACCTGAATGCTGAATCCGCCATGCACCTGGGGACGAGGCTATGCATCAGTTATCTGCACTCACAATCAGAGACAAGCAACCTGCAGAACACACAGGCTGGCAACGTGCCAATTATGTGAAGTGCAAAACGGCTTATCACGTTGAGATGCAGGGCCACCCCCTTCTGGGATGCTGAAAACGCACTTGAAGCATTAACAACTCCCTTTTGTAAAATGCGGGAGGGGGGCTTCAAATACCAATATGTAGGAAATGTGGATCAGTTTCATTAAGTGATGTTATTCTGCTGCAAGGGGAAAGGGGTCATAATGTGGAGGCACAGGAAAGAGGAAGGAATGCAGTAAGGCCCCCCCTTCACTTTGGACACTTCAAGTTAATCACCGGCTTTCTAGCAGAAAGCGCTGAGACACACACACCCACCACTGCTTCTGCCAGGACAGTGCCAGAAGACAGAAAGCGCTGAGACACACACACCCACCACTGCTTATGCCAGGACAGTGCCAGAATACAGAAAGCGCTGAAACACACACCCACCATTGCTTCTGCCAGGACAGTGCCAGAAAACAGGACAGTGCCAGAAGACAGAAAGCGCTGAGACACACACACCCACCACTGCTTCTGCCAGGACAGTGCCAGAAGACAAAAGGCGCTGAGACACACACAACCACTACTGCTTCTGTCAGGACAGTGCTAGAAGACAGATGATATGAACGACAACTAATTGGCTTCCTCTGTGTCCTTCATGACACGTGTCTCCTGTCCATTCCTCTTAACCCCAACTTCCAACTAGATGCCCCATTCGTTCAGCAGAAGTCAGTAGTGCACAGACCTAAGGCACCAAGTGGCCCTCCTAAGTTCACCAGAATTGCTGGCACTTCTTGCAAGAATATGTTCCTTCTTTAATAGTTGTTTCCTTCATTTTTAGTACGGGCTATAATGTATCACTTGCAACACCTATAAGACGAAACTATTGTATTAGAGTACAGATATGGAGAAATGGCATATGAAGAGGAACAGACTGCTTGTAGGTGTTGTTTGGTTATTTGCCCACCCATTGACTGCCCACGGCCATGCTAATTCCTAAGGCCATTCCCACCCAGTTCCTGTTCCTCTCCGCCCAAAACAACTCCTCATAGGAACTCCGTGCTATTGGATGCCCAGGTACTCTGTTTTTCTATTTTGTAGTCCTAACTTTAGCAGCCATGTACATCGTTTCCTATCATTAAACTATACTTATGTTTGTAGTGTTACACACAATCATTTGGTGAAAACGATTACATTAATTTGCCATTAAAAAGGATGACGACTCAATGATAATGTAAATTATTGGTTGAGATGAAACTTTCTGGCGAACCTCATGTGGACTATATTTCCCAAGCGAAAAAGCAATTTATGTTTAGAAAATTGAGAAGGTACTGGGAAAAGCATATGTAAATATGCACTATATTATTATTGAGTGAGTTTTAAAGTGTTCAGGTGCTTAGCAAAGAGATGGTTGATGGTTGACAACAGAGAACAAGATCAATCAGCAGCTAGTATCACCCTGGAGAGAATGTTGTAAGCCTGAGGGTGAATCTGGATCCTGGCCTTTTAGACATTGGGCCTCATTACACGCACGGTAGGTGGTAGGGGATTACCGGCACCGGTAAGGGCACAGGTGCCGGTAATCCCCTACCGCCCTACTACGAGGTCCCTCAGCGGGTCCCGTGCTTAACGTGTGGTCAGACCACACGTTAAGGAAAGGACCCGCTGCGGGACTTCAGAGCAAATAACGGTACCGCTAATAGCGGTACCGTTATTAGCTCTTTCCCCATTCCCATTGAGCCCTATGGGGGCTCGAATGGGAATGGGGAATGGTTCCCGGAATGGGAACTTACCAGTCCCGCAAAGGTCAGAATAGACCGGTAAGTCCCTATTCCGGGAACTCGGACTATGACAGCGGTAGGGGGTAGCCATGGCGCCAATAGCGCCATGGCTACCGCCTACCGTGTAATGAGGCCCATTGTCCTCCTTGTGAGGCCATGGAACCCAGCAGCACTACCGTGTCTTCCCTCTGCTCTGCACACTTGCCAGCCACTTCCTCACCCTGTCTTCTGCCTGCCTCCCCACAAAGAAGATCTGCCCCAGCCACTGAAATTGAAAGAGGACTCCTGCATCCTGGCTGCCGCTTCATTTTTGCTCATAAATCAGACTTAACTGGCTGTGTTGCCAGCAGCAGTGAGCAACAATGGTTAAGGATCCCGGTTTTATTATATTTATTTATTCATTTGTTTACCTGTTCATATGTATGTCTCCATATTGTTTTCTAATTTCATTGGTATTTAGCTGAAGCTATTTTTTTTTTCAGGCAGATATAGAAGATGTCGCTAGAATGTTCAGCATTTTTTTTTACACAGTGCCTCATCACGTTTCTGGCGGTAACCCTTAAATACGGCGGTAGCATTATTACCGCCGCATTTAAGGGTCTGCCAGATCATGGCCTTGGCGGATTTCCCCCCAACTTTGAGTCATGGGACAGGGTCTTCTAAAAGCTCTGTGTGGATGACTATTTTGATTTTCTATGTAGTGAGTGAGGTGGAGAAACTGTGGGTTAGTTCATAGGGTCAGCTCCGAGCTGGGGGGAAATCTGCAGCAAAATTGCCGATTTTCGGCACTATTACTGCCGGCAGGAAACCTGCCAGCGGTAATAGCGCAAATTTTCCCCATTGGGCCCAATGGGGAATGAGGAATTCCTGAATGGGCCCAATGGGGAATGGGCAGTAACCGTTCCACCAAACCCGTGATCTGGCGCTAATAGCGCCGGGGCTTTGGCGGTAGAGCTAATAGCGCCGGCGGTAATAACGCTGGCATTACTGCCCAACTCGTGATGAGGCTCAGTGTGTTCTATCCTGTAGTACTATGTGCTGCACCAAGAAGCACACACAAATCACATGATTTCTTGAGGGGACTTGCAGGCAGTGATTCATGTCCAGAACCTTTCTGTAGCTACTGCTGGCATAATTAAAGCTATATAGTGCAAGATGCAACCTATATCATTCTTTTGTTGGCCAACATGGCTACAAATATTTTTCATGAAATCGCATTGATGACTTCAACTTTAAAAACGTTTTCCCAGAGTGTGTGGAAAGCACTCTGACAGTGTAATGTTTTTTGTTCTCATTTTATTTTGGAGTTGAACTTCTAAATGAAAACATGTTTATCCTTTATATCTGTGGCATCACTAAGGGCCTGATTTGTGGAAACACTGGCTTTTCCGCACATTACCAATGGAGAGTATCCAAACACACAACAACAACAACCAGCCCCACTCATTCAACCTACCCCATACACCGATGCATCATAAGGTAACGCCGGTCCTGCTCCCAACTGCCAGTTTCCAAACTTAACCGTGGAACATGGAGAGAGATATGAAATCAGAATACAACACCTCTCTCTGCGTAGAACTAAAACCCAAAGAGATTGCCTCCCTTCTCTTCTTACTATCAGAACATAACACAGGACATCAGCCCACAACAACCTCGAACTAGCTCTACACCTTCCATCACAATGCAACAGATGGGGGCATCATATGTTTGCCCCCCCTGATATAAAAGGTCTGTAGGACCAATCAATGATCCTGTGAAACACCCACAGTTTCTCCACCTCACTCACTACATAGAAACTCAAAATAGTCACCCACACACAGCTTTTAGAAGACCCTGTCCCATGACTCCAAGGAACACAACTCTAACTTCTAACACCAGCTGACACACCCTGCCTACGGCCAATGCACGAGCATAATGCAGTCACAAGGCTCATCCTATGGACACAAATCCCTTGATGCTCTCAGCACATCACACCTAGAAAACCTTTGCGCACACAGAGCTCAGTGTCCTCCCGACCTGCATCAACACAAAGCACCACAACCTTGCTCTCTCCCTCGCCTCCTAACTGACCAACCCATTCCATTCTCCTCCACCTCAGCCAGAGCGCCTGCAGACAATACAAATGGCTGTGATGCGCATACACATACTAATAGCATGTTATAACATACCACAATGCACATGCATGTGTCATATAAATGCCATTTTAAGGAAATAATCGTAGAATATGATTCCCAGTGCATCCAAACATATGTGTTTTCCAACAAAGATGTATAGATGATGGGAAGGTTGCTATTTGTTGATAATACGTGAAGTAAGTTTGGCATATAAGCGATCCGTCTTGGAGACACAACAATCCTGTTTTCGCCACTAATCTATTTACAACTTTGATTTTGTTTCCCCTGAAACAAGAACAACATCAGAAAGCAACGCAACAAACAAAGCGATGCGGTAAACAGGAGATCATTTGAAGGAAAGCTCGCGTCCAGGATGGACGCACTTTTCAAGCTGTATTTTTCTGCGTCACTTGCTTCCGCATTCTTGGTCTCGTTTCCTCGAGGACTCCTCGCGGGATTCTTTCCACATTAGCTGCTCGCTGTATCCTTCTTTTGTTGGTTATTGATAAACTTCCGTCAGCTGCAGAGTGCAGCGCACTAAGCCAAGAGGAATTCTTCTTTTATTATGACGGCTGTAAAACTATTCCCCCCTTGCCCCAGCTCATCAGAAGCAGCAGTGGCAAAGTCAGAAGGTCTGGAGTTTGTGTTGAGCAAATCCAAGCTACATTTTCTGTGTTGTAAGACGGTGTAAAATAGAGGCAGCACAATTCTATTGAGTGTGTTTGATTAGTCCATTAATTTCACCGCTGGAAAAGGTGTTTATTGATTTATTTAATGCTTGATCTTATAAATATGTCAAGCCTTTCTTTCGAAAGCATGCGTTCGTTTGTGTGTTTGCTTTGTTAGATGGATTTCACAGAGGTAATCGCCTCATTATAAGTTTGGAGGTAGCCATGCCTGTAATCAGTGGTCGAAGTGTACGAAAAGAAGTAGTGGAGCTATGTTCCATGCTGGCCTGTCCCCGCTTCCCACAAACCCCATCGCCACATCCCCGCCCACACACAATGCACCCCCCAAACACTTAAACCTGATGTTTATGGGAACGTTCAGTGCAGTGCCCTGAAAGTGCAAGTTTCAACTTCTTCCTACACTTTTATTTTAAAACAAAACCATTCTGAAACAGTTTATTCTTAAAATAAAAGTATGGGAGCTGTAAAAGGTAATTTAAAAAAGTAGAGGAGCACCGCTCCTAACCGCTCCCGCTCACTTCAACCACTGCCTATAATATAGGCAGGCTACCTCCAAACTCCAAAAACTCCAAAAAATCTGGCACCCAAGAATGGGCATGCCGAGTTTGGTGGACCCGGTAATTGCCCATTCACGGTTGCCAGTAATAAGGGACTCCCCATCCCCATTCGGCCCCATAGGGCTCAATGGGAATGGGGAGGGTGGTAGCACCGGTACCGTTAATAATGGTACCGATGCTACCATCATGTTCTGCTTGCGGGTGTCAGTATGGCCACTAGGTCAGACCTGGTGGCTGCAAGGGCACCCGCGAGCAGAACTCCTACTATGGCGGTACGGTAGCAACAGGGCTGGTAGCGATACCAGCACCGTTGTTGCCTTAACGCCATACTTGTAATGAGGCCCTTTGTGTTTTCAGAAAACGTGCAGAAAAGCAGAGTTGCTATGCCCTTGTGCAGTGTGGTAATGTGAACCGAAGTGATTTGGAGAGTGGTTATGTATATGTGAACGAGGTGGTGTTAATCAGTGTTTTACACACCCCATGCCTTAAAATCTCATAGAACCACTCCCCTCACCTGGCTCGCCACATTCCTTTATCCGTTGACAGCAGTCTCTTCCAGTAATAGGGTTCCAAGTAGGATGGGGGCTGCCTCATGAGAAGAAAGATAAGTTGGGTCACACACAGACAACACACTCATAAAAAATCACACCTGAACACACCAAAGCTCCACCAGACTCCTAATGAACCAGTCAGAAATGAGCACACAGTTTGGAATGTAGCTGAACAAAGAACAAAGGCAAAATGTGGCCTCCAGAAACTCACCACAATACTGGAGACTGGAACCAGTACTCCAGATGTGTCTCCCCATGAATACATTCCAAAATGTCTGCCCTCCAGAACTTGAAGCAAGACTCAATGTGGGAGACAGATTTGTGTGACTGGTGTGTTATGATATGATATGATATTTTATTTGAATCGCGCTCGTACACAAGTGTTTCAGAGCGCGACTAGGCAAGGGAGGGGAACAAGGGAGAACACAGCACAACATAAAAACGATCTTACTAGGCCCAGTGACATTGAGAATGCGCAAGTGCATGGGAAAGGGAAAAGGGAAAAAGTGCATGGAAGGGGGAGAGTGGAAAGTGCAGAAGCCGAGGAGCGCAGATAAAAAAAATAAATAGAAAATTGAGATAAACTGTGGTAGTGCAGCCAGCAAGTGGCAAGTGCTGTGTTTAAGGCAGCAGACTGGGTAAGTCTGAATAGGTGCAGAAAAGAAGAAAAATGGGGGGGGGGGGCTGCATGGGTACAGATACAGTCCCCAGTGCAAGGGGTGGCCAGGAGGCAGTGCAGGAAGGTGGCAGGGTGAGCAGGTACCTGGGCCCAGGGGACAGAGGGTGGCCAGGTGCACAGTGCAAGGGAGCAGATCAGCAGGGGAGAAGGGGAACGAAGACAGAAGCAAAGAGGAAGGTTTTGAGGTGCTTCTGGAACCGGAGATGGTTCTCCTCAAGTGGCACTAGTTGCGCCATGACTGCCACCATTAACGGTACCGTGTCCGGTTTGGTGCAATGGGGACTTACCGGTCTAGTCAGACCTTGGCAGAACCGGTAAGTCCCCATTCACAAAACCATTCCCCATTCCCATTTCAGCCCCTAGGGCTCAATGGGAATGGGGAGGTTGCAAGTAACGGGCCGGCGTATGCCAAGGCCGTTATTTGTGCCCAGGTCCCTTAACAGGTCCCGTCCTTAACACCTGGTCAGACCAGGTGTTAAGGAAAGACCCGCTAAGGGACCTCGTAGTAGGGTGGTAAGGGATTACCAGCACCAGTCTTCTTACCGGTGCCTGGTATCCCTTACCGCCCTACCCGGAATGAGGCCCATTCACTTGATATCATCCATGTATGATTGCATGCAAAGGATAATTTTGGCAGAAATAACTAGTACTATAATGGTGTATTTATCAGTTTTACATGTTGAGTGCGGGATGTTGTGTGATTTTGTGGTTGCTTGCAGGTGTTTCAAATTTGGGGTGCGGCTCATCCAATTATGGACACACTGCACTGAAAGGTGGAGCAAGCAGCATGTATATACACAACTGTGTATAGGTTGAGGGCTCTGAAAAGCATACAAAATGCACAGCGCATGCACATCTGGCAGCCATTAATTAGCAGGCGGTGTATCATAGTACATGTATACTTGAAAGACTGAAGTTTGGCCATGCAGTTTCAGAAAATGACTTGTTAAACTCAAACCCCTATTTTACGGTGCCACTCCAATCATCCATCCATGCATAGAATACCAAGTACTGGACTTTACAAAGTGGTAAGCATCAGAAGAAAACAATCCCAACTCCATCATTGCATGACAAAAACATGAAAGAAAAGGTCCCTTTGGTGCATCGTACAAGGTTATACAATAGGAGTATGTGGTAAATACATGTGTTAGGTGATTTGATTGCATATGGAGTTATGCAACAGGAATATTCAATCTGTTTGGCAAAATGAGCCATGAATTAGTTGGCTTAAGTACATCTGGGTTATGAAACAAGGTTAATGTAACCTATTGGAAAAAGGGTACCCCAATTTAGTCCTACTTGCATTCAAATGAAGTTGAGGTTGGACCTCTGGTTCTATGTGGAGGGGGCTGAATGCGGATCACTTGAAGTACCCTGAGCCCCTTTCATCAGCACCCCACACGTCGTGTACTTGTGAAGGGTGCGATGATCCAGTCTAATGGGTGCTCGGCCTCTCTGCTAACGCTATCCCATCTCCCCCACAGTCCTCCCATGCTGGGCATTCAGGAGTTCTGCATTACAGAAGAACATATGAGAAGACCTCAAATGACATGCGGATTCAGAAGGAACATTTGCATTTGCATTCATCCTTGTGGAAGCATATGAAGACATAAATACTTGATTAGGAGTCAAGGAGGGGCAGGGAAGGTAGCAATGAAGATAACTTGATCCACAAAACCAGATCATCAAGCAGGGCATATCAGGGAAAGAAAAATACTAAGTGAGGAGAAGGAGGAGGCCCTTTGACAACCGAGGGTTCACCTATACTCCTCTTGCTGGGAGAGATGATTCATTTGTAATTGTAATTGGTTATTTATAATGTGCTTAATACCCAGAGGTTTCTAAGCGCTGACACAGGGATCGAACCTGTGTTATTCTGCATCATCTTCCAGGGTGAGGGTGTTGCCCCTGGCCCTATCCTCCCAGCCCTAATGAACTCGAAACTTGAAAGGGACTACAATCCCCAGCAGTGCATTAGGAACGACCACAGATTGGCGGCCATGTTGGGCTGATCTGTACATACTCTGTGAGACTACATAATGGACACTGGAGCAAAAACTCTGCAGCTATGTTTGCACCTGTGGGGTAACACCTCAGCAGATTTCTCCATAGCCCATTGTTACCAAAAGACAAGTGATTTTCTGACACTTTGGCAAACTCCTTGGAGATAGGGATTTCAGTTGTAAAGAGACGTGCACACGGGCCACACCCATGAAAACCCTTACACCCCACGTGCACTAGAGATACGTTCACACATGTTCTCAACCTGAAAACGGTCCTTTTCAGTCTGTGAAGCACCAGAGAAATCAGTTTTCAGAAGGGTAGTGTTCAAAGATTGTTTATGTTTTCTTGCAGACGTGCCATCTCCTCGGTTCTTGAGGGTGCAGAGCACGCTACCCAGAATCCACCTCCAAGTCCCATGCGTAAATGAATAATGAGGCTTTGAGGCTAACAAAACTCTAGCATGCCTTAATTCTTGTGATAAAATATAGATGTACAGGTTGATTTAACCACTGTGACTGTGAATAAACATGAGAGGCTATTAATTTAATATTTGTCAGTGTGTGTGCTAACAGTGTTTAAGCAGTTATCAACCACTGTGAGATCTTCATATGACTGAGGGATGGCCAACAACGTATAACGCACAAGTCAACTACATGATGTAGAGCCCAGGATAAATGAGTTGTGCACTCTGTCTAACTACCCCTACCTACCGACAAATCTTCCCTATACCTCTTGCTGGTTTTCCAAACTTCCCCTATCCATCCAACCAGCGAAAACGTAACCCTCTTTTGCTATGAGAATTGCCACAGTTTGCCTGCGTAAAATCGGTAAGCACCACGAAATTTGGGGGGTGAGTTGTGTTTATGATACTCTCGTGCAAGGACTTCCAGTGGCAGTAACTGCATTGTGGCACCATTCCATACAAAATCCAGGGCCCCTTGAATTGAATGTGTGAGCTCTAACCCTAGATTGCCGTTGCTCTCCAACAGATCATAAAATAGCACACATTCCCCCTTCTCCTAAACTCATTGTACCGTCCTCTGTAGAGTCCCTGCAGAGACATACCACGTCCTACCATGACTGCCATCTGTTTCTCCTTAGCGGTGTGGCACGTGTGGAGGGTGCATGCAAGCAAGGTAAGTGTTATTTTTAATGTAATGTGCATATATGTATGCGTACATGTATGGATTGTATGCGTGTATGTATGCTGTTTTTATGAATGCGTGCATGTACGAAGTTGTATGCATGATGTGAAAATATGTGTGTGAAAGTGTTTGTGTGTCCGTGTGTGTGTGTTACCCCTTACCCTCAAATTTAGGAGTGGGGTATCTGGGGGAATGGCATTCATTTTTGCTTTGCCCTTGATGTACACTATTGTGCATCAAGAGTAGAACAAACATGATAAATAAAGTGTTATTAGGTGGCTAAATTGGTCTACATTACAGGAGCCAGTCTGCATGTACTTTCTTATTGCGGTATGGTATTTTTTACTTGGCATCAATGGTAAAGCTAACATGATGAGTGTCGTTCTGTTGTTTGAATGACCTACTTTTGCTTTGGAACTTTGTAGCTATTCCCGGTGACATTTTGTCTTGATAGGGATGGGTTTTCCACTCCTTCTTTGATTTATCTTTGAAATGAAATGATATTTTATTTATAACACGCTCATACACAAGTGTTTCAGAGCACGACCAGACAAAGGGAGGGGAACAAGGGAGAACAAAAACAACGATCTTACTAGGCCCAGTGACATTGAGAACACGCAAGTGCATGGAAAAGGTAAAAGGGGGAAAGTGCATGGGGGAGAAGTGGAAAGTGCAGAGCAGAGGAGATAACAGAATAAATAATAAGTAAAATGAATAAATAAATAAAGGCGAATAAGCAGTGGTAGTGCAGCCAGCAAGTGGCAAGTGCTAGATTAGTCAGATGAGTATATCTGATAAATGCAAAAGCAGAGTGGGAGGGGGACTGTGGGGGTTACACATACAGTCCCCAGTGCAAGGGGTGACCCGGAGGCAGTGCAGGAGGGTGGCAGGGTGAGCAGGCACCTGGGTCCGAATGAAAGAGGGTGGCCAGGTGCACAGTGCCAAGAAAGAAAACAGATCTGCAAGGGAGAAGAGAGGCAAAGGCGGAAGCAAAGAGGAAGGTCTTGAGGTGCTTCCGGAACCAGAAATGGTTCTCCTCAAGTTTCAAGGTGGCCGGGAGGCTGTTCCAAAGGGAGGCCCCAGCCGAAGACAGAGATCTACCACACCTCGTTTCTTTGAAAAACGATTGACCATGAGGGAGTTAGAATTAGAGGAGCGAAGGGCTCGAGCGGGGAGGTATTTACAGAGGAATGTTGAAGGTATTTTGATCCCAGGCCCCAGAAAGCCTTGTGGACAATGCAGAGGGTTTTAAATTTAATCTTTGCGTCTGCTGGGAGCCAGAGAAGGGATTTCAGAGCTGGAGAGATATGATCCCAGGGCTTGAGGCCAAGGATAAGTCTCACAGTCCTATTCTGTAATAGTTGTAAAGGGATGAGAGTGGAGGCAGGTAAATTTAGACAGCGACTGTTACAGTAGTCTGACCTAGAGAGAACCAGAGCTTGGGAGACAGTGAGCCTCTGGGGGAAGCAGAGGAAAGGCAGAGTACCTCTGAAGAGGTGCAGTAAGAAGTGTGACTTTTTTGAGACACCAGAGATGTGTGTGGAGAAGGAAAGTGTGGAGTCAAAGATGACCCTGATGTTCTTCGGCTTGCAGGTAGGGGTAGGAGGAGGGCCAAGGTAGGCCAGCCAGAGAGTGAGGCGAAAGGATGGTGAAGGTGTACCGAAGAGGAGGATATCGGCCTTGTTGGCATTTAGACAAAGATCATTGGTGGCACACCAATTTTGAATGGCGATTAGGCAATCAGAGATGAGGGAAGGAGGGGATGTGGCTGAAGGAAGCCTGAATATGAGTTGGGTGTCATCAGCATAGCACTGAAAGTTGGAGCAGAAAATGGAAATGCAGTAGGCGAGAGTTGCCAGGTATTGGTTGAAAAGCCAGGGTGAGAGGTTTAGAACCCTGGGGAACACAGCAGTTAGAGAGGGAGATGGAAGATAGGAAGGACCCAAGTTTTACCTGGGAGGGTCAATCAGAGAGGAAAGAGGTCAGCCAGGCCAGAGCCTGATCGGTGATACCCAGGTTGTCACAAAGATGATTGAGCAGGGTGGTATGGTTGACCGTGTCAAAAGCAGAGGAGAGATCAAGTAGGATGAGGACAGTGGGGATGTTGGAGTCAAGGTTGGAGAGCAAGTCTTCATGGATGTTCAGTAGACACCAGGAAGAAGAACACACCTTTGGACATCTGTTGGAAGTGCAGTCCATTCCAGGGTCCTCTGTCATAGTAGTGAAAACAGATGGCACCCATGGCAGAGGAGAGCTCTGTACTCTCACCATCCTGAGGGCACACTGGGGGTGAACTACTATGGTCCAAAGCTGGCCACTCTCCCACTTACTGCAACCATTATCCCCCTTGGAGATCGAGGAACCCATGTAAGTGACAGCCAAACTCCCTGGACTGGTAGTGCAGAACAGGAAGGACTCACATTGTACTGGAGCCCCTGGATTGGGTCTCCCAGCAAACTGAAACTGAAAGAGCAGCTGAAATCCTACTTCACCTTCAAACCATTTGTATTGTATTCAACACCTTTTGTTCCGACTGCTTGGTGAATTTCAAGCGACAATGACATAGACTAACCTATTGCCGAAGACCGGTTCAAACACACCGAACTACAGGCAATAAATGCTGGAAAATGAAGATTTTAGGCACAATTACCGCACGGTAAGACCTCCAGCGGTAATTGCACCAACACTTCCCTATTGAGTCCCAATGGCATGGGGAATAATGTTTACCACCCAACCTGTGTTCCAGCAGTAATACCGGTAGGTGGTAATGCAAATAAAGTTGGGTGATACCGCCTAACTCGTGTTGAGGCCCTAGGTATGTAAAGGAGTTTAGTGCCGAGCAAGCTAAGGTTACTGGGTAGGGTTTAAAGGTTCAGGTACTTGCTGCTTTAATTATAAGCCAAGTATTATAATCGTAGGACCAGGAAAAACCATCCACACATAAAAACACATCAAAATAAACACATACATGCCTTTACACTCACCCACTTCCAACAAAATGTCCATGCCCAATTGTCCTGCTCCATCTTTTTGTCTCTGCTTTTTGGCTTTAGTAACGCAGGCACCATCTGCGTGCTGAAAAACATTAATAACAGAAAAGAAACAAGAGATGTTGAGGAGCAGAAATCTGGTTGGCATGGTTACTGCTTTGGCACATTTGGTGGTGCTATTGCTATCTATGTGCCAAAATCATTGTTAACAGAAAAGAGAGAAGAAAAGAAGGATATCAGCATGGCATGCTAACTGGCAATGCTTAGGCATGCATTTTTAAAAGTATGATTATTTTCTGTGACCTTTCACCAATTAAACCAATTCATATTCGGTTAACAATGTTTGTGCTACTCAGAAGCATTTTGGAAATCATGTGCATTAAAGTTCAGGAACAAAGCACAGTGATGCTTCCTTTTCAGCCTCAGCCATGCCCAACTGTGTGTTTTGCTTGAGCCCTTACTCAATTCAATTTCCAGCTTCTCCCTGCCATCATCAATGGTCTCCCCCTGTGCTAACTGCTCCTCTAACTACTGCATTCACTCTAGCCAGGGCTGCACCAGCTGCCCCAGACAACACCCGTCACATCATATTGTGGGGTTTAATCACAGCCCAACAGATATAACTGAAAGGCCAGACTAGGCCCACTGGTGAATGAAAACCAAACCTTAAATCTTCA
Source organism: Ambystoma mexicanum (assembly GCF_040938575.1). Taxonomy (NCBI): domain Eukaryota; kingdom Metazoa; phylum Chordata; class Amphibia; order Caudata; family Ambystomatidae; genus Ambystoma; species Ambystoma mexicanum. Next base: position 548,579,009 of record NC_090930.1, on the reverse strand, counting down.
ATACAGCTAAATGTGCCTAGAAAATCTAAATTCAAGCATTTCTGCAGTTGAAACAAGGATCATTATAACATGAAAAGGCACATTACTGTGTTGACTGAGAGACAACAGCAACATTTAAATTGTATCTGCCACAGAAAAATTAAAAGCCCATTTTCAATGGGAAATGTGGCATTCACCAGCCCAGAAATTGACTCCATGTAAAGGACCTTAGATGGCGTTTGCAGTTAAATCAAGAAATGAAGAAAAATGTTCCCGTGCTAAAATATCAATATCAGGGAAAAGACTTGGTGTGTGACAGCGAGACACAATGTATTCAAATGAATAATAGGCTTCTCATGCAAAATACATACCACAGAGTGAACCGGCTATTTTATTTTCAGCTAAAATGAGAAAGGCTTTAGTGGGCCCAGGAAATTGATGGCTTTGAGTTTCCATTCCTGGGCCTATTCCTATGCAGAACCCTTAAGGAAGAATCAAAGGAGCTGAAGGGCTTGGTCTCTGGCAGGAGCAATAAAAGTGACCATTAGCCCTGAACAGAGGAGAGCTAATGGATTAATTGTAGACTTTGTCAACATTGCAGCCCAACAGACTCTGAACCACGTGGTTTCAAGGAAATTAAACCACAAATGGGAACTGCGATGTGAAGCTAAATATTCTATACGTTAATTATGTGACCATAGACTTACATTGGAAATGTTTTTTTTATTTCGCTTTTGGTGAACGGTTATACTTAGACTTAGAACAGGTGCCATTGTAAAGCCAATTTCAAGGTGGTTCTGCGGTGGTCATTTTAATAAAAATCTAAATTTTGGAACTCTGCTACAAAGCTAAAAAGTGATCACAGCTTCCCAGAAAGTGGGAAAAAGCTGAAACTCGGAACAAGGATGGCTTAGTGTATCACATAATTGGTGGTACAGTTCGATCATAATCACCGGTATCATTTTCATGTAATTGAGAAAAAAGCAGAAATTGTACATGCATAATGGTGCAGACCCAGGAGTCATTACATCTGGTCTGCCATGATTTGCTGAGTTTAGAAATATATATATATATATATATATATATATATATATATATATATATATATATATATATATATATTGAAGGTAAATGGAAATTAAAAATAGTTGCCATGCTGTTTTTTTTTGGTGAGAAATATGTGAATATGTGGGTGGGTTCAACCTTGGTATCAATTCAACTCTAGAACTGCAAGGGCCTATCAGGATAGAGAGTAGTGTGGGATTTTTTAATCCACTAGTCCAGGCCCTACAACATTACTGTGCGCTGTGTGCATCAGGAAGATCAGAATGTCCGCCGGAAAGCATTATGCACAATAAAATCACCCAGAAGTATGCAGGAAAAACCTGAAAAATAGGCCACCAATACACTTTTGCCTATGTCAGTGGTAACAAAGGAGACCACTGCCAAAACACATCATTGGGCTACCCACAGAGCAGCCTGAAACTACTTGAGAAAGCAATGATAATTGCAAAAGAAACACAGAACTGTTTGTAAATCCGTTTTTCTTGGTTGTCAAATTTGCAAAAATCATGGTTCACAAACCACACAAAAGATCCAACCTCCTTGTTGGATGTTAAACATCATTTTGCTTCAAGAATCCACAAAAATAGAATGTCATCAGAAGTACATTTATCAGAAGAAAATCCACATTTAAAGATGCTGGCTTGGAAAAATATGTTGAAAATAGGCGCAATACCACTACTCGCCTCTGTCAGAAGCTGGCGATCTCTAAACCTGTCATGTTAAACTTGTGTCTCAAAATCTAAGTGTGGGGAAAGAAGGGACTTCCATCAAATGCAATATAGGGTGCCACTATTGATTTTCATGTTGAAAAAGACTGGAATCGAAGATATGTTTGCTTATTTTAAATTTGTAACTGTAATTTTTCACAAGGAACAATGTCACAATTGACTATAAGGTAACCTGATTCAGCTAAAACTTCAAAGAGGTTTTGCCCTACTGAGAACACACCACCCTTTTCCTTCCCACCAAAAGGAGAGGATACCTCATTTGGATGCTAATGAGAAGAGAAGGAGACTTGCTCTGCTGCTCTGGGAAAGAGACAATGGGCTCCTTGAAATGAAAGAAAATGCTAATTCGGGTGTGAACAGAAACCAACTGCCCTTGAAGACAAGCCCATGTGACTCTCTGGCCCAGCCAAGACCTTGGAGGCGGAGACAAACCGTTTGTGGATTGAGAAAGCACAGAAAATATGTTTGAGAAAAAGACTTATAGCAAATTGTACTGAAGTGATAAAAATATGTAATTTATAGGTTATTAAAATGAAAAGTTTGCTCAGAGTTTAAAACTAATATGGAATCTGTGTGATAGTCAGAGACTGAACCATGAAAATGTTCATATTCTAGCTATTGTGATTATGTTAGGAATATGAACATTTACAGGAATAAGCCCAGATGGTATGTGCATGTATGTAAAAAAATTGGTACAGAACTGACACTGAGTAACCTCCCAAAAGCGCGAAAAACTGTCATTTGTGAACCAAAACTCGTAGGAAGATGCGGTTTCGACAGAAACGTACCTTAGTTAACCTGTAATGTAAATATGTATTATTAACAAGTTGGGGATATTGGAAATATGTTTTTTGGGAAAAATAGATTTTCTGGGTAGAAACAAAGGGGAGGTTTTTTCTCTGGACCATAAACACAGTGTCACTCTGACACATGATGACACATCATGACACACTGTTCCCTTCTCAAATCAGGGGAGAGGGAATTCTCTGACCTATCAGATTCTTAGAGGGTTGGGCATAGTATAATCAGCCTCCCCACCCGTTTGGAAAATGGATAAATAGGGACTGTTGAGGACCCAGAAACGGACACACATTCACCCATCACTGATCTACCGGCGAAGCGCTCTGAAGAAGAAAACAGATCCAGACTATCCAGAATCCAGAACCCTGACGCAGAGGCCAAACCCAAAAATCTGAACCCTTCTCAGCGGGCCTTTAAAATCCTGCAAACTGATTTTAACCCCTAAACTTCCACGGGGCCTAACTAGTTCAACAGCCTGGCTGTGCTGTTTTGGCTGCTTCTAGCTAAGAACCCTTGCTAGAACACTGAGATCCAGATCAGTCCAGCAGAGGTGTAACCCAGAACCCAACCCGTCAGATCCAGTCCAAGAGGCCGTGCAGACCAGAGTCCCTTGCTGAGAGCAGAACCAAGCGCCTGAGACCTGTCCGGTGGCGAGCAAAGTCCAGTCCAAACATTTGACCAGATCTTTGACGGGCCCATTCCAACCCATAGTTGTGAGTATTAAGCGTAGAACTGTCCATAACCAACCTCTTAGTATTAAGTAATCCAATGCAACCCATTCCAACATATCCATAACTGCACTGTAGAATCTCTTGTGTCTATCCTGAAATCCTTCTCTCATCCATATAATCCCGTGATAATTGTAGTGATAATCATCTGTGCGCTGATATTTTTGTGAAGAAATTCAAGTGTCCTGGCAGACAAAAGTCAGAGCGGAGGCGCCGCTGCTCTGGTGGCTGGCTGTTGGGTATCTTGCATCTTCATAGCCCCTTAGTATAAGCCCATCCTTGTTGGTAAATCTTCAAAAGCGCAATCTCATTTGTAAAATCTTGACTCTTTTTCAGAAAAATCGACCTTTACTAAAACCTCTGCAACCTTTGAACCTCATAGTTCTTCTGTAATCGCGTTTTTTGTGCGCTAAAAAGTTAGCCACGATTTTGCCTTTTGGCTCAATTTCACCACATGTAAAAACAGCTATTTCTTGCTTTTAACTTCTGAATTTCGTTTTTCATTTGCTAATCATTCAACAATCATTGCTAGTGATTACCTGAACCTATCCAAAGCGGCTCTCACTAGTTCTGAATCCCATTTAGCGAATTAAAATCAATTTTTAGCATTTTTCCCATTCATTTCAAATCACATTTAAAAGCATTTGACCTGTTTTAAAATCATTCTTGTTCTCTCTAAGCTCGCTGGGGGAATCAGGATTGAAACTGCAACTGTTGATTGTTATTCCTGAAACCTGTGTGCCCTCATTCCATCCCTTCATATTGCATATTGGGGGGAGTGAGTAGTATCAGGGGGAAAGAGTGATTACCTTGTCTTTGATTGAATTAATAACAAGTTTATTCTGTGTTGCATTAATTTCCTATCATTGCATTTCATTGAACCCACCCAAGGTTTTATTCTCTGCTACATTTTTCTTCCTATTCCTACTCCTGATTGATTAAAGAGATTATTGATTATTGTAATACTACCTATTGCTGATCATTGTAGAAATATTCATAAGTGTGATATTTAGATATTGTTCATATTCATAAAAGTGTGATATATATATATTGTTCAATTAATCAAATAAATATTTTAAACTTTGCAAAACAACCTTCTTCTTTGTTCAGTGAGACCGGGGGGATTCGAAGAGAGGGGCGTTATATAAGGGTACATCGTTCAGAAATAAAAGAACTTTTGACATAAAAATATATAAATAAGGGTTTCAATTGGGCATCCCATACTAGGCATTGACTTAGGTGGAGTGCTGGGTTGAAACCACTTACAGATTTGGGGCTCGTTGTGGGATTTCTGGATTAGATATACCACTTATGAGAGTTTAACACAGTGTGCTACCTAATAGGATACATAAATCCTGTTGGGCTACCACGCTGTATTACACTGTAAAAGCACCCCTCAAAAGGGAACACTCTAAGGAAACGGTCTGTTTTGCATAAATAAAATAAACTTCTGTAAGTCAGGAAGGAAATTAATATTTCCAGAATGGCGACATTGGTAGACATCAAGATGGCTAGAGAACTACTTTTGCATAAGTTATTTGTGAGAGGTGAATGGACTGAGCAGGATCAGAATGTGTGGTTGCAGGCAATCACACAACAGATCGCTGCAACAGGGTTAGATATCTGGAAAGACCAGGGGCCCTTACATGTGGCCCTGAGTGAACTATATATGGCTCCTAAGGCCGAGGATGAGCAAAATAAGATTGCCAAGACAGCAGCATATCTATATTTATCTATTGGAGCCATACAGGATTAATATGCTGAATGCCAAGATCTGGCAAGTAGGCAACTGATGGCATTAGAAAAGGCCCAAACCGATCTGGACTCTTCTGATCAGAGGCTGCAGAGGAGCCAGGAGTTCAAAAATGAAAGCAGGCAGTATATAGTCAAAATAAAAGAGGACAAGGGTATCCTGCAACAGGAAAAGGCAAAACAGGATACCAGAATTCTGGCCTTGCAGAAGGAGTACCAAGAAAGTTTGGACTCCCTACTGCAGAGCCAGAAAAAGCTGGAGCAACAGATCTATTTCAACAGGGAATGCACAGAGCAGGTAGCCACTCTGCAAACCCAACTAGACAGAGAGAAAGAGGAAAACAATAAATTGATTTGGAAAGACCTGGGTACCCATGCAGAGTTTGATGAAGAGCGCCAGAAAGCTGGTGCACTTCAAAGACAGAGGGATGACCTGGCAGCACAGAGGCAGGCTCTTGCTCAGGAAAGGGACACCTTAGGCCAGGAAGTCTGTCACTTAACAGGGAAACTGGAAGAAAATCACCTGGCCCTCCAGGGACAGGTTGACCTCCAAAAAGAGCATGATAGATTGTTAGAGCACACCAGGAGGGTGGAAGATGCTCTGGTAAGGAAGGAGCAGGACAGTATGGACAGGACTCAGGAGGTAACCCTCCTGCAGCAAAGCCTGGCCCAGTACTCAAAGACAAACCAGGAAGCACAGAGAGAAAATGAGGCTCTCTGTGAGAACAATGATAGGCTCCACAGACAGATAGCCATGCAAGAGAGACTGATAGAGTCCAGTAAGGCTTTGATTGAGGAACAGAAAACTCAGGTTTTTGCATTGCAACAGGGAGCAGGGGCTGATAGAGATGAGGTTTGTTGGGAAAGGGAAACACCTGAGCATAACCTCAGGAACCCTAGCACCAGAGGTCTTCATCTCTCCCAGTCCCTGGACTCTGCCAACCCCATGTCCACGGGCGCACATGAGCCCAGGGCCACAGGGATGGCAGATTACTATCCAGTCAAAAGTATGGGGCTCATAGACAAGCACCTCCCAGGAATGGATGGGCGGGCATCTGGATATGGGTTCCCAAGTACTGTAAGATTTAGTGGGGAACCCCATGAGAGTAGGCCCACTAAGAGCATCTTGAAAACCTCTGCCCAGCTAGGACAGTGGGGGGGTACCCATCAAATCATGGGAGCAAGGGGGAATCAGAAGACTCCTCCGAGCGCCCCAGGACACAGGAGACTAGGTCCCCACATTCTGCCAGCCACTCCCGGGCTCGCAGAATCCGGGAAAACCTGGAAGACCAGACGGGCACCTCTGGGAGCAGTGCCTCTGAGTCAGAGGAGGATTGGACCAGGATGACCCGAACCAAGAAGACCAATAAGGCAAAAAGGGCCTTGCTTAAGGACCCCTTAAAACAAATCAAGACAATAAGGAGCGTCATCATGCCTTATCATAAGAACGCCAATATTCTGTTTGGGAGCACTTAGAGCTTTTTGATCAGATGATGGAAACTTTCCATTTGAAAGACAGTAGTAGCTGCATTCAGTATGTGAAATGGACCTTCGCACCAGAATACTCCAGCTTCTTTGTGGGGCTGGAGGACCAAAATCATTCTAGATGGTCCACATATAGGGCGGCCATCTTGAAGCATTTTTCTGTACACAGAAATCCCCAAGAGACTCGCAAGGCAGCCTATAACTTGCAATGTGGGAAGATCAGGACCCCCAAGAATTTGTGCAGGAATTGTGTGCCTTTGCGCAGACCACTAAAAGGGTGCGCATGGACATCAAAGAATTTGTTAATACTTTTTTCCACGCTCTACCAAAGTACATCATGACCCAGCTAGTGAGAGATTTCCATGAGAAAAGATCACTAGACTGGGTCATTGAACAGGCCACCCGGATCTATGAGGTGCAAAAGTCCATAGAAAACAAAAATAATGTTAAAAGCCCCAAACCAACCAACACCCCTGCTGCTGCCAAGTTGGCAGAGGTGAAGGTTGCCCCCATTTTGGATTTTGAGATGGGGGGGCCTAAAAACCCGCCTGCACAGCAGACTAATCCCAACCCCGAAGACCCTCGGGCCAGTCACAGACATGGAGCCAAGGAGGTAGTCCCACAAATGGGATCCCTCACTCCCCTGACCACAAGTCCCAGCTACAAGGGAAATAGACCCATTCTGGGTTATGTGTGAACTCCTCCAGCCCAAGGGGGGGATCCAACCAAGCAGCACCTAACCCAGGGAACTTCCCTCCTCACTTCCTCCAGGAGGGCAGAAATTCCCCAAATCCTGGGCAGAACAAAACTTCCAAACCCAAAATGATCCATCCTTCTTTCCCAATTTCCTGAGCCCAGACAACCTAATCTGGGAGAGGGGAGGCCAAGGGTGGAGGGGTACCCAAATCTTCCAAACCCAGGGCATTATCAGAGAAGGGATAGTTACCCTTCCCGGGATCAGCCCAGGGGAGAAATGAGAACCCCTTATCAGCCTGAGGGGTTTCACAGCTAGAGCGCCAGGTCCAAAACATGGCACAGGATCTGGGTCGCATGCTGAGGGCTCAACAGAACCCTCAGATGAGCTTGCCAGCACAGAATGCCTCAAACTCCGGACCTGGTGCTCCAGAACAATGACGGGGGTAGCACCCCGACAACCCACCGGGTCCCAGGGAGGAGGCATAAGGGGAAGGGTGGTGTAAAGCCTTGGAGGAAGCTTCCTTCCCCAGTTGTAAAAAGCCCCTGGAAACCCAGGAACCGGAACCAAAATCTCCTGCCCCTAAAAGTTGGCCACCCAAGGAGCAGAGGGGGGATAGGAGAAACACAGAACCCAAAAAGACCCATTTTGAGGAGGAGGTACGAGTCTTCCAATTTGAAGGAGAGGGATCCTCAGAGGATCCTGGGAAAAGGATCTTCTCCTTCAGAGATGGGGGAACTCCTCCCAAAGAAAAATGGGTCCCAAAGGATTCAAATCCAGACTGCGTAGATGTGGGGACTGAGCTAGCACTGCCCATCATCCAATCCCAGAACCAACAGCATAAAATTCCCCTGGTTCAAACCCATCCTGGTGACTGCCTCCAAAAAGGGGGGGGGCGGCCCAGACCCAGAACCAGGGGAACCCAAAACTTCTCCCATCTCTAGTTGCCACCTTCTTCTTTCAGATTCCCAAGACTCCCCACAGAATTCTGCCCAAATCACTTCTCTCTCATTGTCCAAAACTAGAAAATTAACCCACCAGTTGACCAAAAATGTGCATTATCTGTGCCCCCTTGCGGAGAAGGATGGAAGATACTATGCCCCGGTACAAATACAGGGGCAGGGTACAATTTTGGCACTGGTGGACAATGGATCCCAAGCTACCCTTCTGTCCAAAAAGGCCTTTGATAAACTGAATTCAGGAAGGGGGGAGAAATACCAAATTCCTCTCATCTCTCTTCCTGGACAACTTCAGAACTTTGACGGGAAGGAAATTCCCGTCGAGGGGACTACGGATTTGAACATTAAAATTGGGCGACACAAGGTGAAGCACCCAGTCATAGTTGTAACTCTAGATGGCACCCCTTGTTTACTAGGGAATGACCTCCTGAGAAGGTTGTCACCACTAATAGATTGTGTAAACAAGGTCCTCTGGACCCAGACTAACCGACCAATAAAATTGAAACAGAGTGTCAACCATGTTAGTTTAAACGGCACCTGCCACATGGTTGAACAAAAATCTGACCAAGTAGAATTTCACTTCAAGAACAATCAAATTCCAGACATGACAGTAATAGCAGTAGGACAACAAACTGGTGATGGGGGGTCCTCTCTATTTCTGAAAATCAACCTTCCTTCCAGTTTAAGGTGGCATTCCACACTGGAAGGAAATACTCTGAAATTCTTTACCAATCCACAATCAGACATTCCCACTCCTATAGTCCAGAAAGATGAGAAGTCAGCTCAGAGCCTGGCTGATATTCAGCAAATTGGAGAGCAGTTGTTCATCCCTGTTCAGTTAAATGAAGGGAAGGACTCTGTTCTCGCCTGAGTGTGTGTGAACAACGGTAAGAGCTTCATCAGCGAAGCCATGTTGTGCAAACTCCCAAAGGATCCATTTAGACACAATTCCAAACATCTCCTGCCAAGCAGGTTTATGCTCAAAATCTCCATAGGCAAAGGGAGCATAGTCCATAATTGTTGGGTCGTGCGAGATGTCACTGCCGCCTTTTACTTAGGCAGTGACATTCTCAATCGCTTTGCCATTAGTTTGGACATAATAAACTTCAAAGCTTGGTCCCGATTAGCGGATAATCCCATGGGCTTTGATGACCCAGAGAAAGCATTTAGGTCAGCTTAACTGCTGCCTTATGCAGTTGAAATTCAGATTGGAGAGGAAGTCACCATCCCAGAAAGGACCCGACAATTCTCCCTGGAAGTGAGAGTTAAAAGAGGACAGAAATTGAAAAACCCTGATGCCTATATTCATCTAAATGCTTCTCTCCAACAGCAAGGGTTGGGGGTAAACTCAACACCACTAGTCAACATAAAACATGACACCATTCCAATAGAGATGGATAACAGTGACTTAAAGAGTATCATTCTAGCCGCAGGCACCATTATTGGAATGGCGGTTGATGACCGACATTTTCCCATAGATGTAGGAAATGAACTGTTAGGACCAATCCCCAAGCACTGTTTTGACAGGGATAGTGATGACAACACAACACCAGATAGGATCCTTACCCGGCATGGGGGGAACTTCCTGGTGTACACTTCCTGCCCTTATGGTAAGGAAGATGTGACTTGTGACTTCAGGAGGGATGAGGTGATTTTCCAGGTCCATGAGGGCTGCCTTTTACACCTCAAGCCACCAGTCCAAATCAGCACTTTTACCAGGGACTTCTCCACCCAGCTGGAGGAGGCCGCTGAGATAGCAAAACCAGAAGTCTTTCCAGGCTTCAGGCAGATGGTTGAAGAGAGAATCAACCTAGCTGATGCCTGTGAGACTCTGGAGCAGAAGCAAAAGTTGAAACAAGTTTTCTTGGATTTTCAAGATCTCTGTCCGGTGGATTCATATGATTGTGGTCACACTGACATCCACACAACAACAATTCCCACGGACCCTGGCATGAATCCAGTGTTTGTGAAGTAATATCGCTTGCCTCTCGCATCAATGGAGTCCCTTACTGAAATAATTAAGAACCTTGAGTTCTGTGGGATAATCCGTCCAGTCCACAGCACCTTCAATAATCCGGTGCTGGGGATATTGAAGCCAAACGGCCAGTGGAGACTCTGCGCCGACCTTAGGGAGCTCAACAAACGGGTCCATACATCCCGATGGCCTCTTCCCTACATTGACCAAGGGCTGGCCCAGATCCAAGGGTCACAGGTATTCACTGCAATAGACCTGATCACTGGATACTGGACTGTACCTGTCAGTAGGGAGGCCAATACAAGCTGGCCTTTACCTTTGGGGGGCAGCAGAACACATGGACCCGGACTCCCTTTGGATACATCAACTCCGGCAATGAGTTCAACATTTTTCTACATAAGGCCATGCCCGATCTGAGTGAGAGGGGTAACCTGGCTTATGTAGATGATGTTCTCATCAAAAGCTCAACTGTGGAGGAACACATAGCGTAGATCCGTTATGCTCTGACACAGTTGAGGGCTACTGGAGCAAAATTTTCCTTTCAAAAGACACAGTGGTGTAGAACCCGTGTCAATTTCTTGGGGCATGAGATTATTCCTCAGGGTCTCTGTCCCCAGTAAAAGAAAGTGGAAGCACTCATGAAATTGAAAGACCCCACAAGTCTGCAGGAACTAAGGAGCCTCCTTGGACTGACTAATACAGTAGAAAGTTCATTTAGGGCTACGCAGAGAGCACAATACCCCTGATTCATCTTTTGAAGGGGGTGTCAAGTGGGAATGGGTTCCAGAACAAGCCGAGGCAGTAAAACAACTCAAAAGAAGCCTCTCACAAGAGCCTTGCCTAGCGCACCCTGTCAGAAACAAGGAGCTCTTATTGGAGACAGGGTTCTCTGATACATGCTTCACTGCAGTATTATACCAAAAGCATGACAAGGTCAATAAAGTAATCTCCTATGCGAGTAAAACTTTATCCTCTGTGGAGGAAAAATTCAATGACTGTGAGAAGGCACTCCTGGCAACGGTGTGGGCATTGAAGAATTACCGCCCGTTTATCCAGGGGGAACACATCATAGTGGAGACTCCACACCAGCCTCTGCAATATCTCCAAAGTGACAGAATCCAGGCTGGAAATGTGAGTAATTCCCAAATTACTTCCTGCATTCTGTCAATGCAAGGCTTTCCTGTGGAGGTCAGATATGGCCAAAACAAGAAGAGTCCCCTCGCGCAAGGTCTGGCTGACTTGCATGATTGTGCCAGAGAAAACTGTCTCGAGGACGAGAGTCTAAAAATTAAGGACAACATGGAGGCATACCCCAATTCCCCACACAAATTATTTGAAGAAGACTAGTGTGAGGGAATGCCCACTGTCTATGTGGAAGGATGCTCTTACCATGTTGACAACAATGGGGAAAAAGAACTTGTGGCCGGCGTAGGGAATGCATGGGTGAATGAGACCCCAGAATTCTCCGCTGGGTACAAGATTGGTCCTCGAAGTAGTCACATGTCAGAGTTGATGGCTGTGCATCAATCCATCCTCACTGTTGTCCAAAATCAACTCCACGAACTGTTCATAATCACTGATTCGGATTATGTACGAAACGGGTTTGTGGAGCACCTGGTTAACTAGAAAACCAGAGGCATGTTATGTGATAATAACAAACCCTTGAAACATGGGAAATTAATTCAAATCTCGAATGGGATGACCATCTACTGGAAAAAGATCAAGGGTCATTCTAAAGTAGAGGGACCAGACAAAACTGGAAATGACTTAGCTGATCAGCTGGCCAAAACCGGAGCCATCCAAGGGGATCTACTAGAGATCGAGTCCCTGTTGGGGGACATCCAGGTTTCTGCTTTCACTAGGTCCCAGACAAATGCTCACAATGAACTCTCAACTGCACAATGGAGTAAGGAGACCCCAGATGCTGATTTGATTACGGCTCAAAAAGGGGATCCAATAATTGCTAAGTTTTATCAACACATTGAGGACCCTGAGAACTTTCCCCTAACGGATACCGATTACATAGGGAAAGAGGACCTCAGAGTGTTGATCAAATGTCCAAAAATGTTCAGAATCCGAAGCGGTTCGCTGGTGAGCCGATCCCTAGCTGGCCATGATTAGTGGGTGGTCCCTACCTCATTCCGAAGCCTGATGTTAAGTCACACCCATGATGCGGCCATAGTCGTCATAGGGTTTTTCATACAACACTTGAAATCTTAAGAGAGGTTGCATACTGGCCACACATGGGGCAGGATCTCGACCTATACTTGAAGGGGTTTCTTGTGTGTGCACAATTTCAGCCAACATCCCTCACACACCGTGCGCCTCTGCAAAAGAGGGGGATGACACTGCCATGGTCAGAATTTCATCGGGCCCGTGATTCGCTCCTCTAGGGGAAACAAGTACATGTTGACCGTGACATGCTTGTTTACTAAACGGGTGGAATGTCTCCCGGCCCCAAACTGCAAGGCAGAACCAGCAGCTGCCCTGATGATCAACCACATCTTTTCATGTTTTGGACTACCCCAAAGGATCGAGTCAGACCGAGGTTGCCATTTCACCAGCGAGGTAATGACAAAGATGTGGGAGATACTTGGGGTCAAAAGGAAGCTACTAATTGCTTACCGGCAAGCCTCTAGTGGTGCAGTAGAGAGATACAGCAAATCAATTGTGAGCATATTAAAAAAGTTTGTGGCAGATTCTGGGCCAAGTTGGGATATTCGATTACCTCTTGTCCTAATGGCCATCAGATCTACCCCTTCATCTGCAACTAAAATATCACAGTTTGAGCTGATGACTGGACGCAGGATGGTGCTTCCCCAGCATCTGCTCTACAGAACCCAAGAGCAGACATTGATCAATGCCTCCACAACTCATGAGTATGTTGAAAGAAAACACCTTCAACATGCTTTTGCCTATGCTCAGCGAAATCTAGAGAGATCTGCAGACAGCATGAAGACCCACTATGACTTAAAGACTACCAAGAAAGAATACAATGTAGGAAACCGGGACTACTTATACAATTTCCAAAGGACCCAGGCCAAATAGTGCACATTTTTGCCTACCCGGAGGGGTCCTTTTGAAATTGTTGACAAAATCTCACCAGTCGCCTACAAAATCTGCATCCCCAAAGGCAGTTTGGCAGAGGGGGAAGATAAGTGGGTCCATATTAATCAACTAAAGTGTTGCCATCCTAGGCACACTCTGCAGCAACTGGAGGAGTCTTCTGGAACCCCAGAGGGGGTCAGTCCAGCTCCATAAAATTCCAACTCTAAAATACTCCATATATAGTCCATGATTTACTGTATAAAAATGTGTCCTGATTTATCAAAATGTATGTGTCCGTCCCATTACATTAATAATTGTGGGGAAAAGTCTACAAATATGTTTTTGCTTTGTCACCATAGTTGATTGGAAACACTGGAGACTAACCAAGGGGGACTACCCGGGGACCCGGAGGGAAGATCCAAGGGGCCCGGAGTATCGCTCAATACTCACATCAGGACTGGCGAGTAGAACGGATCGATCCACACCTGATGGAGGAAAAGATGATGAACTTTGCCTTTTGTGGAATCAGAAGAGATGAAATTGACATCGCAGTCTTGTGAATTCCCATTGATGGACGATCAACGTCAAATCGCAAGGGGGGGGCGTGTGGGATGTTCTAACCCACTAGTCCAGGCCCTGCTATATAACTGTGTGCTGTGTGCATCAAGAACATCAGAATGGCCGCCGGAAAGCATTATTCACGCTAAAATCACCCAGAAGTGCGCAGGAAAAACCTGAAAAATAGGCCGCCAATCCACTTTTGCCTATGTCAGTGGTAACACAGGAGACCACTGCCAAAACCCACCATTGGGCTACCCACAGAGCAGCCTGAAACTACTTGAAAAAGCAATGATAATTGCAAAAGAAACACAGAGCTGTTTGGAAATCCGTTTTTCTTGGTTGTCAAATTTGCAAAAATAATGGTTCACAAACCACACAAAAGATCCAACCTCCTTGTTGGATGTTAAACATCATTTTGCTTCAAGAATCCACATAAATATAATGTCAGCAGAAGTACATTTATCAGAAGAAAATCCACATTTAAAGATGCTGGCTTGGAAAAATATGTTGAAAATAGGCACAATTACGCTACTCGCCTCTGTCAGAAGCTGGCAATCTCTAAACCTGTCATGTTAAACTTGTGTCTCAAAATCTAAGTGTGGGGAAAGAAGGGCCTTCCATCAGATGCAATATAGGGTGCCACTATTGATTTTCATGTTGAAAAAGACTGGAATCGAAGATATGTTTGCTTATTTTAAATTTGTAACTGTAATCTTTCACAAGGAACAATGTCACAATTGACTATAAGGTAACCTGATTCAGCTAAAACTTCAAAGAGGTTTTCCCCCACTGAGAACACACCACCCTTTACCTTCACACCAAAAGGAGAGGATACCTCATTTGGATGCTAATGGGAAGAGGAGGAGACTTGCTCTGCTGCTCTGGGAAAGAGACAATGGGCTCCTTGAACTGAAAGAAAATGCTAATTTGGGTGTGAACAGAAACCAACTGCCCAGGAAGACAAGCCCATGTGACTCTCTGGCCCAGCCAAGACCTTGGAGGCGGAGACAAACCGTTTGTGGAATTAGAAAGCACAGAAAATATGTTTGAGAAAAATACTTATAGCAAATTGTACTGAACTGATAAAAATATGGAATGTATAGGCTATTAAAATGAAAAGTTCGTTCACAGTTTAAAACTAATCTGGAATCTGTGCGATATTCAGAGACTGAACCACGAAAACGTTCATATTCTAGCTATTGTGATTATGTTAGGAATATGAACATTTACAGGGATATGCCCAGATGGTATGTGCATGTATGTAAAAGAATTGGCACCGAACTGACACTGAGTAACCGCCCAAAAGCGTGAAAAACTGTCATTTGTGAACTAAAACTCGTAGGAAGATGAGGTTTTGACAGAAACGTACCTTAGTTAATCTGTAATGAGGCCGCCAACAACACATCACTGCTCTCTTGCACTTTTCCTGACTCCTCCCACTAACTCAACCTCCCCTCCTCTTTCAGAGCCGCTAGAGCGCCAGGGGACCACTCCGGTGGTGATAGTGCGCGGTACAAATGTCCTTTAACATTAACATTAATGTAAATAGGTATTATTAACAAGTTGGGGATATTGGAAATATGTTTTTTGGGAAAAATAGATTATCTGGGTAGAAACAAAGGGGAGGTTTTTTCTCTGGACCATAAACACAGTGGGCCTCATTACGACCCTGGCAGAGTGGGTTTACGCCAGCGGTATTCGCAGCGGACCCGTCCGCCCTACTACGAGATCCCGTAGCGCCATGGAGCGTTTTCCGCCTGGTTTTTCCGGGCGGAGAAATCCATGGCGCTACGGGACCTTGTTGTTAATTACGCCACCGTATTTTACGGTGGCGTAATTAACGCCTTCCCCACTCCCATTATACCCTATGGGGCAAAAATGGGAATGGTAAAATGGGGAATGGGGATTTACCGCCCCGCCAAGGTCGGAATGGGGCGGTAAATCCGCCAACCCCCATGGCGCTATCGGCAGCTTTCCGCCGTGCTCCATGGTGCATTTTGCGCCACGATTTCCGCCAGGGTCGTAATGAGGCCCAGTGTCACTCTGACACATGATGACACATCATGACACACTGTTCCCTTCTCAAATCAGGGGAGAGGGAATTCTCTGACCTATCAGATTCTTAGAGGGTTGGGCATAGTATAATCAGCCTCCCCACCCCTTTGGAAAAGTGATAAATAGGGACTGTTGAGGACCCAGAAACGGACACACATTCACCCATCACTGATCTACCGGCGAAGCGCTCTGAAGGAGAATCCAGATCCAGACTATCAAGACTCCAGAAGCCTGAAGCAGAGGCCCAACGCAAAAAGCTGAACCCTTCTCAGCGGGCCTTTAAAATCTTGAAAACTGATTTTAACCCCTAAACTTACACGGGCCTAACCAGTTCAACAGCCTTGCTATGCTGTTTGGCTGCTTCTGGCTAAGAACCCTTGCTAGAACCCTGAGATCCAGATCAGTCCAGCAGAGGTGTAACCCAGAACCCAACCCGTCAGATCCAGTCCAAGAGGCCGTGCAGACCAGAGTGCCTTGCTGAGAGCAGAACCAAGCGCCTGAGACCTGTCTGGTGGCGAGCGAAGTCCAGTCCAAACCTTTAACCAGATCTTTGACGGGCCCATTCCAACCCATAGTTGTGCGTATTTAGTGTAGAACTGTCCATAACCAACCTCTTAGTATTAAGTAATCCAATCCAACCCATTCCAACATATCCATAACTGCACTGTAGACTCTCTTGTATCTATCCTGAAATCCTTCTCTCATCCATATAATCCTGTGATAATTGTAGTGATAATCATCTGTGCGCTGATATTTTTCTGAAGAAAGTCAAGTGTCCTGGCAGACAAAAGTCAGAGCGGAGGTGCCGCTGCTCTGGTGGCTGGCTGTTGGGTAACTTGCATCTTCATAGCCCCTTAGTATAAGCCCATCCTTGTTGGTAAATCTTTAAAAGCGCAATCTCATTTGTAAAATCTTGACCCTTTTTGAGAGAAATCGACCTTTACTAAAACCTCTGTAACTTTTGAACCGTATGTGCTAGGAACGAAATTTAAATGTCATTTCGAAGAACCTATCAACCTCAGCTTTCAATAACTGCATTCCAGCTCCTTATAGTTTTTCTGTAATCGTGTTTTCCGTGCGCTGAAAAGTTAGCCACGATTTTGCATTTGGCTCAATTTCACCACATGTAAAAACATCTATTTCTTGCTTTCAACTTTTAAATTTCGTTTTCCATTTGCTAATCATTCAACAATCATTGCTAGTGTTTACCTGAACCTATCCAAAGCGCTCTCACTAGTTCGAATCCTATTTAGAGAATTAAAATCCATTTTTAGCATGTTTCCCATTCATTTCAAATCACATTTAAAAGCATTTGACCTGTTTTAAAATCATTCCTGTTCTCTCTAAGCTTGCTGGGGGGGAATCGGGATTGAAACTGCAACTGTTTATTGTTATTCCTGAAACCTGTGTGCCCTCATTTCATCTCTTCATATTGCATATTGGGGGGAGTGAGTAGTATCAGGGGGAAAGAGTGATTACCTTGTCTTTGATTGAATTCATATCAAGTTTATTCTGTTTTGCATTCATTTCCTATCATTGCATTTCATTGAACCCACCCAAAGTGTTATTCTCTGCTACATTATTCTTCCTATTTTACTCCTAATTGATTAAAGAGATTGTTGATTATTGTAATACTACCTATTGCTGATCATTGTAGAAATATTCATAAGTGTGATATATATATATATTGTTCAATTCATCAAATAAATCTTTTAAACTTTGTAAAACAACCTTCTTCTTGGTTCAGTGAGACCAGGGGGATTCAAAGAGAGGGGCGTTATATAAGGGTACATCATCCAGAAATAAAAGAACTTTTGACATAAAAATATATAAATAAGGGTTTCAATTGGGCATCCCATACTAGGCATTGACTTAGGTGGAGTGGTGGGTTGAAACCACTTACAGTAGTTGGACCTTGGGGAGGAGAAGAGAACATATGCCCAATGAAAATTCAGAACTAATAAGTTAACACCTCCTGACCTCAGGATTTTGAGGGGGGGTGGTTACAGAGTAAAAAATCCTTACAGAAGAGGAGAGAGAAATTGAGAGATTCTGCCTAAAAAACATCTTGGAAGGAGAACTGACAAACATGTTGAAGGAGAACTTCCCCTGGGGGTATCCTGAGACTGTTGCCTAAAACCATCTTGGGTGGAGAGGTCTTAATATTGAGAGGCCTTAAACATTGCCTGGGAGAGCAGAACTTGGGAAGCCAACAGCTGACTGAAGTGACTAGACCAGGGGTGTTGCTAGGTCTGGTGGAAAAGATCAGGGACTAAGCTAATGTCAGGACTGGCGGGACTCTGGGCTAGCTAGCATTTTGGTTGTAGTACCTGAGCTTCTATCCAGGGCTAAACCAAAAGACCCGGGGCTTTAACCCCCTCAGCCCCTCCCTAGCAACGCCTCTGGACCAGACCCTTTGGGTTAGCAGAAAGGCCTGGTTGTCCTTCGTGAGCGCCCCAAAACAGAGGTCCAATGCAAGCAGAATTGATCCATTTGAAACTAAATGTCTGTGGGCTCTGCCTGCTTTAAACTTTTTCCCTTAATAGTGGGTGAGGGGCAATCTGAGTGGACCCTTAGCATATTTGATAGAATATTCATTTAATTAATTCACAAACAGATTGGCGCAGAGGGGAGCTTGGAAGCGTTTGAAACTTCCAAAATATTTCCTAGCGGGAATAAAATTATAGTCACATAAAGTAATTGGGGTGTCCTGGCCATAAAAACACATTTTTTAACTGTCACCATTCCCAAACCTTGCCTTTAACACAAAAAGGTCCTTGCCCCTTTAAACGAAATTCCCAACTGATACCCCTTCCCAAAATGTGCTTTTCTACAAAAGGTATCATTGTCCCCACTCTCTAGACATGGCCTTTAAACAGAAGGGTGCTACATGTAATTGATGCCTGGGTTTTCGGTGATGGTGGGGGCGGGTGGTTGGGGCCGGGAAGTGCTTTGCAAAGTGAAACTAGGGCAATTTCCAGTGATCAATATACACTCTCACATGAGAGTAAGTGACCCTGAGAGCTGAACGCGTTTGTACTGCTTTTGGGTGACACAGAAAAAGGGTGCTTGCTACATGTATCTTTAAAAATCTGTGTTTTCAAAACTGCAAGCATTTGCGAGTGTGCAGAGAAACTGCATGTGTCAAGCCTTGTACATGTACGGTGCAATTTATTTCAAAACAAAATTGGGCCTGTGTTTTAAGACTAAACCCTTATCAAGAAATGCTAAGGCTTATGCTCTAGTAACGTGCTGTGTTATTATTATTTCATTTTGATACCAATGGGGTTCGTGGGGCAGGAGATTTGAACTGTTCATGCAGCCTGTATTCCATGTACCTGAAACTAAAATTAGAAAGTAGTTTATTTATTGAAGTTTTGCTTGGTGCCACAGAGAAAAGGCGTGTGTAACCGTTTAGTGAAAGATTTATTGAACCTATATTTTAAAGAAATATACATTCTTGCTGTTCACCGGCCTGGTTCTTTGCTCATTGTTGGCACAGGGGGAGGAATTCACTGGGCTCTATGTGAGTCATAAGTAGAACGTATTTTGATCCTAAACTAAGGGTATATTGTGGGCTCTCTTAAGTGGGCAAGGGGGACTCCCTATGGTGAGTGTGGTGTCCTATATATTGTTACAATATTCTACACCATTTCTAAGGAGTTGCCAGGAGAGAACCGGGCTACCGCTTAATGGGCTGCTAGAATTTCCTGTTTCAGTACATTGTTGTCTACCTGTGCATGGGTGCTCCTGCTGAGGGAGCCTGAGGATGTACTGATGTCCAAGCCACAGAGGCGGCATCAGCCCCAGGCTCGGGAGGGCTCAAATAAGCAGAAGGCAGTACTCTTGGAAGGGGTTACAGCAGGCAGAAGGCAGTACTCTTGGAAGGGGTTACAGCAGGCAGAAGGCAGTACTCTTGGAAGGGGTTACAGCAGGCAGAAGGCAGTACTCTTGGAAGGGGTTACAACAGGCAGAGGGCAGTACTCTTGGAAGGAGTTACAGAAGCCAAACGGCATCACCCTGCATGTGATTCCCAGCCAGCAGTGTTACCACAACAGCCCTTCAAATCTCCCTCCTGGGTGAGCAGAGTATATACATTTAAACAATCTTTAATGTGGCAGCAACAAACGTACAAAGGCAGAGGACAAAATATTGCTGAGGCAATGCCTCTATACCCCCTATGCTAAAGACGGAGGTTTAACTGCTGGGTGCAGCTTTTAGCTGTTCCAATGGTAACCTCGGCTCTGTGAAACAAAATAGCCACTGAATTGGGGTGAAAGATGCATCAACTGGGCAAAAGGAAGGTATAATAGCTATTCAGCATCCTAGGCTCAATTGAAGGGGCTAGGGGTTGACAACATATTAGGTTAATAGCACCATTCAAGACCAGCTCTCAAAATAAACATCCAGCCCCTCCAAAATGTTGAGGCTGGCGCCTCGCCTGTTGAGCTAATCAAGCTTGTCACCAAGCAGGACGCCCAGAATGATACCAGGGTTCCCAGAGTGGCAGCAATAAGTGCCTGCCCACCTTGTGTAGTTAGTGGTGAACGCTGTTCATTTCAATTTACCTAAGAAACCGCCAACATGAAAATAAAGAAACTTCTTTGCTGTAGCTTTCTCTTTGTGAGCAACTCGTTGTGTATTGTGTACTTGCAAAACCATTGGTTCCATTCCTCTTTAAGGAAAAACTATGGACAATTTTGTTGAAGTTCTTTGGTCTGTGGTAAACGCCACATACAAATATTTGCTTCCAATGCAGGGATATGGACTGCTGAACATGTCATTCATTTCAGTAACCTAGAGCATTACTTATTTGCTTGCTCTGAGCATGGCAACTGTGCTCACATTGGTCCTGAATCCAGGATTTAATAAGGCGCCTCTGGATCGCGCCTGATTCTAACTGCTCTAATAGTAGCTGTTTGGAAGACTTTAGGGCTCAGTTAGCCCTGCCTGAATAAGACCCTGAATCCATTTGTGGTTTCGTTCTGCCTCTGGATAGAATTGCCAGTTGCCTCTCTTTGTGTGGGACACCTTCTGCTACCTCAAGCTCTTCTGCAAACCGCATGTTATTTATTTGTTTGTTTGTAGCGTGCTGCTGACCTCTTCCTACTCACAGTTCCTCCGTCTCCTTGTGCCTCTTCCCGCTTCCGATCCTTTCAGCTCCTTGCCCCTCTACACTGGAACTCTCTACCTCTCCTTATCCGCTTCATCTCCTCTTAGTCCTCCTTCTGTTCCTCCTTAAAATCTCATCTTCTTCGTCCCCCGTCCTAATAACCCTCATTACTTCCCTCTTACTCGTACTCTGTTCAGTTTCTTTTCTATAGTGCTAGGCAAATTGTTCTACATACTGGTCTTGATTGTTTGTCTCACGTTTGGCAATTATGCTTCTAATTTATTCTAATGTAATCTTGTAATGTAAAGCACTTTGGTGTTAAGCGCTATATAAAATGTAATAAATACAAATACAAAACCCTCAGGCATCAGGGCGCCAACATACACACGGAAGACACCAGCTTAAAAACAGGACGTACATAAAAAGGAGAGACAGTTACTTTTTCTGAGTTTGGCCAAAACTAATTTATTTGAAGAGCGGGGGTTTACAAGCATTTTACATGTTGACACTTACAGACCCCTATTTGTAAAGGTTGGGGGTGGGGGCCGGAAAGCTATAATGCAAAGCACTTTTGATTGAAAGGTCAGGTGGGGCTGACAGTATCATAACTGGCATGGGGCAATTTGGTAGGTATGCCCCATCCTGTTAAAACATCCCCTTTGATGTCCATGAACCCAAACAGTGGATGCCAGCTCTTACCCCTGCTATGTCAAGTATCTAGACCTGAAATATCAGTTGTGTACATATCTGGGAACTGGCCACAAGTTATGAGAGGTACTTTCAGCAATCAGCATGTTACATTTTGGGACTTTTAGTTTCTACCACATTACAGCTGTTAGTTAACTCTTCCCAGCTAAGGTAACTGGAGGGAGGGCCCTATGTGGAAGTTCTAGGGGCTCAAAATATATGCAACAAAAAGCGGTCCTGCCACTTGTTAGTTTGAACATACCATGATTGGTGTATGAACAAGTTAGTCAAAACGAAGGTGGGCTCGAATTAATCTGCCCTTTGAACCCATCCAAGACCTAATTCTAGGTTCATAAAGTCATAATGCAAATAAATAAAGCTACGACTTATTGATTGAGGCCCTCTTTAATTGGCTGTGTCATTATTTTTGTTCATGTGTTTACTAGTTACATATGATCAGACATTTTGATGCTAATTATTTCTTTCTTAGCAATTTAACATGTGTTAAACACACCACAGTTATAAAAAAACAGTCCATCGTTTCACTGTTCCAGAAATCCACATCTATAACCCACTTCCCTTTCTGCACCCTTGCTCTCTCACATGCACTCTCCCTCAGACACTTAAGTTGCACCATGTCTCTTTTTCACCTCACACATATGCTTTCTCTTGCATCCCTTTCTCTCTCACACAAAATGAGTCTCATTTACAAAAGCTGTTTTCAAGGGGAAAACCCCTTTAAAAAAACGTTTTTTAAATCAAGCCCAGTGTCTCACTGTATTGGAGCCTGCGTCTTTTACACAATTGCTTAGACTTCTTGTAACAATTTAGCTCCCTGCAAAGTGTGGCATGCAAAATTTTGTTTTAGGCAAACCTTAAAAACAAGCATTGTCAAAGTCAATAGCAATACACATAGTGATGCACACACATGTCATCCACCATGTGATGCCTGGAATAAAAGGGGGGCATGGCTTCCCGCCAGCCAGTTGACAAACTCACCGACTCCTGTGTGTATAACAAGCCAAAATGCACGTGGGGGCCCCGCCCTGCCAGCCCCCATTACAACTGGCGACGAGGTCTAAAGAAACGTACGTGCTGCCTGGTCTTACCAGTGCATGCATGGGGAGGGTCCGCCATGCGGTGCTCCCACCATCCCTGCCAGATCCTGTCCAGCAAACGCTGGCATGGCTGGCGAGGTCCTGTGGTGCATGGGCGCCCACAGCTGGAGCCCCCAGCACGGCCCTACTTGCACCAACCAGCAATGGAACTGTCAGGAGCAGTCCTCGTGACCGCTGCTTCGCCGGCATGAATCGCACATACCAGAGAGCCCGGGGTATGGTAGCAGCAGGGGAGAAGATCTCCCGCCGAGGGAGAGACACAGCTACCACCACAGCAGCCATGATGGACAGCTCCTGCCTGGGGGAGCGCAGAGTGGCACCCACTGCCAGAGGGAAAAGGTATGCCCCCGGGGAGAAGAGCCGGCAGGCAGAGCAGCAGCTTTAGCCGATTCAGTGTGAACAGCAGTGGGCCTTCTCATGAAAGAAAATATCACCCGTCGTGGGCAGCAGTGCGGACCACTGCTGTCTAATGGAGGGATTTTCGCCACCGCCACAGTGAGTACCAAAGAGCGGCAGAGCTTCTGCCGTCACTGCACAGGGGAAGCGGTGGGCTGCCTCAGTGTAGAGGCTGCAGCACTGAGGGACCGGTGCAGCCGAGACCGCCAACGTGCAAGGCGTAATGCTCCAGAAGAGAGAAATGGAGGTAGATCACACAAGGCTCCTGCCTGGGGGAGTGAATGAAAGCAACTGCTGCCGCAACAGATGAAAACAGCAGCTGCCTAGAAGGGTTCTACGTTATTTCGCCGCGGTATTTTTCATCGCAGGTTTTTTCATCGCCGTTTTTTTTTAAAAAAACTCGTTTTTTTTTGTTTTTTGGGGGGGTTACCCCTTAAGCCCCCCTTTTTTTTATTCCCTTACACCCACAACCATATATTTAATTTTTTAACCCCCACAAAAAAAAATGCAGAGTTTTTTCGAAATAAAAACGGTGATGAAAAAACACACGATGAAAAATAACTACAGCCAATGTTGCTCCCAGTGCTCCTGAGTGCAACTTTGCCGGCATTGGCAAAGGTGCCCCCAGTTTTCCTGGACAAATAAAACTGTGTTGATTCCCAACCCTCATCACTGTGGCTATCCTTGTGGGCGTATGGCCCCAGCGTGTCAGGAGCTGGTTGTGGCCTGCTCTCCACAGATAATGGTGTGTGTGCTATGTCAAGCTGTCGTCGTGCACTGCCCTAAATGCTTGAAACGGATGCAGTAATTATGTGCATTGAATGCTTCGTGGTGCATGTAGTTTTGTGCTTAAAATGGTCCCAGAGGTTATGTATGTTTGGAACTGCGATCCTATTCATCATCGGCATCATCGAAGTGGACCGTGTGACTGTGCACTTTGTTGCTTGTGGGATTTCCCACCTCCCCTGTTTATTAATAGTTCCCTAATGTGTTGGCTGCCCCATGCACCTGCTTGACACCAATATTGCACGTGCTTGACACTGTACACGTGTGGCCTCATGACATTGTTTTAATGTTTGACCCTTGGCATGGCATGTTGTAACCTAAGACCCTCCTTTACTCGTGCAGTATCACATGTGAGGCACACGTGTCACCAACCATGTGATGCCTGGAATAAAAGGGATGTATGGCTTTCTGTGCACCAGTTAACAAACTAACTCCCCGACTCCTGTGTATATGGCTGCCAACATGCAGGAGGGGGTCCGGCCCTGCTGGCCCCCATAACACCCGCTACCATAATCAAGTGACAAAAAGGTTGTTATTATGACATGTTTTTTTTCTGCACATAACATTCAAAATAACAATTTACAATTTCAATCTAGGTTCACGATTTGTGTTCGTACTCGTGTTTCTATGTGACTGCAGAGGTTCTGGCCAGCTATGCAGGAGAACACGCGTTGTGATTGGTCAATACGAACCGGTATAGCCCGCAGATTGATTACCGCCCGCAATGGTAAGTGGAGTTGCTTACCTGCGGGCCATTGAAGGCTAAAAAGTTGCTTTCCGTGTAATTGCGCAACAGAAAGAGTTAACGTTCCGTTCCGTATTACATGTAGGAAACCAACGTGAGCCACGCAGCCCCGCTCACTCAAATGAAACAGGAAGAAACGCGTTTGCATGGAAAGTGTTTGAAATAAAGTAAAAGCAGAATATTTGGCTAATATAGAACTTGTGCGCTTTCATTTTTGGCGCAATCATGTTAAGAGGAACCTTGCCCTGACGTCCTTGCTGCAGCGTTCTATGGGTATGGCAAATGAAATGGAAGAAGGTGTAAAGGTAAGTTGATGGTGCTTTCTTTATTTGCATGTTAAGTTAGTGTGTGCTGAAAGACACCTCGGAAATGGTGTGCTACTAGATGTAAATGTGCATTGATTAAAAGGTAAAGGTTTTGGAGTGTATAAAAAGAAAAAAAACACCTGAAGTGTACTTAATTAAGACACTGGGCAGACCTAAGGCAATGACAGCAGCATTTTCAATGTTGTCTACTTTAATTAAACATGTCTCGTATTCTACTTTAATTAAATACTGAGGGTGTTCTAATAGCATTATAGACCTGCAGCTTGGGCCCTGGCGTTGTGGTCCCTCATACCTCGTTAAAAGCCCTCGATTCGCTCTGGCCATTAACCTAGTCTTCAGGGCCCATAACGCTCAGTACGCCCTCGCTGAAGGTCTATAAAGCTATATTATCAATGGCACTTGTTTTATTGTTTAGTAGTGTTCTCTACTCTAACCCATAGCACACAAAGCCAGCTTGTCTGTGTGCAAAGGAAATACATACTTTGAAAGGGAAGAGAAAACGGTCTATGGGTCACAGGCATGTGTTCTCATTCGCTGCAGATGTTTTTCCGGAGCAAAGGTTAAGAGGATGCTGCCTGCCTCTTCGGATTCTGTAATCCCCGTGCAGAGCGACGGGTGGCCGTGGAAGTGCTACTCTTTTCTCGTAAAATCTCTGGCTGCGCCGGTAGTTAATACGTTTGCAGATCTCTCATCTGCTTTTTCTATAAATGAGGATACTGGCTGTGCAGAGATGAAACGCGGGATCCTGTCCTCTCCACACAGGCCATCCCAGGAGAGCTTACAAACGACAATCACCTGCTTTTGAACTGCCTGAATCCGCAGCATGTCATGGATTTATGCTGCGGAAAATCATACCATGCTGCTTTTCAGGCAAATCTTTCCGCAGAGAGATTTATGGATCGAATGAGCAAAATATAGCTTTCACGGACGTAAAATGTAGCGAGACTAGAGCACGCTGCCTGTATCTGAAACTGGGGGACTCGCCGAAACCAAAATAACGTTAAAGCAAGCAGCAACAATGGCAATAAGTGTTGCAACTATTGTATAGGAAAAAGAAAAGCGTAAAACGGAATGAGATATTTTAAACCTTGATAAATGTAAGTTCCTTGTACAAATGTTCGTCCACAGTCGAGTGGGAATTAATTAATTAGGGATTCACACCTTGCTTCTGATCCAAAGAATTCGGCAAACGTGCCATTTCGAATTTAAAGAGCACTCATTCGTGTTATTACTTGATTTGCTTTGCTTGGACTGAACGGGAAAAGAGAATCGGCCTGCATGCATTGCAGCTCACCTTCGGAGGCAAGTCAGAGATTCTGTAGGAGGGAATCGCGAACATATGTTGATTTTGCGCTCCTACCATTTTGTACGAAAAGCTTTTCATCTCCCTTAAAACGTTGCAGAAGTGACAAGACATTTTCCTAGAGTGCATGCTTACAGATAATCAACCTACATGTGCATGCTCCCAGCTGTGGTAGATTATTATTTTGTTTTAAATTAAGAAAATAGTGTTTTCAGTTTACAATGAAACTTTTTACATTGTACTTCATTACACATTCCTTATTGTAACACAATTTATACACAATTTAAAAAAACATGCAAAATCCATTAAAACGGACAACATTGAACAGTGTAAAATATTTTACCTAGCACTGGGCCCAGAACCTTCGCCAATCCTTCTCTCCCTGTTGTACAATCAGTTCAAGTCTCAGAAAAAATTATTTCTAATAGCTTACTCAAAGCTAATATCTGAGCTTGGTTTGAAGTGGTCATTAACCTGTTGCACAACAATAATGTCAGAACTTTATCAGGCGAGTGAACAAAAGGTCCCAACAGTCTCATCCTGTCATCCCCAAATACAGTACAAGCCAGCACTAAATGAAACAGAGATTCCTTTCCCGCATCACCGCAGGCTTGGCAATGATACATAGGGCCTCATTACGACCCAGGCGGTAAGTTACCGCCTGGGTCGTACCCTTACCACCATGGCGTAAACTGTGTTTACGCCATGGTGGTTGGCGGATTTACCGCCCCATTCCAAGGTGAGGGGGGCGGTAAATCCCCATTTCCCATTTTACCCTTCCCCATTCCCATTTTTGCCCCATAGGGCATAATGGGAATGAGGAAAGGCGCTAATTACGCCACCGTAAATTACGGTGGCGTAATTAGCACCAAGGTCCCTTTGCAGCATGGGTTTTAACGCCTGCAAAAAGCAGGCGTTAAAATCACCATCCCGCAAAGGGACCTTGGAATCAGGCGTTAAGGGTCGGCGCCGTTTACGGCGCCGTAAACCCCTTAACGACTGGGTCCTAATGAGGGCCATAGTCCTTGGTAATTCCAGTTTGGTTCCAATTACTTTCAGTGTTGTTAGTACATTTAACCGAAATTTAAAGTACAAGTCCCAGTTCTTTTGAGGTGGAAATGTTAGTATATATATATTTGTGGGGTACACTAAGGGATATAAAGTAATTGTTTATCCTTATACAGCTTCAATCTTTCTAGATCTGTCACATCCGTGCTCTTACAAAATCTTGTTCCTCTTT
This sequence comes from Ambystoma mexicanum, assembly GCF_040938575.1. NCBI lineage: Eukaryota > Metazoa > Chordata > Amphibia > Caudata > Ambystomatidae > Ambystoma > Ambystoma mexicanum. The sequence goes on along the minus strand of NC_090930.1, from coordinate 548,551,465 downwards.
ACATACTCAATCGTTGTCTGTGTGTTTGTTTGTTTGTTTGTTTATTTATTTGTAGAGCGCACCAAGCCCTGATGCAGCTGGGCGCTTAGCTTACACATTACAGAGTTACATACACTTATCTTGCATTTTCAAAGTTGCATACAAATAGTTGCATTACATACGAGGAAGGAATGGGTACACTGAAGTAACCAGAAGCAGTCTTATCCACATAGATGCATATTTACCGATAGTTAGATCTATCGGGCTGACAAAACATGTTACCCGGAGCTGCTGCTTTCATGCTCGTGCAGCCACAGCTTTACATTCTTCCTGAACAAGTGGTCTGAGGGTTCGGATCTGAGCGTTAAAGGGAGTGCATTCCAGTCAATTCTTCAAACATTATACAACGTTGATAGAATTTCCTCAAAAGGGATTCGGATTCAATCCATTTGTTAGACAAAAATATAAATATGAGCCAATGCTAGGTTGCTCTGCTAATGTTAGTTTATACAGGCGTGACAAGCGACGCTTCATATACTGGGCCCACCATGATACTATACCCAACTCAAAGCGAATAATACTGATTGGTGTAGATTTAGGGAGACCTGCACCGCCCTCCAGATTTTTCCCTCAAGTGAATCCAAAAATGTGCGGTTTTTAAATGATATTTCGCACCCATATAGAAGCACTGCTGTCACCTTTCACTTGTACAACTCAATTAAAGGTATTACGGAAATCATACACAGTTTAGACCTCAGGACCATCCTCAGGGATATACAGGCAGGACCTTTTCACTCATTTTTTCCCTTTGAATAGCAAAAGAACTGTTGAAGGATATTGGAAAACCCAAGTACCTAATTGTTTCAACCCTGGCGATCGGTAATTCATTTAGTTTCCACGTAAAGAACTTTGAATTGTGTTTTTTGTGACTGTCATTTTGAAAAGATTTCACTGGGTTAATCAACAAGTTATTTTTATGGCAATATCTTTCCATTCCTCCGAAGATCTCTGCAAACCAGCCTGTGTGTAATCTATTAGCACCCGATGGTTAGTGTATCCCAAAATATATCATGTTAGATCTTTCCATCTCAGAGAATAACTTTCCCAGTCTCTACTCTCTACCCAGAGATCTGGCAGGTAGAGATTAAAGCATCTGGGGGCTAAAACGTACCCTTGCCGCACTCCTTTTACAATAGGTATCATATTAGATATTTCTCCCTGATTGTTCAGCCTCACCTTTACTGAGTTTCCCGAGTATAATAGCTTAAGCATTTGCAGGAGGCCCCTTATCGATTTTCCACTTTAGAAATGTGTCCCACAATGTATTGATATTAATATTGCCGAAGGCTGCCTCAAGATCAATCACCGCTATAAACAGGGATTTTGCAAACTGGCCACCGATATCAGAGACACAGGGATTCTATTTGACTCAGCCTATGCATTTAGATCCCTAAACTTTGCAAAAATCTTTGCTGAGGAATCTATTAGTGCAATCAGATGATAATTTTATGGCCTGGCTCTGTCCCCTCTCTTAAAGATTGGTACAATCAAAGCACTCTTCCAAGAACTCTGGCAAATAGAACCCTCTACAATCTGTGAGAACAACATAAATAAAATGTTGTCCCAACAAAACCGGATGCTTTCTGTAGATACGGTTTGAGACACTGTCCGGACCACTAGCACTAGAAATGTTCCTGCTCTCCAATAATGATCTCTATGTCTAATGTATCAAATTGTGGAGAACCCTCCATCCCCTTTTTGCTGGTTATCTATGCATGTTGCCACACAACCCACACCCACTTTACATTTTGCTGTTAGATAGTCCACCCAATGTTTCTCAGACACACAGCAACTTTGCACTGTTGCCTGATTTTTTTAATGTATGCTTCCAGTCTATGGATTTTCAACCATCTTCCGTAAGACTGTCTAAGATGTTTCATTTTATTTTTCACTTCTGCTCTAGGCAGAGTCTGATTAGCGCTTACAAGAACGTACATTTTTTTCTGCCCAATTTTCTTTTTTTCATTCATTGAATTTTCAAACGAGTTTCGATGACTAGGTATCACCACCCCTGTGAGTTTATTACTAATTGCTGCTGGTGCCAACTTTTCCACCACTAAATTAAACTTATTTAGGTTGGTGACATCCTCCTTTTGCTCATCTGATAAAGAAATCCGCTACTTTACTAATTTATTGTTTGCTCCTTTTACCACTTCCCATTTGCCCGACCCTGTTGTTCTTTCCCATTATGATACGATTAGTTGGGCCATCCAGCACTACACTCAGATCAAGAGATAACTGCAACATTTCATGGTCACTATGACTGGAATTAACTATTTCAAATTTACAAATGTTTGGAAGAGCCACATTACACACAAACAAATAGTCTATCGTGGAGACTATACCTAGGTTATGCCATCTAGGTGTATTTATTTATTTCTCATCAAATAACATTTTGTACTGAATAAAATTCCATCCAGCAAACAGAGATGACCAAACTCTAGCATGTGAGTTTCTTTAAACGCCTGTACTATCTTCAATCAAAATTTTACTTGTTTCCTCCTCAAATAACCAAGCCATAGCCATACCACAATTGCATTCAGAGTTGAAATCCTCCCCTAGAATTATCGGGCTATTCTTGTGCAACCTCTGCTATTTCGCCAAGATGTTTTCAATTTCTACAACCGCAGTATCTAGTTCAATGACAACAGGATTAAAGTATATATTTATAACCAAAGTGTATACCAAGTTCTTTATTATTTATCTGTGTTACCAAAAACAGCCTCTGATTTACACCACCAGTTTTTAATGGTGCAGCCTATACTAATCCTTATGGCCATTAGTAGATCCCCCATTGATCGCCCCCTTTCTCCTTTCTTTGCAAGCCTCACATTTAGCATGAACCCATCTAGCACTTGAATCGTGCTCAGCCATGTTTCTTTTAATAAGCCATAGTCTTGATGGAATAAAGCTTGAGTATTTTGTACAAAAGAGTTAAAACCACTTGAGTTCCAAAGTTAGTACCCTGAGCTTAGAAACCAGGCCTGAAGGACGGGATTTCTGGCAGGGTATCTGCAAGCCATTCCCAACCAAAAGATGATTGATTTCGGTAGAGGTGCCTGCGTTGATCATTTTCAAAGTAGCAGGTTACTGTCAGATTTATTCTTGGCTCGGTGCCCCACTTTGTGTCTGACTTCCTCATGTAATAACTCTCAAAGACTTTTAACAGGATGTCTTGTTGGTGGAGATATACGAGATTGTCTACTGTCTTGGACACAAAATGAATGGCACACTTGCCTTTGCAGTGTTTGTCAAATAAGTGGACACATTTCAAATCTGCAGAGGATATAAATGACATTTCTGGCACTGGGGAGAGCAACCTCAAGATCCGGGATCTATTTAATGGGAATTCCTGTTCCTCATCAAAGACATATTCAAAGGTAATAGGCCAGTTTGAAGAATGCCTATTCTTAGACATGAGACTAGCATCCTTTTGAGGGATCTTATCTCGAAGGGCTACACTATTCCGCACATTCTGCAAAATGGGAAACCGTACCATTGGTCCTTCTCACCTAGATGGCCTTTTGGATGTCCGAGAAATTTTACCGCTTTGACCCTGCCCAGGATTTTTCAGAGAACTCCCTGGGTATTCTTATTTACTGTTGGCAGGGTTTTACTTTTATTTTCGCTGCAGTCCGCATTCATTTTGTTTTCAGAATCTTTATGTTGCACAACGGCAGTCAAGTACGTACCATATCCTTATGTCCTCTCATGAGGGATCTTGTCCATAGTAACGTAGGTAGCAGTTAGTTTCAGTCATTTTTTTTCAATCTTTGATGCAAGTATGATTTTCCACAAAAACTTTCACAAACCTTTAATTTTCAGATTTTTGACACCCTTGATATTTTTGGCTTTTTTACTCACAATATTCCACCATTCACAGTACTTTCGGTGACCACTGATTCAGTCGAAAGAATGTTTCCAGTAGAGACGACTGGAGATAGTGGTGTGGTCTTTTCCCCAGTAGAAGGATCAGTCAGCACCTCTAACACAGATTCACTATCCTTCTTAACCAGTATCTGGGGTGATCCTTTAGAATTAGCTGCTTGAAGCCTTATTTGAACCTTTATTTCGGCAAGGACCAGTGAATTGGCTCTCACTTCGTATACCATAGTGCCATAAAGCCGAATAAAAGACTGCAGGACAATATTCAAAGCCACCAAAGAACTCAAACTTTCTTCAGTGGGTTCTTTGCCAGGTGAGAAATTGCCTTCAAAGGGGCGAGCAGAGCGATCATTCCTCATTGAGTCCTCCATTTCCACTTCGGACTTGCCATTTCCTGAATTCTCAGAAAAGCTGGGGGCATGAGTGTTAAAAAGACCCGGAGACATTAGTCTTTCAGTTTAGTTATTTTGCTTTGCTATTTCTTTCTCAGGACCCACCAGGTAAATAGGCTGCAGTAGACTTGGTCTTCGCTCAATTTATGGGAGCACTGGACCAGAGATCTCACATACAGTTTCCTCCACTGACTATGTTGCTGGTGTTAACAAATCTATTACAATATTCCCCGGAGCAACAGCTTCACTGTATTGTTTTTTTGGTCTGGCGGTGAGGAAAGACTTCATGATTTTGCCTTGTATGGAGGCGAAGCCCCCCTCTGCAGCCAAGCCTTCACTGACAGTGGCCACCTCAACATGCACATTTGTACCTCTTATTTTTGCCCTTCATGTTTGTTTTTCCTTGAAGCGCTTTCACGGTTTTAAAGTTTGGGGCTCACTTTCCATAAATCGATTAAAAAGGACGCACCTGCCACCCAGTGTCCTGTTTGGGGTGTCTCAGTCTCCGTCCGGAGACCGCTTTCGCAGTGCAATTCTGCTTTTGAGGATCCTTAGGGGGTGGAGTCACCAACACAGCACATCATGCAGCCCGGCAGCAGGAAGTGCACCAGGTTGGGTTTCTCTGCAGACTGCCTCTCACGTGCCGCCTGCTTTCGCAGCTTCTTTCATGGTGCAACGCCACTTTTGAGGAACCTTTAGGGGGCGCAGTCACCAACACAGCACAACACGCAACCCAGCAGCAGGAAGTACACCAGGTAGAGTTTCTCTGCAGACTGCCTCTCACGTGCCGCCTGCTTTCGCAGCTTCTTTCATGGTGCAACGCCACTTTTGAGGAACCTTTAGGGGGCGCAGTCACCAACACAGCACAACACGCAACCCAGCAGCAGGAAGTACACCAGGTAGAGTTTCTCTGCAGAGTGCCTCTCACGTGCTGCCCACTTCCGCGCTGCTAGATTTAATGGGCAGTTTATTGCCAGCTTGAGCAGTAGATGCTCGCCAACACGGACATTTGTGTCAGATTATGGAACCGAAGCGCATGTGATTTGCCGAGGATCACAAATGTGGTCAAGATTTCATGTGCCACAGTACTTTAGTCCACAATTTAGTCATATGGCCACTCAACAAGTACTTTTGCTTCCTACAATGATCTGTAAATAAAACCTGAACGTCGATGCCTTGAGTCCAATTTCAGTCATATATAGGCTTGGCAGTCCCAGAATAAACATTCTAGAGTTTGTACTGTGGGAAAAAGTAAATGAACTCCCAGTCAAAGAAAGCCAAAATGCTTTAAGGTCATTTGAGCACATCTTGAATGCACCACACAGCCACACACTGCTATTTGCAATATTCTATATCTGCCCTCGAGTAAGTGTTCCCTTATCTACAGAAACATTTGAACTTACTTTTAACCTTCTGCACAATCCTTTCACGTTGCTGCCTTTTGGGAGCATCATTCACATACACTCTCAAAACCATTACCCCCCTCCATTTTACTTGTGTATTACGTTTCCTGTTTGTCCTTTATCCGTTGTCCCTCTTGTCTCCTTCCACTGCCTCTCCTTTTCCTCTTCCTCGTAGACTATTATCGTGAAACCCCTGGGATTGGCACAATATGCCACTTTTTGCAAAAACCGCTGAAGTCTGAGACTACTATGGTGGTGATTTGTCTCGGGATAAAAACGTCATAAAGTAACATTGCATAATATATGATCACATGTATAGCATTGATTTAGATAAAATTAGTACCAGATGTTTGCTGTGATATGAAATGGAAGAACCAGGTCAGCATAGGCCATATGAAACCAATGTATTAGTATTTGCAGCAAAAGGGAGAAAGATGCCTAACTTTGCAAAACTCATCACCCGATCTCCATTAATTATTCCGACACTAAAATGCTTGCCAGCGTTCTTGTCCATATGTATGACATGATTTGCTGTGAGCATCATGGAGCTTTGCTCCAGGCTGCAATGTCCAGGACCATCTATTTTTAATCTGATCTCAGCCATTGGGGTTATCACAGGACACAGACTTCCATTTATGGTAGTACATTAAATTCTGAACACGTTGTTTGACCATGGTAGATGAAGATTAATATGGGCTATGAAGGCCAACATGGTGAAAATGGAAAAATACCTAAAATATTGGGGTAACATGTTATATGCTGCACTTCAAGATGTGCTTACTATTACTGTTCTGCTAATATTCGAACATATCCAAAAATGCAGAAGGCGACAGCTGGCACTTTAGCCATTTGAGTCAATTGCTTTATGTCCTAAATAGGGGTTTGTAACCCAATTCCCATGATCCCTCACCATTGACTGTGCTGCATAGGGCGGATCGGAAATTGCAGACTAGACATCTGGTGATCCAAGGGATGCAGACCCCTCCCTACAATCTGGACCCATCAGGGAAAGAATCAAAAAATCAGAAACTGTCACGGACGAAATGCTAGCCTATTCACCTGAGGCTGATTGGGCTTTCAGTACTATTAGAGGAATGCTAATTGAACACTAAGGACATAAAATGAACCCAGAAAAGTCGGCCAATTTCGGTTAACTGTTATACTATAACCTCAGGGTTGCAGTAATGACAGACGTGTGCTATTCACATGTATAATTATGGAAACAAACTGAAAGAAACCCAATCAGAACTCACAACAGTAAGCTGAAGAGCCTAATTGGACAAATCAGTGTCTCTAAGATCTTGCTACAGGCTCAGATTGGTTTACTGCGTCAATCAATCACATTAAACAAATCCCAATATGTTTTTTTTTTATTATTGTTGCATACTGCTAGAAACAGATTGATTTGAGGAATATAAAAAGCCCTGAATTTTTAAGACACAGGTATGCACATTAAGGAAGGTTGGGGCTGGGATCTTCACGATTTAAAAAAAAGAAATCTGGCAACAATACGGGGTTGATTGAGTTTGTTAATTGTGGGTAACTCAAGTAGAGAGTGAACGGATGCAGGCACGCTGCCATTTTACTTACACCTGGAAACCCAACTTGTATTTTATAATTGTATTTAAAGTTAGTAAGGGCACTCTGTAAAGTATGGTACCTGATCACTAAGAACATTGCATTTCAGTTGAATAACAATTATTCACCAAACTGAGATGACCCTAGATGTTTATCTAAATTTAGCAATAGGAAAGATTGGAATACAGTTAAAGAGACCGAACAAGAAGGAATGTGTCAGGTCTATCAAAATCCCTTCCTACACTCATTGAGAGTGAACTCTGAACATCCAAATCCCCAGTGCCTTTTTCTCATCCACCATGGTCATACCATCAATGCATACCACCATTACTTTGCTTCCAAAATGTTCTGCGATGCAGCCATTGCACTCACTGGGAGGCGGGCTGTCTATCCTTTACCCAGTAGTTGTCTTCTTGTAATTAAATGGAGCTTTCTTTGTTTGAACGTACACACTCTTTTCCCAATGCACACATAAATACTGTCTTTAAAGTAGGTTCATATGTGCTCATTGACACCCCTGACCTTAGTTGTGGGTTTAATCCTTCCCACTAATGAACTGTGTGTTTCTGAATGTTATTTTAATAATGTGATTATTCCTATCATGACACATATCAAGACATAATGATTTCCATCATTGCAAAATAGGCTATGTCTACTTTTTATAATGCAACTTACTTTCTAACGCAACTTATGTGATGAGAAGCCTACTACCCACAGGTGTTCACGAATGAGTAGTGGTTTCTTAACTCCTACTGAGCCTCACACTACTATTATAAGAACAGTTATCTCCATCATAAAGGCAAAACAGGCAAAATGTGAATGGTATACCTCATTTGGCAGAGGATAGGCTATACTCATCAAGCGGGTGTGCACCAGCATGGAAGCATCTAAAACAGCAAAAATACATAAAATGCCCAATGAAGCATGTGTAAAAAAGAACCATAATTGAACTAGAAGGATAAACTATTAAAAACCCTAACAACCCACCTCGTCAAAGTGATACACAGAAAAGGCAGGCTTGAGAAGAAAGGGGCATTCTGGGTATTGAGAACAAGGGTCTGCAGGTACATAGTCTTGTGAAAAGTCAATCAAGTTCACAAATACATATTTAAGGCGTAAAGTGCGGTCTTAAATGTCACAAGGACTCTTAGCGCAAGGCCGAGCAAACAGCACCACTGATATATATATATATATATATACCTTCTTATCTTCTTTATGGTTCTTGTCAGCATTGAGGCAGATTTCTGGGTCCTTTCCTGTGCGTCGAAACGAGTTTGCGGCGGCGAGCTGGCTCGTTCAGATGAAACAACATGGAGTGATTCAACAAATGGTAATAGCCCGTGGCTCAAAGAAGCTTGGGATAGGCAAGTATTATTTGAGTCAGCGTAGCTCAAAGGTTCAACAGGGTCTTGATGTGAGTTATGGAGATTCAGATCTAGCAGTGAGAAGGCTTGATTGGTTCCGATAATGCTGTGTGGTTCAACATATGGCAACAACTCATGACTCGAAGAAGCTTGGAACCGAAAGCGCTGCTTGGAACGGAGGTGCTGCTTGAAGGTGCTGAAAATGGCCTGAATTTGAGAGAGTGTCAAAGGCAGCTCTGTTTGATCTGAACAGCAGCTCAAATGTGCTGGATGTGCTGGTAGCAGATTGAAGCAGCTCGAAGTTTCAGTGAGAGCGAAATGTAGGTTTTTTGTTCCTTGCAGTGCTGTGGGTCCCTTCACTAGATCACTGAGGAAATGTTCATCTGTCTACTTCCCTTCCCAGCCACCAAAGTTGAGAGGGGCATCTGAACAGCATACCACTACATCAGGCAAAGTCCTATATACCAGTCTTTAGCTGCAGACACCCTTTTCCCAGGACGGTCACTTCAAATGTTCCCCTGAAGTGATTAGGCAGAGGTTCTGCACCCTCATTGGAAATCCGTGTCTTCACCCAATAGATGGGCAACCTTTACCCCCCAAAAAAACAGTGAAATCTTCTTCAAGGTGGTTCCAGGGGGATTCATTAAGATTGTTTTTTCAGATTATGCTCCAAGCCGAGTCTCAAAAATGATTCAATTATGGGTGTGTCTCATCCTCTTAGAAAGTCATTTTGCCACAGTGAAGTGGCCCATTCCAAGCCTTCAGCAAGAGGCCAGTCCATGCTGCTCTAACAAGGGCTATTTACTGTGATGTTAGCTCCCAGAGTGGCTTGTTAGTAGGAGTCTCATGGATGGAAGTGGGGCCAAGTTTATGTAAGATGTCTAGCCCCTTCTCCAGTGTGGAGATTCTCTCCTAGCTACACTGCCCCCATCTGTTATCTGCCTCAGACCAAAACGACTCCAATAATTATATTCCTGGTGTGACCTCTTCATTGTGTTGCAGACAACCGTTTGGGTTCTGTTCTCCTTGGAGAACTGTTGAATCTTCCCAGCAGAGAACCAAGAGAATCCTGGGATGGCCCACCATAAGTTGTGGGCAAAACATTCAGGCCAAATATAATACACAAATGGCCCTACAATTGCAGGTCCAGGATTGCACACCATCACAGATGGCATTCGGTCACTGACTGATTCTACTGTCCAGAAACATTCTTTTATGGATCACTGCTCTTAAATGTACTTTAAATGTGCTGTGTCACTTCTTATTCTAGAGAGCACCCTACTTCTAGTTATGGGTTTCGGTATTGTATGCCTTCATAACCATCTGTCATGTTTTACAGTAAAAATGAGCCCTAAAATAACATATAATGTGTCCGGTTTCTGCCCCATGCTTGCTGTAAAAATTAAAAGGACACTTTTCAGACTACAAAAGTGTTCATTGTCATGTCCAAATAAAAATGCTATTACATATTCTATTTCAGTCATGTGCAAATTCCTGAGCGATACCAAGCACAGTATACTACACCTTTGGAGCACAGAATGAAATAGTAGTAAGATACAAGGCCTAGTGCAGATTTAAGCAGAGAAAACTATAATATTTAAAGTGACTGCCTTTATTTCAAAGAATGAATCAAGCTACATTGGCAGTCCCAGAACTGAAGTAGGTATTTTTCAGGGAATACAGCAACCCATTAAATAAAAAGCTTCAAGAATTAGATTTCTTCACATGTCCTTCTAATGTGAATTGCATTGGTAAAGACAGCGTCCTTACCGAAAAGTTGTGCTCCCAGTCAGAACAAGATGAATCCATATGTAATCTGCTCTTATTCTGCCATGTTAGTAATTCATTTCAAACTATATTGTGTGAACACTTAAGAATAAAATTGAAAATAGAACTGAAAATGCTATTGAATTTGGTTTTACTGTGTTATGTGCATTGAAAGGCAGATATGCATTGAAAAATGTAAAACATGAATCCCAGTAGGAAAGGAATCAAAATAGTATGTACATTTCAGTCGTCACTTGCAGGGCATGTTGAAGAGACCATAAGGGCTTCGGCTGGTCAGAATATTATTACATGCAATGGTCAGTAAAATGGCTTTTAGGACACCCTGAAATGCTCCTCCATTGTATTGAAGACAGGCTTCTAAGCAGATAAGCCCTATACATTTACTTCAGGCACTCACTAATTGACATAAGGTTTCAACTTCAAAGGAGGACTGTCACATGCTTTACTTAAAATAAACTCATAATAATGCATTAGGTATGAGAGTTCAGCAGAAATGGTGACTGGCATTCAGATGCCTGGCACCAGATACCTGCTTTGGATTAGTCAAAGTGAAAGTTATTGAGAATATGTACACTAAGAGAGTTTTTCCTTGGATAGTGGTAACAGGGAAAGGGAAAAGTTTAGGCAATGTATTGACTCTACCCTCTGACGAGGAACTGTTTCAACTGCACACCAAAGAAATAAATACTTTTAAAATGAAGAAAAAAAGTACCTACAATGTGAAAAAATGAACTTAAGTGATGCATCACAATGACAAATCTGATTGACATCATATTTGGACAGTTTGTAGATAATAGTAAGTAGTAAGCTCTATCACAACCTTGGAAAATAATTAGATGTTGCTGTGTTAAGAATTGTTGGAAAATGCTAGAAACGTGTGAAATCATCCACAATTATCGGAATGTACTCATTTAACATCTATAAATGTTTTCCATGACTCACAGTATCTAAAAATATAAGTTTAATATATCGCACATGTTTTAGCCAGTATCTAGATAATAAAAACCACATTAGCATTTCTTCAAAAAAGAAACCTCGCTCACACCTTTTCTAATCAGGTTGCTGGCAAACCACACATATGACAATTCAATGGTGGGGTTAGAAGGAAATGTTACGGCATACACATGGGACAGAGGTTGATTATGGAATATTGTACAAGGAAGAGTCAGAAGGGGAGCAAACTATAGATTGGAAAGCAGAAGGACTATTTCTACTCAGAGGGCAGATGTGCCCATTGGCCCTGGCAGAGGGGAGAACAGCTCACAGAAGCAAGACCGGTCTGCACGTGGTGGTTAATTTCCAAATAGGCCACCTGAACTGAGGGTTTGCTGTTGGAATTATTTCTGGCTGACTGGGTCCATAGCTTGTTCTCCCAAAATGAGAATGAGAAATGTCATCTTAAAAGGTACATCAACCCCCCCCCACCCCAACCACCCAAATTGTCAAATTTTTATCAGGGTAAAATCTGGGAATATTAAAAGGACTGGGAATGCAAAAGGAGCAATTTGAAAACAGGGGCACCATTAGTAATATCCTAATGTCACTTGTTCCTTATACAGACATCAGATACAAAGTGATATGTGGTTTCTTTAAGGCCCAGTCCACTTGGCACATTAAAACAAAATCCATATCTGAAAGCCTTTTGGCTGCCACTATAAAGTGGAATTATTATTATTTTTTGTAATGTATTTTTATTACAACTATTGGTTTATTACAAAACTTTGTCAAAAGGTTAGAAAATCATGAAAAAACAAATCAAACAGCATTTAAGTCCAATTCAAATCATCAGTCATGTGCGTTATCAAATCCAATGATGACAATTTTCCATGGTTATTATGTCTACGGACCTTATCCACTCTTATTCCCTTTAGATATTGAATTAGACGAAAGGTTATACTATAGATTTGGCCTTGGAGGAGAAGTGCCGACAGAGCTTCTGCGTCTCTGTGCTGTGAGTCCGCAACCCATTTTCCCAAGTACTTTGTTCTTAAATCTGTCAGACCAGTACAGAAAAGTGTAATGTGCTTCAGGGTTTCCTTTAACCCCGTTTTTTTTCAAAATCATCATTCAGAGGAGTAAGTTAATTTGTAGATCTGCCTGAACTGGTTCATTGGAAAGAGATTTAGCCTAAAGTGCATATATTGATTCCTGTACCAGTTGTTAGGAAATTTGACCAGATATTTTTGGGAGAGAACCCCGGGACTTGTTCTTGCCCCTCATTGCTGTGGAGAGCTTGCACAAATTCTTGTCATATTGAGTCTTAATCCAATCATCCTGCAAGACCTTCCATTTCACCTTGACCAGATTGTTAATCAATTCTTCTAAATTGGTTCCCAGGTGTATCAACTGACTCTGACATCCCTTCCTCCATTGGGCAAGTAGAGGGTTGGTATCATTCTCCAGATCTTCTCCCAAAACTCGATATGGCTTAGCTGGGCAAGGCAACATACATTTCCAGGAAAGTGCCAATGATTTCCATATCGATCTCGCTAGTAGCAAGATCAAACTCAGCTTATATCTGATAATAGAGATAGGATTTAAGTTAGGAAGCCTGAGTATTTTCCTCCAAAAGCTTCCTTCCAATCAAGGCCAAGTTTCCCAAGAGGTGCATAGAAACCCTTCAGCACCAAACAATAAGGCCGGGGTGACCTTGGATTTATATAATTTAAGAATCGGAAGCAGCAAGAATTTTCCAAATTTTTGTGGAACAGTTGGCCTTGACCCATTAAAGGTATAAACTTTGCCTTCAAAGCCAGCTGGCGGTTGTGGTCCACCTTGCTGTTCCTGCTCAGTGCTCCTAGCTAGAACACCTCCTTGACCTGAACCAAGGGCTGCTTTTCAACGTACCATTTGAACTGGGGTCTTTGCTGCGGACACTGGGGACCAAATACCAGAATGTTGGTTTTGACTAAGTTCAAGGCTATCCCATTGGAGAACAAATATCCATAAAGTCTATCCAGATATCTTTGTAGGCCAATGGGCATCGTATCAATAAAAACAAGGTCGTCCCCATAAAGAAGTCTTGGAAGATTTTGTCCACCCATTTTAGGAGGGAAAGCTCACGTCTTGCTCAAATGAAACCCGATGTCTGAAGGAAATGGATTGAACAAAGTTGGGGCCAGCGAGCAACCTTGCTTTAAAACACCAACAGGGTAATTCATAGAATCCAGCGCACAAGTAGCGCACGCGGCTGGCGCACAGCGTGCGCCTGCGATAGTCTGCGCCAGGCACGTGCGCTAAAACTGATTTCCGCGCACAGCGTATTCATGGATTTCATGCTCCCAAACCAGCCGTGGCGCAGAGAATCGCAGCGAGCCTGCAGCAGCGCCAGTAACGCCCCCAAGAACGCCCTCACGCAAGGAAAAGCCATCAAAATCGCTAAATCATCGCTAAGGGCTGCGCTAACCCTGGACCACTTCACAGGGCAGGCAAACAAGGAAAGCAAAGCGGGCAATCTTCAAATCAGGAGTACGCGGGAAGTTCTACACGCGACTAGGCAGGGAACGTGAATTACAGGGGTACGCGGGAATTATCACACGCGAACAGCCAGGGAACGCGTATTACAGGGGTACGCGTGAAGTAGAACACGCGATAGGCCAGGGAACGTGTATTACAGGGGTACGCGTGAAGTAGAACACGCGATAGGCCAGGGAACGTGTATTACAGGGGTACGCGGGAATTATCACACGCGAACAGCCAGGGTGCGTGTATTACAGGGGTAGCGGGAAGTTCAACACGCGATTGGCCAGGGTACGTGTATTACAGGGGTACGCGTGAAGTAGAACACGCGATAGGCCAGGGAACGTGTATTACAGGGGTACGCGGGAATCATCACACGCGAACAGCCAGGGTGCGTGTATTACAGGGGTAGCGGGAAGTTCAACACGCGATTGGCCAGGGTACGTGTATTACAGGGGTACGCGTGAAGTAGAACACGCGATAGGCCAGGGAACGTGTATTACAGGGGTACGCGGGAATTATCACACGCGAACAGCCAGGGTGCGTGTATTACAGGGGTAGCGGGAAGTTCAACACGCGATTGGCCAGGGAACGTGTATTACAGGGGTACGCGTGAAGTAGAACACGCGATAGGCCAGGGAACGTGTATTACAGGGGTACGCGGGAATTATCACACGCGAATAGGCTGGGCTGGCCCTCACAGGTGTACCCTGTACACCCTCCACGGCCCCTGCAGGCAGCCCACAAAACAGGGGACTACCCTGCACACCTGATCATGTCCCCCTGCACCCCCATCCACCAGGGGCACCCTCCACCAGGCCCCCACCCATGTCTCCCACCACCCCCACCCCCCAGCAGTGCAGGGGCACCTGCCAGCAGGCCCCCACCCATGTCTCCCACCACCCCCACCCCCCATCCACCAGGGGCACCCTCCACCAGGCCCCCACCCATGTCTCCCACCACCCCCACCCACCAGCACTGTGGGGCACGTGGCCAGCAGGCAGTCAGGCAGCAGCAGATGGCAGGTGGGAGCGTGCCCAGGGCTCTGGGGGACTGTAATTTGGCCTCCTGGCCAGGAGCGTGGTCTTTCGTGTTTGAACGCGTGGACAGCCTGATAGGGAGTGATTTTGCACGTGAAAATCCCACACTCAGCGAATCGCGCGAAAACCCGTCACCAGCATATGTGCGTCTATAGTTACCTGCACGTGCAGTGTCAAAGCGTGTGATTGGTGAAAATGGATCTACACGCAGGAGTGACAAAGCGTGTGATTGGTGAAAAGTGAGCTACACGCAGGAGTGTCAAAGCGTGTGATTGGAGAAAAAGGATCCACACGCAGAAGTGACAAAGCGTGTGATTGGTGAACATGGGCCAAGCACGTACACGCCGTAAGTGACGCTGTACGTGTGGGCCTGTATATAAGGTAGTGTAGAACACCATTTCCTTGTACGTGCTTTTCGTGGAGAGCGAGTGGGTGAATTCTGTACTTCTTGTCGTTTCACACGCGATTTACTTCACGGCGTTTCCAGTTCGTACTCCCTGTTACCTCTGACAGCTTTTTCTCTTTTTCCTCTTGTACTGGTTTACCTGGGCCTGTTCCCTCAAACAGTGTCCCCTTCTACTGTTGTCCTGTCTCCTCAGACAGCGTACACATCTTCTTTTGGCGGGGGTGTTGCAAACCAAACGCGCTCATTTTTCACGCTCTTTTACCTGGCAGACGGTGAGTCACGCACGTATCTAACTTCTGTGCTTGCCCCGTGTGTAGCCTACCCCTTCAGAGGTCATTCTAGGCTGCGTGTGACACGCATACGTTCATTTAAGTGTTACTGGATGCCACAGCGTAGTGCAGGGTTTTCCATCAGCACACGTGGTCTAGGAGGGGTATTGTGCACGTTCCTTAACTTTTTTGGGGTGCCTGTGCGTTGCGTGACCCGTCATCTTTCCCCAGGGGTGTCATATAGCCTTGCCACTGCACTAGGGTACGAATACCATCTGGTACCCAACCCCTTTGACACCCAATTGCCCAGGACAATTGTGCACACCGACTCCCATACGCACAATAACATCAGTGCCATGGTTGGGAGGCGTGCAAGCCGTAAGGGTGGCAAAGGTGGCCGAGCCACACGTGGTGGCCGTGGAGGATCCACTAGGGGACGTGGTTGTGACTTGCAGGGTGCCCCTGTCCCCCCCAGTCTGGAGGACCAGTCAGGGACACCCATGCCCCCCCCCCCCCAGTTGAGGGTCATGTGGCTGATACCAACCCTGATCAGCCCTTGTCGGACCAGCCCATTGTGGCACCAGACCTGTCCGAGGGTGATCCCATCGCTGACATCCAGGTCAGCAGGTCCACTGCACGTGCACCGGTGCACATTGGTGTCATCAGGGCACGCGCATCTATGCCAGATAGGTCATCTGCTGGCCCCCGTAGCCAGGGTGTGGCTCCATCCACCCCACCTCTCATACACCCTGCCAAGACTGTGTCGGTCCTAGTTCATGCACCTCAGATCAGGCCTGACCCCATCCCTCTACCCCCAATGCCTGCACCTACTCCCATGCTGAGTGTGCAATCCCACACACCCAGTACTGAGTCCACCACGGCTCCTGCCCCTAGTGTCCACAGCGGCGTAGGACACTCTGGATCCCCACCCCCTTCCAAGCGCAAGAGGAAGAGTGCACGTCTGGCACAGGCTGATGCCCCAGGCACGGCTGCACAGTCCGGCCCATCAAGGAAGCCAAGCTTCACAGACGCCGAACTGAATGCACTTGTTCAGTATGTGTCAGATCATGATAGGGAAATGGTCATCGTTGCAGGGTCCAAGACCACACATGCCAGACGCCAGGCACACTGGCAGACCATTGCTGACAGAATAAGTGCCCTTGGAGTAGTGAGGCGCACAGCTAGTGATTGCCAGAAGCGCTGGAATGACCTTAAGCGCAGGGCAAAGGATAAGCTGGCCTCAAGTCATGCCGCAACCTTGGTGACTGGAGGTGGGTCCCCAGCACAGGAAATAGAACTCACACCACACGAGTCCGTAGCTGGATCCTACGTCACCGAGGGACAACTCCAAGGTGTGGGAGATCTCCCTGATTACGAGGCATCATCCGGTGAGTGCACATGCATGTGTGTATTATCCATGTGCATGGTGTGTGTGTGAAGCATTCATGTTGGGTGCCTGTCAAGGGGGTGTGTGGCAGAGTTGATAGTGGCACCCATGTGCCTCATCCAGTATGTTCAGTGCAACACCATCTGCCCACAGCACTATCCCTACTGGCAACAGTGCACATATGGCCCTACACCATGGAAGTTGCCCTTGAATTGTCATGTTGTCACTACATTGTTGCTCATACTCCCCTGTCTATTCATCTGATGTCTTACATACCATTCCTATACTTTCCCCCAGCCATTCAAGTTTCATCTTCACATGCCTGACATGCAATGATACCACATGCTAATGCGTCCTCTGTATATAAATGCCAACCAACATGCTGTCATACTGTGGATGTTGCCTTGACATCCACCTCCTACCTGTGTGCTTTGGTACCGTCTGGTTTCGAGCCCCATTCCCTCACACTCCATGCTGCTCTTCATGGTCTATCTTCCCTGACTTCTACAGTTCAGACCATCGTGCCCTACTCACGACACCTGCTTGCTAACAGTCAAATGAGGGCACCCTGCCCTCCAATGCGACCCACCCTATTGCTGACAAGTGCATCTGAGCCTACTCAAAGCTAACTCTCACTGACATCTGCTCATACATGCCTTTGCCTGTCCCATAGACCCTTCACATGGTCCCTGTCCTCTCTCCTTGCTCCTCTTCCACCATCAATGGTGGGACCCGTTGGGGTGTACTCCTGGCCTCCTTCCAATCCTCAGAGGCCACAATTGATGTGCATGGTAATGGGAGCATCTCAGTCCAAGGCCCTTAGGCCAACCTCATTCTCCTTGAGAAATGCTACCCACATCTCATAAACTTCCTTTCCTCTCCTGCTGTCCCCCCTCCTCTCTCCTCATCAATCCTGCACTGCCTCCCTGCACCCTCCCATGATCCTTCTCCGCCTCCCACTCCAACTCCTACACATGCTGCACCTCTGATCTCTAGCACTCCCCGTAAGTCCTACAAGGCTGTCAACCTCCTCCACAATTACACTCCTTTCACTGCGGCTGCATCAGGCATTCCTCCGATATCTGTCACTTACATGAGGTTATGCACCTTGACATCCTTGGTCTCATGGAAACATGTCTGACGGCCAGCTCTGTCTGCATCCTTCACACACTCCTACCTGATGTTCAGGAGACCCTCTCCTTGGCCCGCCACTACTGTGCAGGGGGGGTGTGCCCTTGGCTTCCCTGAGGGTATTCCTGCCACTGTCACTCCTACTTAGACCTACTCCACTCTGGAATGGCTTGTGTGACGTCTCTCTCTACCACACCTTGACATTCACAAACTGTGCGTACTGTGTCTGGGAAAACTGGTCAAATGTACTACTTCCTTTCTGAGTGTCCTCACCTCTCCTCCTCACTCATGTCCCCAGACACAGAAATCCTCTTCCTTGGTGCTGTACGCATCCACCTGCATGCTTGTTGACCCCCCCACGTGACCTTTCTGTGACCTCAGCAACTCCCTCTCACCCTCTAGACTCCCGTCTGTCCCTACTCATTCTGCAGGGCACACTCTTGATGCTCTGATCTCATCTGACTTTCCCCTCTCCGTCCATCTCTGCACTCCTCTCTCCTGGAGTGATCACATTCTCCTCTCCTCCCAGCTCACCCTCACCACCCCACAGGCAAAGCCACCCTCACCACTGTCACACACCTTCTTGGTATTCCAACCCATGAAGTGTGTGTCAGTCGAGGCTTATGCTGCCAAAATCTCCCCCCCATCCAGCTCCCCCTTAGGCTCACTCCCATCCTGACAGGGCCCACTCCATGCTCCACTCTATGTCAGGTACACTGGATGTCTTTGCCACGGTCATGACCACCTGTCTGAAGCCCCATGCCAATGCAGAGTCCTGGCATGACTCGTATCTTGTGAACCCAAACCACAGGTGCCGGGTGGCAGAGAGGGAATGTCCTGCATCATGCTCATCCTCTGGCAAACTGGCCTGCCACATGCTCCAAAGGCAATAGCGCCTCACCCTTTTCACCAAGATGAGATCCCCAATCCAAGGGCACATATCTGCGGCATGTGACAACTCTGCAGGACACATAGAAATCTGCAAGGACCTTGCCGAGCCAGATGCAGTGTGTACCTCCCCTGTCCCCTCCGAGCCCACAGCACTGCATGATTGTCTCTGTACCCCTATAGGCCACCCCCCCCAGCACTTGTCTGCGCCTAACACCATCTGCCCTTGACGTTAAGTCCTACTTACCTTGTACAGCACTTCCAGCCGCCACTTCCCCTTGCACTTCATTGTGCCACCCACCCCTGCACTTGCGTGACATGAATGACACCAGCACCAGTAGGATTGTTGACTGGCATCCCCTTCTGCCCCACCACCCCTCAGTGCTCCGCTGTACCTTCATACATTTCTGGACCGGTGCTTCACGAATGCTATATGATTCCTTTACAGGTGATGGGGAGGTGGAATCTCATTGTTTACTGCATTTTGTTGATGTAGACAAGGCACTGTGCATCGTGGCCAATTTGGACTAGCAGATCCATGTACAACATGTTAACTTATTGATGTGATGATGCAATGTCAGGACCAGAGTGGTTGAAATCCAAAAAAGTTGCCCTCCTCTCCCTCTTCACTTGGTGGCTATGTCACATGCCATGTGTGTGATGGCATGTGCCTTTGACATGGCAATCACCGGCCAATGTGTGATGGCAGTGTTAGGCAGCATGGTGAGCAGGCGTTGCTCTCCAATCTGTACATTGTATGCCCTGAGCCTCCCCTACAGACCCAGTGATGGTGAATGCATAGGAGGTCTCCCAGTCATGTGGGACATGTGTCGTAGAACTACTGCCTCTGTTGTTCATCAGCCCTTGTTGCATGCCATGGTGCTAATGCCTGTTTCCATTTTTCTCTTTCATGTCTTTGCAGGGGACGAAGCACTTGTTGATGCTGGGGATGTGGTGGTTGAGCCGTCCCAGGAGGGCAACCCGGGCCGACCTTCCACAAGTGAGGGACGTGGTGTGTTTGTGGGTGAAAACCCACAAGTGCTGCAGGTCGTGCTGTCGAGGGGTGTCTCTGGGGGTTCCTCCCCCGAGCAGTATTCAGGTGTAGACTCGGAGGATGACACCTATGTGCAGTCGCAGGTGAGTGTTCTTGGGAGAGAATCTCCTCTGTCCGACCCACCTGCAGCCGGGCCATTGCCCTCAATGGGGATGTCAGTGTCGGCAGCTCAGCCTCCGGTGGTTACGGATGCAGGGCCACACCACACAATCTCTGATCCTGTTCCTGGGGCTGCAGATCAGAGAGGGAATGCAGTCCTGCAGCCTGAGGCCTTGCCGGCACAGCAAGGCGCAGTCCGCCTTGCCCCAGGCAGGTGTGGTGCCCGTCAACGTGGTGGCCGTATGCCACCTGGCAATACCGCTTGGGAGCAATCCATCTACGGTATGGCCACCCAACAGGCAGCATCATCCGAGATGATTGCACAGGCCATGGATAGGGTGGCCACTTCCATTGTCCCCCCAGAAAGGCTGATGGAGCGACTGGAGCAGGCTACATAGTCCATCTGCCAGGCACACAGGGAGGACATGTTGGCGTCCAACATGGACAGGCGGGCGGCACTGGCGACTCTGCGGGAATCACTTTCCATGGAGTCCCAGCGCCACAGGGAAGGCCTGAGGGAAGAATTCCATCACCTCAGGTCGACCCTGTTAGAGCTTGAGGCTTCATCCCATAGAAGGACAGAGGAGCAGCTGGAGCGTCTGACACGGACGCTCTCGGCCGAGATGCAGGCAACTCGTGCGGAGGTCAGGTCATCCCGGAAGTTACTGCATGGGGACCTCTGCATGATTATAACCCAGAACCAGAACTACCAGACCCGCCTGCTTGCAGCCATGGAGGAGCAAACTCGTGCTTTGCGTGGGCTGCCTCCCATTGTCACACCATCTTCTGAGGCAGCTCCCCCACCTCCTGAGTCAGCTGCAGGGTCTGGCCAGAGCGATAGCGACTCATCTCCCACAACAGAGTAGCCGTGTGGGCCACGAGCCTATGGGGTGTTTTAGTTTCCCATGATCCACACAGGTGGATTGTGGCGTGCATCCTGTCCTCGGACCTCATAGGTGCCCCCCCCCCCGCCGGCCCTTTCATGGCCATTTTTTCTCAATTTTTTTTTCTTTTTCAATAGTGTTGCCTTGTGTGGGTACCTGGGCATACACTGTATTGTGGCTGGGCACATGCAGGCTTGTCCTGAGTTTGGTTTCGATGCTTGGGTAGCAGACATCCACACCCCTCCTGCTTCCGTTTCCATGGGCTTGCAAAGGGTGTGCCCAAGTGACAGCAAATTACACGGTGACATTGGACTCCCATGAGCTGTTGGCCAGTCCATAGTCAATACTGTGTAGACATTCATAGTGTACATTGTTGTTGCACCTAACTATGCATGATGGTTTGATATGTGCCTCTACTTACATATGTTGCTCATGTTTTGCAGGTATTTCACACAGTTATTCACACGGGCATACTCTCTGGAGTCAGACTACATGTCGGTAGATGTGCACTGACACTTTTGCGTGGCGCCATCACTGTACATCTGGACGGTGAGGACATACCAGCAGAATCAGGTAATGAGACTACCATTGATTACATGCATTGTGTCTTGTTTGGGTGGGCTTCAGGGTGGGTTGGTGTGTAATTTGATTGAAATTACTCTTACACAGGTGTGTAGTAGTGGCTCCAGCGCGGTTAGCTGTTCAAGTGCGGCTATGTTCCATTTGGGGCACTGCTATTTGTGACACCGGTGTCATGTTGTGATGGCCAGTTTGTTTGCTCTCACATACCATGACATGGTGTCCTCAGTGGCGGGACTGTGAAGGGAATGGGTGACATGGCAATGTTGTCATGTAGTGAATCGCCTGTGGCAATGCATATTTGATTGATGGAGTTGTGTCTTTTCGTTGTGATGCATTGCTGGTTTATGTGTAGGTAGGGGTGCACACATAGTGACACTTCCATGTTAACAATCTCAGGCTGATGTGTATCTGACAGTTTATTGTCAAGTAATTTTGTGACATTGTCAGGTAGTGTCATCATTGATTGTCAGATGGTATGTGCCAGAGCAGTGTGCACTAGCCAGCACTGTGATTCCTAGGTGAAGAAGTTGGCCACCAGTTGCGTACGGGCTGCCTCCCCCCGTGCCCTTTCCCCTCTCATGCGCAGCGGGCGTGCATGTGGTTGTGGATGTGGGGGCACCACCATGTCCACGGGCAGGCCCCGGCGTGTTGCAACGTTGTGCAGGACACATGCTGCCACTATGATCCTGCACACTATTCGGGGAGCATATAACAGCTGCCCGCCAGAACGGTCAAGGGAGCGAAAGCGTGACTTCAGCACTCCGAATGTGCGCTCCACTATGCCCCGTGTTGCAATGTGGGCTGTGTTGTACCTTACCTTGGGTGGCGTGGTGGGGTTCCGGATTGGGGTCATCATGTGGGGGCTGATAGGGTAGGCACTGTCCCCTGCGGAGGTGGTGATGGGTATCATTAGTGGTGTTGTGTCATGACCCAGTATCTGACATGCATGCATGTGCAGTGGCATTCATGCTCACCAAGCAGCCATGTATCTCCATGCTGGCCAGCCTCTAGGTCCCGGCATAGGGTAGACATTCTGTAGATGAAGCTGTCGTGGGTGGACCCGGGATAGTTGGCATATACTGATGTGATTATTCCCTTGGCATTGCATACAACTTGCACGTTGATGGAATGCCAGTGCTTTCGGTTTCTATAGATGTGCTCTGTTGCCCTGGGTGGACGTAGAGCCACATGTGTGCAGTCAATTGCACCAAGCACTTTGGGGAATTGAGCCACACCATAGAATTCCTGGATGCACGTCCGCCTTTCTGCATGAGTCCTGGGGAGATATATGTGCCTGCGGACTGATGGCCGTGCAGTGATGATGTTCAAGACCTGGTGTAGGCAGCGTGACTGCGTGGCCTGTGACACACCACCCACTATGGCACTTGTCCGCTGAAAGGATCCAGTGGCCAAGAAGTGCAGTACATTCAGGACCTTCTGCAGGGGGCTGAGTGCTTGGGAGCACAGGGTGGGTGATGTGAGGTCATCCTCCCACTCACTGACCAGGTCCAGTATGATGTGTGCTGGAAACCTGTACCTCCCATACACCTGGTCATCAGGCATCCCGAATAGGCTGGTTCTGGGTGTGAATATTCTGGCCCTGACTCTCCTCCTCCTCCTCCTTTGGTAGCTCACTGCCACTGCTGCTAGGAACGGTATGTTCATCCTGGCATCTGGCTTGTTTATTGATAAGTGCACAAATTAATGCCTTGCGCGTGTTCTAGGCGAGCGTGTGACCCTCGCACCCCTGGAATCTAGTTCCCACTCCAATAGCGTGTGGAAATTCCCACGCAGCAGGCATACAGGTGCGCTGACGTACTTGCATGTGTAAGTGCCCGCGCACCCCTGAAATACACGTACATAGGCCAATGGCGTGTACGCGCACTTTTGGCCAATTACACGCGATGTAATACACGTACATAGGCCAATCGCGTGTACGCGCACTTTTGGCCAATTACACGCGATGACACTCTGACGTGCAGTATTTCCACGTGTGCTCCGTCATCACGTGCTGAGTGGGGAACGCCCGTGCGGATCACGTCAGACGCGCTTACGCAGTGAGGGACTCTGGTCCAATAGAATCGCGTATGCGTGCTGACGCACTTACGCGCTAAGGGCCTTTCCTCGGATTTCACGCTGACGTGCAGGAATTTCACGTGCCAAATCACTCCGTATCAAGCTGGCCACCCGAAAACACACGGAACACCACGCTCCTGCCCAGAAGGCCGAGTTACTGCCCCCCCAGTGCCCTGAGCAGCCTCCCACGTGCTATCTGCTGCTGCCTGCCTGCCTGCCTGCTGCCACCGTGCCCTGCCATTTGGTGCCTGCACATCAGCCATCTGCAGGGGTCCAGTTGCTGTGTCCACCCCTGCTGGAACTGAAGACTCCCAACTGGGATTACATCGCTCCACAGCCCAGCCCCAGGACCCAGTTGCCCACCCACACCTGCCTCTGGGGTTGCCATGTCGGGCACTTCCACATCTGGCACCAGTGGCAACCCCAGGCCAGAGGGGCAGAGGGGCACCAGCTTCACTGCCACCGAAGTTGGTGTCCTGGTGGAGCATGTCCTGGGGCAGTATGATGCCCTCTTTGGATCGTCCCGCGCCAGCAAGGAAGGACGGGAGAGGATCTGGGCCGACTGTGTGGTTGCCATCAACGCGGAGGGGGTGGCAACCCGCAGCGTCCAGAAGATCAAGAAGCGCTGGGAGGACTTGAGGTCCAGGACCCTTGTGAAGGCCCGGCGCCTCGTGGAGGGGGGCCGGGGCCGCATGAGTTCCATCCAGAAGAGGGTCCTGGAACGCGTACGCCCAGCGCTCCACGCCCAGGTCCTTGAGAGGGAGGCCCGTCTGGAGTTGAGCGGTAAGTGTGCAAGCATTACTGTGTGAGACAGGGCATGTTGCGGTGTGCTGGTTCTATGATACTTGCCTGTATGTGTGCCATGGGCCATGTATGCATGTATGTGTGCAGGGACATCATGGTAATGCATGTGCGACCAGTGATGTGTGACCCACATGGTTGTTGCATGTGTTGAAATGAGGCATGGGGAGCCCTATGCAGATTTAGGACATGAGAGCATGCCAGTCTCTGTACCTGGACATGGATGGGGGTGAAGGATGGGTGCTGATGCCAGGTACATATATGGTAGCCATGTCTGTGTGCCTGACCTGCGTGTCTGTGACTTGTGCATGCCATGGATGCATGACACATGTGTGTGACAATGCACAGATTCAGTGACGCACCCAACTTACCCTTGTTTCGCCTGTGTTCGTTGTGTTTGGGGCCAGATGGATGTGACTGAGGTGAAGTGTGTGCATGTGATATGAGGTAGATAGTTCACATCTCCTCCTGTGGCCAGGTGCCTCGAAAAGATTTGTGAAAGGGACTAGATATCTTGTCTTCTTAGCCTCAGACAAGTAAAACCTTGAGTTAGTTCTATATCCATTGTCCACTTGTCTTGCTTCGGGCCCGGTTCGGTAATCCAGGTGAGCTTAAGTAGAGCGTGATCACTCGCAGCTATTTGAATGACCTCAAATGATGTTATACCTTGAATTAGTGAGCTGGAAACGAAGACAAAGTCCAGGATGCTAGATGAGGTGCCATTAGATACCGCTAGTGTGCATCATATCCATCCATTCAAATGTTCTCCACTCACTTTTTGTTTGTGGCGCAGCTGACCCTTTACCAATGCATGGGCAGTTTAAGTCATCCCCCACAATTATAAAGTGGGGGTTAAATTTAAACACCTATTTGTCAGTTGAGGAGATAGTCATGTTTATAAACTCATCTGTAGAGATGGCTGTAGGATTCCAGTACGCATTCAGTAGCAGGCAGCGCTGGGTCTCACCCCTTTCCAGCACCTGTTAAGTAATACCTATGACTTGCAGGAGAGGATTGGACTATCCAAATCCTCCACCCTGGGGATGCTTTCATTTTTAACCAGTGTTAGTAAGCCGGACACAGAACGTCCTTTTAAATCTCTATAGGCAGGGTTACGAAGCAATGAGGATATAACAGCCAGGTTTCCTGAAGGCAGATTATGTCCAAATCAAATGATGATAGACAAGTGTCACTAAGCAGATGCAAGTAGCCCCTGGTAGCCCCTGGTATTCCAGAGGCTATTCTCAGCGGGGCCACTCGTTGTTAATTGGTCGTTTGATCTTGAGGTTGAGCGCCTCTTTTCAAGGTCATCTGGCAAAATTTGCCCTTAAGGTCTTCTCATCTCATTGTAATAACCCGTCTTGAGGTCTTGCCATTAATGAATGTGATACTGAGAGGGCCTGCCGTATCGGTAGGCCTGTAAGAAGCCTGCATCATCCCATCCACATTGGGGAACTTCTTGGATGCTTCCCAGGGAAGGCTAACTGAGTTTATATTTTGGTTATTGTGTTTTGACTCAGCTCTATGATTCTCAGTGTGGTGAAGATCAAGCCCACGATCCTGATAAACAGAAGATGGCAACTGCCTAGTGAGCAAATCCGTGCATTCATATCCCATCAGCAAAAGGAGGTGTGTCTTTTCCAGTAGTGAAGACCTGACACAATTAGATCTTAGATGGAGTATCACCCTGTTTGTTATATGCTCTTTTGGAAAATCCACAATCGTAATGTCCTTTGACTGCAAGAATTGTAAAAAGGAACATTGTGGAATAAGCTGAGCACATTGGCATGGTTCAAGATCAGGCAGCCCTTCATTGTCAACAGCCGTTCCAGGTTGACCAGTGGGCATCCTTCTTTGAGCCTTTAGGATTGTTTAGAGCCTCTGGCCTCTCCTGGAGTAGGGGGGATGTTGCGCCCTCTGAGGGTTATGAGATCGCCCAGTCACCTCCACGTGGGGCCCATGCTCTGAATTCCACTTGCTGCAGCTTTCATGTGACTCAGTAGATTAGCTTTAACATTAGGTTTCTGCCTTTTCTCTGCTAGTGTCAAGAATTGAGTTGTAGGTTTAGTAGGCAGGAAGTTGAGAAAGTTATATGAGACACTCAGTGGCAGACCAGAAGAAACATCTTACTTGGACATGCAAGAATCCCTGTGAGATAGGGGAAGGTCTTTAAGGAACAGTTCAGACTGAGGGGCCTGAGCCAGCACGATTTCTGGCTCAACCAGTGCGGGATGTACATCCTCCACTGTATAGGTGGAGTAGTTTAAACATTGATCCTCTTCGAATTTGAGATGTTTATCACTATTGTAGGCAGCCTCATCAGAGTATTGTGGTTGAACCATTAGGGAGAGTGGCTCCAAAGGCATCAATGAGTCTGAAGATAAAACAATCGGGGTGGACCGTGGTTGCAGCACAACGTTGGCAGGTTCCTAATAAAGGCCGGAGCCTGATTAGAAATTCTGTTTCTGGGCTTAGGCTGGTTCTTAGATCTTTTCCCTGGGGGCTCTCTTTTGATGTCATTTGGTTCAACATTCTCTTCTTCCTTTTCTTGCCAGTAAAAAAGGGATGGCAGTTGGATATATAATTTGAAGACAGTTGGATTTTAGAAAGGCAAGTTTCATTGATGGTCACAGTCTGGCTTGTTTCCGCACTCACTGCCATTAGGGCTGTCTGACTTTCATGTTCAGGGAATAACACTGAGAATAAAGGAGTTGTGGGAGGAGCTAAAGGAATAGTAATCATTTTTATAGCTTTTGATTCCTGCAGCACAGCAGGTAGCTGTCTGATGTCCCTCGGTTGAAGAAGAGGACACTCAGCTCCTTCACATATCAACACAGAAGGTGGTTCCAGAGTAATATCAGACAGACGCTTTTTCTTATTTTGCATCAGTGACTTCTGATGATCCAGCACAAAGTTAAAAAAACATTTCTTATCCACCCGCTCCAGATCTAAAGTGTCTTGAAGCTGCCTGCGGACCACATTAGCACATTCCGACTCTTGATCCACTCTCGATTGCAAGGACTTGATAAAGGATTCAATATAAATAATTTTGGAGTTAATCAATGCTAAAACAGGGGCTTGGTCTTTGGCATTCTCATTTATAGCCTTGTATAGCTTCACAAAACGGTGTCAACGAGATGCTTAAAGCTTACATCAAATTGCAGCGGGTATTGAATGAGGTAGAATTTGAACCCTGTCGTGTATCAGCTGAAGGTTTTGGAGAAAACATTCAGTAATTAATTGAGGAAGCTATTGGAGAAAACTGAAGGCCTTTTGAGATGGTAAACAACCCTGCCGGCTCAGACGAGAATGAGATAAAGCGCTGTTGCTCTTTCTGCAAAATCTCTGAGACTGTATCCATCATATAGCCAGAATTATTGTGATGTATTTTCTGTGCCTTTTTAATCAGACGTCGGTCGTTGAGGTGTCCCTGATGTGCCAACCCATTCTTATTACTGTCAGCTATCAAGTCACTGGGCCATGGAGGGCAGTCCACATTGACTCCTCTGCGGGCTTCCTGGGAATCCTACAAGGTGGAGAACAGCAGTTAGATTTCACAGAGATAGGGTCGTCTGCCAGTTCTGTACCAATCACTAAGACAGCTGGCATCCCCTCTGCTACAAAGGGGGCAGCCGTACAACTCAGTAGCATATTGGAGCTGATGATTGAGTCTAAAGATACAGGGCTGGATTCCCCCTTCCTCATCAATGACTGGCCATCATTCCGACAACCATCTGCATTACACTTTACAGATTGTCCAACGGCGGTGGGTTCAGAGAGAAGTCTAGAGTCAGTTGAGGAAACAAAATCCTGTTCTAAACTGGATAAGGCAGCTTCCATCTGTAGAAGTTTTGCATCAGTAAGATCACACTGCAGACTTTCCGGGGGGGTCACAGGAGCTATGCTGATCAAACAAGATGGTAATGGCTGCCAATCCAGATAATTCCAGATCGATCGGCTGTAAGGGTGCTGTTGTTTTTTTTAATACATATGTCAAAGCACATACATTCCACTCCCCAGTTCGAATCATGCAGACACGTTACAATAGATTTTGTGGCCGACTCATTTGCATACTTCTACAAGTTCTTGGGCTGGACTGGGGAAGGAAGCAGGGATTTAGAAGACTTAAGTGTTGCAGTAGTTAAAGAGCTCATCTGTGATTTGAGCTGTTGTTGAGTCCTCGTCATAGGAAAAAAATGAAGAGAGCTATTATATAGTGGGAGCACAAGGTCACCGTTCTGTTTCTCACAGCCTCACAGGCAACAAAGACAACACTCTTCGCATTCCGCATCGCAGAGATTTTGTAGTAACGTCTCTATGTGGCACACAATGAAATGGTAAAAAGACTATCCGCCTTCCTCACTGAAGACAGCAACAGCAAGGGAAGGAGCAACACAGACAACACTCCTCGCACTCCGAAATGGAAGTAGTTTTGTAAAGTTAAGTTTTATTTGCAAATATAGTTACCGGTTTAAACCAGTGGCGAGTCCTTTGGGCCATGAAACCAATGCAATATTCCATCACCTAAAGAGATATGCATTTTATGAAGCCGGAAAGAGCCATAGCTATAGATCGGATATTTGAGACACAAAATGCATGTTGAAAGAATTAACTCTATTCATTAAGAACTGTGCGAAGCACAAATCCTCTGCATTCCCTTTCCTTTAAATGCATAGGTATAGTCATGTGTAATGTTGGAGGGAGGGAAGGGGGTCTCCAACTAAATATCTGTTAATGGAAAATAGTACACCTCCAGCCCAGAAATATGAAGAGACTGAAAGCATTGTATGCAGGCCTCTTTAAAACTGGGAATGCATTTGGATTGAAAAGAATACATTTTTGTTCAAGGAAAACTGCCACACACACACACACATTGATAAATGAAACAACACATCCATATTTAATGCAAGAGTCATACAGATGCATATAGTGACCTGAACCCATATATTCAGAAAACATAGGATACATGTGGACACAGAATAGAACGTATAGATTCACGAGGACATTACCTGTGAATTCACACTTACATGAGCCAACACAAACAAGTTACCTTTTACGTGAACATGGCTTAACACATAGTCCCATGATAGTGGGCATTGGGTCTCATTACGAGTCTGCCGGTAGCCGTGCCCTTTCTAAGGGCACGGCTACCGCCAAACCCACTACCGCCCTGGCACCCGCGAATGGGCCATTACTGGCACATTACGAGATGAATGGGCCGGTAATTGCCCATACACGGGTGCAGTATGGCTGGCCTCCCGATCCACATTCTGCCCCGTAGGGCAGAATGGGGGTCGGGAGCATGGTTCCACCGGCACCGTTAATAACGGTGCTGGTGCAATCACGAGTTCTGCTCGCGGGTGCCGGTCTGCACGCCTGGTCAGACCACGTGTGCATGCCGGCACCGGCAAGCAGAACTTGTAATGTGGTGGAGAGATAACAACAGTGCTGGTAGCACTACCGGCGCCATTGTTGCCTTTCCACCACATTCGTAATGAGGCCCAATTGTCTATATGTCAAGTGGGCTCTACACAGTTAATACATTCACTATCTCACGCCTGTGTAGGAGAGTTGGTGACATGTAAGGGCATCGTGATTGTTATGTTTACATTAACCTTTTCCAGCACCATACTTGTCTTGATGCCAGAGAAAATCAAATGTTTTAACCAAACTTGCATTACGTGAAATTCAATGCTAAGTAGAATGTTACTAAGTCTAGTGCCTACTTTTATATTATCATACTGTTTGTAGGAAGACTTTATGATTGAAAGTGGATGCCTTTGTGGACTTACAAGAGTGAGCTTCATTCAGCCAGATACAAGTTTGTTTTGTATTTCCCTATCTCCCTATTTCCCCAATGATCTGCAGGGTAAATCTGGAGACCCAGTTGCGTGAAACTGAACTCTTCTTTTAAATACATTTAAATGTTTGACTACCTCACTGTATGTTCCTTGCCTAAAATTGTACGGTGGGATTGTTTAAATGGGAGTCTTAGATTGATGTGTCATGTTTACGTGAGCCAATATCAAAATACTCAACACATCCACACAGCTTCCCTGTGCGTTGGCTCAAGTATGGCTAGCTGCCACTTATATGCTTTTATGTGAACATCCTAGTGAGACCAAGTTCTCCAATAAAGTCAACACCGATCTTGACATCCTCTAAAAAGGCTATGAGATGACTCCATGTTGCTGGAGACTTAGCCATTTCCTATCCCCAGACCTACATTTCTCCATCAATTGCACCTTGCCATTGTAATTTTGTATCATTTCAATTCACTACATTAGACCAACTTGAACCAAAGCCCAGGACTGCACATGGTGTTCCCAGAAGGGGTTTCTATGGGACCTTGAGCTACAGTGCTGTCAGTAACGTAATTCCTGCTCACCTCCTCTTCTAAATGTATTTAATGTATGGGTATTTAAGAGTTGAGGATCAGATTCAGCCATGGATTTGGTAGACTCCAGCAAGCGGCAAACTTACATACATGAAATCCTACCGCTTGTCAAGGTTTAGTCATCACTTGAAGGGATAATTTACGTTTTTGAATTATTTTTAGAAATGAACCTTCGGGTAACTGCTAAAAGATACTGTTCTGAAGTATTAGTTTATTTTGTTTGCCTAAGGGGGCAAGCATTGTTGTAAAGCAGCCTAAGTGAAAGTACAATTCCCACACCGTATCCATTGCCCAGCTTTTATCACAGCCATCAAGGCCACTTTGCAATTAGGTTTGCATCTCAAGTAGTCTGTCCAGAGCCAGTGTAAAGGCTTGCAACTTGTGAGTTCCTGCAACAACTAGTTGGTATGCAAACTCTGGTGCTAGTATGTCCAGGGCCAGTGTAAAGGCTTGTGAAAATGTTTTGTGAGTTCATGTAACAACTACTGGGGATGCAAACTCGGGTGCTATTTTGTCCAGAGCCAGTGCTGATGTTGTTAAATGTGGGCTTCTAAATACCATGTCTATGGTCAAATATAATATTGAATTGTATGACCTACTGTACAATACCCAGTCCAATGTTTTTATGGTTACTGAAACCGTCCCTGCTTTACATTCTGCTGTCCGAACTATACAATGTTCACTGTAAATAGACAAATCAGGGTTGGTGGTGGTGGTGGTGTTGCTTTTCTGTTTAATAACTTCTTCTCAGCTCATTCCATTTAACATCAGCAGTTCTCCTCCGTGAATCTGCCATGCTGAAGATGAGGGTCAATCCTCCCACTACAATTCTTGTTCTTCTGTTATACAGACCACCTGATGGTGATCTGTAAGATATTGTCTCTGACCTTACGAGACCTTGCTTTCTCTTTTTACATCTAACACTAAATGTGTTATTGCTGGTGATTTTAACCTGGGAATCAATGACAATGAGGATTAAGTAGCTAATGAATGTATTCAAACCTTACAAGTTTTGCAGTTCACTTAATAAGTTACTGGTCCTATTCACATAAGGGGTCACATTCTAGACTGGGTACTTGCAAACAACAATATCTGTTCACTTGTTGCTGTGGAAATTCTTGCTCGTTTTTGGTCAGACCATTATTTGCTATCCTTTGGCAACATGCTGGCCCTGTAATTAAGGCCAAGCACAAGTCACATGCGGTTTATATTCATCATCTAAGGAAAATCACCCCTGCCACCATTGCGCCTTACCTCGCTGATCTTGGTTCTAATATCCATGCAGACGCAAATCCTGATTTTATTTTTAACACCTTACAAATGCGGTTGTTCACTGCACCGGACTCTCCTGCTCCTTTTAGAAATAATTATGTTCCCATCACACTCAAAGAAACTTGCGTCACTCCACTCTTGAAGAAGCCTTTTTTAGTTGCAACTGACCCAGCTAATTATATGCCAATTACCAACACAAAATTCTTACTCAAGCTTTTGCATTATCTTGTGTATAATCAAATGCAAGGTCATATTGATGTAAATAGCCTTCTTGGACTGCACCAGTGTGGCTACAGGAGGATACACGGAACTGAAACAGCTATAGTCATTCTTCAGTCATTCATACTCCAGTTACATGATCAAGGCAAGGCAGGCCTTCTTATGTTTATTGATCTGTCTGCCGCTTTTGACCTTGTTGATTTTTTGATTATGGGTTACAGACTGGCCATGGTTGCTCGGTGTAGTCCTGATGCTTTAAGGTGGAAAATGTCCTTTCTTACAGAGAGAGAACATTCTGGGTAGTGCTTGCACAGTTTTCTTCCCCTGATTTACCACTTGGTTGTGGTGTACCCTCAGGGCTCTGCCAAGGCCCCACAACTTTTCAATATCTTCATGAAGCCTTTACATGACCTTCTTCTTGAATACGGCTTTGTCTTTGAGAGCTATGCTGATGCATAGAGATTCTTATGGAGCTGTCTGGCAATCATCACACTGATTCCATAGCTCTGAATCTGATTTTTTCAAAAGTACAAATGTGGATGATTGCCAATGGCATGTGTATTAACAGTGGAAAAACTGAACTACTCTTACTCTCTTCTGCTGTTAAGGCGAAATATCTTTTACGGTTGACAATTGCTCTATCAAGATTATGCGTAAAGCTAAATCCCTTGGAGTCACTCTTGATACAATGACATCCATGGTTGGACATATCAATGCCACCGTTAGTTCTTGTAGTTATTATTTTCGGCTCATGAAACTTAAGAGGTACCCTCCATTCAATGTACTCCTTTCTATAAAAATGCCAGACAAGAAATGTACCATAGACGTCACTAACTGTGCTACAGATTGCAATGTTTTTATACAGAAACATCATCCATAAATGTGCACAGCATGATTAGCTCTACAGGTGTTTGGTTCATTTGCAGGATCCAAGCACCTTAACCACACTGGTAACACTCTCATATGGCCTGGTGTTATCGACTACTTCAGTCTCCTGAACCCCCTCTGCCACACCATTGCATTTGTGAGCAGGATGTTCAGTACCCTGCTCATTCTCTCACTCAAAAGTGATGTCCAGATTCCTGCTGAGAAATATCTTTCCAAGGATGTATTCAGGTACCGGCTTCACCACCAACTGAAAGATAAGCTCCAATGAAAACTTAGATGCAGTGCAGTATTTTGACTTCATGGTCATAGTATTGCCATTTGCACAGGTAACAGGGTATAAGAGACCTACAGCAGTCTGTGAGTGACAGCGCCAAAAGGGAAATACATACAGTAATGTGGTAGCTTGCCTTCAGTGCTGATGAGCACCTTCTTTTTTTGCTTATAGGCAATGACACTTTATTGGCCTTCTGGGCATGTTCTCTTTCTCAGCCTCTTTGTTTTCAAGGTAGGCCCTTCACATCACAACAATGGTCTACCCACAAACCAGCTGTTTGCTTGACATGGTCTATTCAGTGCCTCCATTTAGAGCTTGCTGGTGTCGCCAGAATGTGTTTTGACGAGTACTCAGCTCAGACTTCAATCTGCAGTAATGTACTCAACTGGGGATCTCTGTAATTTTTCAGAGATACAACAGGGGATTTCACACCTGAAGTCTTAACATCAAGTTATTTCTTTTTTTTTTTCCAGTGACGGCATGCTCAGAATGATGTTGGGGTGCCACAATACTTTAGTGTAGGTGATTTTACTACAAAGATGTGTATTAACACCAGTAGGGGAGTAATTATTGTCTGCTTATTATTATAATTATTAATAATGTATTCAAATGCACTGAACACCTTGTAGAAGGCGCTAAATGGCAGAAGAGCCAAGAACAAAAACATATAAAAGGGAATTAAATTAAATCAAATCCAGACAGTGGGCCTCATTACAACTGTGGTGGCCACGGTATGAGCGGTGCTGGTAAGGGACCAGCACAGCTCATACCGGGCCGCCACATTACGAGTTCTGCAGCAGGTCCCGCTCTGTACACCTGGCCTGACCAAGTGTGCAGAGAGGCACCCACTAGCAGAACAGGATGCTACAACGGACCCGTCTTTAACAGGTCTGTTGTTAGCATCCTCCCCATTCCCATTTTATATATAAATGAATAACCATGGAATGCAATGTTGGATTCGCTGGAAAGCTGAGCATGTTAGCTACAAGTAGACACTTAAATCTTGTTTCTAGCATACACAGTGAGGAAGTTATAAAGGTTTTTGTAGAGGTCATTTTTTCAGAAAGTGTAAAAATGTGTAAAACAAGGTTCCGCTTTTCTTAAAATTACAAACAAGGTTTCTTATACTAGGGAGACTATGATGCCACAAACTACATGACAGCACAGCCACCAGTCCAGCGATGCCTCTGGCTGGTTTTTGCCCGCCGAGACGCTTGTCATTCTTCAGCAAATATATTAGCGCAAAGATGATTTTAACACTACTATTACCAAAGGACTATAGGGAGGAGAGAAAGATTCAGGTAAGACAAAAGATTTTCTACAATGCAGTTCTGGATATAAGAGAGTGGGTTTGGATAGGGATGAATTATGGATAAACATATGCTAGAGACAATCCTATGCTATGGATACTCACTACCACTGTTTGGAATGCACCTGTCAGAGATCTGGTCAGGGATACTTTTCTGGACTGGAATTCTGCTAGCACACCAGACTGGACTCAAGACGCTCTGGTTCTGCACTCAGCACAGCACTCTGAACACTGCACAGCGGGATTGTACTGGATCTGACGGGTTGGTTCTGGTTCACAGCTATCTGGTCACAGCTCTGCTCTACTGGGTCGGATCTCTGGATTCTGTCAGGAATTCTTAGCAAGAAAGCAGGACAGCTCAGTCAGGCTGTTCTTTTTGTTGTTCCCCTTGGAGGTCTGGGGTAAAATATGGTTTCAGGATTTATTAAAGGCCAAGCTGAGAATGGTTCAGCTTTGGAAGTGGGCCTTTCTGCTTTCAAAGTTCTGGAGTCTGGAATATGGATTTCTCTTGCAAAGTGCTTCGCCAGCAATTGGATGGTGAGTGGATGTGTCTCCTTCTAGGTCCTAAGCTGTCTCTATTTATGTATTTTGTAAAAGGGTGGGTATGCTGACTTCTACTAGGCACACCCCCTGGAATTCTATTGGTTAGGGTCTTTCCTCTCCCCTGATTTGAGAAGAAAACATGGTGCCGTGATGACGCTGTATTTGATGATCCAGGGAGAACCTCCTCTCTGTTTCTGCACATGAAATCTATTTTTCATACAAGACATATTTACAATTTTGCAACCTTATTACCAATAGCATATTTATATCAGATATTAGTTGGAGCAAGTATTCATACGAGCCCTGTCATGGTGAGAGCTTGGGTCTAGATTTGGCAATTTTTTGCACTTTTGGTCCTGTACCCAATGTCAGATTTGTCCACATTTTTACACATATGTGTGCATGACATCTGGGCATAATCATGTGAAGTTTCATGTTTCTGGCATCACCACACTTGCTACAAAACCACAAAGTCTGTAGTCATGTCCCTGAACATAGCACAGAGTTCTGAGTAGTTTTGAAACTTGACCAGAATTTTCATATTAACAATACTATCATTTTACAAATGTTTACAATTTTGCACAGTGCTCTGTCAGTTCTTTTCAAAAATATACTTTATTGTGCTTTAAGAATACACATAACTCTCTGTCCCGCCTCCAAAGTTTTGGTGGGTCAAGAACAACCCTGGCCTCTTTCCCCTGGCAGGAGTTTCTGTTGACAGTTGCATCTGCATATCTTTTCAATCAAGGGAGTCTTTTGTCTCTCCCCAGAGCAGCAGAGCAAAATCTCCTCCCCTCTTCATTAACACCTAAATAGGAGTTCCTGTCCTTTTGGTGGGAAGCAGAAGGGTGGTGTGTTTCCCAGTGGGGGAAGCTTCTTTGAAGTTTTGCTAAATCAGGTTACTTTAAAGTAAATTGTTACATTGTTCTTTGTTGAAATTAAAGTTACAATTTTTAAAACAGGCAAACATATCTCCAATTCCAGGCTTTTTAAACATAAAAATTAGATAGTGGCAACCTATATTGCTTTTGATATCAAGTCACTTCATTTCATCCATTTGATTTTACTGTACAGGTTTAAGCTTCCAGTGTAATTAAATGGCAGCTTTCATACAGACGGCCAACGGTACTGCGCCCATATCTGACAGATTTTCCCAGGAAAGCACCTTTTTTTTAATGTGGATATTCTTGTGATGAAATCTGCTTCTCCTGTGTGCTTATGTGGTTTCTTTAAATACAGTGACGGGTAACACGGGTGACGGGTAACACCCAGCAAGGATGTTGGATCTTTTCTGATGTTTGGGAACCATTATTTTGTAATTTCAGCAACCAAGGAAAAACGGATTTCAGAGCACTTCTGGGTTTCCTTGCAATGAAGCACTGCCTTTCATGTAGTTTCCATTTTCCCTCCTGTGGGCAGCCCAATGACAGGTTTTAGCAGTGTGGTCTCCTGTTCCACTACTGACACAGGCAAAGTAGATTGGCAGCCAACTTTCTGGTTTCACTGCGCAATTGTCAGAGGTTTAGCACGAATAGGGCTTTGTGCGGCCATTTTGCTGGTTCTGGTGCCACCAGCACACAGTGATGTCACAGGGCAGAGCCAGTGGGTCAATGCCTCCCACATGCAGCACATATTGGGGAAGATTAGTTCTGTCCCAATTTAGCAGAGTATATCACCGCTTTTATGAGTACTTGCATAGCATGCCAAAAATATAACACAGGCCACACATTGCGTGTAGTGCTAGGAGCAATACTGAACCCTAATGGGCCTTTCAAACATCTCCACATAGATTATGTGGACATGATCCAAATGTGCAAGGCTTACAGATATATGACCATGGTAGTGTGTCCACTTTCTCACTGGATCGAAGCTGGTCCATGCTCACTCCCCCATGCCCTCAGGGCAGCAAAATTCCTCATCGGAGATGTTCCCATGATGGGGGATGTGCGAGGTCCTGCGTTCAGACAAAGGACCTCACTTCGTAAAAGAAGCTTTTGTGCACATCACAGTCCTGCTGGGGATTAAGCATATGTTTTCCTGTGCTTATGACCCCCAAACAAATGGAATTTGTGACTGTCTCAATGGCATGCTAAAAGAGAAGATTGGCAAAATAAAAGTAACAATAAAAAAGAGATGGCTCCATTGCCTGTCCTAAGTCTTGCTCGCATTGCATAATCAAACTGGATCGGACACCATTTAACCCCTTGTAAGGTGGTAACAGGACAACGCTTGCCCCTCCTGCTTACTTCTCCATTTAGAGCACTGACAAATGCCCCAAGTATGTCAAAGTTCTGGGTGATGAAATGCATAAATAAATCACTTCCATGATGGCTAGTGCTTCTTTTATCTCTTAACAGCTTAGTTCTAGTGGGGGTGGTCGAAGAAGGATGATGAAGATAACACACAAGTAGAACAATCAGAACTGCTTAGGCAACTACTTCTTTATCCAGGAGACTGAGTGCTCCTAAGAAATTTCTTTACGGTCTGGTATAAACCCATGTTCGATGGCCCTTTCACCAAAGAGCAAGCAAATGACAATGCTGTAAAGTTAGTAGGATAGAAGGCCTGGAGCTACCTTGGAGACATCAAGCCCTGCTTAAGTGAGATCCCCTCAGACTAACACATAGACTAACACATTTGATGACAGAAGAACAAGAGGAAGGAAAAGAAACACAGCAGCAAATACAGACACAATCAAGGACTAGAGCTAAACAAGAACAAAATGAAAAGCTAAATTAGGCACAGTGGGGGTCGTTACAAGTTGGACGGTATCCCGGCAGTAAATCCGCGGCATACCGCCCAACACAATTAGTGTTACCACAACTTGGTCTGGCACTATTAGCGCTGGATCACAAGTTGTAGTGGTGGGGTACGTCACGTTTTGTTTTGAGTCCATCGGACTCAATGAGCCATTTTTGTCACAATTACCACGGTGGTAATTGTCCAGTGGTAATTGCGCCAAAAATGGTAGGAAAGTCAGTGCATTCACCTCCAGCTCAGAGTTGGAGGTGAATGCTCCAAGAGTCCCCCAAACTCGCGATTGGGCAGAGCAGCAATGCGGAAGTAACCGCATGAGTGCCACATTTTTACCACACCGCCCAAACCCCTGATGAGGCCACTGTCTTTTCTCCACACAAGGTAATCATTGTGGATGCTTGGACTGATTTTGGCAGATAGTTCTATACTTGCACTTTTACGAACTTGTAGCCACATACGGACATATTATATAACCTAACACCCCACACCTACCCAATATTGACACAGGCCGACACACCTTTTATTGTATTGCTTAGTAGTGCAAAAATATGGTTTGTTTGGAACAACTGTTTCTTACTGTATTGAGACAATATTAGCACAGAAGAGCCTGATTGGCCTAACAAGTAATAATGGTGAACATCAAAGGGTTTTGCAAGCGGTTTTGTGAACTCTATGGACAAAAACGGGAGTGTACAGCCTAACAAGATATGCAAGTTACGGCGAGAGCAGCTGCATTAATATTTTCGGCATATTACTGTCTCTACCGCTTTACCCTCTTTGCATTTCCACAGGTTGCATTGTCTCACACACATGCTATAATACATGTTAACACAACCCTTATTCCTGCTATTACTGAAGCCATATCTGGATGAGTAACTAGCACTGCCCGAGAGGTAAAAATACTCAGACGAAGAACAGACATAGATTCTGAATGCGTAAACGCATATCTAGCTGATTCGGCCCACATATCTAACAATGTGTGGTATCAGCACATGATCAAGGTGGGTGGAGAAACAAGGAAGGATAGCTGTTATGTGTGCGCTCTCATCCCCTATTCCATGAGTGCAACATTTAGAGGTAGTCTCGGGAGGAGCCACCAGAGATGTTTTATCCAATTGCTGCACTAATCCCTTATAGAATGTTTATGTAGTTTACCTTACCAAACAATCCCGACACTTGTTAGGTTTTCTAGGATTTTGTGACATCATGTATTAACAAAACTGGATGACAGGCTCAAGACCGACGAGAGTGAGTGTGGAAAATGCTGCATTGTTCATACTTCAATCCCTGTCATTGAAATTTCAATAAAGGCAGCAAAAACATTGTCCTATGGCTGGTTCCTCTGTGTTTTGTTGCAGGGGATTTCCCCGGCCCATTTCCTCTTGCATGTAATTGGGGAGATTGATAATAGGTTCCCTGCCTGTAATTCATCATTGTTTCGCACAAGCGAATCAATTCTTATGCACCAGCCTATTTCTAATCACTCACCATTCACACTTTTTAAGGCACATGCCATTTCCAATTACTCACTTGTCTGCAGTCAGCTTCCTCTTTTTACATTTTTTTTAAATTATCTTTATTTTGATTTTAACAGGTACAAATAATTCATAAATACAAAGAAGTTAGTACAATAAAACAAAATCATAAGCAAATAAATGTACTGTTAATGTTAATGTTAAAGGATATTTGTACCATGCACTATCACCACCCGAGTGGTCCCTGGCACTCTGGCAGATCTGAAAGAAAGTGGGGTAGGTTAGGGCAGTTAGTAGGGCAAAGTTTGGAGAGGAGCAAGGGAGCTGTGATGTGCTTTTGACAGCTTCAGTTCTGTTAACACCGTTTGCTGAGATTTCTTGGTGAGGTATCCGGTCGGAGTCTGTTGTGTGTGGTTGTGTGAAGGTCTGTGTGGTGTGTTTGTTGTTGCAGTGTGGTGAAGTGCGTGCGGGTTGCTGTGGTTTAAGAGGTATAGTTGTGTTTAATTAGGATTTGAGAAGTGTGTGAAGAGGGTGAGGTTTCAGTAGTTTTTAGTAGGGTTGGTTGTTAGAGTTGTTGTCCAGTGAAAATGCATATTGCTATTGTGTCTTTTGAGATTTAGACAAAATTGTCTTCCATACAGTGATCTAGTTTCAGCATGATTAGGCTCTCTCTTATCTCTTTATCATTATGTTATGATATGATATGATAGGTTATTTATAACACACTTAATATCCAGAGGTTTCTAAGCACAGACCCAGGGATCAAACCTGTGGTGGTCTGTGTCATCTGCTTCCAAGCACGTTGCCCCTGCGCTATCCTCCCGATGTTGCATTGGTTAATCTCTACATTTCTATCTTAGTTCTTACTCAGGCCAGCCCCTACATCCCAGTCTGTGGTTGATGCAAACTAGTCCCCGCAGATCTATCTGCTTGTGACCTACGCCCACAACCAGAGCTGTAGGTGGGTAAGGTTGGTAGTTGTTTGTGTCAGCCTTGTTTGTTATTGTTCTGTCCTGACTGGGTTGTCGCTCATGGTCTTTTCCACCTGGCATTGTCTCTCTTGTTCTTGAGGGAGTTTCCCCTTTGTTGGTTCTAGGAATTGTCTGTACCGTCATGGGTTCTGTCAGCCTGTTCTTTTGCATTTCCTGTTTTATTGTTTCAGTTGTTTCTTTCTGGTTCCGAGGTGTTGAAGGAGTTTCCTGTAATTTAAGTAGTCTTTGGTGTTTCTTATTCCTTTCAGGATGTTGTTCCAGGTTGCTGCTGCAAGGTGGGAGAAAGAGGAGCCCACTAGTTTTGTTTGGCGTATGGTTTTGGTTCCAGGCAGATTTCATTGCTTGATCTGAAGAGCCTCGTTGGCTTGTAGATGGTTATTTTCTTTTTTAGGAATTCTGCTTCCTGTCCGTTGATTGCCCTGTGTTTTATGCACATTGTTTTGAACTTGATACATTGCTTGATTGGAAGCCAATGTAGCATTTGTAGCACTGGTGTGATGTGATCTCTTCTAGATAGTTTGAGGAGGAGTGTAGCTGCTGCATTTTGGATGTGTTGTAATTTCTTCAGCAGGTGTTCCAGCATCCCGAGGTAGAGGCTGTTTGTGTAGTCGATACTTGACAGGATGAGGGCGACGATTGTCAGTGTTTTGTGGGTGAAGGATAGGAATTGTAGGATTCTTTTAGTTGAGTGAAGGAGAAAAAAGCATTTCTTAATTATCGCATTTACTTGTGGTTATGAGGTTAGTGTGTTGTCCATTAGGACTCCCAGGTTTTTGACTACCTTTGATGGTGTGGCCGTGGTTCCCAATTCTATCGGCACCAGTATGTAGGTGTTGTTCTCTTGGCTTTTGGATATTTCAGGTTGTTGGTGTTCATCCAGTCATAGATTTCTTTTAGACATTCTGTTGAGTGTTCTGCTTGTGCATCTTCGATTTTGTAGATGATTTCTGTGTCGTCTGCGTAGTTGTAGGACATAAGATTGTATTTTTTGAAGATCTTGATTAGTGGCATCTGGTAGATGTTGAAGTACAGTGGTGATAGTGAGGATCCTTGTGGTACTCCCCAGTCATTAACTCGTAGAGTAGATTTGAAGGGGATATCCATACAGTTTCTGTTCTGATCCAGCGTAGTGCTAAGTCCATTATACCTATATCTTCTAATCTCTTGATGAGGGTTGTCATGGCTTACTGTGTCAAAAGCTGCAGAGAGGACAAGCAGAATCAGGGCTGAGGTTGTATTGGAGTCAGTGTTTGTTTTTAGGTCGTCCCAGATGGATAGGAGTGCTGATTCTGTTCCCCTTGCGGGTCTGAAGCCGAAAAGTTCTTGGTCCAGCAACTGGTGTTTTTCTACATGTTCTTGGGTTAGTTTGTATACATAGGTTTCTAGGAGTTTGCCGGGTAGGGGATGTTTGAAATCGGTCTGTAGTTGGAGAGTTCTTCCACATCACCACTTGTGTTCTTAAGAAGTGGTTTAATATATGCTGATTTGTACGATTGTGGTATGGTCGCTGTCGTGAGCGACAGATTCAAGAGATTTCTGTAATATTCAGATGCCGTTCCTTGTGTGAGGATTGATTTGTCGATGTCTGTGGGCAGGGATCCATGAGCGAGCCTGCTTTCTTGCTATGTTTTACCAGCTTGACGAATGTCTCCACTGATATTTGCAGGAAGTTTTGGAGTGTGTGCTCTGGCTCCTCGTCAGATCTGGTTGGCTGTGGGTTAGGATTGGTTGGTCTGTTTTGTATGATTTGTCAGATGTTGTTGATT
The DNA here is from genome assembly GCF_040938575.1 of Ambystoma mexicanum. Classification (NCBI taxonomy): domain Eukaryota; kingdom Metazoa; phylum Chordata; class Amphibia; order Caudata; family Ambystomatidae; genus Ambystoma; species Ambystoma mexicanum. Next base: position 548,509,048 of record NC_090930.1, on the reverse strand, counting down.
TTATTTCATTTTTTAAATGGTCTGCTAGATTGTTGCATAGTTTATGTGAAGGTATTGGAGTGTTGTTGCAACCTGGTGGGTTTCTCATTTCTTTTATAATGTTAAACATTTCTTTTTGTGTGTTGGTGGCTTTGGTGATTCTGTCGTCATAATGCCTTTTCTTTGCCTTTTGAATTTCCTTCTTGTACGATCAGATTTGTCGCTGGAAGTGAGTTTTCTTATCTTGGTCATATTCTTTCCTCTATTCCAGTTCATGCTTCTTGTTTTTCTTGTTCATGGTGCTTAGTAGCGGGGTGAACCATTTTGCCATTGCTTTTTTTCTTGAGGGGGTAAACTTTCTTTCCAGCGAGATGCTTTTGATTGTATCAGCAATCCATTTATGTATTAGGTCTGTTTTTCCGCCTTGGTCATGGTCGGTTTTGTCAGCTCCAGTTGTTCTATTAGGTTGCTTGCTTTGACGGTTTTCCCGTTTCTTTTGTGGTGGCTGGGGTTTTCAGGGGCCGGTTGGTAGCTTAAGTTGGTAGCGTGATCACAAATGGAATGATGACGTGGTCGTTCCAAAGTATCTGTATCAGCGGTGCAGTGGTGATAAAATGTTTCTTGGCGAAGATTGCATCAAGTGTGTGCCCTGTCGAGTGTGTTGCTCCTTTGACCAGTTGTTGTAGTTTCATGGTGGTTAGTTGCCCGATTAGTGAGCTTTGTGAGTTGGAGTATTTTTCTTTGAACCATTTGTTGAAGTCTCCCAGGATTATCAGATGCTCATTATGGATGGCTATGTTGGTGATTGCTTCTGTGAAGTTGTCGACAAAGGTTGCATCATAAGTCGGTGATCTGTAAACCAGTATGAATTTAAAGTTTGTTTTTGGATTTGCTGATAGGTGTATGATCATGGATTCATAGTTCATGATATTTAGAGGTGTGTCTGTTTTTATTTGCAGGTGTTCTTTGAATGCTGTTGCAAGGCCTTTTCCTTTTTTTTCCTTTCCTGTTTAACTGTAGGCATTTGAAGTTGATGTGGAGGCAGCTTTAGAGTGTGATTTTGTAATTGTCATCCAGCTATGTTTCTATGATGAATAGGATGTCGATAACGTTGTCGCACAGCAGGTCGAAGATCCCTGTTGAGTGTTTTGACATTGATCTTGTGTTGACTACGTTGCAGTGGATTTTTATGGTATAATTTGGTTGGTGCTTTATTATCGGTGTTGTTTTCTAATTGGTGTTTTGCTTTTCTTCCATGTAGATCTCCGGTTGTGGTGTTGGTACAGATTGTGTTTGTGTCATCGTCGAATAGCTCTTCTAGGTTACATTTTAGGTTTTTGTTTTCATTAGGTTCCTCTTCTGAATTTTATGGCTGTTGAAGGGTGGGTCCTCTTGTTTTGGTGATATATGGGGTTAGTGCATTGATCGTGTTCTTGTTCCCTCTAGCATTGTGCATTCTTCTTCTACGTGGTGTTTGATTTTGGTCTTTCTTGATTCGTTTGTTGGGTTGGTTCGTTCCAGTGAGTGGTTGTTTGCGAGGTATGGTGTTAGGTATAGGGACTTTTCTCTTCTGTTGGTGCTAGTTCTGTTTTCGTTCCTATCAATGGGGGTGTGTTCCGCAGTTGTGAATCTGTGGTGGTGTTCAGTTGTGTTTGTTCTCTCTGCACTTTGTCTTTCTCATGGTCGTATTAGTTTCTGTTGCATTTTGTGTTATTCGGCGGTAGGTTGTGGAGTTGGTGTCGGAGTGTTTCTCCCTTTGGGTTTTTGTTTGGGTTGTAATGCTTGCGTTCCTTGTAAATTGGTAGGTTAATATTTCCTTTGAGTTTCCTTCGGGATTGAGGTTGCGGTTGCAGGGGCTGTAGACCACGTGCAGTGCTTTGTTGGTCGGCTCTGTTTTTGTTATGATTGTATGATTGTACATGTTTTTTCGGATTTTTTTTTTAAATTCTTTGCTTCCTTGCCTGTGTGATTGTGGGCATGGTGCTGTCGTCGCGTAGAGTCAGTCTTTCGTGCTTAGTCTGGCTGTCTCGTGGGGTTAGTCTGGGTGAGGTGGGTTTGTCCGATCCAAGTTTGGGGGCTGTCTGGTTGTGTGATTGCTAGATAACGTGTGTCTGGGTAAATATGTGGCTAAGGTGAGACACACTTTGTGTAGTTGGTGGTGGTGGAGCTGGTCTAGTTGGGGTTATATAGCTAGGGCAACTCTAGTATTATCCCAATGTGGCACTCTCTATATTAACAATTCTCTAAGGGTGCGACGCAGGCTAAGATTCACAGTACTGCTGAAGCTAGTACTAACAGAAGCCTGCATTTGGTCAGATCATTTCTTAGTCACTTTCTCGCTAACACTCAATATGTCCCCTAAGAACAGCATCAGTAATGAACCAACAAAAAGTGAGTAGCAGGAACTACAAAATAATTGAGCCAAAACATATGGAACAATGTCTAGAGAATATACTTAAAGAATTTAAGGACGAAGACACCTGCACAAATTGATTGCCGACTTCAACTCACAGGCAAAGCAACTTGTTGACTTAAAAGCCCCATTGAGAAACAGATTTCTAATACCAAATAAAAACCACCAGAAATGGTTTAACACCGAACCGGTAGGGCTTAAAAGAGAAAAAAGGAGGAGAGTGGAGAAATGGCATAAAAACCCAAAGCAACAAGACAAAGCTAGTTGGAAAGAGAGCAAAAAGAAATATTAATTCCATCCAGTAAAGACTGCAACAAGGTCCAAGCAGCTGTGACAGATAAAGTAAAGAAAGCTAGAGCTGTACTTAACAAGGCTCAAGAAAGTCAGGCAGAGCCAGTAAATGAAGCAGAGCCCACAATACGGTAAGGGGCCTTTAAATTCCAAGAAATCATGATAGAAGAAATGCTCAAAAGACTCAAATCAATGAAACCTACCACATGTGCGGAAAACATAAGTCCATCTAAATTGATACTGGAGAATGCCGACATCTTCGCTCCTTTCATCACCAAAATGGTGAACGCATCCTTCCGGGAAGGCCATGTACCGAGTGAAATCCAAAAGGTCACAATCACACCACTAGCTAAAAAATATGAACTAGACCAAAGTGATCCGAGTAATTGAAGACCCATCGCTAATTGTAACTTTCTACTAAAGGGATTAGACAAAATTGCCACGAACCAACTTCAGGCATTTGCTGAAAAACATGAGAATTTCCATAGTCAGCAGTCAGGTTTCCAGGCGGCGCACAGTACCGAGACGGCAATGCTAGATCTCCAATCACATATACTCAATATAGTGGAGAAGGGAAAAGCAGGGCTCCTAATTTTATTAGACCTCATCGCAGCCTTTGATTTACTGGACCACAGTCAACTTAAACTTGCCTTAGAGAGAGGAGCAAATTGTTCCAATGAGGCAATTGACTGGTTATCCTGCTTTCTTTCCGACAGGGAGTCCAGGGTGCACTGGGGGGATAATTTCTCTTTTGCAGAAAATATAATCTGTGGTGTACCCCCAAGGAGCCAGTCTGTCACCACTTCTTTTTAACCTTTATATCAGGTTTCTTTGCATGATCCTGGAGAAAATCTGCGTATTTATCACCAATTATGCCGATGATACCCAGCTTGTCACAGAACTAAGCAGTGACTACTCTCAAGACAGTGCCAAGGTTAAAAGACTATACAAATTAATTGAAACATGGATGACCAACAACTGGTTATGTCTCAACACCAAAAAGACTGAGTTAATGATCTTTGGGCCAACTCAGCAAGATCTAAACTAAACCATCAATATGAGTGTTTCAATATTAATGATTCCCCCATTAAAGTTGTGCACAAAATCAAAACTCTTGGGATGCACATGGAAGCATCATTGAGTGCAGAGTCCCAAGTTATGCAATTTAGCAAGAATTCCTCATACTACTTGAGACTAGTGCACAAAATGCTCCCCTACTTAAGCGAGGACAATTGTGCTACACTAGCAAGAGCAATCCTAATGTCCATGATGGACTATGGCAACGCCTTGCTTCTAGGAGCCAACAAAGGGCACATCGCAAAAGGTCAAACAATACAAAATAGGGCCGTGAAAATTATGAAAGGAAAAAGGAAAACAGAACATATCAGTGATGATAGGAGAAATCTACACTGGCCGACTATCAAAGATTGAATTTAGTTCAAGGCAGGCTCTAACACTAGCCCATAGATGTGTTCATGGGAAAGCCCCTGGATATCTCAAGAAGAAATTAGTCACTTACATACCAGGATGGACACTCAAGTCTGAAGGGCAGGGCAAACTTGTAACCACTAAATTCAGGAAAACCAATGGTCTAGGCAAAGCCTTTCACACCAAAGCTGTGACCTTATGGAATAACCTCCAACCACTATTTAGGCAAGAGCCAACACACAGCATCTTCCGAAAGAAACTCAAGACCCACCTGTTCAGATAACTTCCTTTAAATCTAACTTTAAACCTGCCTGAAACACTGTAGATCTATGTTGTCCTGTGAATTTGTATGTTTTAAATGCTCCTGATGCCTCCGGGCTTTCGGTGCGGTAGAAATAAATAAATGAAATACATTTTTAAAAAACTAATAAAAGTTCTGAAAATATTGGTTGCAGACCCTAGTTGGAAACGCTGTACCAGACTGCTGCTTTCTTTGTGCATGAAATGCAGAACAGAAAAAAAGACAAACAGGAGCAGAGTTCATGCAACCAAAGCTGGTATGTTTGTTTACTGGCACTGGGAACAGCTGCTCCTGTGCCCTCAAAAACAATGCATCCAGGGCAGCAGCAGCTTTACCCGCCCTCACATCTCATGTTTTAGCACTAGTATGAGATCATGGTTTTTCCCGAAGTGGTGCCTGTGGAGACCTATTGTTTGATGATTCCAGCTTCAGGGAAATCCGACCTTATTCCTTCACTGTTCCTATCCCCTATGGAAGGTTGATACATGTCATTTGGGTGAATATATTCGGTAGGTAGGGGTGTGTATGTGTGTGGCAAAGACCATGTAGGAGAAACCACTGAGGGGAGACTAAAGGTAGGCATGTCAGGTAGAAATTATACAATGGGGCTCAGGAGAAATGTTCGTGTGTGGGACAAAGCCCCTTTATTGGCGATGCGCCGGTATCTTTCCCACAGATTTGGTCCACCTCCACTAATAGCCCCTCCTCAGCTCTGGTGCTTCATCATTGATGCTGCAAGATTGCTCTTTAAGGGAGGGACACGTTTTAGGAAAGATTCCCATTTATGTGAAGTTTTCCCTCGAGTTGTGTAGCCCTCAACTTTTTGCTGCTGTTTCAAACACCATGCACTCCACTGGGCTTCTCACTCATTTTGTTATGGGGAAACTGACATGCCCTTAAAGACAGTCAGTACTGGGAAACTTTGTTTCCCTTAGTTCTTTCCAATGTTGCAACTTTTCTGCAACATGTTGCAAGTGCACAATGTACATTAAAGTACAGTGCACTTGGGTCTTCCTTTAATTTCTAAAGGCCCTAGACTCCCTCAAAGGATTTTTTAGGAGAAGTGCGAATGTGCCTTGGACAGGGCTGGTGGCAGCTCATCTTTTCATATATTTTTAACCCTTTCCTACCATGAAAACCGCGTTTAACGCATTTGGCAAAGAAAGGTGGCCTGGCTCCAAAATGCCATGCCACTAGGTTCTTTGTCCTGTCCTTCGGCCATCTTGCCCCTTCATCTTCCACAGGTTGAGCCGACCCAAGTCAGTCCTTATTTGGTCATGCATTCTCCCGCAAAACGCCAAGCTTTCGCTGGCTTCTGCATGTCTTGTGTGTGTACCCCCAGGATGTGGGCTGGACTGTCTAGTTGCAATCCACATCCTGGGTGCCAGAGAGTCTGGTGTGCTGTGAATGATTGGAACCACTGTGGTCCGTGATTGGTCCACATATGGTGTGCCTTTATGTGAGCAGATCTCCCATTGGGTCCTCTTCATTTTGGCGCAAAGGAGATTCTGGATAAGAGAAGGCTCCAAACACCCATACCATGTCGATCTCCTGAGTTCCCACTGAACAAAGGATAGGATCCAATCAGCCTGAAACTAAGAAGTAGAGTCGAGGAACGGTTGGTGACCTGCTGCAAGGTTTGGCACCCTGAGCCCTCTGTTGTCCCGCTGGACCCCTCTGCATCTAATCAAACTAGAAAGTCTGAGAAATTGCTTCAACCCATTGAAATAGTGGGACCAACGATTCTCGGCACTTCTTCAAACCCTGCAAGTAAGCTTTCTTGGAAGTGTCCCTGGGCCAACCAGTGGGCTGACCTGCTTGCACAGGACCTTTGCTCTGACAGCGCTGCTGGTTTGAGGAGACCCTTGAAACTTCGGTCATCGCAAGCTCTGTGTTCACAGCACTCTCATGCCAAATTTCGTACACTTGGCATTCCCAGGTGTGAAGTAAAGAGTGAGTGTCGAAACCGGACTGCACACGGTTACTGTGTTGCCCAGCCGTGGTGACGAACTTCGCAAGTTCGCCTTGCTGCTGTGCCCCTCTGTGCCCTGAAGCCTGCTACAGTGTAACTGGCCTGATCCATCCACCAGGAGTGGAGAAATCGCCACTGTCCCGTTTGGGAATCAACGCTGTAACTTCGCTGCTGAAAGCCGCAGAGCCACACAACTGCCGCATTTGACCTGCAAACACAGTGGACTCGACTGCCAAAGTTTGGTACGGAGTGCGCCGGCGGTCAGTGAATACTTGTAACCCTTACGGGTGGCCCCTAACGCATCCACCCATCTTTATGCATGAGTGTTCCCTGAAGGCCACCCTCCTTTCCACAGATAGCTTGAGCTATTGAACCATTCCTAACTCCTGGAAAATGTTCTGCCATTTTAGAGAGACCCTCCACAAATAGTGGGAACTTATTCTGCTTCACCTGACCCACCTTCCTGAGCCGCTATGGACCCTACAAGAAACCCCGTTTTCACCCTTCTGGACTATTGTGTGCACCAGCTCCTGAAAGTACTTTTGAGCCCTAGGCTCCTCTCAACGTAGGGACTGGATTGCCTTTCAGTTAGGTATTGAACTTTGCAGAACTGCCTAAAGATAATTTGCACTGCCTGTTTCCGTCCCTTGCAGGTTGTGGACCCATTCTGTGTGTTTAACCCTTTATGCCACTTGGAATTGTATATATGTATTTTAATAGGATTGTGTTGGTTTAAAAGTATTACTGTTAATGATTACTGTGTGTTGAAACTTAAAGGCCTTGAATAAATGTATTTGTATTTTTAATACATATATATCTGACTGGGAGTGATTTGTAAGTGTCCTTTACTCTGCATGCTCATTGAGGTCTTTCAGTCACCCTTACCCTTCTGCCAATGTTACCTTGATTGGTCTGGCCTGTCCAGAAGGTTACCCTGTTCTAAGAAACTAGGCTGGCCTTCTGAACCTCTGCCCACCAGATCAGAGTTCAGAAATCCATTTTAGCACACGTGTTCTATGTTTCTTGGCACTCTTTGCGTCCCATCTCCAGAGGAAGAGACCACATGAGTTTAAGCGCTTGAAGAGTCCTGCTGACACACACGCATGCCCTGGAGGGTACCTAGTGTTCTGGACACTTGTAACCTCACTCAATGCAGGAGGCTTTCTGTCTTTAATTCTTTATTCAAGGCATCTCCTGTCATACTTTTTAAAGCCATGTCTGCAGGAATTCTTTGATGAGGAGCCAATACGCGTTGTTTACGTTGTTAAATTCATCATCACACACACAATGAATGAGGTATTTGGTGCAGCTCTAGAGCCTGTTGACAATCCTTGATTGCTTTCACTGTAAGAGAGGCAGGAGTGAATGAGTGCATCTTCCTCACTCCCCTGTCTGTTTGCCAACAAAAACACGGTGCTCCTCAGTCTCCATAAAGAGTTCATCCCAAAGTTAACACACTAGTGCAGAACAGAATTATTATTTTGTTTTTAAATTGTGTTATTGGTTGTTCTTACTCAACCTTACACAAATTAAAAGAAAATTCAACGGAATACAAAACGCACACTGGCTCTTACTTTTTAAATGTATACTTGTATTTGTTGACTTTTTGTCCAATATTGTGATTTCTATTTTGTTAAACATACGCCGCAGAAAGAGGCCAGTGGTTGCCTAGTGCATATCGCATTCTCTAGGAATCATATGGAAACTATAGAAAGGAAAAAGGAAAAAAATACGTTTCATTAATTCATAAATCAGCTACTCGGCAGTATCCACTCCTAAGAAACACAAACCACATTACACAAACTCTGCCCAGTGTACCATTGCACAGGGCAAGCATGGCCCAAGTGAAAGCAGGTTCGGCAGAGAATGCGTTTACAGTGGGGTACTTTTTGCCCAAGTTCACACAGCTGCGAAAGCTAATGGTTTACATTTAAATTTCGACAACCTGGCTACGTATCTGAAGGGGTTCTATGCGATATTTCCGATTAATGAAGGTCGCCCACCAAAAAGACAGATTGTTTTTGGCGATGTGGCGCAGCCTTCAATATTCAAAATGTATCCCTATTTCATGGGGGTTTCACCCCCTGGCTCCCGTCAACCGATTACCCTCCTTCACACCTTATGACAGGGCGTTTAACCCCCACACGCTTCTTTAAACTCCTTCCCTGCCGCTTACATCACTACACAAACCCACCTCCAATCACAGGCACAAATACAGCCCAAGTTAAACACACACTTACTCACTCACGTGCCCCCTCCCTTTCATGACACCAACACTACTCAATCCCCATGACATACCTTAACCAGATCTATGGTATTTCATCGAAAATATCACTGCGAATCCCATTTCATCGAATTATTTTTAAGCACATTTCACCCCAAAAAAAGGTGGGGAGAGACCATGCACTCCTCACTTCCCCCACCTAATTAATACCCCAACCCAACCCCCTATCTATATTTGGAGTGAAATGTGTTTTAAAAAATTAAATTAAATGGGATTCGCAGCAACAATGGTGTGCTATGTAATGGGTGTATATGCCTTATCTCCTGCCCTGCCCCCTCCCTGCCATGCTACATTCTCTGTGAACATACGCACAGGCACACAAACACACACACACACCTAATTCACGAGTGACTTCTGTCTTCCGACCCCACCACGCCTCTCAGCTCCTGCATGCACGCGTGTGCGGCAGGGGTGTGTCAGTTCGATTTAGAAAGAGCGCTCTGTGTGGTTTCACTCTGAGCATTTCACTCAGTAGCTTCTGAAGGAGGCGCTCCAATTAAATCCAGATAAGACGAAGAAGATCCTGTTCGGTGCTAAATCTATAAACAAAACACTAGACAACTCAAGTATTGTGTGTACATTTTTTGATACTCACATGAATTCTGTGCCGAAAGTTAAAAACGTAGGCTTCTATTGGCGATAAGGTCTAGGCCTTAAAGCTCAAATTAATCAGCTGGTTAAATATTCCTTTTACAAATTAAGACATCTACGCAGAACACTTCGTTTTATTAAAAAAGTCACTTTCAAGTTGTAGTTAAAATTTGAAGATTTACTATTGTAACTGCCTATAGTTAGGCATTCCAAATTATAAAATTGAACAATATCAAAATGTTAAAAATGGATATTGTCCAGCGAGGTGCCAGCAAATAAGGCATTGTAGTACTCAAGTCTTGACCATATTATAGCTCAGGCAATAGTGAGACAGCTATCCTGGGCGAGGAAGGGCCTGGATGCACTGCGCAGTTTTGCAGTGTATGCGGCCTATGTAGCAATAGCATTTACCTGGCGTGTGAGTGACAGATTGGCGTTGAGATATACTCCCAGCGGCTTCATTGAAGAGGAAACCAGGATTTGAATGCCGTCAGTATTGAATGATGCATATTGGTCATTAAGCTTTCTGATCACTACCGGGTACCCTACCAGAAGGATCTCTGTCTTTTTATCGTTCAGACAGAGGCAGTGGGTGGCATCCACACCTGGATTGTAGTGTATACTTTGATTAGTGCGCAGGTGTCATTCAGATAGTTAACTGATAGAGGGAGGAGGATTTGGGTGTCATTGGCATAGTTGGTGTACGATATGCTGATGGAGTCTAACAGGTCAAATAGTGGCCTGGCGAATATGTTGTAGAGGGTCGAGGACACACAAGAACCCTGGAGGATGCCACAAGGGACAGGTATTGGTGGGGGCACTGGCATAATGGGGGCCCCTACAGCCCGTGTGGTGCGAGCGCCCCTGCCAGCACATGTCCTGGGAGGGGGACACACTTGGAGAATAAAAAATCCCAATTAATCTTTTTTTTAAATGTTTCTTTTTTAATTCACTCTGCATTCATAAAGATATAATTTCTGTAACAGAAATAATTTCTTTATGAAGGCATAGTGACTACAAAAATAAACTTTCTTTTTGAAGTCTGCAGTCTTCCCCTACCCCATGACATGGAAGACCCTGGGCTGGAGGCCTCCATGCCATGGGGTCGGGGGAGCCCGTGGACTTCAGAAAGAAATAATGTATTTTGAGTGACTTCAAAAGGAAACTATTTATTTTTGATGTAATAGGACTCCCCTCAACCCCATTAAGTGTGTGTGTGTGTGTGAGTGTATGGTGAAGGGGTGCACACTTAAATGTATAGGTGGCTGCCTGTGTGAGTGTATGGTGAAAGTGTGCACAGATGTATGGGTGGCTGGGTGTTCATGTGTGTGCACACAGTGAAAGGGTGAACACTTAAATGTATGGGTGGTTGCCTGGGGATGCCTGTATGGTGAAAGAGTGCACACTTAAATGTATATGTGGCTGCCTGTGTGAGTGTATGGTGAAAGGGTACACACACATGTATGGGGGGCTGGGCGTGTGTGTGCATGTAGGGTGAAAGGGTGCACACCTAAATGTATGGGTGGTTCCTTGGGTGTGCCTGCATAGTGAAAGGGTGCACAATTAAATGTATAGGTGGCTTCCTGTGTGACCGTATGGTGAAAGGGTGCACACAAATGGATAAGTGGCTGGATGTGCATGTGTGCACGTACAGTAAAAGGGTGTACACTTAAATGTATGGGTGGTTTCCTGAGTGTGCCTGTATGGTGAAAGGGTGCACAATTAAATGTATAGGTGGCTGCCTGTGCGAGTGTATGGTCAAAGGGTGCACACTTAAATGTATGGGAGGTTGCCTGGGTGTGTGCGCCTGTATGGTGAAAGGGTGCACACTTAAATGTACAGGTGGCTTCCTGGGTGTGCCTGTATGGTGAAAGGGTGCTCACTTAAATGTATGGATGGCTGGGTGTACGTGTGTGTATATGATGAATGCTGTGTGTGCTTGTGTTAAGGGTGCAACAAAATCTACATTTCGGGGGCCACCCCTTCAAATATTGGGAGAGGCGCTAACTTCACTGGCGGTGGGGCAGGGACAAACTTATTTGTATGGGGCATCTAACTTCTTTACACATTTTAATTAGACTATTCTAGTGCAGCTTCAATGTTACAAGCAGTTAACTTTCTCCTTTAAGTCTTAAAGCACTCACTTATGGACTGCTGTGAGAATGAGTGGTCCCCTGTTCCCTTGTTAGAACTGATATAATATTGTTTCGTCCTCATCGTATATGAGCCTATGCCCAGTCGCTTTGCGAGGAAATCCGTATTACAAGGTCGTGACCTTAAGTGAATCAAGCCTCCATTTTAGGTTAGAGCCGCCATTTCAGTTTATTGTACAAAGTCACTGTGTGGCCTAAAATGGCCGTCTTGTGTTCTCTTGTTCTTGCTTTAACCTCTTCAACCTCTGGAGGAGAGTTAATGTCCGACTTGCCTTCAGCCTACATGTTAGGGTCATGTAGACCTTGTCCTTTGTTGACCTCGGTATCAGGGGATTACTTGAATTGGCGATGTTAACCTACAAGTATACAAGAACAATAACGCTATCTAAATACGAAATGCGAAACATTTGTTTGGTCTGTATTAAAGCAATGTGTAAAAAGTGTAAAGTTAAACTTACAGAATTCGGGGTTTGTATTTGTATTTATTTTATTTATAACGCGCAACCTGCAGGCCCGGGGGCATCAGGGCGCAATTTGTAAGGTTACATAAATGCATAGATACAGGAGTCACAATGCATGAATTTACAAAGGAATGACATTACATGATTGAACAGGACATTAAGTACAAGTAAAACAGTCAGCAGGTCAGAGAAAGTAAGACAGAGGCGCTGTGCGGGACTTAAGGCAGGTCGAAAAGCCAGGATCTGGTATTGGCTTTGAAAGTGTGAAAAGACTGTTCCGCTCTGATTGTAGCAGGGAGGGAATTCCAGAGCTCCGGGATCAGACGGTGCCAACAGAAATGGCCCCTCTGGACGAGAAGTGAATTCCTCGACAGTACTGCACGATCCGATCCCTGAACGGTGAGCTGTAGCCCGAGACGACGTCTTGACGAGGGTCCCTATATCGAGGTGGGTAAATTTGCCGAAATCACCAGACACGTGGGTCCTTAGCATTGTCCTTAGTAACCTGATCGGGCCTCCCAGTCCTTTGGTCAGGTGAATCGTGACCCGTTTCTTAATTTAACCCTGACAATTTGAATTTGGCGCATTGTACTCACGAGAACAATTACTTGACCAGGTAACAACTTTGATCTGGCATGCAAGTACTAAACCCACATAACGATTTCAATTGCCTAAAAAATGTGGCATTGGAATGCAGGTAGTAACCATGAAATGCTTTATGTTAGTAATTGCTAGGCCTTTGTCAACAACGAAACACATGTGCCGTTTAACATCTGTATCTTGTTCTGTCTTGCAACTGCTCTGAAGGTCAGCCAGGTCGAGTCAACATAGCCCAAAATTTCAGGGGGAGAGAATGCTGAAGCCCAGTCAACTCAATGGTGTTGTGCCACAACTTGTGTTTTATGCCTTGATTACTTATTGGTAATCTTCATTACTCCTAGCTCTATTCTTCCTTTTCCCAGTACTTGTGTATGAGGCAGTATTTGTGTATGACGCACTTTACTGGGATGAGGTAGAGGTACATGGAGGTAATGCTTGACTTAGCTACATGTAATCTTCATCTCCTAGTCCCACTCTTCCTCATCCCAGTACTTACCTATGAGGCAAGGAGCTTCATACATAAGCTCTGGGACAAGGAAGCGGGACCTGGAGGTAATTCTGGGCCAAGGAGCTGATTTTGGAGGTTGGGTTAGGGGGTGGGAGGGAGAGAGGATGTGTGGGGGTGGGATTGTGCAATAAATCATAATGGTTGTCCATGTCCAGGCTAAGCAGGCATGATATGTGGTATTAGTGGCTAGAGAGGCATTTTGGTGCAGCCAGTCTAGTCATTCCTCAGTTTGGTATGGCTTTTTTTATCTGGGCATTTCTGATAAATCAGTCCTGCTAGGTGTAATCACCTGGCTGGACTGGCATTTGGGTGCTGCCAGTCTAGCCGTTTCTTACTGCAGCATTGTATATTTGTCTGGGCATCTGTGATAAAAAGGATATGATATAAGTAATTTATAACACGCCTGTACACAAGTGTTTCTTGGCACGACAAGACAAGGGAAGATAGAGGGAGGACAACACAAAAGATCTTACTAGGCCTTTTGTCATTCAGATTGCGCAAGTGTGAGAACGAGAAGTGTAAGGGGAAAGGGGGTGTGCAAGGGAAAGGGGAGGGGAAAACCGGGCAGTAATGCTCTGAGTAAGCGCAGCCAGGGCAGCGTGGCTCTGGGTAGTGCAAGGAGGGCAAGGGAGAGTAGGGTTACAGCTACAGCCATTAAGTGTGTGGTAGGCCCAGAGGCAGTGCAAGGGTGACTGATCAAGAAAGAGCCTGGGCTCAGTGAGACTCTGAGGGTAGCACAGCAACCAGTCAGTACATCAGACAGATAGGTCACCAGGGGAGGGAGAGAGAGAAAGCAGAGGAGAAGAGGACTGTTTTGAGCTGCTTCCGGAAGTTCAGGTAGTCTGGCTCAAGTTTGCGAAGGGCAGGGAGGCCATTCCAGAGGGGGGAACCTGCAGAGGAGAGAGATCTTCCACCAACTCCCTGCCTGGAGAATCGTCTTGAGTGAAGGGCTCAAGAAGGAAGGTCGTTTTGAAGAAAGCGTTGAATGTAGTGCAGGCCCCGGCCCCAGAAAGCCTTGTGGACAATGCAAAGGGTCTTGAACTTGATCCATGCAGCCACCGGGAGCCAGTGGTGAGATTTCAGGGCTGGAGAGATACGATCCCTGGGCTTGAGGCCAAGGATAAGTCTTGCAGTCCTGTTCTGGATTAGTTGCAGAGGGCGGAGAGTAGAGGGAGCCAGATTGAGAAGGAGAAGGAAGCTGTTGCAGTAGTCCAGCCTAGAGAGAACCACGGCTTTGGAGACAGTGAGCTTCTGGGTGAAAGTGAGGAAGGGAAGAGTCCCTTTGAGGAGGAGCAGCTGGTAGGCGGACTTCTTGGTGACATCTGAAATGTGAGGAAAGAAAGAGATAGTGGAATCGAAGATGACACCAAGGTTTTTTGCCTCGCAGGAAGCCAAAGGAAGAAGGATCAAGGCGGGTGGCCAGAGTGAGAGAGGGTAAACAGATGCAGGGGTCCCAATGAGAAGGATCTCCATTTTACTGCCATAAGTCAGAGATTATTGGAGGTACACCAATCCTGAATCATGGATAGACAGGAATGAGCGAGAGAGGAGAGGAGCCTGAAGGAAAGCCGAGTGTCATCTGCATAACACTGAAAGGTAGAGGAGAAGGTAGAGAACAGGTGGGCCAAAGGGTTGAAAAACCAGGGTGAGAGGATAGAGCCCTGGGGAATGCCACAGGTAGAGAGAGAGGTGGCAGAGAGAAAGGGACCAAGTTGGACCTGGGAGGGGCAGTCAAAGAGGAAGGAGGTCAGCCACTCCAGGTCCTCAACCGTGATGCCCAGGTTCTCATGTAGTCAATTGATCAAGATGGCGTGGTTGACTATGTCAAAAGCAGAGGAAAGATCAAGGAGGATGAGGACAGAAGGAATTCTGGAATCAAGGTTAGAGAGCAGATCTTCACGGGTGTTCAGTAGAGGAATTTCCATGCCTCTGGCAGCTCTGAAGCCAGACTGATGGCCATCGAGGCAACTAACATATTCAGTGTGGAGAGTACGCTGGGGACAGGCCAGCTTTTCCAAGAGTTTGCCCAGAAAGGGGTGAAGGAGATTGGGTGATAGTTTGCCAGACAGGTAGGATCGGCTGACAGCTTCTTGAGGAGTGGGTGCACAAGGCAGTGGTTAAGGGGAGAGGGGAACATTCCAGTGGCAAGAGTGATTACGGAAATTTGACAAGGCTGGAGCAAGGGTGACGATATGGTCCTTGATGGTTCTGGAGGAGCAGGGGAGCACCTGTTTGGACGACACTTTCCTAGATCGGACTTGTCTAGGAACCTTGTCAGGTGTTGTCAGATAGAAAGAGGAGAAAGGAGGAGGCGAGGTAGAGATGGCCAAAGGGGGACCGAGAGAGGAAGATGGAGAGCAAGAGGAGATAGAGAACAGGATGTCCTGAGTTTTAGCGGAAGAGTGAGAGGTAAGAGCTGTACAGGGGGCCTCGGAGAGAACAGGAGAGGTAGAGACCGCAACAGGATTGACCAGTTCCTTGCAGATTTGAAAGAGTTTGGCCGAGTTGTTAGAGGCCAAAGAGATGCGGGGTTGAATATCTGTTTCTTCTTGATAAGTGTAATTGCTTCGACTGGCATTTTGGTGCAACCAGTCTAGGTATGTCTAAATGTGGCCTGGCATGCTTTACTGTAATGTTTTTACGTGTCTACACTGGTCTACATTGTGCAGCCAGTTGGACAGGTTTTCAATGTGTCATGGCATATTTAATATTAAAGCATTAATGTTCCTGTGCACCATTGGCGACTTGCATGTATTGGATTGGTGCTACCCTACTAGCCAATTTTGTGCTGTATATTGCATTAAAACACATATTTATATCTTTCTCCTAGGGCAGTCTGCGGCATATCCATTCAGCAGCACGCTCACGCTCACAGGGGGGCCCCTACATTCTGTGTTACGCCATTGGTGGGGGGCTTGCATTATCGGCAAACACTCTCATGAACCTTCCCTCTAAAATGGAGGTCACCCATAGTGTGGCTTTGGGTGAGAAGTTGGTCGTGGTAGTGAGATAATGGCACAGGATAGGGTGGTCGACCAGGTCAAACACGGCCAAGAGATCAAGGAGGAGGAGGAGGGCAGGTTTCCTGTCGTCTCTGATCTCGTCAAGCTAGAACTCACAATAAAATGCCATAAGGATTCCTATTTTTAATTCTTTGTTGAACTTCAAAATAGAAGTTAGAGATATTTTAAGAGCATTTAGGTGGTGCTATGATTCCCCTATGTCTCTTCATTTATGCCCTTATTGGGCGTCAGCAGCTACTTCAGAATGCTGCTGCCCGTTCTATCATCCGCCCACCTTTTGGAGCCCATATGACTCCCTTGCTGAGACAACTACACCGGCTCCCTGTTGCCCAGCGGATCCTGTTCAAGTCCATGTGTATAGTACACAGGGCCTTCTATGGAATGGGAGCAGAATATTTGCAAAGAAAGTTCACTCTCTTCCAACCCATTCGTACTCTTCGCTCTCTTACCACCCGGCGGGTGGCTGTGCCATGGTTTAAGCTGGCCCGTAAAGGTGGGTGTGCCTTTTCAGTTGTTGCTGCAAGATCGTGGAACTACCTTCCTATTCCTTTGCATGACATCTCTGATCACATTGCTTTCCATCGAGGATTAAAAACCTTGCTTTTCTAGCTGCGCTACAGAATCGCGCCAAGATGCCCTTGGGTGTACGTGCACTCACATAAATGTCCTTAACATAACATAAAATAACATAACATAACATAACAACCTGGCCTTTTAGTCTGGCCCATGGGGCTGTTATTGGCCCTTAATGACCTCGCTATTTAACTATTTGTAGCCTGAGATAAGCTGCATGGGGTACTGGGCTCCCAAGATGTAGGAGAGGCGTGGCTTTGGAAACAAATGAAGGGCGGATGAGCAGCTGAGGAGTGAAGCAGGCACCACATGCGTGTCAATGATATCAAGCAGGGAGCCTGCAGCATGAGCAAGGAGGCGGGCTGCTTGGGACCCTGCGGACTGTTGTAGAAAGCAGTGACCAATGTGGCAGGCGTCAGTGTGTCCCGGAGGCAGTGTAGATAGAAGATGCTGGCAGACATAGGAATGTAGAGGGCAGTCGCCATAGGAGAGCACGATAGGCTGGTGACATGGGTGAAATCCAGCGCATTACTGTTAGGTACAGCTCAAAGTGTTACCAGTTAGAATTCATTATATGCCAGAAGCAGAGCAGGGGCCTAATGAAGGAATCTTCCTCTCACGCTGAGATGACTGATTAGATAATGTACTCGTAGAATGGAGGCTGCTAGCATGTTAGTTTAGTTAATTAGAACAATGTAAGGAATCCGATGATTATAACACTTTCTAACTTTGATATCTGAGAGGACCCTGTAGGCATACGAAGTCTATCCTCCTTCTTAGTGCGTTAAAAGTAATTTGAGCATCTAACACTTCATGATGACTGGACCTCAAGGTGTATTAGGTACATTTTCCAGCAATGTCGGAAATTTTGGTGGAAGCATTCCCATTCACCCATGTGCCCGGTGATTAGGGACAGGGCTTTAGACACTGGGAGAAGACAGCTTGAGGGGGTATCCCCCTGGGGAGAGGAAAGGGACTGCAACTGACGCGGATTCGCAGGGTATCTTTAAGACATCAGACCACCCCAAAAACCAAAACTATGTGAGTTTTACTGGAGCGATGTTACCAATTTTACCATCTGGAAAGAAATATTGTTTTTCTTTCATGATTCCTAACAAACCCGCCTTTTCACAATAAACGCAGAACTGCATACAAAGTAGCATGATGTCATGTCACGCGGGAGACTGGGGTCTGCCGCTCCCATTTCCTCCTGGCGAGTCTACCCGCGCGTTCGCGTCTGGGGACTCGCCGGGAGGGAAGCGACGGGTTACGGGGCCGGCGGCCTTCGGCGCATGCGCGGAGGCCCTCTCTCTCGGTTCCGCGCATGCGCCGTGGGGGCTTGCCTCCCAAGCCTCGCTCTGGGTTCGCCGGCGCCCGGAAACGGAACGGTTTGCGTTCCAGGCCTCTCGGGCGCCGGCGGCCCATAAAAGAGGCCGCGAGTCAAAGCGGGCCGCGTCTCAACGCGGTTCGCTTTGCTCACCTCGTTGTTCCTGCCCAGCCTTACCTGTGGCCTGTCCTGGGCCTGCCTGCCTCCAGCCTTACCTGTGGCCTGTCCTGGGCCTGCCTGCCTTCAGCCTTACCTGTGGCCTGTCCTGGGCCTGCCTGCCTCCAGCCTTACCTGTGGCCTGTCCTGGGCCTGCCTGCCTTCAGCCTTACCTGTGGCCTGTCCTGGGCCTGCCTACCTCCAGCCTTACCTGTGGCCTGTCCTGGGCCTGCCTACCTCCAGCCTTACCTGTGGCCTGTCCTGGGCCTGCCTACCTCCAGCCTTACCTGTGGCCTGTCCTGGGCCTGCCTGCCTCCAATCATCACCTGGGTCCGGCCCTGGGCCAGCCAGCCTCCAGCTACTACCTGGGTTCTGCCCTGGGTCAGTCTTCCCTCAGCCCATTCCGGAGTTCTGTCCTGAGTCATCATTGAGTAGATGGGACTTATCCCACACTAGCCTGCATTCCCCCTGTTCCATCTTGGGCACGTTCCTACAGTTCTCTAATTGGCCAGACTGCTAGTTCCAACTGTCCTCACTCTTTCCTGTCTTGCCTGACTCCGAATCTCATCCTGTGTACCATTGGAACCATCTGCACCAGCCAAGCTCCTTTTGCCTACTGCGAATACCTTTCTGCTACACTGGTCTATCTATCAACTGTCGCTGCACTGAGGTTCTTGGAAGATTCATGGTCTTGACAACAAGCTCTACCTGGACTATGGTTCCATCCACCTGAAGCCTACATCCTCTTGTCACGCTTACCTGGGAGAGTGCCTTCGTGACATTGGGGGTTGGTCCATCCTTCACCCAGTTCCTCTTTTGGGTGGTGGAGAGGCTGATTCCTCGTGCCGCTATCTCATCGGTTCCTGGACTCCAGACTGGCGACCTCTGCGAGACCAACCACCAAGACTACAGGTACGCGGTCCTCTCGGGCCAATCAGCTTGACAGATTGAGACGCCTTCCTCCTGATTCAGAGATGGATGAATCGCAGGACATGAGGAACGAGTTGCTAGCGCTCAGGGCCGAGATGACCGCCCTGCGTCAGGAGAATCAAATATTACGACAAATGATAACGCAAGGAGCACCTAGTACCTCTCAAGTAGAAGGATCATTGGCTCATACAACACCCATCAAATTCGACGGAGACCCTAGACGGGTGGCAGAGTTTTGTAACCACTGCAGGATACACTTTCTCTTCCGGTCTACCTACTTCAACAACGATAGGGCCAAGATTGGTTACATCTTGGGGAACCTAACTGGGAACGCATTAGCTTGGGCAACTCCGTTTGTGGTTACGAACAGTCCTATTTTGAATGACTTTGCTGCCTTTGAAAAGGCCTTTCTTGAGGTATTTCAGACGCCGAACCTGGCCTCCGTTGCACAGAATCAATTGATGGACTACAAACAGGGAAGCAATGACGTCATCACCTACATCAGCCGTTTCCGACTTTTGGCTACCGACTCCCAGTGGCCCGAAATTACACAGAAGACACTGTTTCGTCGAGGCCTGAGAGAGGAGTACAAGGATGAGTTACTTCACATCCCTGAACCAGAGAGCCTTCAACTCTTGATTGATCAAGTACTCCGTATTGACCAAAGGCTAGCCGAACGAAAGGCTGAGAGACGTCGGCTTGACAGAAGCGGTCCCCGGACAACCAACACACCCGCTGGTTCGTTCGGGTCGACCGAGTCCGGACCTGAGCCCATGCAAGTAGGAGCCATGAGGGGACCTTTGACGGAAGAAGAGAAGAAACGAAGGAGGTCTTTGCATTTGTGTCTTTACTGTGGAGCAGCTGGACATTATTTGGGTACGTGTCCTTTGCGTCCGCAGAAGAAGAAGTCGGGAAACTAGGAGACCTGTCGTATACAGGAAGGGCAACGACAGGTCCCATTCCTTCCTCAGACCCTTCTGTTATTTGTTCTATTCGTCTGCCCATGCAACCAGCGGTGCTACAGACCCTGAAGGTCCGAATTAAACTACCAGACAAGAACCTGGAAGTATCCGGTCTACTGGACTGTGGGGCTTCCGGCAATTACATCGACGAAACGTTCGTCACCAGACATAAGATACCACTCGTTTCCAGACACACGCCCCTGTCGGTGGAGCTTATTGATGGTACTCCCTTGTCTTCTGGACCCGTTAGTCAGTTCACAGTTGGACTGGCCCTTCTGATTGCTGATCATTACGAGGAACTAGCCTTTGATGTTATTAAGTCACCAAACTACAAGATGGTCTTGGGATTACCTTGGTTGCAACACCACAATCCGTTGATAGACTGGAGAACCCAGACCTTGACCTTTTCATCCGAAAGGTGTGCCCAAGAATGCAAGCTACCGGTTCCCACCAGGACCGTCTCGACTTCTCTAGTAACGGACAGCAATGGGGTTCATCTATGTTCCACGTCTCTGGTCCCACAGGAATATTCCGAATTCAAACAGGTGTTTTCTGAACCCGGCAACATACCCCTTCCTCCACACCGTTCTTTTGATTGCTCCATTGACCTGCTACCGGACCACGTTATTCCCCATGGGAAATTATATGCTTTGACACGTGACGAGAAGCTAGTTCTTCAGGAGTATTTGTCGGAGAGTCTAGAAAAGGGGTACATTGTGCCGTCAAAATCACCTGCAGGATTCCCCCTGTTTTTTGTAAAGAAAAAAGAAGGTACATTGAGACCCTGTGTCGACTACCGGCAGTTGAATGACATAACAGCCAAGGACCGGTATCCTTTACCCTTAATTCGCAGTATCCTTGAAACCCTGCATACTGCGCGAATCTTCTCCAAATTGGACCTCCGCGGAGCTTATCATTTGGTGCGCATCAGGAGTGGGGACGAGTGGAAGACAGCTTTCAAGACATCTTTTGGGCATTTTGAATACAGGGTTATGCCTTTCGGCCTATGTAATGCCCCCGCTGTTTTTCAACGATTCATGGACTACATCTTTGGTGATCTGTTAGCATTATCCGTTTGGGTTTATCTGGACGACATATTGATATTCTCTAAATCCTTAGACGAGCATGTGGAACACGTTCGTGAGGTCCTTCATCGGCTGTCCGTCAATAACCTGTTCGCCAAAGCGGAGAAATGTAGCTTTCACCAACCCAGCATTGAGTTCTTGGGATTTGTTATCAATCAAGAAGGCATTGGGATGGATCCCAAGAAGGTGCGAGCCATACAAGAATGGAGACATCCACACGATATCAAGGCTCTCCAACGCTTTCTGGGATTCGCAAACTTTTACAGGCGCTTTATCCCACAGTTCTCACAGATCTCGGCGCCCCTCACCAGGCTAACCAGCAGCAAGATCACGTTCGAATGGGATCTCGTGGCTTCCCAGGCTTTCGACGTATTGAAGTCGGCCTTTATGGCTGCCCCGATCCTGCGCCATCCCCAGGAAGAGTTGCCTTACATAGTGGAGGCCGATGCTTCCAGCTTTGCTGTAGGAGCAGTCCTTCTTCAGAAAGATCCAACCACGTTAGTAGAACATCCAGTGGCCTATTATTCTCGCAAGTTGAGTCCCAGCGAACGAAACTACGCGGTGATTGAAAGGGAACTGTTGGCCATCAAGACCGCATTCGAGGAATGGAGACATTTTCTCCTCGGAGCACGCTTTTCTGTGGAGGTGCGGACAGACCATCGCAATCTGCAATATCTTCGCTCTCTGCAATGTCGGACTCCTCGTCAAGCCTGGTGGGCCTTCTTCTTCTCTCCGTTTGAGTTCCATGTTACCTATATCCCGGGAACCTCCAATACAAAGGCGGATGCGCTTTCCAGGTCCCTGGAAAACGTAGATGGAACGCCTTGTCCAGAACTGCCACTGATTTCTCCTCGCCATTTTCTGCTGGCCTTGTCCTCTCACCTTAAGTCCATCGCGGAAGCCACTCGGTCGGATCCAGAAAGAACGTCCCTTCTTAGTCGGCAATTGGTTTCAGAACGAGATGGACTGTTGTTTTTTCAGAGAAGACTCTACATACCTAGAGGAGCCATTAGAAGGGGCATTCTACATGGATCCCATGATTCACCCATAGGAGGACATCGCGGGGTCAGAGCCACTCGAGAGTTGATATCCCGACAGTTCTGGTGGCCTGGTTGGGCGACCGAGGTCCAGAAGTACATCGACAGCTGTCCAATTTGTGCCCAGTGCAAGGTTCCCAGAAGACGACCATTGGGTTTGTTAATGCCCACCGAAGTGGCTCCCTATCCATGGCATACCATCGCCACCGATTTCATTGTGGATTTGCCTCCATCTGAAGGGTACACCTGTATAATGGTGGTTGTGGACAGCTTCACCAAACTGGCCCATTTCATCCCATTCCAGAAAATCCCTACAGCTACTCAAATGGCTTCAGCGTTTCTGCACGACATCTACCGGTTGCACGGCCTACCGGAGAAAATCATATCGGATAGAGGTACCCAGTTCCTTTCATCATTTTGGAGACAGGTGTGTGGTCATCTGGGAATACATCGAGCTCTAAGCTCAGGCTACCACCCACAGACAAATGGGCTAACCGAAAGGACCAATCAGACTTTGGAGGGGTACCTCCGCTGTTTTGCCAATGCCACACAGTCTAATTGGAAAGGTGGGTTAGATCTGGCCGAAGTATCCTACAACAACACTGTTCATGCTTCCATTGGAGTCAGCCCATTTTTCTGTTCCACTGGTCTACATCCTCGGTTAATGCCTTTTCAACCAGTTCCATCTAGTACTGTTCCCTCTGCTGATGGTCTGGTCTTACACATCCGGGAACAGCAAGAACTTGCACGCAAGATCTTAAGTGAAGCCAAGGATCGGATGAAGAGACAGGCAGACAGGAAGAGGAGTGCAGAACCTAATTTCCAGGAGGGCGACAAGGTGTGGTTGTCCTCAAAGAACCTGCCTCTCCGCAATCTGCCCGTCGAACTGGCCCCTCGATATTTGGGTCCCTTTGTGATCACCAAACGGTTGTCCTCTGTAGCCTTCCGTCTTCGCCTACCCTCTTCCTGGCGTGTACATCCCGTTTTTCACGTGTCCCTGTTAAAGCCCTATGTGGTCGATGATTACGGCCGCACCTCTCCTCGTCCGGCCTCTGTTTTGGTACAGGGCGTCCCTGAGTTTGAGGTACACGAGATCTGTGATGCCCGGTACCGTAGAGGGGTGCTCCACTATTTGGTTGACTGGAAGGGGTACCCAGCCTGTGATCGTACCTGGGAACCGCGCCAGCACGTGCATGCTCCCCGGCTGATACGTGAGTTCTACGTACGGTTTCCCTGGAAACCTGGGGCCCCGGGTCTTCCTGGGAGGGGGCATAGTGTCATGTCACGCGGGAGACTGGGGTCTGCCGCTCCCATTTCCTCCTGGCGAGTCTACCCGCGCGTTTGCGTCTGGGGACTCGCCGGGAGGGGAGCGACGGGTTACGGGGCCGGCGGCCTTCGGCGCATGCGCGGAGGCCCTCTCTCTCGGTTCCGCGCATGCGCCGTGGGGGCTTGCCTCCCAAGCCTCGCTCTGGGTTCGCCGGCGCCCGGAAACGGAACGGTTTGCGTTCCAGGCCTCTCGGGCGCCGGCGGCCCATAAAAGAGGCCGCGAGTCAAAGCGGGCCGCGTCTCAACGCGGTTCGCTTTGCTCACCTCATTGTTCCATACCCAGCCTTACCTGTGGCATGTCCTGGGCCTGCCTGCCTCCAGCCTTACCTGTGGCCTGTCCTGGGCCTGCCTGCCTTCAGCCTTACCTGTGGCCTGTCCTGGGCCTGCCTGCCTCCAGCCTTACCTGTGGCCTGTCCTGGGCCTGCCTGCCTTCAGCCTTACCTGTGGCCTGTCCTGGGCCTGCCTGCCTCCAGCCTTACCTGTGGCCTGTCCTGGGCCTGCCTACCTCCAGCCTTACCTGTGGCCTGTCCTGGGCCTGCCTACCTCCAGCCTTACCTGTGGCCTGTCCTGGGCCTGCCTGCCTCCAGTCCTTACCTGTGGCCTGTCCTGGGCCTGCCTGCCTCCAGTCCTACCTGTGGCCTGCCCTGGGCCAGCCTGACTCCAGTCCTTACCCGGGTCCTGTCCTGGACCTGCCTGCCTCCAATCATCACCTGGGTCCGGCCCTGGGCCAGCCAGCCTCCAGCTACTACCTGGGTTCTGCCCTGGGTCAGTCTTCCCTCAGCCCATTCCGGAGTTCTGTCCTGAGTCATCATTGAGTAGATGGGACTTATCCCACACTAGCCTGCATTCCCCCTGTTCCATCTTGGGCACGTTCCTACAGTTCTCTAATTGGCCAGACTGCTAGTTCCAACTCCAGACTGGCGACCTCTGCGAGACCAACCACCAAGACTACAGGTACGCGGTCCTCTCGGGCCAATCAGCTTGACACATGACCAGAAAATGTTTAAATCACATAACTCTCTATAGAGACAATATTTCCATTATATTATTCTGTAGTGAGCCAGGTAAGGAGAAATAAAACTAAGCCAAAGCTTAGAAAAACAGTTGGAAAAAACAGGAAAGAGAATAGGTAAAGGAGGCCCCGCCCAGTGGTGCGGTATGGCCATTCATTCATTCATTCGTCTTGCCAGTGGAATCAAACATGTTGGCCAGATCTAAACAATCAGGGTGATGTGACAGTTCTGAAGCAGCATTGTCTAAAACCCATCCAGAGTTTCGATGGGCTCGTGTCTCTTCAGTGACAGGCACAGGCAGTAAATGCACACAGAACAAATTCAAGCCCAGTTCAAATTTAAAAAGAGAAATATATGGTTATGAAAGCAGAACCACATTACACAAAGAAATTAAGAAAAATAGAGAAACAAAGTGATTCAGAGATGGCGTTCAAAACTTTGATCAATTTTAAATCTTTGCAAAACTTCACACACATTTTGAGCCCGTGTCCCTGTCCTCCAGAATCCTGTAGATAAATCATGTGAAACGATTTTAAAATAATGAACAATTAATTAAAACGAATGCAGTGTATAAGTCAAAAATATTTGTAAGTCACTAATAAGATTTGCTCACTGGACAAGGTTTAGAACGGTGCTCAAGGTGTTATGGTGTGGACAAGTGCAACAAGGGGGTTTACTTGGTGAAACTCAACACCAAAAATATATTTATCTCCTTTCTGAGGAGGACCAGAGACCTTAGGCATGGCTTGTTGGAAATCAGGGTCTCGAAGCAAACACTGAGATGAACACATGGATGATTTTTATTCCAGATCCATTTGAAGCAGTCTGTCTGTCCTTCAGGATCTTGGAGACTATTTGGGGTGCTCTCAGGGAGCTTGGTGGCTAAAAGTGGAGGAGGACAGCATCCCAGGGGGGCAGCATCACTCCAGCCCACAAGATGTTCCTTGAAGGATGCATAATCTTCTGTTCAGATGGGGATGTACGTCTTTTGGGGGTTCAGGGTGTTTCCTCCACCCAATCCTGGGAAGCACTTACTGTCATATACCTTCTTAAATCTTCCATGTGACTATTTTTATTTATTTTAATTTTATTTTAATTTTTGTTTAGCGCTAGCACTCCCCAGAGGGTATTGGAGCATCTTACATGGTCAAAGTTTGAAAAGGTGAGAGTTGAAAAAATAAGTTACAAAACGTTTTCATGAAACGATAGGAAGATTAGGAGAAACACGTGATAGCAGTTGAGGAGGGCAGGGTTATGTGCGGGAAAACAGGAATGTTTTGAGCCTCTTTCTGAAAGGCATGATATGATATGATATATGATAGTTTATTTATAACGTGCTTAATACCCAGCGGTTTCTAAGCGCATATGAAGAGGCTGGGTGTTCCATGCCCTGGGTGCCCAGTGGGTAAATGCTTGTTTTTTTGTGCATGTGAGTTTGCAGAGTGGAATATGTAGAAGGTGTGGCTGGGTTGGCTACTTGTTGTGTGGGTGATGGGTTTGAGTTTGTCATGAAGGTCAGATGGAGTTTTGAGGTGGATGGCTTTGAATACAATGCAGAGTCCTTTGAAGGCAATTCTCTAGGGTATTCGGAGCCAGTGGAGCTGAGCAAGAGGGTGAGTGATGTGTAAATGTTTGGGTAGGTGGGGGATGAGTCTGGCTGCTGCGCTGTGTATTGTTTGCAAGGGGGCAAATGTGTTGTTGGGGAGTCCAGTGAGGAGAGCATTTCAATAGTCCATCTTAAAAACAACCACTGCTTGGACTGCAGTGCGGAAGTATTCAGGAGTAAGCATATGTCTGATGGCGAGTTCTTGGATCCAGGGGGTGAGGTTGGGTTTGTAACTTGCGGGCAGATGAGGAGGTATGCTGTTTGGGAAGTGTTGAGTTTGAGGAAGTGAGTGGCCATCCAATTGGTGATGGTGGAGAGACGTGCAGATACAATGTGCTTCCAGATGTGAGACAATAGACTTGATCATCAAAGAACATGGTGGCTTATTCAGGGAGAGGTATGCAGGCACAGGTTCAGAGTACAAGTCCTGTACTCCTGTGTGGGTGTTACCAGTTGTCTTCCCTACTTGGGTGACACTTCAGTATTTCAAATGCTCTTGAGGCCCCATCCTCAGAGACTTTCTCTAGCCCTTCTATACTAGGGTGACTTCTCCTGTCTCCTCTGTCTCAAATTTAGCCTCTCCTTTTTCACCTACTTGCAAACCTTCACAACCTTGGCTTATGTCACTGCTTCGCTGAATGCATAAAACTCTTTGTCACTTAGAATGACATGGGCACAATTCACGCTCTGACTCTTCTATGCTGTCTTTCTTCCACTCTTCCTGTGATGTTGCACTTCTCTCCACTAAGCAATTCCATTACTCTGACCCCCTTAATTCCTACTCGTCTCATCCTCACTATCTCTTCCAAACCATATCTTGCATACTTTCTCCTCCTCCTGACTCTACCCTTTTCTCTCCTCTGTCGGCTACAGACCTTGCCTCTTAATTTCTCCCTTTAATATCTCCCTCCTTTTATCGGCTTTTACCACTTCATTTAAGCACACCACAATTCTTCGTATCTTAAAAAATCCCTCTCTCGACCCTTCTCTCCCTTTGCCCTATATCTCTTTTTCCCTATCTCTCCAAGCTCCTGCAACATCTTTTCTACTCTAAAGTCTCTCCTTTCCTCTCTCCTAACTCTATTTTTCCTTGCTTCCAATCTGGTTTACACTCCCACCACGCACGTTATACAAAGCACTCTTCTCTTCTGATTCTTCTTGATTTATCAGCCACTTTCAACACTGTCGATCACTCGCTTCTTCTCTCTTGTCTCTCCTTTTATGGGATTTCTGTTTCTGTCCTGCAATGGTTTCAGTTTTATCTGTCCGATCGCACTTACTATGTTTTGTGGGCTTTTAAATCCTCTTCTACTCTTCCTCTTCACCACAGTGTCCCCCAAGGCTAAGTTTTAGGTCCTCTTCTTTTTTCTCTACACCTCCCTTCTCGCTTCAATTATCTCCTCTTTTGGGCTTTCCCACCACCTTTATGCTGGTGACGCCCAGCTTTTCCTATCTTTTTCTTCCTTCTCCTCCTCTATCCACACTACTTTAACTTTGTGCCTCTGGCCATCAAATCCTGGATGTCGGATCTCTACCTCGTTCTTAGCTCCTCAAAGACCTTGTCTTTCCTGCTTCTTCTATTCTGCACACCTCTCCCCACCTGTATCTATTTCTTCCCCGCTCTCTTCTTCATATTTCTCTTTCTGCTCGCAATCTTGGCGTACACTTAGATTCCTCTCTTCACATCTCTTTTCTTTCTCGTTCCTGCCGGGCCCACCTTTTTAACATTTGTAAGACAAGGCCCATTCTTACTTTCCAGGTCACTCAGTTATTAATTTTGTCTCTTCATTTTCTCACCTTTTCTACTGCTCTTGCATCCTATTGGACCTCCCTGTTTCTCATCCTAATTCTCTCAAGTCAATTTGTAATTCTTCCACTCGTCTCCTCTGTCCCCTCCCCACTCGTGATTCAATCTCTTCTGCTCTATCTTTTCTTTGCTGGCTACATTTTCACATCCGTCTTAAATTCAACTTTGTTTGGTCTTTAAATCCCTCCTTAATCTTGCTCCTCCTTATCTTTCCTCCTTGGTGTCCTTTCATTCTCCCCCTCATACTCTTCGCTCCCAGTCTCTTTTCCTCCTAACTGTTCCTCGCCCACCCTGTGCTCAGTCCCGCTTTCATTATTTTTCTCTTCTGGCTCCTTTCCATTGGCATGCGCTTCGGCTCTCGCTTCATTCTATTTCTTCATATTGTCTCTTTCGCTCTGCCCTTAAGGCTCATTTGCTTTAGTTACATTTTGGTTATTGCTGTCATTTTTCTTTTCTTTTGTACTGTGTTGTGATGATATGTACAGCACTTTGGCGAAAAGCACGTAATAAATTCAAATTTAAATACAAAAATACAATGCACTTAATCGTAGACAGGTCCCCGCCACAAAAGTTTCCTCATTTGCACGACAGAGTGCAAAAGAGCAGGGCAAAAAGTTGGTGTACACGCTTATATGCCTTTTATTTTACGCCGTGAAAGTAAAGTGAACACTGCCTGCCATGTACGCATGGCAGGCAGCATTTACAAAGGATTCTATGGAGACCCCCTGCTTTTTGCTGGTCCGGCGGATTTCATACCAATCCCTGCATTTGTGCTGGCATGAAAATCCACGCCGGTGCAAACGCTGGAGTATTTGTATGGCGGAGAGGAAGACACCGATGGAAAATGGAAGTTACGTTCCGCCCCTCTTTTCTGCCACAAATAATTGAAAATAAGGCATAATTAAAGAAACATGCATAAAGCCTTACGCAAGCCTTTTACACATTTTTTTGAAGTTACCCATAGCTCAAAGTGAGCTCTGTGGTACAGAACCTTACATTTACACCGTATTCTGAATAGGCAGCATCAGCTTCATGCAGAAGCTTGCTGCGGTCTCAGGAGGGATACAGTTCCTTTGATTGGTGGTTGCTTCTCATTGTGAATTGTTTCTTTTTATTCTAATCCAGTACTTGCAAAGTGCACTGTTCGGCACTCCCATGGCTTATTAATGGTGACGGTGTCACAGGGGTGAGGGGATGTTTCACTGCCTGTATGTTGTCCTTGGGGAATGCACTCCGTCATACATGTACATTGTATTATTTAGCGTTAGGAAAAGGCCCATAAACGCACGACTGCTCGGGTTTCCTTGCCTCTTTTAGACCCCATTTGTAAAAACAATCAAAATTGCACAGAGACGGCTGAGGACACCTAAGTATTATTAGCCGCTTGCAATTTACGGCCCTTTAAAATGACTTTTTTTCCCCCAATTGTGTATGTTTAATGAATCAAAGAAACTGAAGGGAAAATATAACTTTAGCAATACGTGTTTCAAGCATGAGTTAACCATGTATTGTTTGCATTCCAATTGAAGGTTTTGCCAAGCGTAATATTAGATAAGGGCATATATCTTATAATGAAGCCAGGTTTTCTCTTTCGACAAGTCTAATCCATTGCAATACTCTCACGCACACGACTCCAGCCATCTGTTTGCATTTAATTAAACACCTGTAATTGTTTTAACAGGCATAATATGCTTAATAAGACTGTTCATAATATTTGCCTAGTTATTCAAAACATGTGAAGGCAGCTAATTTATTCTGTGAGACATGTAACCCAGCTCTAGGAAAGAACAGAGAGTAGTAACAGAAGTAAAGACACAGACACAATAGATGGTTTAATTAAAGTTTGCTTATTACTGTGTAAGTCCTTTATCCTTCACTTACCTGACTGTACTAGGGTGCCGAACTGAAGGTGACACTTAGAATCTTAATAGTTGTTGCTTAAGGTAATCCGAGCATTGGCGACATGCTAAGATGGCCGCCATGACCTTCCCAAAGTTGCAAGAGACTCAGCCTGCATGCTCCTGCCTCCGCAAGCAGAAGATTAGTGGGCTCAATTGTATTTCACTTCGTGTCATCAGGGAGCCGGCAGGAGAAGCCAGCCCCCTCAAAGGGGCCCATTTAAGGGCCATGCACCCTCCTTCATGGCCCTACCCGTGCATGTATGGCGGAGGGAGCCATTTTCTCTATCACTGCATCGCTCACATAACGAACTGGGCATCCTCCCATTCCGTAAGGTGAGGATGCACATGCCACGACACCATCTCAAATGTCTATCCTGCCTACCTGATCCACCTATTCTATTTTAACCTCCTGCTGACCCAAGGACCCACTATCTGAATTTGGCTCTCACTCTGGACCTGACCGTTATTCTGCCTGGGCCTCACCCAACTTGACAGCTGCCTCGCACCGCTCCTAGCGGCTCCTCACCCTCCTGAGTTGACTTTTGCCACAGGTCGGCTTGTCCCTCTCTGACCCTCTTATTGCATCCATGCTTCCCCCTGTGGTTGTGCACTGCCAATACCTTCTTTGCTATATCTTATCCAGTATACGCTGGCTACTCGGAACCTACCTTAACGTGTTTTTCCCTGCCCAACTTGATTGCATCCTACCAGATCTCACTATAGCTAAGCACTGTTATCCGTTCTGCTCTCTGCACCTACCTGACTTTATCCTCTGCATACCTGTAGATCTGTATATCTGTCTTAGCCCACTCCCATGAAGAATTACATCCTTTGGTGCTTTTCCTGTCATCTTACGTACGTGCACCAGCATTCTTGATGTAGCCCCCTGCACTATGTAGTGAGGCTTTCCAATGTTGCAATTCACCTACCTGTACCTGCTGACTTGATATAGTCCCATGCACTATTTTGGGAGGATTTCCAATGTGGCTTGATGTACCCCCCAGAACTATGTAAGGAGGATTTCCAATGTTTCAATTGACATACCTGTACCCTGTTGACTTGATGTAGCCCCTGCACTGTGAGGGAGACATTCCAATGATGCTTTTACCTACTTATGCCTGCTAACCTGATGTAGCCTCTTACACCATAAGTGTTACTTTTCCCAAGTCATGCGCCCACTACAAATGTGTCTCATTTCCAGTTGTGTGCTGTGATTGTACTCACTGCACATACATGTACCCTCATCTTCCCCCTTCACCTTCCTCCTTCACCCCTGACTGTCACGTCCCCTCTTCCCCCTCCCACTTCATTCTTGTTATGCACTTGCATGAGCCGAATTGCCTCACGCCCCAGTAAGAACGTTTTGTGTCTTGTTTCACTCCCCTTCCCTCTCCTACCTTCACCCCCCTCCTCCATTACTCCCCTGTGTCTTTCAATGCATTTGCACGATTCAAATTGCCTCACAGCCTAGTAAGAACGTTTTTGTGATTTTCCTCCCCTTTCCCTCTGCCATCTTCACTCCCTTCTTGCCCCCAATTCTTCAATGCACTTGCACAATTGGAATTGCCTCATAACCTAGTAGGAACGTTTTGTTTGTCTACTCCCTCTCCTTTCTTTCCTTCACTTCCCCTCCTCCTCCCCTCCCCTCATTTCTGGTTAATGCACTTGCACGATCCAAATGCCTAAAGGCATAGTACGAATGTTTTTGTCCTGTTTTTCTCCCCTCCTTGGCTTGATGCTCCTTGAAACACATTTTTGCTGTATAGACGCATACCAAATACCCAATCAGATAAATCAAATAAAATAAATAGATGCAGACAACAAGCAGGCCTCACCTGATCAGGGACTGTGGTCGCACATCCCTTGAAGACCAGGAAACCATTGGAGAAATGACTTGAGGAGACCGTAGAGGGAATTGATAAGCTGCCCCCTAGTCGGTTGTGTGCTCTAGAAACTTGAAGCATCTCTTGTGCTAGATGGAATTATCACTAAAGATCTCAGACCAAGTATTGCTTTATTCTCAATTTAATAAAGCAGGGTCTACTGGCAGACATCGGGCTGATGCTTGCACACCCACACACAAACTTGATTACAAAGAAGTCTTATACCCCAATATGCATCATCTACGTGGCAAACTGTAAAATCTATTAGCAGGAGGGATTGGTTAGGGATACGTATCTACTTATAGAATACATAGAGGCTAGTACACCTTGGCTGTCTCTTATTTGTGAGGCATGCCTCGAACTACCTCTAAATACATATAATACTGATTATAGCGAGCAAAATGGCAGCAGATTGGTCTATGCAACATTGAATAGCAGGTTGCCCCATAAACTCACTGATTGGTTGGCATTCTCACCCAACCTTGGACTTTCGGATCGTTAGCAGCACATAAGCGAAACAAAACCCAGGTGCTTGAATCACATCAGATTACTGTGGGATGCATTAACCCACTTATGCTCTGCCCTGCAGCATCCCTGTATCCTGGCGGTACCAGAATCATTAAAATGGCCACAAAACCCCTATGCGCGCCAAAACCTATGGAAATTGCGCTCTACAAAGCACAAAAAGATGGCTGCCAAATCTACAATGCATTTTGTCAGGGGTGGAACGGAGATCTCAGTCCTGAAACATGTCACTGGGCTGCACAACCAGTTAAAATGGAGCCTGCATGAAAAGCAGTGCTTTACTGAAAGGAATCCAGAATCTTGTTTTCAAATCTTTTTCTTGGTTGCTGAAAATACAGAATGCCGGTCCAAAACACCATCAAACATCCAATCTTCTTGCTGGGTGTTACAAGTCACTTCATTCAAGAAATCATTATGAACAATGTCCAGAAAAGCTGGATTTGTCACCAAAACACCCACAGCACAAGTTTGCCTGCGGCCGCCTGAATGACTGTTTTCAAAAGCCTGCATTAAAACTGTAAACTTGTACCATTGAAATCTAATGTCTGAAATCTAAGTGACCTGTCATCAAGAGTAACCTAGGTTGTAACTATTTAAATCCCATGCTTTAGAGTCTGGAATCAGTGTTCTAGCTGCTTGTTTTAAAATTGCAAGTTTATTTTAAACAAAGAAAAATGTATCAAAATTACATATAAATTTAAGCTGGACTCAAAGCCACTAAACCAGTATAACAACCTTCCCCCAAGAGGCCAGGCCTCTCTCTTCCCCAGGAACTCACACCCATGCGATGATTATAGAGGGGAGGAGAACTTGGGCTGCTGTGGGAAGAGAACAATGGACTTCCTCCTAGTCAAGGAGATGCTAATTAGGAAGGATCGTAAATGGCCTCTGCCAGAAGGAAGGGGGCAGAGATTGCTTCTGAGCTGCAAGAAGAGGAAGGGGACGGGGACAGACAACCCTTTGTTGATTCACGAAGACAAAAAGCACATTTTTAAAAAAGACTGATAATTTACTGTGTATAATTGTGAAAAATATGTCAACAACAGATTTGTGAATGTGATTTTTGGCTGCACGTTTTAAGAGACGCCAGAACTCTGTGCTATGTTCTGGGATGTAGTAGTGAAAAATATGGTCTTACTCCAAATGTATTTATGTCAAAAGCATGAAACTTCACACGCTTATGCCCATATGCAAAGCGCACAGTTGTACACATTTTTGGATAAACTAGATATTGTGTTCCGGCCAAAAAGTGCACAATTCTGTCAAAAAAAGACCCAAGATCCTACAGCAACGGGGCTTGGAAGAGTGTCTGCTCCACAAAATATGTGATCTATGTATGTTATTGTTATAAAGGTTGCATAATTGTAAATATGTATTGGACTAAAAGTAGATTTCGTGTTCAAAAGGCAAGGGGAGGATTCTCTGACTCATAAAACTACATCGTCATGGTGACTCCCTGTTTTCTCCTCCAATCAAGGGAGAGAGGAGGCTCTAGCCAATAGCCTACCTAGGGGGCACGCTTAGGAAAATCCAGCACACACACCCCTTTACCATATGCATAAATAGAGAAAGCTGAGGACTTAGAAAAGACAGACAGATTCACCCACTAACCGATTGCTGTTGGAGCATCCTGCGAGAGAACCATACATCTTCCCTGCTACAGACTCCAGAACCGTGGCAAGCAGAAAGGCCCATTCTATATCTGAACCATTCTCAGCTTGGCCTTAAAATTCCAGAAACCAGAATTTACCCTAGACACCTAAGGGGAATAAAAGAAACAGCCGGGCTGTGCTATAACTGCTTTCCTGCTAAAGAATTATTACCAGAATCAAAAGAACCAATCCAGTTGTGCCGTGCTGTGGCCAGATAGCTGTGACCAGAGCCATTGCCGACCCAGTCCAGTCCGGTGTGTCCAGCAGCCTGTCCCAGTCCGGTGTGCCCAGCAGAATTTCTGAGCAGAATCCCTGATCTTGACAGACCAGAATTCCTGACGGTTCTGTTCAAACCTATATAGTGAGTATCCATAGTATAGAACTGTGTCACTAGCATATGTATTATCCATAGTCTACCCCTATCTAAATCCATCCTATCTTGTCTTTAGAACCTGCCTTGTTAGAAATCTTTTTTTTTAATTGCCTGAACTCTCTATCTCATCCCTACTATCTTCCTTCTGTACTAGTATTGTTAAAAATATCTTTGCGCTGATATATTTCATCTGAAGAAGGCAAGCTCCTTGGCAGGCAAAAACCTGATCCAGTGGTGCCCTGGTCTAGTGGCTGTGCTTCCGTGTGGTATTTGCTTCTTCATAGTCATCTCCTAGTGTAAAGAAATCCTGTTTGTCTTTTGAAAGCGCATCCCTGTTTTCCAATTTTGCCTCTATTTGAAAAAAAAGTCCTCAGTAAAACGTGCATAACTTCTTCAAATTCTTTGCTAGAAACAAAATTTAAATGTCTACTTGTAGCTTTCCATAGAGCCAAAAACTGCATCTCAAATCCATATAGTTTTCCCGCAATCGCGATTACCGCGCACGGAAAAGTTTGCCGCAAATTCTCATTTTGATAAAATATTACATGTGTAAAACAGCTTTTGATTGCACCTGACATCGATTTTCAGTTTTCGCATCGCTTCTTGCTATCAAATCATTGGTAGTGTTTGTCTGCAACCAGCTAAAGGGGCTCCCATTAGAATTTAAACAATTTCAGTGATTTAGCCCATATTTAGTGTTTTACCCATTCCATTCAAGGACAACTTTAAAACCATTTTGACAGTTTGCCAATCAGTTCTGTTTCTCTCTTGTGTTGCTGGGGGGAAATTGGGATTGATATATTTGCTTGAATTCTGCATTCCTGAAACCTGTTCTCTCTCCTCCTGTCTCTCTACATTGCATATTGGGGGGATGAGAGGGGTGCTGGGGCAAAGAGTAACCACATTGCTATTTGATTTGAACATACACCCACAAAAGTATTATTGCTGTGCTGCATTGTTTTTGCTCATTATTACTCCTTGTGATTAAAGAGATTGCTAGTGTGATATCACCCCATTGATTATTGTATCCCCATAAAAAATAGTGTGATTATATTGTGAATATATAAACAAATATTTTAACTTTGCAAACCAGCCTGATTCCTGGTTCAGTGTGACTGGGGGGGTGGGGGGGTTCCAAGAGAGGGGTGTGATAGAAGTGGTACATCGTTCAGAATAAAAGAACTTTTAGACACAAAATAAATAAGGATTTCAGTTGTGCATTACACGCTAGGCATTGACTTAGGTGAAGTGCCGGATTGAAATCATTTACATTACTCCCCACTGTACCAATCAGTTCATCATCTCTCATAATTCCGGCCATGAGCCAACGTTTCCCATCTGTAATTTGCCTTGTGGCCTGCTCTCAGTTCTGGTCTGGGACATTCAAGGGAGTGTAAGCACATCACTATCTTCATCAGATGCTCAATGAATAGCCTCTGTTTTAGACTTCTGAGTCATATGTGAAGAGACCATGATTTTGTCCATTTTGACTTCTTATTTACTGCTATTTCAGTTAATTATACTGAGTGCCATTGCTCTTCCTGGCCTCTAGATACTTGCTCACTCCATCCTGTAGACTGTATACACATTTAATTGTCCAATGCTTGGCTCCTGCAGATGTTTTTTTCTTCTTTAATCTATGAGAAATGTATCTCGTCCATGGCTTATCCGTCTGCCTCCCTTTGTGCTTTGCAGCTATTCCTTAAAAATGGCATCCTTGATTCCAAGCCAACATAGACTCCTGTTTTGCACACAAAGCTGTTCATCAAGTATCTCCTGACTCTTCAACCCTGATTTGTTTCTGAGGTAGCTGAATGGAATCTTGACACAAACCGGTGTTCATTTTCCAATTATGGCCATTCTAGCCATGTTATATATACCTCTATAGCAATCTTCTATATGTCTTTTCTACCTTGCGTTACTGCGTATTTACACTTATTGGTCAGAAAGTTGCTTTGCCTTCTTTTGCATTCATGATTACTTTATCCGTTCGTACATGTTTCTCATATCAATTTAATTATATTGTCTCTCTTAAGTATTATCATATTGTTTCATTATGGCTCTGTATATTTGCTTTATGACATCACTCTGCCCTCATCAAGTTTCACTCAACACTCTATGATGTCCAATGGTGCATGCTGACATCCTTCCACACAACATCCTTCAACACTTTCAGTTTGAGGATACATTTGGTATGGCTGTTTGAGTGCATATCGTCTCTCATACACTCAATGTGTTATAGGAACAACACATGGGGTCCCATACATAGCTCTTCTCCTACTGTTGTAATATGATGGCGGTGAGGGGGTGGGAGGTAGGGATAATGCATCCAACTGCTCCTCTACAGTTGTAACCTCGAGAAAACCCCTGGAGCTATAAGATATTAGGAACCTAGCCGCATGGGTCCGGCAGACCGGCGGGAGCAGGAGCACAGAATGCCTGTCCAATGCTGTCCAGAGAGTAGTAGTATCCTGGCCATGAGTCAGGAGCTGCTGTGAGCCACATAGCCTGTGGAGCATGTCAGCCCCACTCCTCGGCCAGGCGGGGTGGGTCCCACGTTGGCCATGTGAGTAGGGAGTCCCTGGCAGAAGAAGCAGGCTTCCCGGCAGGGTGACCCATCCTGGGTCCAGAGAGAGTATGCCATTGAAGATCTGACCCCAGAGCCCACACCGCAGTGTGACAAAAGGGAAGAGCAATTGTCCAAGGGCATGCTGGCCTGTTCCACTGCCAGACAGAGCAGGCTGAGCAGACCGGCATTCCGGCCCAACCGGGAGTGTGGAGTGGCCGGCCAGAAGATGACGGCACTGTGTAGGGTATGTCAGCCTGCCTGGGGCCAGATGGGGTAGGCTGTGAAGATCTGTTAACCCTGCCAGTCCAGACTGTGTTCGCGGGGCAGAACGCACAGTTGAGGTGGTCTGAGAGGATGTGCCCACCTGAGGATCAATCAAGGTGGGCAGTTCAGTAAAAAGGCACATATTCCCTGCTGTGATTTTGCACTATTGCACCATTGAAAAGTGACTTTGCGCTCCGACACAAACCCTGATTCATGGAACAGTGCAAAGTGTATTTTTGCAGTGTAATGTCAGTACAAAGTCAATTCTGCAGGACAAACTGACTTTGCACTGCAAAAATAAACTTTTCACAGTTCCTCGAATCAGGGCTGGTGTCAGCAGTGCAAAGTCACTTTTCAACAGTGCAAAGTCACTTCGAACCATGCAAATAATTCTAAGAATCGTGCCCATTGTGGCTTGTCTTCAGACATATCTCTGATTTTCATAGAGTTCTTTATTTCTGATAGTCCCGTATATGCTATTAAGTTGAATGGCTCAGGGAGTTCCTCGCAGGAACGGGAGTCTTTGTCCTCAAAGAGGGAGTCTGTCCCGGTGAGAAGGTGCTCCTGGCATCATACTACAACAGCTAAGCCTTATTAGGTTGTTTAATCTCTGTGAAAGTACAATGCTGCAGTTGTTGCAGTGTGTCTATTTTTCTCAACGTGAGATTGCACAGAACACAAGGATGCCCTATTGTAGGAACCATTGGGCGTTAAACAATTGAGTACAATGGGGTTCCTAGACCAACCTTCCAATAGTACAGAGAACAAATTATAAACACACCAAAGTACCATTAATTTGAAAAAGGTAATACAGAATACAAAGAAAGGTATGCAATGTTTATGAAAACAAAACACAATTTTATTTAATAATGTGATATAGAAATCATATTTGGTAATACTAATATTTTTAGTCTACACCAAAACACAAGAAATTTAGATCAAATTCAAAACAGTTATTAATGAAAAGGAGGTGTGTTGACGAGGAGAGGAAATAACTGACGGGCCCATTGGTCAGCACTCACCTTCGAAAACTAGTTATACAAGGCGCACCAGGCGAGGACAGAGTGCAGGATTCACATACTCCGGCAAGATCCAATAATCAGCACTCAATAAATTGGCAAAGGGAAGTCTGTTTAATGATAGATACATCAGCGAATGGAAATCAGCAGCATCACGATCACCTGCCTCACCCCGACTTCCCCGAACATTAGTCCAACAGCCTCTTTTATGGGCAAAATCTGTCATCATTGACGTCTAATTCTACAAAAAATCATCATGCAATGCAATTGGTTGGGAAAGGAAACTTAAGTATAAGTGCTATATCTGTATATGGAAATAACGCAAGTGGATTGGATAACTCTTATCGGGTGGGCGTCTACACCCTTCCCTCTACACGACACGTGATTGACGTCACTACAAGTACGACGTCTCATTGGTTACAGTGTCTATAGGACCCTAGATTACATGGTCCCTTGTGATTGGGCAAGTTACACCCCTAAACATAAATCTCCATTTTAATTAGCAGCTTTAGAGTAGACACCCAGGTGCCTAGTGTACCAAGATTCACCCTTCCTCCCTTCATTCAATCAGTGTTTTAGGGCTGTGTGTCAATTAGTTGGCTGGGTATGGCCTCGGATCTGTAGTCTCTTATCAAGAAAAGTTATGGCACCCTCTGGTTCTGGATGACATCAGGCCGTGGTACATCTTCGCGCCTGTCTGGTCACGTGTTGGTTCAACGTGAATCTGCTTCAGTTTCCAACCTTTTGTGCATTTAATTCTGTGTGCGCTTGGCCACCTGCATGGGCCTCTCTTATCTTGACCTTCACGGCCGGGCTGGTATTCTCTGTAGTTGGAGTCTTGTGAGATAATGCTCACCTCCCCTTCTCTGGTTGACCCCGATCTCCCCGGCATAAGCCTTTCTTTGTTGAGTTTCTATTCCGCTCCTTCTCTGGTCTTTGTGGTAAACTCGGCCTGTCAGGCCTTTGGCCGCCTGGGTACATTTCTGCTTTCACAAAATGGAGTCGCACGTTTACATTGTGCAGTATTGAGGTAGATATATGGTTGGCGCTTGCCACTCTACTCTCCTACTAGGCATTGCAAGCAGCATCGATTTCTTAGCCTCTTGCATTTCAAGCTTATTTACACACTTTCAACAGGGTGGTTGCTTCCATCTTGCCTTATGGCACCATTCTCTTATGTTTTAACAGTGTCTCTCCCCTGCATCCATTATCATTATCCTTGCAGTTACTAGTACTGGCATTTGTGCTTTCACTAGCTAAGTCTGTTTGTTTTCGGGGCTGCTCGGGCCCTTGGTTTATTTTCATTGGCCTTCCTTTAAGGCTTTAGGGGTCTCCTCGTGGACCGTGTGCAGGTATTCCTCATTCCGTATCAGTGGCTGTTATGGCTGTCTGATAGGGTATCATGCTGCCCAGGGTTGTTGTGTTATGGCTGCTTCAACCTGTATTGATCTCCTTACGTACAAGGGGCAGAGTCCCAGTGCGGCTCTCTGTTGGTTTATTTGCTCCTCATACGTCACGTACCACGGCGAGTACCTTACTGGCAACTCGCAATGGGGGTCAGGGGTGCGGGTCATATCTCCTCTACACTCCCCCCTCTGGTCGGTTCATCAACCACTCCTACCCCCTCCTTTATATTCAGGTTCTTTGATTCCTCAGCTCCTTGCTCATCGTCTCCTGGGTTTACACAAGAAGGCGTGAAAGTATGCAATTTTGGTGTGCATATCTTTATCACCCCTTTCAAGCTTCCTGCTGTTCTCACATGCTCATCTTTGTTCCAGGTTATCAACTGGCATTGTCCATTTGGACTGCAGTAAATCCATTTGCCTTCGTACCTTCTTCGTTTCTTGAGATAAGTGAATTTTGTTCCTTCTGGTGCAAATTCACTGGCCTTCACAAAGTCTTTTATCTCCTCATCTGTCAGGTCTCTGGGCTTCCAGCCTGGCTCGACATCAACCATAATTTTCATCCCAATGGCTTTCTTTGCTGTTTTCTGGCACTGTGTGATGGTTATCTTGATAACACAGACTCCTAGCAGCACCATTGCTAGCAAAGCGCCCAGGAACTTAAATATATCTGCCATCCATTACGGGACCCATGAGAATAGGTTCCCAAACCAGCTGTCGTCGTCTACTTCATCTGTCTCATCGGTTATCTGGTTTTTCAGGGTTGTTAACATGTCTATGGCCTCTGTGAAGGTTCCATTTTCCTCGTCGTGTGTTGGTGTAAATGTGCAACAAGATTCTCCAATTGTTTCGCAAACACCTCCATCCATTGCGGTGATTATGTCAAGCACATATCTGTTCTGGAGGGTCATCAGTCTGACTGCTCTCAGCTCTTCTTTGATCGCATTGAATCCTTTTATTGTGGTGCTGATGGTCTGCAGTAACTCCCATCTCGTTATCTGCAACCACTTGGTGTTTGCACCAACTTGGATATACGGCAAGAGAATTGTTGTAAATACCGATGAAGTTAGGCTGAACAGCCTGTGTTCATAGGGAATGGCATAAAATGCGTCTTCTGATTTGGTGGAGAAGTAATTCTCTCTCTTTATCCTTGACATTAGTTCCACAGACCTCCTTTTCCTCAGGTGAGCGTCTGCTTTCGGGAAACTGTCCAAATTCAGTTAATTTTTTGGAATCACTAGTGCTGGAACGTGTACGTTCACCAGTGTGCATATGCCTCCCCAGTTCCTCAGTAGCCTTATGTATGCCTTGGATCCACATGCCCAATAGTGGTCCATCAGGACTGCAGTCCCTTGCGACTTCCCTGGGGCTTCATATATTCACCAGGAAGGTTTGATTATCCCCCATTTTTCTTGTGCCATTACTTCTAAAGCACAGTTTCGGGTTTTCCAGTGGTACTATCTGCTAGGGTCCTCCTCTGTCTTCGACCCATGTCAACAGCTTTACCAATTTTGGCCACAATGGTCTGCATAGTCTCTGTGAGTTCTCTATTGCTTCTTTGCAGGCTCCAAGGACCATCCAAGCTCGGCAGATTACTACTCCTTCTTCCCATCCGTCTGGGGAGACTACTGATCCCCAGATCTGCATTTGTCCTCGGTTCTTCCATATTTGAGCTTCTTCTGCCGTTTTCCCTTGGACGTTCAGTCTTGAGTTTATTTCCCACCTTATTCCTGATCCCTTGACGTCAGGGTTTTCATATCTAATCACATGATTCTTGGTGTGCGCCCTGTTTCTTGTTTTGATGTCCTGGACATATCCGTCTACATCAGGGTAGTCCTTTTTGTTGGCCCATATCAACGAGGCGTCTCTCCCCATGAATTGTCCTCTGGTGTCACACATTGCCACATGTGACAGGCAGTGTGCTATGGGGACATCTATTTCTACAGCCACAAAGATTTTGGACTTGCCCATGCTGTATGGCAGGAGTGCACTGACGAAACATTCTCCTTCTGATTGGCTTCGTCCAACTTCCTTCATGTGCTGGTACCATATGTTGTTTCCAAGATGGGCCGTGCTGTCCAAGTAATCGTTTAACTTGTCATCGGTTTCATATGGACTTCTCTTGATCCTTAGCATTTTTCTGTGGTTGGCTATCACTATGTCTCTGAATGCGTCTGTACTGCTCTTCGTTCAGGCAGACTCTCGGGCGTTATCCTTGGAGGGGCAGGTTTCATTTCCTGCCCTGCAGTAATAGGGGGAGGTTTTGTGCTTCTTTTCCTTCCCTGCTGCCTTCTTTTGTAGACCTCCTCCCAGCGCATGTGATTTATCATCCTTCCAACATGTGGCTGTGTCGTAGGCTCGGTAGTTACGACTGGCGTTGGAGCTGGCGTGCTCGCTATCACAGTTGTGGTGGTTGTCTTGCTCAGCTCCTCCTGTAGCTTCTTTGCTCTAAGTATGAGTGGAAACACATACTCAACTACCGCATGTGTTTCCTCAGTGAGTTCTTTCGTTGCTTCCTCTGTTCTATTGAGTGATTTTGCTATTTCAGTTCGATTTGGTTTTTCATGTTGCTCCCTGCTTTCTGGAGCTGCTTGTTCCACAGGTGATTTCTCTCTTTCAGTTGGTTTGGCCTGCGGTTTCGTAGCCATTGACACTTGCCCTTGTTCGTGTGCACTCAGTGTATGGGTGCGTGCCGTGGACAGTGCTATGCTATCATTCATTCCATGCTGACCCTGTCTCCAGCCTTTCTCACCATTCATTACTTCAAGTGTATGTGTGTTACTGCTAATTACATTCAACTGTAAATCGTTTGCTTTATCAGCAGTTTTTCTTGGAACAGGGATGACAACATAAGGTCTGGGTGCTTTTGTGGGCCCCAGATGTTCATTACCTGGTGGATGCACAGACATTGGGACGCTTCGTGCACCGATAAAAAATGCAGTTCTAATAGTTAACGATAAAAATACTACAATAGTCACATTGCATATACATATGACGGCCTTAAAAGGCAGTTTACCGCATCTCCTTCTGGGAAACCGGGGGCGCCCTTCCGCTGGTGGCGAGACTAAGTTACTGTTTTGGGCACCCATTTCAATCAAGTCCATAGTCCACTATTTCTTTCTTTCTTCATTCTGATCTCGTTGTTCAAAGTTCAGCAAATCAAAGTTCAGCAAATACTAAAGTGACATGTGCTGTTCAATGTCCCCCCTCTTGTGAGTGATGATGATAGTCTCTGAGTATGGAGTACAGTTCCTTTGCTAGACTATGGAAAAAGGTTAGACTACAGTTTTCAGCACATCACATTCATCCTGCATTTGTTGTGGGAAACGCATTCCCATGACACTCTCTCAACTCGTCATGGCCGTGAGGATATGCAGGACAATGTTTTCAGTGACAACATGAAAAGATGGATTCGCTACAAATCACGCAACATAAAATATTGAACACATTTATTCTCCTGCGCGATAATGATGAACAAATAGAAAACACAAAACAAGAAAAATAAGAACGGATGTAGTTATCCTTGTTTCTGCTCTTTTCGATCTGTCC
Organism: Ambystoma mexicanum; assembly: GCF_040938575.1. Taxonomy (NCBI): domain Eukaryota; kingdom Metazoa; phylum Chordata; class Amphibia; order Caudata; family Ambystomatidae; genus Ambystoma; species Ambystoma mexicanum. The sequence continues at coordinate 548,466,084 of NC_090930.1, read as the reverse complement.
TATGTTGGAATCATGAAGAACTGTGTCTTTTGTTTTCATGCCTTGTCCCCAGCTGGGGATGATGAAAAAGGGTATTTTGGAACGCCCCCTTCTAGGCTCCTCTTAGATGTGGATGTCCATAGTTGCTTCTGAGTTGTGATGCAATAGCTCTTAGGAGCCTGTTCAATTGGGCATTCTTTTCTGGAACACTAAGAAAGGCAGGCACATCAATGTTGCGGGGTCTGGCCACTAGTTTTCAATGAGATGAAAGAAAACACGAAAAGCATAACGACTGTCTTCAGGTGTTAATGACATTCGTTCTGGTTCTTTGGCTCTAAAGTCACAGGCCTTTTCTTGCAGTGTGATCATTTGTTTTTTTCTTCGATCTGTCCCTCGTCGGCTAGTCTCACTGAAATCTCCTCAGGAATTCTCGCTGGAAATTGGACAGCTCCACCTGGAGCATGATGCCTTGGAGGAGTGCGCCCATGTGTGGGGTGTTGGCCGGATTCCTAAGAAAGGTGATGACGTCAACATCTGCAGGTATCCCCACCATTTCCGGATAGTCTGTGACTAATCGAAATAAAAAGTTGTGTGCCAGCCGTGTATCCTCAGGTGATAGGGACATTTGTCTCGTTTGCTGGGTCCTAATCACAGTCCCTTCTTTTGATGCGAACAAGTTTTGCACTTCCCTGCTGCGTGAGTTGCAACCACGTGGTTCAGCTTGTACCACACTTGGTTGAGAAAGTAATTGTTTGTTGGATCTCTAATGAATGTCAATGTATCTGTAGTTCTCCTGATAAGTCCTGGACATTCTTCGATGATGCGTAAGAACAAAGTATATGTGATCTCGTCAATGATTACATGTGGTGGAAGCATCTGTGTCTTTTCCGCTGTGCTGGGGTAGTGTAATGAACGTTTCTGTTATGACAGTCAGTATTTGTCGGATTATTTTCTTGTTTGCAGGGTCTTGAATGAATTCAGTAACACTGGCTTCTCTGCCTATAAGTGAAGCGTAGGACAGTACTACCAGCTGAAAATATGTGAGCACATCCCACTTGAGACTTCTGCTGGGATGAACCATATGTCCATGAACAAAGTCTTGATCTTACTTTTACTTCTTATCAGAGTCTTAGGTATTAAATGCTTTGTGTGGCTTTCAGTGTTCATGAGATTAGCGCTTCTGTTGATATGAGTATGCAATTTTCTTCTTTTACCCTGCACCTTTGGCTGCACAGTGTGTTTGCTTGCTTCTTATTGTCTTTTTTATGCCTATAGAAAAGGTTCAGTGTGGACAAGATTTTCACAAAAGTTCTTTTGTTGGCTACATTGAATGTTCATTTAATTGTCCTTTTGTCGCCTTTCACTTGGTTTGAAGAACTGTCTTGTTTTGAAAGTCTCACTTTTATATTTTTTTTCCTCCTCATTCTTGTAACTTGTCTGCTCATGCATCCTTTTTCCTTGCCATAGATCTCGTCTGCATGTGCTGCAGTCCTTCCCTGTTGTCTGTTTGTCTGTGGATTCCTCGGCAGTAGATGTAGTAGGAGTGCTTTCTCCTATAAAGAGTTTTATATAATTCGTGAAGATCCAGGATCTTCTGCCTTTGAGCTTGACAGCTGATGGGGTGTAGTCCTCTACGATGAACGGGCCATTACACCTCGGCCCGTACCATATTTTTCTTGTGAAATTCTTCACGAGGACGCGATCTCCAGGGAAGACAAAAGGCGCACATGGGCTCTGAACTGCGCCGGCATCAGCACTGTCTGTTGTGGTTTGTGCTGTGTCGTCTCTTTTCTGCCGTCACTGCAGCTTGCCTGAAATGACAGTGGAACTGGATGTGAGACAATCCAGATAGGCCTTCATCTCCTCTCCCAGAACCTCCCTAGTTGACTGGGCATCACATCTAGCTCTGTCTCGGGGGGTAAGAGGGGTCCTTATCCTTCTCCCTGTGACTATTTCGTGCGGTGTTAGATGATGGTCGGAGCCTTGCTGGTTCCAAGGAGCATACAATGCCAGTGGTAGGCAGTGCATCCATCCCTTTCTTAATGTGAGCTTCAACTTGGCTATCCTTTCCTTAAGCAAGCCGTTGATCCGTTCACATATTCCGTTTCCCTCTGGGTGATACGCCGACGAGAATTTGTGCTTTATACCAAGCAACAAGCTAATCTGCTCAAATACTGCATTTAAATAAATGTGCCCCATTATCAGATCTCATTACCTCGCACACCCCCCATCTAGGGAAAACCTCCCTCACCAGGAATTTAGCAGCACAGGCAGTGTCAGGGTGTGTACAGGGGCCTGCTTCTACCCATCTGGAGAAGGGACACACCACCACAGGTAGATACTTGTACCCATTACACACCTGAATCATATCGACAAAATCAAAATGTAGGTGCTGGAAAGGTCCATTTGGTCTGGGGATGACTCCTCTCACTACTTTTAATGTGTGCCCAGAAGTGAATTGCTGGCAGATAATGCAGTTTACCATAAAGAATGCAACATGCTCGGCTAAATTCGGTATAAACCAGTCTTCCGCGAGCGGTGTAGCAAGATTTTCTTTTGACATATGAATAGTGAAGCTGTTCTTGCGCTACTTTTAGAAGGGCGACAGGCATTACTGGTTTACCAGTGCTCTCTTGCCTCCATAATCCGTCAGATGGGTTTAAAGAACACTCTCAACGCTTCCATACATTTTTCTCCTCCTGAGGTGCCTCCCCCTGGAGCTCCATTAATTGAGATTGCCCCACATTGCTATAGGCTTCTGGAGTGGCTCGTGCTACCATCATTCGATCATGGGTGCGTGCCACCTCCACGTCCATGATTGTTTCAGTTTTGGATGCCATACGTTTGGCTTCCGTGTCCGCTTCATGATTTCCACGTGACACAAAATCTGTCCCTTTGGTATGAGCGGCGCATTTTACGACCGCTATGCCCACTGGGAGCTGTAGTGCTTTTATCAGCCTGTCCAACAAGGCTGCGTGTTGCACTGGCGTGCACTGGCACTGATCCTGCATGCACTGTTGACGTCACATAGGCGGAGTCGCTGTACACTGTTACTTCCTGGTCTGCATGGTTCTCGATGGCAAGTATCAATGCCACTAGTTCTGCAGCCTGTGCCGAATAGTGAGATGGTATTCGCGCACTGACAAGTACTCGGAACTCTCCAATTACCATGTGTTTGATTACGGCCACGCCTGTATACCTTTGCCCGTCATCTTGGTCAATTCTTGATGACCCGTCAATAAAGACGATCTCTCCACTTGGCAGGGCATTTTCCATGACCCTGGGGATCTCATCATAGTATTCTTAATAGTTTACACAGTCATGCACAGGTTCTCCCTCTGTGACTGGCTCGGCTATAAACATAGCAGGGTTCACCGTTTTGCATCGCACTATTTTGATCGATGGATTAGAGATAATCATCTCGTAGGCTGATGCTCTTTGCGAAGTCAGCGTGCCCTTTGGCTTCTCTAGTATGGCGAATAGTGAGTGCTCAACATATAATGTCATGGAGCACCCCATCACAATGAATGACGCCTTCTCAATGGCGAATGTGGCGGCAGCTAAATTTTGTTCGCACGGGAAGTGGCCCTTCATGACCGGGTCCAGACTCCCGCTGTAATATGCTAGGGGTTCATATCCCAATGAGGTTCGCTGCACGAGCACTGCTGTCATAAAACTGCCATCGGTATGAGAGAACAGATAGAATTCCTCTGCATAATTAGGAATCCAGAGAACTGGGGTTTTACACATTGCCCCCTTCTTCATTTCTTCATTCCATTCAATTTCTTCTCCTGTTGCCTGAACCTTTTTAATGGCCTGTAACAAGGGCTTGGTATATGAGTTGTAGTCAAAGACCCATGCTCTGACATAATTGCACAAGCCTAAGAAGCTTTGCATTCGCTTTATTGTGCGCGGCATGGCCGTGTGCATGATAGCCTCGGCCCTTTCTGGGGTTGCCTTTTTCCCCTCATGTGAGATTCGTTGCCCTATGTACAACACCTCCTGTTGGCAGTAATGTAGCTTGTCCTTGTCTACTTTGTATCCTTTCTCAGCCAATATAGTCAATTGCTGGACTGAGTCATGTCGGCATTGCTCTTCAGTGGTGCTGCAGATTAGAATGTCATCAACATACTGCAAAACAACACTGTCCACCGCAATATTGCTTAGGTCCGTTTGCAGGACTCTGTTGAAAATAGATGGAGACTCGCAATACCCCTGTGGCAACCTTGTACTTTTCTGACGCATTTGCCTGAAGGTAAATGACGTCAGGTCTTGTGAGTCACAGTGTAGTGGGATCGAGAAAAATGCATTTTTCAAATCGATCACCGTGAAGTATTTTGCCTCAGTGGGTATGTTGCACAAAATTGTGGATGGATTCGGGACTAGAGGGAACTTGGCTTCGACTATGTCGTTCAATGCTCGTAAATCCTGGATTAAACGCCAAGACCCTTCCTTTGATTTCTTGACTGGATAAATCACTGTGTTGCAAGGTGATTCTGACGTCACAAGGATGCCCTGCTCCATCATGGCAGAGATTGTCTTTGCAATCCCTTCATCCGCTTCTCTGGACATGGAATACTGTCGTGCCCATGGCGGAATTGCCCCTGGTTTCAGTTTAATTTTTACTTCGCCGGCCCCTTTCAGGAGACCTACGTCATAGGGCCCTGTAGACCATACCTTGGCCGGCACCAGGGCCATGTCGTTATCAAAGTATTCTGGACATACCAATGCTAACATCATCCTCTGCGGTACCTCCCGCCTAATCATTTTGACCCAAAATATGAGACTCACTTCCACCCGCGTCTCTTCTAGGTCATGTATCTGTGACGTCAGTCACTCGATAACCTTCTTTGATGGCGATAATCGCACATCAAGGTCTGCCCTCATCTTCACATCCCTCAACCAATACCACTTTTCCTCTCACTGCGGCAGAGTGTATCATTAAGGGAAATACTTGTCCCTCCTCTTCGTGCATAGGTATTCTTGGCCTGAATAGAAACTCATCCTGGGTTCTCATAGTTTTGTCTGTGAGGCCTGGCAACCCCGCCATAAACACTCGTACGCCATATGCGAATACTTCTGGCTCCAGTGGTACAGCTCTCATAGCTGCACGTCCAGAGTATGCTCTGATCATTTCGCACATGTTTGAATAATGCATTCCTGGGGTGGAGCACATTATGCCATCCTCAGTGAATGAGATGGCCATATTTAACCTTGTCATCGAGTCCCGGCCCATGATATTTACTGGGGACTGACGAGAATACAATAAAGGTCCATTCATGTCGCACTCTCCCACGGAAACTGGGAGTGCATCAGTAAAGGGAACTCTGCTATGAGCTCCAGTAAAACTCTAGGTATCTATTGCCTCGCCGGACAAGGAGAACTTGCCTTCTCGTATGCACGAGAGCGTTGCACCCGTGTCAACTAAGAAGGAATATTCTTTCCCCCCTATGGTGACATTTACCCTTGGTTCCCTGTTAGGGTCTGGTGTCACTGATAGGATAGAACACATCAGAGTTCCCTGTGAGCCGTCCTATTTCATATATAGGTTTGGTCCATTGTATACCTGTGGGTTTCCTCCACCTGAATTAGTGCCCTGAACCACTTGTGGCAGTGTCTGCTGGGGTTGTCCCTGCAGTATATTCCCCATGTTCAGTGGTTGGACGGCTTGCTGTGTACCTTGCTGCAAGCCAGCTGCCTGCTGCTGCACGGTATAGTTTTGTGCATTGCCCTGTTGTGGGGTAGCAGGTTGACTCACCATGCCTGTCCCCATCCCTTGATTGTTCTGCCACATGCCTTGGCTTCTGCACATGCACGCCACATGTCCTGTCACTCCACATAGCCAACACACTGGTGGTGGTCGGGCCATCTGTCCATCTGGCATAGCTGAACTGCCCATTGGTGCACTCTGGATACCACCTTGAACATTTTTGAAAACCTCCTTGGTTACTTCTAAAACCTCCCTGATTGCTCTGCCATCCTCTTCTTCCAAATCCCCTTCCTCTCGGGTAATATCCTGCATTACCCTGATTACTCTGGGGCGGGTTAGCTGCACGCTGTGCACTCGATTCGGCTGGACTTGTTAGCATGACTTCCTCGAGAGCATATTTTGAGAGCTTCCTTTGCACTAGCTTCGCCTCTTCTCCCTTACGCGTTGCCTCTTTCTTTCGATTCTTTTCTTGCAACAGCCTACAGTAATGTGCAATTGTCAACTGGATCTCAGCCCACGGTTTAGCTTCTATTTCTACCAATTTTTTTAGCTGTTTTTGCACCGGTTCTGGTAACCCTTGGCACAATATATGGTAGAATATCATATTCTACCATATATCCCTGTATATATACAGGGATCGATTTCGTCCAACACTCATGCGTTTCGAGCACCCACGCGTCTTGAAAATTCTGGATATAAAGCAACGGATCCTCTGACTCCTTCATTTTTTGAGTCATCATAGCTCCCATATCAGACGTGTCTGGATATAGCGTACGCAGCGCTTTCCATACTGCTGCTCTACAGTTATTAAATGGCGCTCCGTCATGAGAGGTTTTAGTTATGGTTACCCTAGGGTAGCCTGCCCTTTTCCACACATCGTCTGCTCTTTCTCCGAGTATAGCAATTAGGAGACCCTTGATGTCTCCTATGGCTAGGGTGACCCCCCCGTCATTTTTTCTAGCTCATGTATCCACTTCCCGGCTCCCGATGTCAATATTGGAAGCTTATTTTTGAGATTCTCTCGGTCCATGTGTGGCCATGGAATATATTGCGGTCTTGCTCCCCCCTTTTCTAACAGTGGAAATTAGAATGCACAATCTTCCTTTCCCTTCTCTACACCCCCTCGGTCTCTCGCTGGGGTGGCGTTCCCGCCTTGCCGTCTACCTGGCAATGCCCTTAATCTATCAGTATAGTCAGGTGCCGACACCCCCCTCTGACCAGGGCATGTGTCTTCATCTCAGCTGGACTGTCCAGCGGACTTCGGTGTCCTACTTATGGACTCACCCGCGTCTGACCACCGTACCTTTCGACTCCCTGGGAGCTGCATTTCGCACCACCTCCCTTCGTCATACATCACTTCCTCCGCTTCTCCATCGGAGTCTGACTCTGAATACTGCCAGTTTGCACAACTTTTTGCATCATCTTCGTTCTGGCCATCTTCTAGTCTATATAGGGAATGTCCCCTACTCTCACTACTTCGGGTGACATCCTCAGTGTCATATAACTGAGTGCTCTCTGAACGCTCATCTTCCCTTCCTTCTTGGGAGATTCGTTCCAGTCCCATCTCATCATATATTTTATCAATCGCTTCCCCAATGATTCGGGTGTCGAAGTCATCATCAATAATTGTCGCGCTTGTACTTGGTACCGCATCATTTGCAGGAAAGAATTCTTGTATGTCTTCCCAGTCTACAACAGGATTGGGTTATTTAACTTCCCGTTGCAAATATTCTAAATCTCGCGCCCTTTGCCTACGTTTACGCTCTGCTTCCTCATCCATTTCTCTTCGCTTCTTCGCTTCCTCTTTAGCCTATCTACTTCCCTCATCCGTTCATTTCTACGTTCTTTTGCCCTTCTACTTTCCTCGTCTTCTCGCTTTTTTACCTTTCTTTCGTGCACTCTCTTCTGCTCCTCTAACCTAAGCATGTTCTGCCTGTACTTTTCATAGGCTGCATATTGCGGGCGGTATACCTTGCTCTTCGCGATATAGTTGTTCTTGCCGCAACCTATCCTTCTTTCTTGCCCTTTTGTTTCTTATGTCCACTTCTTTTTCCCTTTCCTTTCTTTGTGCCTCATCAGACCGTTCACTCTGCCTTGCACCATCACTTCCTTTTCCATCTAACTTCAACAGTATATGCCCTCCCATCCATTCGTCCTTTGTACATGTTAACTCATCGGTTCCTTTCCGCTTCTTTCCCTCTCTCTCCCTATCTAGAGGTGCACTCGTTTGTGCCTGGTCCTTCCTTTCCTCACCTCGCCTCTCTTTTCCCCATGGGACTGTGGAGGCCGAGTCAATTTCCTGTTCCTTCTCTTTCGTCTCGTCACTGCTACACGCAGGTGACTCATATGTAAGGTTGCTATAACCTGTGGCTGCCTTAAGCTCTCTTAGTGGATAATGACCCTCCGACTTACTACCCTCAACAACTGGTTCCGGCGGGGCAGGTGGCGCGGTAGGCGTCTCACCCCCCTCCATACATACATTTAATATCCAGTCTGCGGGGGGTTCTTCTTCTTTTGTTTGTTCAAACATTTTCCAAAGCTCGAGAACAGCAAGGCGTTTTTCGAGCTTCTTCCCACTATATGTGGCATGTAGGAAGGTGGTCATGTGCTGTAAAACAGCCTTTGACAATGACCCATTTTGGGGCCACGGCATAAACATTTTATTCGCGGTGCCCTTAACCCACTCCTAGCTATATTTCTTCAATGTTGTTGCGTGCTTTGGCAACTGCTAGTATAAGTGTGCAAGTGGGGTAACTTCTTCCATCCTTGATGTTGTCATCAACAATGTTCATACAGTTTTTCAACTTTACGCTATTATGAGCAGGCACCAAATACGCAAGCTCCAATCCAATTTTTCCGCAAAATTTTATACCAACAGTTTTACTCAAAACACATCAATTCAGTGGCGATTCCCTCTCATTTACAGAATTGCGTAAAGCAAAAATACATTGCCATCAATTAATAACACAATAATTCCACATCCAGCATACACAGAATATATAGGACAGACGCTTGACAGACTAGATGGACACCAGCTGGTCATACGTATACCTGCCTTCTAATTGTTACCCCGTCATGGGATTTGAACTAACCCCTTTATGACGTCTTTAAACGTCATTGTAGCCTAAAGTCCCCCCTCTGTGGGCTCTGGGTTCAAGTTCCTTCTGACCACTCTTTAAAGCGCAGGAACAAGGCGAATTTTACAGTTTTCTCTCGGGTGCCCCCCGGTATTCCTTACAGTTTTTTTCTCGGGTGCCCCCCTGGTATTCCTTACAGTTTTTTTCTCGGGTGCCCCACCGGTATTCCTTACAGTTTTTTTCTCGGATGCCCCCCCGGTATTCCTCCCAATTACTTCAGGTGCCTGGGTTTTTACCCTTTATATCTCTACAGTCTTTCCTACTTTTAACTGTATTAATCTTCTCCACCACCCTCCGTTACCTTTCCCTTCTTACTCTAAGGCCTATAAGACATTTGCCAAGGTAACGAGTTTTGTTGTTTTCACTCACCGATCGCCTCTTTTCCTCTCTGGAACTTCAGGATCACTGCCCCTTCTTCTTACTGCTTTTATGGATTTCGTCCGATCCGCTGCCCGTGGGAATGAGAAGGGTTATGCTTGGAAAGGCGGGTTCCTTCAGACCCACTGCAGATTTTTTGGGAATGATTACACTATCATTGTCCACGGGGAGCTTCTCAGCCTACTCAGCCGGGATAGCGAAAGGACCCGTGATGTAACCGAAGGCCCAGAGTTACTTTGTGCCGTCGGTCTAACGGTGTCTTATACTATATCAATCGATAATCTATAATCGATGGCCGAAACCATCCTCACGCTACCAAGTGTTGACAAGGAGAGGAAATTACTGACGGGCCCATTGGTCAGCACTCACCCTCGAAAACTAGTTTTACAAGATAGCTGCACCAGGCGAGGACAGAGTGCAGGATTCCCATACTCCGGCAAGATCCAATAATCAGGACTCAATAAATTGGCAAAGGGAAGTCTGTTTAATGATAGATACATCAGCGAATGGAAATCAGCAGCATCACGATCACCTGCCTCACCCCGACTTCCCCGAACAATAGTCCAACAGCCTCTTTTATGGGCAAAATCCGTCATCATTGACGTCTAATTCTACAAAAAATCATCATGCAATGCAATTGGTTGGGAAAGGTAACTTAAGTATAGGTGCTATATCTGTATATGGAAATAACGCAAGTTGATTGGATAACTCTTATCGGGTGGGCGTCTACGCCCTTCCCTCTACATCACACGTGATTGACGTCACTACAAGTACGACGTCTCATTGGTTACAGTGTCTATAGGCCCCTAGATAACATGGTCCCTTGTGATTGGGCAAGTTACACCCCTAAACATAAATCTCCATTTTAATTAACAGCTTTAGAGTAGACACCCAGGTGCCTAGTGTCCCAAGATTCACCCTTCCTCCCTTCCATCAATCAGTGTTTTAGGGCTGTGTGTCAATTAGTTGGCTGGGTATGGCCTCGGATCTGTAGTCTCTTATTAGGAAATGTTATGGCACCCTCTGGTTCTGGATGACATCAGGCGGTGGTACATCTTAGCACCTGTCTTGTCACGTGTTGGTTCACCGTGAATCTGCTTCAGTTTCCAACCTTTTGTGCATTTAATTCTGTGTGCGCTTGGCCACCTGCATGGGCCTCTCTTATCTTGACCTTCACGGCCGGGCTGGTATTCTCTGTAGTGGGAGTCTCGTGAGCTCATGCTCACCTCCCCATCTCTGGTTGACCTCGATCTCCCCGGCATAAGCCTTTCTTTGTTGAGTTTCGATTCCGCTCCTTCTCTGGTCTTTGCTGGGTTTCTAAACTCGGCCTGTCAGGCCTTTGGCCGCCTGGGTACATTTCTGCTTTCACAAAATGGAGTTGCAGGTGTACATTGTGCAGTATTGAGGTAGATATATGGTTGGCGCTTGCCGCTCTACTCTCCTACTAGGCATTGCAAGCAGTATCAATTTCTTAGCCTCTTGCATTTCAAGCTTATTTACACACATTCAACAGGGCGGTTGCTTCCATCTTGCCTTATGGCACCATTCTCTTATGCTTTAACAGTGTCTCTCCCCTGCATCTATTATCATTATCCTTGCGGTTACTAGTACTGGCATTCGTGCTTTCAGTAGCCAAGTCTGTTTGTTCTCGGGGCTGCTCGGGCCCTTGGTTGATTTTCATTGGCCTTCCATTAAGGCTATAGGGGTCTCCCTTGTGGACCGTGTGCAGGTATTCCTCATTCCGTATGAGTGGCTGGTATGGCTGTCTGATAGGGTATCGTGCTGCCCAGGGTTGTCGTGTTAATGCTGCTTCAACCGTTATTGATCTCCTTACGTACAAGGGGCAGAGTCCCAGTGCAGCTCTCTGTTGCTTTATTTGCTCCTCATACGTCACGTACCACGGCGAGTACCTTACTGGCAACTCGCAATGGGGGGCAGGGGTGCGGGTCATATCTGGGACCTCCTCTACAGGTGTAAGTACTGAACAATAATAAAGATAAAAGTCATACACCCACATTTGTATCCGTCTCATGCAAGACACATGTCAACCATACAGTACATAATTTAAAAGCCAAAATAAAAAGCGAAATATTCTTTAGGTAATACAATTTTTCGATCAATAATTAATGTTGCTTTGTTCAGGTATTGAACTTCCACTTTTTTAATGTAAATAATGTCCACATCTTATTCAATAGTTACAAAGGCTGTCCGACATTGCATGTTTTGACCAACAGATGTGCTATATTTCTCCATGCACTTGGTCTTCCCCAGAGACAAAATAATATGTGCTCAATAGTTTCATATCTTAAAGAAAAGGAGAGGAAACAGCATTTTAACAAAGGTAACTCTCTTCTTCCAATTTCTAGACACAAAGGGAGCGTCCCAGCACTTAATGTTTCTGAATCCACACATTTGATAAATATATTCAATATATGCATGACAAGACTGGATTTGTATGCAGTGGAAATGAGAGCATTAGATAACCTCAAACAAGACACTACCATCGTGATAAAGCCAGTTGATAATGGTGGGGCTATTGCAATCATGGACCAATCGCATTACCACAGAGAGGTGACAATGAAGTTATCAAATGGTGAGACTTATGAGTATCAACGACAAGTAGATCCCACCACACACTTCATGCAAACTATGAATGGTATCAGTAATGGTGCTTTAAATAATAAATATATTTCTGCAGCGATTGCGTAGTTTCTCAAAACTCATTGTCCTTAGACACCGCTATTGTCCATTCTCCCACAATTACATTAGAATATTTGTAGGCTTGATACCTTGGTCTCATGACTGCAGTATTTTTCCACACTCACATTTTGCCTCCCGAGTGTTCCCAATTTACGTTTGCCACTTTGATTCCCACCACGGTTATATTCTGCCACTTGGATTTTGCTTCCCAGAGTGTTTCAAAATTAGGTATGTTACTTGAATCTCCCTACTGTTGTATCTTGCCACACTTCCATTTTGCTTCCAAGAGTGTTCCCGAGTTGGCTTTTGCTACTTTGAAGCCTGCCACTGCTGTATTTTACCACACTTGCACTTCCCTTCCCAGAGTATTCCTAATGTAGGTTTGCCACTGTGAATATCGACACTGTTGTATATTGCCACACTTGAATTTCACTTACCAGAGTGTTCCTAATGCAGCTTTGCTACCCTGATCTCGCCAATGTACTATTTTGTCACACTTGTATTTCAGTTCCCTGAGTGTTCCCAATGTAGGTTTGCTACTTTTATCTTACCACTGTTTTATTTTGACACACACACAGTTCACTTCCCAGAGTGTTCCAAATATAGGGTTGCCACAGTGAATCTCTCCTCTGTTATTTTTTGCCACACTTGCATTTCACTCCCTGGAGTGTTCCTATTGTAGGATTTCTCTCTTGGTCCAACCAGTGCTGTATTTTTCCACACTTGCATTTTGCTTTCCAGAGTCTTTCAAATGTAGTTTTGCCACTGTGAATCTCACCACTTTTGCATTTTTCCACACTTGCATTTCACTTCCCAGAGTGTTTTTAATGTACGTTTTCTACCTTGTTCTCACCACTGCAGTATTTTTAGACACTCACAGTCTGCTTCCCCAGTGTTCCCAGTTTACGTTTGCTACTTTGATTCCTGCCATGGTTACATTTTGCCACATTTGGATTTTGCTTCCCAGAGTGTGGCGAAATTGGGTTTGTCACTTGAATCCCACCACTGCTGTATTTTGCCAAACGTGCATTTGACTTCCTAGAGTGTTTCAATTGTAGGTTTGCTACCTTGGTCTTGCCACTGTTGTATTTTGACACACTCACATTTCACTTCCCAGAGTGTTCCAAATATAGGGTTGCCACAGTGAATCTCTCCTCTGTTGTATTTTGCCACACTTCCATTTTTACTCCCTGGAGTGTTCCTAATGTAGGTTTTCTCTCTTGTTCCCACCAGTGCTGTATTTTGCCACACTTGCATTTTGCTTCCCAAAGTGTTTCAAATGTAGTTTTGCCACTGTAAATCTCGCCACTTTTGGATTTTTTCCACACTTGCATTTCACTTCCCAGAGTGTTCTTAATGTGGGCTTGCTACCTTGGTCTAATCACTGCAGTACTTTTCCACACTCACTTTTTGCCTCCTGAGTGTTCCCAGTTTTATCTTTGCTACTTTGATTCCCACCACGGTTATATTCTGCCAGAGTGTTCCAAAATTGGGTTTGTTACTTAAATCTCACTACTCTTGCATCTTGCCACACTTGCATTTGGCTTCCAAGAGTGTTCCCAATTTGGGTTTGCTACTTTGGATTCCCATCATTGTTGTATTTTACCACACTTGCATTTCCCTTCCCAGACTGTTCCTAATGTAGCTTTGATACTGTGATTCTCTCCTCTGTCGTATTTTACCATACTTGCATTTCCCTTCCCAGACTGTTCCTAATGTAGCTTTGATACTGTGATTCTCTCCTCTGTTTTATTTTGCCACACTTGCATTTCCCTTCCCAGACTGTTCCTAATGTAGCTTTGATACTGTGATTCTCTCCTCTGTTTTATTTTGCCACACTTGCATTTCCCTTCCCAGACTGTTCCTAATGTAGCTTTGATACTGTGATTCTCTCCTCTGTTGTATTTTGCCACACTTGCATTTCACTTCCGAGAGTGTTCCTAATGTAGGTTTGACACTGTGAATCTCTCCTCTGTCGTATTTTACCATACTTGCATTTCACTTCACAGAGTGTTCCTAATGTAGGTTTTCTATCTTGGTCTCACAACTGTTGTATTTTGCCACACTTGCATTTCAATACCCATAATATTCCTAATGTAGTTTCCAAAAATAGGTCCATTCAAATTAGGATCTATTCCTGGGCGAGTACTTTGAATCTAGTCTTTGTTTAGCTGTCAGCATGCTAAGGCTCAGTATTTTGTGACTGTAACAATAATGTACAATAACTCTTTTCCCAGATCTGAACCATTCAAGCTGTGTGCTATCTAAAATTTTTCACAAAGTACATACACATACATTTGACTGCATTTGATTCTTTAATACATTTCACACACAGTGTCCAGTCATTTGGTCGAAAATAAAAGATCGAATGACCATTTGGTCGAATTTTTTTATTTATTTATTTATATATTTTTTTTTCGTTTCGGTTGGTAAAAAAAAAATAATAAAGAAAAAGGGAGGATGGGGGGGACCCCCCCATAAAAATAAAAAAATAAAAAAAATAAAAAAAAAAATCGACCATTTTTTCGACCATTTGGCATTCGACCAAATGGCATTCGATCATTTGGTTTTCGACCAAATGACTGGTAACCTTCACACACACATCAGTAAATTGGCTTCTTACAGTGTTTTTTCTCTCAATGTCTGTGATTCTCTAATACCACCCGTCAATTATATCTTCATTGATAGGTAATATTGGGTTTATGTCCTGTTTATGTCCTCATAGTTTCCTTTATTCATTGATTAGTTATGTCAGGATTTTGTCCTTAGAGTTTCCTCTATGCCAAATGCCCACTCATCAGTATTTTAGATTCTCTAATACCACCCGTCAATTATATCTTCAATGATTGGTCATCTCAAAGTTTCCTCTCAATTAATTACAATGGGATTTTGTCCTCAAAGTGTCCTCTCAAAGTTTTATCCACAAAATGTCCTCTCTCTCAAAGTTTTATCTTCAAAGTTTCCTCTCGACGTGTGTCTCTATGGAATCATCTCTATGGTTCTTCAGGAGGCAAACTGTCAAAATAAAGTGTTATTTAACACTGTTAATGATTTGTTACGTTATTCTTGAAAAAGATTTTTTATATTTAGTTGCTTTTGAACACTTTAGAGTGCCCTGGTATGTACAGTACCAATTGTTATATACTTACCCTGTTCAGTTTATTTGCAAATGTTAATTCCTTCAATCTGTTTATTGTTATTGTTTCTATTGGTTGCCTTCCTCTTGTAGTGAAGTGATTTCCTATGAATGAATATGAAACCATGAGTTGGTATGTCAATTTCTGTTACCTTAAAGCTTTTTCTTCAACTAAAACATTTAGTATTGTTTTTACTTGGTAAGCGGAATAGCGAAGGTAATAGGTCATAATAGAGTTTTGATAAACTTAGTTAGCCCCTTCTTTTGTATCTCGTTATAGTTTAATCTATGTTACTGTTTTGAGGCTATCTTGTTTTGCCAGATCCCCAAATCAGGGTTTAGTCTAATGGAGGTTCACACAATAAAGTCTGCTAAATTGATGCCCCATTGACATTTAAAATTATGTCTGTTCCTTATATGGCTAGGTCTAAACCATACTTAACAAGGGAGGACAAACGAAAAGAAGAAGTAAGGAAGAGAGCCTCTAGTGCAGAGAAATTCTTCTTCTTACCTTACTACAGATTTGATTGGATACAATTGTCCTCAGCGTCCTTCCCGTGCTGAGTAATAGTGCATTTAGTGTATCCTTATATGGGCGGCGGCGAGTGACGCCATCGTGCATTGCAGCCATTTTGTGTGGCGCTGTTTCATAATACACTAAATTGTTTAATTAGCTACCTTTCTGCATGGTTGCAGACTCAATTGCTGTAAATGTCAAAATATATATTTTGGTGCCACTTTAAGGATTCACTTGTATGTCTTTTTTATAATCAATTACACTGCTTAAACCATGTGCATGAATTGACTCGCAAACTCAATGGGTGCTGCTCATGTCCTGCTTTTCAGATTTTGCTTGGTCAGATGATATATTCTGTAGGTTACAGTATGGCTAGTCTTATTGTAATAAATGAATATGGTATATACATCACAATATTACATTTCTAGTCGTATTGTAATACATGATGTTTGTATGTTTTGCACAAACTTGGCATATACAGAATCAAAACATCACAATATTGCATTACATTTCCAATGAGCTGTCCGAAATACCTAATTAGTTACCTTAGTATGATCATGAGCATATGTGTTACAGTCTTTGGTATATGCAAAATCAAAACATCACAACATTTCATTTGATTTCAGATGAACTATCCTAAATATTTTAAAATAAATACATGAGTCAGTAACTTCCTGACAATTTAGACAGATATAGTTCCTGATCGGCCTTATCTAAAGCCAATACGCCATCTCATGTTCCGAATTTAGGCCAGATATGCAGGCATCCATAATGCATAGCCATTCAGACTCCTTTCTTCTTAACAGGAGTTCTCTGTTGCCACCTCTTGGTGGAGATTCCACTTTTTCCAATCCAAGGAATTTGATTTTGTCCATATCTTTTTCTGCATGTTCCAAAATAAAGTGCGCTGAAAGTGGATATTGTAAGTCATTATATTTTATTGATCGCATATGCTCAAGGAGTCTTATCTTTAGAGGTTTTAACGTACTACCTATGTACATATAGGGCCCCATCACGGGTCTGGTGGTAACCCTTAAATGTTGCGGTAGCGCTATTACCGCCGCATTTAAGGGTCCGCCAGATCATGGCTTTGGCGGATTTCCCCCCAGCTCTGAGCTGGGGGGAAATCTGCAGCAAAATTGCTGATTTTCGGCACGATTACCGCTGGCGGGAAATCTGCCGGCGGTAATAGCGTGAATTTCCCCATTGGGCCCAATGGGGAATGAGAAATTCCCGAATGGGCCCAATGGGGAATGGGCAATAACCCTTCTGCCAAACCCGTGATCCGACGCTAACAGCGCCGGGGGGGTTTGGCGGTAGGGCTATTAGCGTCCAACTCGTGATTAGGCCCATAATGCCATAAAGCATGAACTTACTATTACAGTTTATGAACTGTTTGATACTTTTTCTTTTTCCATTGGTAATGTTTGTTCTTTGGTTCCATTTAGCATCTGAGGGCAAATTTTGCAGCTCCCACATGTGTACATTCCTATTGGTGATGTAACATTTAGGTAGCTGCTTAGGTTGCTTGGTACCGTTTGCCTTAAATTGCTTGGGCTGATCTTGTCTTTTAGCGTTGGCTAAAGCATTGGCTTGCTTCCTTGGTTTCATCACTGCAGTATTTTTCCACACTCACATTCCTCCTCCTGAGTGTTCCCAGTTTACATTTGCTACTTTGATTCCCACCACGATTGTATTTTGCCACACTTGCATTTTGCTTCCCAGAGTGTTCCCAATTTGGGTTTCCTACTTTGAATCCCGCCACAGCTGTATTTTGCCAATCTTGAATTGTGCTTCCCAGAGTGTTCCTAATTTGGGTTTGCCAATGTGTATCTCACCACTGTTGTATTTTGTTGCACTTTCATTTCACTTCCCAGAGTGTCCCTAATGTAGGCTTGTAACCTTGCCCCTGCCACTGTTGTATTTTGCCACACTTGCATTTTGCTTCCCAGAGGAATGTAGGTTTGCTATCTTGTTCATGACACAGCTGCATTTTACCACACTCGCATTCTGCTTTCTGAGTGTTCTCAGTTCATGTTTTGTCGAGATGGGCAGGAATTCCCCTCACGGACATGCAGTGGACGGGCCAGGGGGAATCCCATGCCCAAAAACCAGAAGAGTCGAAAAACGTGGCAGAAATGCTGTTTTATTCCATAAATCCAGATACAACATGAACCGCAACAGACATCACAGGGACCTCCAATTCTCTTTGACTCAGTACAGGCATGCAAACAGTTTCTAAGCATGTGTGATGTCACAAACAAATTATACATTGCAAAAACCTAAAGTTGGATGGGATTAGGTGAATAATATTGCTAAATTAAAAAGATTACTAACCCCTGGTTTTCACCAGACCTAGCTAAGAAAAGAGGACAACTCAGATCTTTGGAAAAAAAATGGAGGAAAAATCGTACACAGAGCTCCTTAGAACAAGTCAAGAGCGCACAAAGAGTATATGGAAAAGCGACATTCAAAGCTAAAGCTAAATTCATAACTGGAAAGATTGATAAAGTTATGAACAGGCCACGGGAATTGTATACTACAATTTCCCACCTGGTCAATCCGGGGTGCGCGTCAGCAGCACCAGAATCCTCACAAGTACAGGCTGACGCCTTTAATTAATTCTTTATTAACAAAATAGAATTAATACAGGGTTAGATTGGGGCCATCAGACCCACATATGGTTTCAGGAGCAAAGATGGAAGTTATTCCAGAAACCCCACCCAGGATGTGATAACTGAGATGAACCACAAATCATTTATGTTCACTGAAGTCTCAGAGGAAAGGGTCTGTTCCCTGCTCTCTGCGCTGAAGGCAACTAACGATGTTCTTTTTGTTATTCCTTCATCAGTAGCTAAACAAATAGCCCCAGATATCACACCGTTCATTACTAAATTTATTAATAAATCCCTTATGTCAGGGGTGGTACCATGATTTTAAAGAAATCTGTGGTTACACCTCTACTAAAAAAGATTAATTTAGACCCTAAAGACTTCCAGAATTATAGACCAGTAGCAGGGCTGTCATGGCCAGCTAAAATTCTGGAGGAAATTGTGACAACCCAATTACAAGAACATGTGGAACAAGAACATTTGCTGGACCCCCTGTAATCTGGCTTTCGACCAGGTATGGGGACGGAGACAGCACTGTTAACAGTTTGGGATGATCTACTGGAGACAGCGGACCAGGGGGACATGTCCCTGCTGGTCATGCTGGATTTGTCTGCAGCATTTGATACGGTAAACCAGGGGATTCTACTTAAACGATTGAGAGAAGTAGGCTTGGTCGGGGAGACTTCCCTGCGTTGGTTTGAATCGTTCCTCTCTAATAGAGAACAAAGAGTCCGTCTTGGAGATTTCCTATCAGATTCAGCATTTTTAAATTGTGGTGTTCCGCAGGGATCCTCCCTCTCCCCTTTGCTCTTCAATTTATACGTCAAATTACTCATGAACATACTCAGGAAACATGGCATACCTTTCCACTCGTACGCAGATGACACCCAGGTATTCATGAGGATACGAGATTGTAGGGAGTCATACGGAAAAGTGGAACAATGCCTACAGGAAAATCAGACCTGGATGTGTGCCAATCCGCTACTGCTGAATGCTACTAAGACTGAGGTGGCCACATTTGCATCTAAACACCACTTGCATAGAGAACAATTATATCCCCCATGCTTCCTGGGGACACAGCTTGAGTTCTCTAAGAAAATCAAGAACCTAGGCTGTATTTGGGAAAATGACATGGGATGTGGAGCTCAGGTCAGCGCGAAGGTACAGGCAGCTTTCCATTCACTTTGACTGCTGAAACACATTTTACCCTTCATTGCAATGGAAAATAGAGCAGCGGTTATTGGTACTTTGGTCAACTCCTCACTGGATTATGGAAATGCATTATTATCAGGCATACCGTTACACAGACTACAGGTTGCTCAAAACGCAGCAGTGAGGCTAGTACATGGGGTTAGAAAATCAGCTCAAATTTCATTGTTAAGGAGAACCTTACACTGGCTACCTATAAAGCAAAGAATCAATTTCAAGATTCTATTTTTCAAATGTGTAAACAATACTGGCCCAAGATATCTATTGGACAAAATTAGGAAGTATGCCCTCACTCAACAACTACGTTCTGCAGATAACAATCTGCTCCAGATTCCACGTACGAGGTGTGTGAGTAAGGGGGATCGCCGTTTTGGAGTTTACGGTCCAAGAGCATGGAATGAACTACCGAGAGAAATCCGCGGAATTACAGATCTTGCAGCATTCCGCAATGCGGTAAAGACCCATCTGTTCTGTTAGACCTTGGATTTGAACTCAATCTGAACCAGCTGCCATATAAAGACTACATCTGCGCCCAGATACGATTGAATTTGTCAGGTGCGCGTTTTACAAATGACAAAAAATGAAAAAATAAAAAAATCAAGTATTGTGAAGGCATCATGAAGCAAGACAGAGACAACAGTTCAAAGTTTAATTAAAATGGTTTATTAACTTAAATGTCAGGATGGTTGAAGGCCTAACTTCCCCTTTGCTAAGGTCGGATTTCCCTATCTAAAGAAACTAATGCTAGTCTGAGTGATGAAGTTCAACTTAAAAGTCTGTCTGTGTCCAAAACCTACAACTGCCCTCATAACTAAAGCTAAACAATATGTAGAGATGTCAGCAACAAAATACATTGTTTTCCATATAAAGTTCTGAGCTTCTTCCAGCTCAGAGCGTACTTTCCAGCTCCCCTTCCCCAAGTTCACAAGAGTTCCACAATGTCTCAAAAAGGACTCTCTGGCTCCCCTTCCCCAAGAAAACGACACAGTTCCAAAACGAGATCTCGGGACTCCTTTTCCAAGAAAACAACACAGTTCCCAAAAGTGAGTCTCAGGATTCTCCTCTCTGTCTCACCCACTAGTCCCCTGAGATCTCTCTCTCAGGTGGCTAGAGCACAGCCATCACCTTTGGATCCAGACCCTGTGGGTGGACTAGTGCGGGAGGATCACCTGGGTGAGGGGTCTTCGGGGAGTGGTGGTGGGACAGCCGATGGTGAGATGCTGTATTCTTCCCTTTTTGTTCATCTACCCCATCCTATTTTTTAGGATGCTCCAAGATCCCGACCACCCCCTTTTTACACAAACACTGGGCCGAGGAAGAAGGTGACTGAGAGTAACCAGACTAACTCTCTCGCATCGTACTGGACATGTTCTGTTAATCGGGTCAGGCAAGGTCAGGCACTTTACACTAAGTGTATTCACCTGATACCAGTTAGCTCTCCTCACACAAATAAAAGGCAATACCTAAAGACAGTGTAGAGGAGCAGCCACATGCCTCTGCAGGAAGTCCCGCCCTCTGCTACCTATATACTGGGAGCCTGAAATTGTGCCATGGTTGACACCAGCAGTTGTGACCATTCTGTGGGGAATGTTCGAGAAAAGGCACCCATTGAGAAAGCCATATGAAATGTATTCCACAAAGAGAAGACAATCTAATGGAGGAGCTCCCAGAACAAATATGAAAATGAGAGAAAGAGGAGTTGGTGACGTCACAAGAGATGAGCGTGATGCACTGAGACGATAGGCTGAAGAAAAGATGCATGGATTTTACAGAAACTTATGACGAAATTAAGAATCGATTAATTTTGAAGTACGAAAGAAGATTGCACGTGGGAGAGGCACAGCAGAAAATGCAAGCCGTTCAATAACTGTATGGATGCAGCAACGCAAGTAGATTAAGTCATCTTAGAAGCTGGCTATAAGTAGTGAATAGACTGCAGGCCATGCCACCATTATATAGAAGCTGAACATTGGTGTCACAAATTTAGTAAGTTCAAACCCATGGAGAAGAAAGATCGAAAGCTGTGTTGCAGCAAAGAATTAGCTGAGATCGTGGAAGAGTCTGGAAGGGCTGTCTGGCCTGGTGTCAAGGCTGACATAGCGAAGACTGGTTATCTATTTGTGAAGGCAGTGAACGTGAGATGCTGAATCATCCCTTCTTAAGATGCAAAGAAAGAACACCATGAGTGCCAAGTTTTATTCATTTGAAACAATTAAATGCTGCAAAATGGGCTGAATTGTGGTCTCCTGTCACGTGAGCCAAGGAAGAAATAGAGTTGGGCATGCAGTTGCAGAACCATGTTAGCACATGCTCACACTCCCTTATTATCTCAGAGATGAGAATACACTGCAAGGCCAAGTTCAAAGACATTCTTCATGGCAGAAGGCATGGGTGATGAGAGACGTTGGTCTAATTGGGTGGGGATGTAAAGTCATGTCCACCTACTGGCACCTGGGTATGAGCTTACATGCTGCTAGTCAGCCGAATGTCCCAGACTGGCACGAGTGTGCCAACCAATTGTAGAGGGTCATATAACAAAGGGCCCTATAGTTTGAGAGCCAATGATATACCTTGTACTTAATAATGATGAAGATGACTTGCACTAGATGTGGGCATAAGTTTTCCACATGACAGAGGATATCCAATCACAACCCAACCCATTGTAAAAAGTATACTTAGCTGTTCCCCTTCAGCTTATCACAATCCCTCTTAAGTATTTGCCACGTAGTATGACGTCACGTATGACACATTTTTACTATTTAAGTGTGATTTTTTATTAAATGCTTTGAGAAAGCTTATGCGACTTCCGTTGATGTCCGTAGTAACTCCCAGTTTTAGATAATTAATATAAAAAAAATACCTTTGCCATCTTCCTGAGTTTGTTTGATTATTTGGTGTCAGATGTATTCTGCATCCCATCCATTGCATGAGTGCTATCCAAAGGGCTCTAACGCTCACGTGGTAGCACTGCATATGGGTCAAAAAGATCCAAACTAGTTCAGCTCCAGAATTCGTCGATCGGACATCCTCTGCCAACTACCCAGAAGATCGCAGGGTTTCCTGTGGAGAGCAGCCGAATAGAAATCTTGCAAGAAGGTCCCCCTTTTACCAAAATTCTGCCCGGTTTCCACAGGCGCTCTGCGGACGGAAGGCGAAGTGGTCGGTTGGAGGAGGAGACGATACCAAAGGCCTTGAGTCGATTAACTAACGAATGGTGAGTAGACTAAGGGGAACGGCAAATTAATGGGACAGGGTTGTGATGCATTTTGATAACAGGAAATATTGTGTGAAGATAGAGATAGCGCCTAGAGTCCTAGCTCAAGGGAGCTCAGAAGAAGACATTTCAAACTCAAGTCCTAGTAGAGCAGAAATATATAACATGTAAACAGGTTCGCATGAGGTAATGTCTCAAACCCTGTACAAGTAAAGGCGAGGAGAGAAAAAGTGTGATCACAGGGTGTTTTTATTTTATGTGTAAAGTTTACTAATCTGTATATTGTGTAGAGTAAAAGTGTTAAAGAGGTGATAAAAGTTGTGAAGGATTTGAGATGAAGTTGAGAAGCTATAATAACTACCCTAGTGAAGTGGTTGGTACAAATCCAGAGGTAGACATAGTAAATTGAGAAAGTAGAGGCTTGAGCTGCGATTGTTGGGGCACACTCATATTTGTTGTTTTAAAAGTATTGAAAAAGTGGTGAGAGTATTTCATAAAATCTGGTAAGTATTGACAGTCAATTAAGACTTGTCATCATGGACGACACTCCACTTATGCACCTATGCAAGACACTGACAAAGCAAATGCCCAAGCTCAAACAGTATATTGGGGAATAGGTGAAAGGCACAGCAGATAAGATGTTCATGACATGGCCACAAGGGGATCACTGTCAAAAACTGTATGGCACCACATGACCACATACTTGCACGCTGCGTACACGGGGAAGAAATTTAGAAAAAAGGTTAGCTATTTTAGAGCTTTGGAAAATGTACCAAGAAGGGATAGAGGATCCGCCACCTGAGGAGTGGATGCTTAATCAGCCAGAAGAGGAAGGTGTTGAGCCCTCAGCTCCCTGGCCTCCCCTGAAGTGAAAGGCACAAGCACTGAAGAAGTAGGATTGTATCCTTTAAAGGAACTGAAAGAGACGACAGGGTATAGTAATCCAATATATGAACTGTCCGCTTATAGTAGTGACGATAGCCCAGAGGAGAATAAGAAAAAAGAGGAGATTTTTAAGATCATGCAAGACAAAGAAGAGAAGAGTGAGTGGTCGAACGTATCAACAGAAATAGAAAGGGAGATTAAGAGATGGAAAGGAGAGAAGGATAAAGCTGACGAGGTAGCACTCGTGCAGAATTAATGGATGAGTGGACAGCTATTACTCAAATTGGATAGGAAAAGTATCGAACAAGTCAGGAAAACAGAAGATAAGGATGAGCAAGATAGAAGGGACAAGGAGCGGGAGAAGAGATTGAAAGAAAATGAGCACAAAAGAAAGAACAGGAAGCGACGAGAGCAGATGTATCAGGAGGAGCAACAGAAGAAAGAAGAAAGAGCAGAGGAACAAAGAAAATATGACAGCAGACAGAGAC
Source organism: Ambystoma mexicanum (assembly GCF_040938575.1). Lineage (NCBI taxonomy): Eukaryota > Metazoa > Chordata > Amphibia > Caudata > Ambystomatidae > Ambystoma > Ambystoma mexicanum. The sequence continues at coordinate 548,442,119 of NC_090930.1, read as the reverse complement.
CGATGGAAGATAGGGATAGAATAGAAAGGAAGACAGAAGAGGAAGAAGTGCAGAAATTAAGGGACAAAAGAATACAGAGATGAAGGGAAGAAGAGGAGAGAAGGGAAGGAGAAAGAAGGGAAGAACGAAGATAAGAGGAAGATAGAATTAAAAGGGAGGTGAGAAAATGAAGAGAATTAGATGAAGAAATAGAATGAAGAAGGAGGCAGCAGGGTCTTGATGTCAGTCTTGTTTGTAAAGAACCAGTAGGGCCAAGACCAGAAATACAATGGGACAGGACAGAAGAGTTCCTCCCATTAAAGGGAGCAAAGGCAGGGACATCTCGAATAGCAGTGGAAGAAGAAAACTTTGATGTACGAAGCGTCGGAGACAGGATCAATAAGGCCTATCAAGAATTGAAAGAAAATAGCAAATATGGGAGTCAAGGGAATGGGGATCCATCCCTAGCATTTCAATGAGGAAACGAAGAAGAGATTCTGCTCAGTCACAAGCACCGAGCACTGTCCTTAAGCAGACTGAAACTAGACAAGGTTGAAGGCGAGGCTATTCACACTTCATGTGGACAAGAAATGTCAGATGAGGAAAGAGAATCCCTCCTTGGGGGAGAAGGAGGGAGTGTGAGCGCTCCTGAAGGAAGCCTGCAAATGGATAAAGAAGTAAGATGGTGAGACCTAGAACAACCTAAGGATAGGATGCCAGATCCCATACCATATCCAGAGAGTCCCTGACAACGAATGTGTAGTGAGAATGGAGAATCACTGCCATATGTGAGCAGGTTAAGATCGCTACCAACAAGGGGATGGTCATTGTCCCTACAATGGATAGGCTAACAATGGGAGCCGTTTGCGGGTTGGGGTTTATACAGTTTCTTTATTGGAAAAAGGGGGAGTGAGACCACAGTATATCCCATGGCCACAGATGGACAAGGATAATTTAAGGTTCAAGCTCCCGAGTTTGACGTCAGGTGCTGGGAAATTGATCTATGAATTAGAAAAAATGACAGGAGGGAATACACTGGCCATAGGGGACATCAAGGGTCTCTTGGCAGCTATTCTTGGGGAGAGAGCTGACGACATATGGAGAAGAGCAGGCTATTCAAGTGAGACAGTGCAAAAACACAGTGCATGATGGAGCGCCATTTAATAATTGGGTGTCTAGTCAGATGGTCGACAGACAAATGGTCGACAGACAGGTTTTTTTAGTAACATATATTTTTTAGGTTTTTGTTTTTAGCAAAAAAAAGGGGTTACAGGGGGGACCTCCCCAAAAAAAAAGTGAAAAAAAAACATTCGATCATTTGACCTGTCGACCTTTTGGTGTCGACCATTTGTCCTGTCGACCATTAGGATTCGATCATTTGACCTACAACCTAATAATTGCAGATCAGATGTGTGAAGGGCTCTCAGGATACAGTATCCTGACACATCAGATATGGGTGCAATTATGACACGTAAGATGAAGAAAGATGAAGACCCTATTGCTTACATTCAGGATATTCAAGAGCGATGGCAACTTGAAACGCGGGAGCCTTGTGGAAAAATGGTGGCATTTTTTTACCACATTTTATGTCAGGGGTTGCCTGAGCCAGTACAGAGACAAAGTGGGAATGGAAGCAAAACTGTGGGCAGAGATACAGCTGACAACAGTACATCACTGTCGGCTATTACAGGGGAAAAATAACAAGAAAGATGAGGCTAGGAAAATTGAGGAAACCAAATGAGTTCAGAAGAAATTGTCAATGTTAGCCATGTAAGGGGCGGTATTGACAATTGGAGAAGGGTTGGGAATGCAGCATGCAGTGGGTGCATCGCAGGCGAATAATCAGTGCCCGCTGGACCAAGGACAATTGGGTTAATGCCACTGGGCAGAGGCATGGGCTATAGAGGAAGAAGGGGTGGATTCCAAAATAACCACGGTGGGTTTCAAAATGCTCATAATGAGAATCAAAACATGCGGAGAGGATTTAACCAAGGGGGACTTGTCAGATGAGCACCCCCAGTATGTTGGACTTGCGGGATGACAGGGCACATTGTGCGCATATGTGGAAGCCAAGGGAACGTGCACCATGGGCAATTCTCAAGAGGGGGACAGCTTATCCTCCACCATACAGCACACAAACAAGGGAAGGGTTTGCCCAAGATCAGACAGTATATCAAACACAAGCTCCGCGAGTGCAACAGGCACAGCAACTAGAGCAAGTGCAAATGAATCCATTGCAAGGGCAGTCGCAAGAAGCCTCCATGCAGACACAACAGTATGCAAACACGGGACAACTACTGACACCAAGGATAGGAGGTGCCACTGTGATAGGAGGAAATCCTTTCACAGGAACGGGGATATGCCTGTACCCACAATAGGACAGCTCACAGGGTGACTTGATGTGTTCAGTACTATCTGTGACTCCAGACACCCAAGAAGAACCAAGGATCGATGTGACAATAGGAAGCAAATCTTTGTCTTTTCTAGTAGACACTGGGGCTACTCGTTCATGTATACGAGAGGGAAAATATCCAATGTCAGGAATTGCCATGAATGCTCAAGTGTTCTCTGGAGCTACAAGTCTAGTTCCTTTTACTGATGAATTACCAGTATCTATAGGACAGTATGACATGTCTGTTCCTATGTTATATTCACGACAGACACCAGTTAACATTTTGAGAAGAGATTTGATGACAAAACTTAACATGACGATTTCATTCACTGACCAAGGGATAGTGTGTTCCACCCCAGGAATATACTATTCACATGTGGGCAAATTTATTCTGGCGTTCACAGGGCAAGTGGCTCTGCGAGGCATTCCAGTAGAGCCAGAGCTTTCCTTTATGGGGGGAACATTCTATTGACATGTCTACCTGGCTTAGTGGGTAAAACTGTGAGAATACCTGATGAGTTTGTTTAGAACACAGATACCTATGGACGAAGATGGGTGACAGACTATCTCTATAGAGTTAGAAGCAGCCATAGTAGGAAGGGAAATGGCGATACTCGAATGGATGGATGATGAGGGTAGACCATGGAGGACAGTAATAGCTCTCGAAGAAGGGTACAGATTAACTGACATTACTGATAATGACATGTTTAGAGAAGACCGAACAGATGATTCAGTAGTGTTCTTTATGAGCATCACATATTGGATAAGAATAGAGAAGAGGGAAATCCCACACTTAATGGCAATAATGCGGCAGCACCAAGCATTTTGTGAGGAGGACTTGGAAAAGGTGCCAAGTGTCCTGTGGACCACAGGCCCTTATGATGTGGATCTGTTGAATTAAAACTTTACCTGAAAGTGGAACAAGCCACACTTTCATGGCCCCTTTTGTGTTGAAAATATAACCCACTCAGCAGTGAAAGTCCAAGGCAGGAGACCTTGGCTTCACTTGAACGATGTAAAAATCTACAAAGGCAAGACAACCCCTCCTACTGTTGCCGATTCAGAAGCAAGACAAGAAGAAGAATTTCAATGTGTGCAGACTCGATCGATGACGAAGAAGGATGATCAAGAGACCAGTTGTTGATGCAGATTTTGCATTTGGACTAAGACTCAATTAGACACTCCTTATGATTATTATAGCGGGAGTGCAAACCCTTGCTGAGAGTCTAAGGACTCTTGAGAAAGTGAACTTTGGAAATTTGTTGATGTATTAAAGTTATGTAAACGTCAGTAGCTGATCAAAAAATTGGAAACGTGCTTAGTATAGAGATTCATTTCATGGTGCATACCTGTTGTACATGATTAACTCCATGGTTTTAACCGATAGTGATGTGCATATGCTTGTGTTTGCTGTTTTTGTATTCATCCTTCAAGCTTATCCTGCTCTTGTCAGAGGATACGTTGATATTCATACTTTTTTACAGATCCCGAAAATGGCCCTGTGATTAGGAGACTGCTCATTGCGATCATTGAACAAGTACTGCAATTACCAGAATAAAGTAATTTGATCAATTGTATTTTAAAAAATGAGACATTTGGAAGCTGGCACACTTTTAGACGAGGAACCACACAGACCAAAATGTCACAAAAGGCGGGTGCTTATATTTTGGTGTACAATGTATGCCTGCATGATCACACTCTTTGTCTTTCTATTTCTCCTCTTTCACAGTCTTTCACATTAGAACGCTCACTAAGACAGAATCCCTCATGGTTCCACCCACCACATTAACTGCTCTTGATTTAGTTCCTTCCACTAGCATAGAGGTTCCTAAAGTCTTCCCCAGGGGAAGAACTGCTCGTGGTGTGCTTCGTGAGCATTACACAATTTGGAGACATAAAAGAAGTACAGAGGAAGATAATGATGAGGGGATAAATGTTTGTCTAGAGAATGCAACAGACCTGGGCAACAACATGTGGTATCAGCACATGAAAATGTGGGGGAAAGTGTCACGGCTAATCGCGTTGCCCACAGTGCGATGCCTGACTTCGACATGGCGGGTGGCACGGACATGCCTGATTCCAACATGGCGGACCTTGCGGACCGCTACAGTGTGTGTGGCGGTCTAGTCGTTGCGCCCCATCATGCTTTGCGATGTCTCCGGGACGGAATGCCGACGGCTTATCAACCTGCTCATCCCGAACGAGGACGCGTTGCTACTCTCCAAGGAGCTGGCGAACGCTACGTGAGTTTGTGTTAGGGAATCTCTTACTCCCTCTCTTCAGCCTTGCCTTTGTTAGCTTCTAATAATTACGACTGTGCTCCCTTTGATCTTTACAGACCTTTGTTTTTGATGTGTGTTTGTGGTTTAGGACGTCTCGGTGCCTTTCAGTCTCGTGAGTTCTCAGCTACTAATCATTGAAGAAGTTGTTTCCTGCCACCGTCTCCTTCCGGCTTGGTTCCCTAGTGGTAGGCACTTGTTTAGCTTGGAGCATTACGAGGGGTTTTGGTCTCTTCACCTGTGGATTCTTAGTTTAGTTTTTGTTTATAACTCAGATCCACCACCTTTTGACTTCATTCCTTCTGGACATCGGTTACCTCTAAATATTGAGAGGGTTTCTGGTCATTCTCGGTAAGATTGCCTTCAGGTCTTATTCTTGATTACAGGTGGCTCCGAGTTTTCCTTTCGTTTGTGTGTTTACCATCCTTGTGCCTTGCTCTGCTTTGTCTAGCGTGCCCAGTCTCTTGTTCCATCCCTGGTCATCTACTATTCACATTTCAAGGCCGTGTTACCAACGGATCCTTTGGTAAGATTCCTGCTTCAGGGGTATCTATCTAATGTCTAGGCAACTTTAAGACTAATCATTCTGTCTCTCTATCTTTCATCAGCCGGCCTGGCATTGTTGCTCTGGCCCCGATCTTCTAAAGACACGACCAGTCATCTCCGAAACTCCCGGGATAGCTTCACCTACATCCACGGGACTTCTCAAGGAGTCTACGTTCTCTAGCAGCTCCACAGGGTTTTATTCCCCAAGAGGGTTTCCCTGGGAACCTTCCTCTGCCCTGGCCTTTGTGCCGGTTCACTGGGAGTTTCTCGGGGGGAATTCTATTTGTCATCGAACCTCATCATCCCTTGTTCCATTTCCCAGGTGAGAGACCTTTTTGTTTCTATGTAATCCTCACACGGGCTCTCTCAGTAAAGTTTTGTTTATTAGTCATAACAGTTAGCAACGCCCGAAATAAGAAGTGACACTGTTTTCACTTGACCCGGGTGAGGAATACATTTTGACTATAAGTCTAGGATGGATCCACAGCAACAGCAGATTCAACAATTGATTGCTGCAGTGCAATCCCTGACTAACGAGGTTCAGCAATTGCAACAAGACAACACCTCCTTGAGACAGCAGCAGCAGCATGCGTCTCAACAGATTGCACAACAAGCTAATATATCTCGCATCCCCCATTGTTCCGAGGTTCCTCCCGGACCTCTTCCGGGTGGGCAATTCGATGGTAACCCTCATAGGGTGAAGGAGTTCCTTGAGGCATGTGCGGTGCAATTCGCATTTAAAGAACATTTCTTTCATACGGACCGGGATCGGGTTGGCTACATGGTATCTCAGATGGTAGGACCCGCATTGGCTTGGGTTACTCCTTTAGTTACAAATAATAACCCGTTATTGGACTCCTACACCGCCTTCTGCAATAGCGTTCGTACTATGTTTGGGCGACAGGAGATCAGGGTTGCTGCACAAGAACATCTATTGGATCTCAAGCAGGGCAATTTGGACATACTGGCGTATATCACAAAATTTAAACAAATGGCCAGTGAGACCACATGGTCGGACGATGCGCAGGTCACGTTATTTAGGAGGGGTTTATCAGAAGATCTCAAGGACGAGGTCTCCAGAGTTCCACGTCCCACCACTCTCACAGAGTTCATCGCCCTAGTGATGCAAATCGATTATCGTATGAAGGAGAGGATGACTGAAAGGAGAAAGGGTAGGTTCGCAAGGACATCCTTTGTCCCCTCAGCCTCTAAACCCCCGCCAACAGAGGAACCTATGCAACTTGGTTCAGCTTCTCGTGGACCTTTGAGTCCAGAGGAGAGAAATCGCAGACGAAGCCTGGGACTGTGTATGTACTGTGGCGCCAACTCCCACTCTGTCCAAGAATGTCCTATTGCTCCAGTTCGGCGGTCGGGAAACGCCTACGCCCGGTCGTAAGAGGAACCACGATCCGGGAACCTAAGTCTGATCATGGTTCCTCATATACTTCACATTCTTTCTATTGCACCAACCTTTCAACCACCAATATGTTGGTATTAAAGGTTTCCTTCACGATAGGAAGTCTCATCTTACAGGACGTTCCGGCCCTAATTGATAGTGGGGCTGCGGGTAATTTCGTGGACGACCCTGGGCTGCTTCTTTAAAGATTCCACGTTTCCCTAAAGAGGAACCGATCCCAGTTGAAAGTGTGGATGGAAGCCCGCTGATCTCGGGTCCCATCAAAGAACAGACCGCAGCAATCCAAATGTTCATTTCTACCCATCAGGAGATTCTAACTCTAGATATCATACGAGCAGCTCATCATCCGGTGATCTTAGGATTACCTTGGCTCAGGAAACATAATCCGTTTATCAACTGGACCGCTGGGTCCTTCTTTCTTGGCTCAGAGTTCTGTCTGACACACTGCATAGGAAATCACCAAAGGGTCGCCATAGAATCTTCTCCTTCCTCGAATAATACAAAAGGGGTACATTCTCTTAATCAGATCGCAGGCCTCCCTGAAGTTTACGAGAGTTTTCAGGACGTATTTCTGTCCTCGGAGTTTAACCAGTTGCCTCCCCACAGGAGAGACGACTGTGCTATAGATTTGATACCTGATCAACCGCTTCCCTTTGGCCGTATGTATATTCTGTCTAACACGGAAAAAGAGGTTCTCCGTGAGTATCTTCGCTCCAATTTGAAGAATGGACTGATAACAGAATCTACATCCCCAGCTGCCGCCTCTTTGTTCTTTATAGCCAAGAAGAATTCTAAGGAATTACGACCCTGTATAGACTTCCGCGGTTTGAACAAGATCACTGTGCCCGACAAATACCCCATGCCACTCATCCCTGACATCCTTGAAGCAGTTAAAGGGGCTACTATATATACAAAGTTGGACTTAAAAGGAGCATACCACCTGATACGGATAAAGCCCGGGGACGAATGGAAGACGGCTTTTAGAACGCCGTTTGGGCATTATCAGTACAGGGTCATGCCGTTTGGGATATCCAACGCCCCTGCTGTTTTCCAACGCTTTATGGATCATCTTTTTTCTGACCTTCTCTTACACAGTATGGTGGTGTACTTGGACGACATTTTGATTTTTTCCTCCTCCATACAAGACCACATACCGCACGTTCAAGAGGTGCTTCGACGTCTACAACAAAATCATTTGTTCTGTAACCCCGAGAAGTGTTCATTTCATCAACCCAAAGTTACTTACTTGGGATACGTTTTATCCGCCCAGGGGATAGCAATGGACCCAGAAAAAGTCTTGGCGGTACGAGACTGGCCTACACCCGCGTCTGTTAAAGAAATTCAACGCTTTATAGGGTTCGCGAATTTCTATCGGAGATTCATACCTGAATTCTCAAAACTTACTCAGCCACTTACCAATCTTCTTAAGAAAGGAGCCATGTTTGTCTGGTCGGCAGCTACCGATCAAGCCTTTGACAGACTTAAGAAGTTATTTACATCAGCACCGATTCTTCTAACGCCGAACCAAAACCGAAGATTCATCGTGGAGACTGATGCCTCCCAACATGCTTTAGGCGCCGTCCTACTACAACCGGACGACCTTGAGCAGGAGAGACCTGTTGCATTTCTTTCCAAAACTCTTTTGCCCTCTGAGATCAACTACACGGTCCTGGAGAAGGAACTTCTCGCCATCAAGCGAGTCTTTGAGGAATGGCGACATTTACTCTTAGGAGCCAAATTCTCGGTCGAAGTAAGGACAGACCATCATAATCTCCGAATTCTTCAATACGCTCAAACCTGTAACAGTCGTCAGGCACGATGGGCTCATTTTTTTTCTCCTTTCAGGATTACGTTTTCGTTTATTCCTGGAAGGGAGAATCTAAGAGCTGATGCCTTGTCTCGCAAGGACCATCCTATTGACAGTCCTTTCAGATCAGAACCTATATTTCCACCATTGACCATGGGATTGGTGGCAGCTCCAGATTTCCTGTCTCGCCTTAGAGCTCAATCTGATTCCATTGCAAAGAAGTCACTTTCATTGTCTAACCGATCAGTTCTGGTAGAGGAGGATGGATGTTATTTCATGGAACAAAGGGCCTACATTCCGACTCGTCCTCTTCAGAAGGAGGTTTTGGACATGTGCCATAAATCCAAGGTAGCAGGACATCGAGGCTTCACCTCCACATTGGATCTTGTTTCACGTTTCTTTTGGTGGCCTGCTGTTCGAAGGGACACCAAGGAATATGTGAGCTCATGTCCCACGTGCTTACAAAATAAGATACCCAGGCAAACACCCTTGGGAGAACTGGTCAGAATGCCCTTGCCTTCCCGTCCATGGCAAATAATAACCACGGACTTCATCGTAGATCTGCCCCAATCTCAGGGCTATAATACTATTATGGTCACTATTGACACCTTGACAAAACTGGCGCATTTTGTTCCCTTGATTGGGATTCCCTCTGCAGCTCAAATGGCACGTATTTTCATCAGACATGTTTTTACCCTTCATGGCCTACCTGAAACAATCATATCGGACAGAGGTCCACAGTACACGTCCCGATATTGGAAACTCGTTTGTCGGTTTCTGGGGGTATCCAGGGCTCTTAGTTCTGGCTACCACCCCCAATCGAATGGTCAAACAGAAAGACTAAATCAAACATTAGAAGGATACCTCAGAAATTACATCTCGGCAGCTCTGGACGATTGGAAGGACCTCCTGCCCCTTGCTGAGTTCGCGTATAATAACTCTTACCATTCGGCCATACGTACATCTCCTTTTCAGTGCTCTTTTGGGTTCAGTCCAACATCTTTTCCCACTATGAAGAGGTCTGACACTAAATTCCCAGACTTAAACAAACTCACGGAACAAATCCGTCAAGGGCACCGCTCCGCGGTTATCGCTCTACGTCATTCCCAGGACAGGAGAAAATACTTCGCTGATCGTCATCGCACCCCAGCACCTGTCATCAAGCCCGGAGATCGGGTATGGCTTTCTTCAAGGTTTCTACCTAGACATCTTGTTCCGTCTAAACTCTCTCCTCGATATTTTGGTCCCTTCTGAGTAATCGCCGCCATAGGTTCCGCGGCTTTCAAACTCTGTTTACCTGATTCCTGGTCAAGAATACACCCAGTTTTTCATGTGTCACAATTGAAGCCCGATAATCGCAGTGCCTTCCATCCCACGGTTACAGACTGTCCTGCACCCATAATTCCCAATTCAGGGCCTGAATTTGAAGTCAAAGAAATTTGCGACTCCCGATATCACCGGGGTCGTCTTCAGTACCTAATTGATTGGAAGGGGTACTCGCCCGCTGATCGTACCTGGGAACCAGTATCTGCCGTCCGCGCTCCTCGGCTGATTAAAAGATTTCATACGAGACATCCAGGCAAGCCGGGAGGTGCCAACCCTAAGGGGGGGCATACTGTCACGGCTAATCGCGTTGCCCACAGTGCGATGCCTGACTTCGACATGGCGGGTGGCACGGACATGCCTGATTCCAACATGGCGGACCTTGCGGACCGCTACAGTGTGTGTGGCGGTCTAGTCGTTGCGCCCCATCATGCTTTGCGATGTCTCCGGGACGGAATGCCGAAGGCTTATCAACCTGCTCATCCCGAACGAGGACGCGTTGCTACTCTCCAAGGAGCTGGCGAACGCTACGTGAGTTCGTGTTAGGGAATCTCTTACTCCCTCTCTTCAGCCTTGCCTTTGTTAGCTTCTAATAATTACGACTGTGCTCCCTTTGATCTTTACAGACCTTTGTTTTTGATGTGTGTTTGTGGTTTAGGACGTCTCGGTGCCTTTCAGTCTCGTGAGTTCTCAGCTACTAATCATTGAAGAAGTTGTTTCCTGCCACCGTCTCCTTCCGGCTTGGTTCCCTAGTGGTAGGCACTTGTTTAGCTTGGAGCATTACGAGGGGTTTTGGTCTCTTCACCTGTGGATTCTTAGTTTAGTTTTTGTTTATAACTCAGATCCACCACCTTTTGACTTCATTCCTTCTGGACATCGGTTACCTCTAAATATTGAGAGGGTTTCTGGTCATTCTCGGTAAGATTGCCTTCAGGTCTTATTCTTGATTACAGGTGGCTCCGAGTTTTCCTTTCGTTTGTGTGTTTACCATCCTTGTGCCTTGCTCTGCTTTGTCTAGCATGCCCAGTCTCTTGTTCCATCCCTGGTCATCTACTATTCACATTTCAAGGCCCTGTTACCAACGGATCCTTTGGTAAGATTCCTGCTTCAGGGGTATCCATCTAATGTCTAGGCAACTTTAAGACTAATCATTCTGTCTCTCTATCTTTCATCAGCCGGCCTGGCATTGTTGCTCTGGCCCCGATCTTCTAAAGACACGACCAGTCATCTCCGAAACTCCCGGGATAGCTTCACCTACATCCACGGGACTTCTCAAGGAGTCTACGTTCTCTAGCAGCTCCACAGGGTTTTATTCCCCAAGAGGGTTTCCCTGGGAACCTTCCTCTGCCCTGGCCTTTGTGCCGGTTCACTGGGAGTTTCTCGGGGGGAATTCTATTTGTCATCGAACCTCATCATCCCTTGTTCCATTTCCCAGGTGAGAGACCTTTTTGTTTCTATGTAATCCTCACACGGGCTCTCTCAGTAAAGTTTTGTTTATTAGTCATAACAGAAAGAACATATAAGGAAAGCTGCTACGTCTGTGCTCTCATACCCTATGCCATGAATTCTGCATGAACATTTATTTCCAGAGAAATTCCAGAGCATGATGCTATGTGCATCTTGCAGCATGTATGACACAAGGACAATTTCAGGGACATTGAGCTACTCTGCAATGGAGATCAAAATGGTAATTTCCATTTCAGGATGATTATATTAAGATGTTGCAAATGCAGAAACAACCTGGATGGGAGATCAAGACGCTTGTGTATCCTGCAGGTGGACAGCAAGAAATAGTTATAAAAGACTTGAAGAGAATGAATGCCCTGATGTAACAGAAATAGCTGGATCACTTGGATGTTGGTAACAAACTCAATTCTTGGTTTATGGACACATAACATCTAAGAAAGGATGGGAAGCAGGAATAATTTCCTGTGCAGTTCATCTATTGAAGTCAGAATATGTGCAAGAAGTACAAAGAGTAAACAATGGGTGCTTGAAGTCATGAGCAAAACATGCCAAATTGCTGACATGTGTAGAAAATGATCATGTCCAATTATGGTGATTCCATTGGCAAGTGCAACATTGTGTTTCCAAAGAGAAGGAAGAATTTGTGTGGGAGATAACAAAGGCTGCAAAACTACAGTTGATGCGTCTAGAATGGGAGCAGGGACAGCTGTCCTGATGGATCGATATTGGGCTTGTGGGTCCAGAGCCTGCATGAAGTTGCCCGAGGATTGGGGAGGAACATGTTCCTTGGTGCTCATCCATGTTCCAGCATTAGTGATTCCTCAGAGCGACCTGAATATTGGAGAATTTCCAAAAGTAGATGCCCATTTGAGGAAGAGAAGAGCATGTGAATTTCTCAATTGAACCAGAAGAGAGAACTACTTTTCAGCAAAATCAACAGAATCCTTTAAAGCTATTCCCTACGAGCACAGCTTGTTTAGCCAGACTGCCTCGATATTTACATCTATCTTCATGCCTGAGATCCAGACGATGGCCAATGGCAAATGGTCGCAGATTACCAGATGGGAGCTTCTGTAGACAATTAACACCACCATAAAGGGATTCAATGCTATCAAGGAAGATCTGAGGGCCATACAGCTGATGACCCTGCAGAACAGATATGTCCTTGACATGATCACTGTGATGGAAGGATGAGTTTGCACCAAAATTGGGCCATCATGTTGCACGTTCATACCTTCTCATGCTGATGAGAATGGGACCTTGATAGAGGCCATAATGTTGCTGACGAACCTGCATACCAAGATGGAAGACGAGACAGAGGACATTATAGATCACAGCTGGTTTTGCGTCTATATTCTCATGGATTCCACAGTGGATGGCAAACATCATCAAGTTCCTTGGAGCACTATTGCTCATGGTGATGTTTGGATTCTGTACAATCAAGATAATAATCGCCCAGTGTAAAAAGCCAGCAAAGAAAGCAGCAGGAATGAAGGTCGTGATTGATGTTGAATCAGGGTTTGGACCCAAGGAGTTGACTGATGAAGATGACAGGAAATACATAGAGGCCAGCATTGTAGCACTTGAAGGAACCAAGTCTTTTATCCGAAAAATCATAAGAAGTACGTGGGACAATGGGTCTATTGTAATCCAAATGGACAGTGCAGTTACATGACTTGGAGTGTGGATGAACATGTAAAGTCAGCCGGAACCCTAAAGGGGGTGATGAAGATCTGGACCCTGAAGAAACACCTCTATAAAAGAAGGTATCAAAATGTGGAGACTGCTGAGAATGTGGTGGATGACTTGACCATAGGGAGGAGTGTAGAGGAGCAGCCACATGCATCTGCAGGAATTCTCGCCCCCCTACTACCTATATGCTGGGAGCCTGAAATTGTGCCATGCTTGACACCAGCAGTTGTGACCATTCCGCAGCGAACATTCAAGAAAAGGTACCCATTGAGAAAGCCATATCAAATGTTTTCCCGAAGAGAAGACAATCTAATGAAGGAGCTCCCCAAAAGAACATGAAAATGAGAGAAAGAAGAGTTGGTGAGGTCACAAGAAAGGAGTGTAACACACTGAAAAGATAGGCTGAAGAAAAGATGCATGGATCTTACAGAAACTGATGACAAAATTAAGAATCGAGTAACTTTGAAACATGAAAGAAGATAGCACATGTGAGAAGCAATGCAGAAAATGCAAGCCGTTCAATAACTGTACAAATGCAGCAACGCAATTAGATTAAGTAATCTTAGCAGCTGGCTCTAAGTAGTGAATAAACTGCAGGCAATGCCAACATTGTATAGAAGCTGGACATCAGTGTCACAAATTTAGTAAATTCAAACCCATTGAGAAGAAAGATCGAAAGCTGTGTCCCATCAAAAAATTAGCTGAGATCGTGGAAGAGTCTGGAAGGGCTGTCTGGCCTGATGTCAATGATGAAGCAGCCAAGACTGGTTATCTATTTGTGAAGGCAGTGAACGTGAGATGCTGAATCATCCCTTATTAAGGTGCAAAGAAAGAACACCATTAGTGCCAAGTTTTATTAATTTGAGACAATTAAATCCTGCAAAATGGGCTGAATTGTGGTCTCCTGTCACGTGAGCCAAGGATGGAAATAGAGTTGGGCATGCAATTCCAGAAACATGATAGCATGTGCTCACACTCCCTTATTTTCCCAATGACGAGAATACACTTCAAGACCAAGTTCAAAGACAATCTTCATAGCAGAAGGCATGGTTGATGAGAGACGTTGGGCTAATTGGGTGTGGAGGTTAAGTCATGTCCACCTCCTGTCACCTGGCTATGAGCTTACGTGCTGCTAGTGAGCCCAATGTTCCAGACTGGCACAAGCGTGGCAACCAATTGTAGAGGGGCATATCATGAAGGACTCTATAGTTTGAGAGCCAATGATATGCTGTGTACTTAATAATGATGAAGATGCCTTTCACTAGAGATGGGCATATGTTGTCCACCTGACAGTAGATATCCAATCACAACACAACCACTTATAGAAAGTATACTTTGATGTTCCGCTTGAGCTTATCCCAATCCCTCTTAGATGTTTCTTAGTTTTCTGCATATTCTGACGTCACGTATAACACATCTTTACTATATAAATGTGATTTTACATGAATTGCTTCGAGAAAGCTTGTGCAATGTCCGTTGTAACTCCCAGTTGTAGTTAATTGATATTAAAACAGAAATACCTTTGCCATCTTCCTCAGTTGGTTGCATTATTTGGTATCAGAGTTATTCTGCAACCCATCCATTGCATGGGTGCTATCCAAAGGACTCTAACGCTCAAAATACTTTGAGCAAGGCGGAACAGGAGTACGAGCAAAACTTTCGGGACAAAGACACACCTATTGGAGCAGAGCAACGGACTAAGGGACAAGAGCAGTGGGCCAAAAACCCCAAGGCTTGCCTACTGGAGGTCATTGCCTCTAACAGACCGTGAAAGACACATGGAGAAGGCCAGATCCCACAAGTGAAGATTGCATTGTGTTTCAAGGACGCCAGCGACCGTCCCTGGTGACAGCAGAGTTGGGGAGGCAAGGCCAAGCCTGTGGTACTTACCTTGACTTGTAAATTGGAAATCGCAAACCAAGAAAGAAGCGCACACAGCCAGTAGTTGGAAAGCGACCTGAAAGACAGGTGTGTGTTAAAGTGAATGGAGTAGCAACATTAAGTTAAGGCTGCATGTGTGTGGATGAGATGCGAAGAGAGGCAGACCGGTGAATGAACCTTAAAGTAAAATGCAGCTGTAGGATCAGTGACACTAAGTAATGGAGTAGTCCAGTGAAAAGAAGTAGCCCACTCGAATGTGTGTCATGATGCCTACCCCCAGGCATCCGGACCAAGTCCATCAGCCCCGGGAACAGGCATCTAGACATTTAGTAAAACCTCAGCAGCCCCGGCTAGAGGCTATCTGGGTTCAGTCCTGGCGCCTTAGGTGCCAGGCTCATAGTAGGAATCAGTCCTGGCGCCTAAGGCGCCAGGCTCATAGTTATTACTTACCTCAGGCAGACCATGCTGCAAATGACTCCAATCCAACATGAAGCCTGAAAGGGACTATTTTTCTACAGGGACTATTTTTTACTCGGGTGTCGTTCTAGGGACTTCTTACCTGGGACTACTTTTGAGGCTATTGAAACCACACCCGACCAGCAACACACTCTTTGCGTTATTCTGCATCCAGCAGCGTAACACTCACCGTGCCTGCAGCCTGCATCCAGTCTTCTGCCACGCCCGCCTCAAAACCAGAGTTCCTAAAACAAAGAGGAAAGAAAGGGACAAGGTTAGAAAACAAACTTATTTCTATTCCACACCTGATTCTGGATCCATCTTGTCTCCGGACCTGTAAAGAACATCATTTTTGCACGCGCCGCACCTCCAGCTGCAGCGCCGCGCCATACTCACCAGTCTTCACAGCATCCTTCGGGTCGGCGCTGCCTCCATCATTTCTTCGCCGAACTTCGGCACCTAGGAGACAAAAGAAAACCACAAGGTGAGCCGAGGGAACCAACAAATATAATTCTGACCACCATAGACTTACCTGATTTACCACCGGAGGCATCCTTTTGTGACTCTCCATATTTTCACGTGCCGCATCTGTAAAGAGAGACAAAACAACACGTTTTCCTCGTGCAACATTTACCGGACAGCGCCGGGTAATACAGACTCTTACCTGAGCGCCACCAGCTGCCACAAGAGCATCTTTTCACGAGCCAGCTGCAAGACAAGAAAGGAAGGGGGAACAAGAGTGAACATTGGACATATTGAACTCTATGAACTTAAGACTTACTGGTCCTCACCAGGAACCTCAGAGTCAATACTCTCCGGAACTCTCCCCATCCTTCAAACCAGTGAAGTAACTGGAATTGACGCGCCCCTGCAAATCCACGCAGGATGGAGAGCTCATCTTTCAAGAATATAAGGTGAGATTGCTGTGAGGGCATTTCGGAGGTGATTAGTTGGGGAGGACTGTGGGGGTGCCATCACTTGAATCCACAAGTGGCTAAATCCATCTCTCCACTTGCAGGAGAATATTTCTACGGGTTAAGCAGACAAGATTAGGAGGGCAGATCCAGTCAGTCATCGCTGCACTACGCATCACATGGGTGGAGACCGCAGCTGTCCGGGTCCGACCGACGCCCCTGTGGGAGCCAGGTGAGCGTAACAGAATGCGAAGCCTATCTACAAATCCCCACCCGGGTGTTATGGAAACCTCAGAAACCGACCAACTAGCCCTATTGTTAGGGGAATTTAAGGCAGAAGTTCACTCCGCGCGCCAAGAGACTAATGCCCTCAGGAGAGAACTGATTGTGTCAAAGGAGCGCACTGATGATCTTGCTAGACAATTACTGCAAAACCAAGCTGGGCAAACACCATTACCTGGACTCGGGGGGAATCCAACTCCTGTTTCATCGAGCAATCCTGTGCAAGTGGTTCTACCAGGGAGCATGAGGAAGAAGGATACTCAGAGCTCGCACTTCATCATACCAATGGTCCTTATAGATCCAAGGCAGCCATCACGTATGCACGCAGTGAGGGCATACATTGATGGCGGGGCCATAGGAAACTATGTGGATCATGAGTTGGCTTCTAGGATGAATCTATCTCTCTGCAAAAAGACCACTTCGGATGTCATCACCACAGTCGATGGAACTGAAATTGCCTCTGGGCCTGTAACTCATTCCACCGCAGAGATGACACTATTGGGTCAGGATGGGCATCGAGAGACTATTGTGTTTGATTTAATCAAAGCCCCGCAGTTCCAAATAATACTGGGGATACCTTGGTTGAAAACACATAATCCTTGTATTGATTGGCGAGAGAAGAGAATAACATTCCCGGATTGTGCACATACTTGTTACCCAAAAAAAACCTTGAACCAAGGCCTGGCCACAGTCGCTACTCCAGTCGTGCAGTTACCTCAGGAATATCAAGAATTCCAGGATGTTTTTCAAAAGGAACAGGCAAACACCCTACCACCTCACAGATCATACGATTGTCAAATCGATCTCATACCCTGTGCACAACCTCCATGTAGTAGGATCTACGCCCTTACGGAACCCGAAAACCTTCACCTACGACAATACTTGGACCAATACCTTGCTAATGGCTTCATTCGTCCATTCAAGTCCCCTGCATCTTCATCTTTGTTCTTCATGCCTAAAAAGGAAGGTGACCTCAGAATGTGCATAGACTACCACGCATTAAATCAGGTCACGGTTAAGAACCGATACCCATTGCCTCTGATCCCCGAATTACTAGACCAAGTAAAGGACGCTTGCATCTACACTAAATTAGATCTCCGAGGGGCATATCATCTGGTACGTGTAAAGAAATGCGACGAATGGAAGACTGCTTTTCGCACTAAGTACGGGTTATTCGAATACCAGGTGATGCCCTTCGGGTTGTGCAATGCACCAGCAGCATTCCAGTATTTTATGAACGATGTCCTTCGTGAACTCATTGACGTCTGTGTTGTTGTATACATAGACGATATTCTAGTGTACTCCTCTTCAGAATCAGACCATGTGAAGCACGTTCGTGCAGTCCTTGAGAAACTACGCCAGCACAAGTTATATGCAAAATTGGAAAAATGCGTTTTTCATGCTACGTAAGTTGAATTCCTTGGATTTATCCTGACCCCAAAAGGAGTCCGAATGGACTCTCGAAAGGTGGACGCAATCCTCAAGTGGCCATCACCCAGTTCAGTTGAAGGGGTACAAAGCATGCTCGGATTTGCTAATGTCTACCACAGATTCATTCTGGATTTCTCACATGTTGTACACCCTATCACAGTACTTTTGCGAAAAAACAAACGCTTCTTGTGGACCGAAGAAGCTGAAAAGGCCTTCGAAGAGCTGAAAGCGAAATTCACGTCTGCACCTGTCTTAAAGCATCCACGCCCCGAACTTCCATACATAGTTGAAACTGATGCATCCAGTTTAGCCATGGGAGCTGTCCTGTCCCAGAAGGATCCTGAAACCGGTCAACTTCACCCAGTAGCATTTTGGTCCAGAAAGTTCTCGGCACCCGAGTTAAACTATGCGGTTACCGATAAAGAATTATTAGCCATCAAATCCGCCTTCAAGGCTTGGTGGCATTATCTTCTCGGTGCCAGGCATACCATTACGGTAATCACCGATCACCGGACCTTGCAGCATTTAAAAACAGCCAAGGCCCAATCGTCATGTCAACTTCGATGGGCATTGTTCTTTGCCGAGTTCGATTTCGTGATCACTTATCGACCAGGTTGTAAAAATGGCAAGGTAGATGCCTTATCCCGAATAGGGATGGGAGAAGCATATGCGAACCCGGAACCGGTGCCTATAATTTCAGAACAAAGAATTCTTGGCATAACCACTCTACAGACACTAGAGGATATTCAAGTAAAGATCCAACAACTCTTCGATCCAACAGCCCTGCAGGACTGGGTGAAAAAAGGCCCGGACTACTCAGTCATCAATGACCTACCTTATTATCAAGGGCGACTATTTCTACCACACAAGGAACTACAAGAACTAGTCATCTCCAATTATCATGACACCCTGATGGATTGACACCCAGGTATCGCAAAAACTGAAGCTAAAATTAAGAGACAATTCTGGTGGCCCACCTGGCGAAAAAACGTAAAGTCATTTGTAATGTCTTGTGGCATTTGCGCCCAAAACAAAAGTCAGAAGACAAAACCAGCTGGCCTCTTACAACCTTTGGATATTCCACCTACACCATGGCACACCTTATCGTTAGACTTTATTACAGATCTACCTCCATGTAATGGATTTAACACCATTCTAGTTATTGTGGATCTTTTTCCAAGATGGCCCACTTTATTCCTCTGAAAGGATTACCTTCTGCTTCAATTATGGCCAAGGAGTGCCTCGAAAACATTGTTCGAATACACGGATTTTCTTCCGTATTGGTCTCTGACCGAGGTAGTCAATTCATTTCACATTTTTGGAAGAAATGTTGTGAACTGGCGCAAATCGACGTGAGGTTATCAACCAGTCACCATCCCCAGACTGATGGTCAGACGGAGAGGACCAACCAGACCCTTGAACAGTACCTACGTTGCATGCTACACCAGATGGAAAGTAATTGGAAAGATATTTTATGGATTTCCGAGTATGCATACAATAACTCTGTACATTCAGGAACCGGACAAAGCCCCTTTTATACCATATATGGACATCACCCTCGAACCTCAGAACTAGATTCGCCTCAGCATTTAGAAATGCCTGCAGTTAGTCATTTGCATTCTACTATTACACAAGCCTTTAAAGAGGCAACAGAACATTTGAAACAAGCAAAAGAGAAATATAAGAAAAATGCTGATCAACATAGAAGTGAAACTCCACAATACCAGATTGGGGATCAAGTTTGGCTGGCTACAAAACACATACCTCTGAAGGGAACTCGGACTTTTAACCCTAGATATTTGGGACCTTACACCATTAAGGCCATTATCAACCCGGTAGCCGTCAAATTGGAATTACCCTCTAATATGCGCATTCATCCTGTCTTTCATGTTTCACTTTTAAAACCAGTTCAACCAGGAACAAGATTAACCAAACCACCCGAACCCATCTTGATGGATGGAGAACCTGAATTCGAGGTAAAAAATATCCTGGACTCCAAGATGGTTAAATCAAAACTTTTTTATTTAATCGATTGGAAGGGCTACGGACCACAAGAAAGGTCATGGGAACCTAGTGACCACGTCCATGCACCTCGGTTGGTGAAAAGATTCCATCGGAACTTCCCAGACAAGCCAGGGCCCAGGGGAAGAACAACTTTAGGAGGGGCCTTGGGGGGAGTGCTGTCATGATGCCTAGCCCCACGCATCCGGACCAAGTCCATCAGCCCCGGGAGCAGGCATCTAGACATTTAGTAAAACCTCAGCAGCCCCGGCTAGGGGCTATCTGGGTTCAGTCCTGGCGCCTTAGACGCCAGGCTCATAGTGGGAATCAGTCCTGGCGCCTAAGGCGCCAGGCTCATAGTCATTACTTAACTCAGGCAGACCATGCTGCAAATGACTTCAATCCAACATGAAGCCTGAAAGGGACTATTTTTCTACAGGGACTATTTTTTACTCGGGTGTGGTTCTAGGGACTTCTTACCTGGGACTACTTTTGAGGCTATTTAAACCACACCCGACCAGCAACACACGCTTCGCGTTATTCTGCATCCAGCAGCGTAACACTCACCGTGCCTGCAGCCTGCATCCAGTCTTCTGTCATGCCCGCCTGGAAACCGGAGTTCCTAAAACAAAGAGGAAAGAAAGGGACAAGGTTAGAAAACAAACTTATTACTATTCCACACCTGATTCTGGATCCATCTTGTCTCCGGAACTGTAAAGAACATCATTTTTGCACGCGCCGCACCTCCAGCTGCAGTGCCGCGCCATACTCACCAGTCTTCACAGCATCCTTTGGGTCGGTGCTGCCTCCATCATTTCTTCGCCGAACTTAGGCACCTAGGAGACAAAAGAAAACCACAAGGTGAGCCGAGGGAACCAACAAATATCATTCTTACCACCATAGACTTACCTGATTTACCACCGGAGGCATCCTTTTGTGACTCTCCATATTTTCACGTGCCGTATCTGTAAAGAGAGACAAAACAACACGTTTTCCTCGTGCAACATTTACCGGACAGCGCCGGGTAATACAGACTCTTACCTGAGCGCCACCAGCTGCCACAAGAGCATCTTTTCACGAGCCAGCTGCAAGACAAGAAAGGAAGGGGGGAACAAGAGTGAACATCGGACATATTGAACTCTATGAACTTAATACTTACTGGTCCTCACCAGGAACCTCAGAGTCAATACTCTCCGGAACTCTCCCCATCCTTCAAACCAGTGAAGTAACTGGAATCGACGGGCCCCTGCAAATCCAGCAGGATGGAGAGCTCATCTTTCAAGAATATAAGGTGAGATTGCTCTGAGGGCATTTCGGAGGTGATTAGTTGGGGAGGACTGTGGGGGTGCCATCACTTGAATCCACAAGTGGCTAAATCCATCTCTCCACTTGCAGGAGAATATTTCTACGGGTTAAGCAGACAAGATTAGGAGGGCAGATCCAGTCAGTCATCGCTGCACTACGCATCACGTGGGTGGAGACCGCAGCTGTCCGGGTCCGACCGACGCCCCTGTGGGAGCCAGGTGAGCGTAACAGAATGCGAAGCCTATCTACAAATCCCCACCCGGGCGTTATGGAAACCTCAGAAACCGACCAACTAGCCCTATTGTTAGGGGAATTTAAGGCAGAAGTGCACTCCGCGCGCCAAGAGACTAATGCCCTCAGGAGAGAACTGATTGTGTCAAAGGAGCGCACTGATGATCTTGCTAGACAATTACTGCAAAACCAAGCTGGGCAAACACCATTACCTGGACTCGGGGGGAATCCAACTCCTGTTTCATCGAGCAATCCTGTGCAAGTGGTTCTACCAGGGAGCATGAGGAAGAAGGATACTCAGAGCTCGCACTTCATCATACCAATGGTCCTTATAGATCCAAGGCAGCCATCACGTATGCACGCAGTGAGGGCATACATTGATGGCGGGGCCATAGGAAACTATGTGGACCATGAGTTGGCTTCTAGGATGAATCTATCTCTCTGCAAAAAGACCACTTCGGATGTCATCACCACAGTCGATGGAACTGAAATTGCCTCTGGGCCTGTAACTCATTCCACCGCAGAGATGACACTATTGGGTCAGGATGGGCATCGAGAGACTATTGTGTTTGATTTAATCAAAGCCCCGCAGTTCCAAATAATACTGGGGATACCTTGGTTGAAAACACATAATCCTTGTATTGATTGGCGAGAGAAGAGAATAACATTCCCGGATTGTGCACATACTTGTTACCCAAAAAAAACCTTGAACCAAGGCCTGGCCACAGTCGCTACTCCAGTCGTGCAGTTACCTCAGGAATATCAAGAATTCCAGGATGTTTTTCAAAAGGAACAGGCAAACACCCTACCACCTCACAGATCATACGATTGTCAAATCGATCTCATACCCTGTGCACAACCTCCATGTAGTAGGATCTACGCCCTTACGGAACCCGAAAACCTTCACCTACGACAATACTTGGACCAATACCTTGCTAATGGCTTCATTCGTCCATTCAAGTCCCCTGCATCTTCATCTTTGTTCTTCATGCCTAAAAAGGAAGGTGACCTCAGAATGTGCATAGACTACCGCGCATTAAATCAGGTCACGGTTAAGAACCGATACCCATTGCCTCTGATCCCCGAATTACTAGACCAAGTAAAGGACGCTTGCATCTACACTAAATTAGATCTCCGAGGGGCATATCATCTGGTACGTGTAAAGAAATGCGACGAATGGAAGACTGCTTTTCGCACTAAGTACGGGTTATTCGAATACCAGGTGATGCCCTTCGGGTTGTGCAATGCACCAGCAGCATTCCAGTATTTTATGAACGATGTCCTTCGTGAACTCATTGACGTCTGTGTTGTTGTATACATAGACGATATTCTAGTGTACTCCTCTTCAGAATCAGACCATGTGAAGCACGTTCGTGCAGTCCTTGAGAAACTACGCCAGCACAAGTTATATGCAAAATTGGAAAAATGCGTTTTTCATGCTACGTAAGTTGAATTCCTTGGATTTATCCTGACCCCAAAAGGAGTCCGAATGGACTCTCGAAAGGTGGACGCAATCCTCAAGTGGCCATCACCCAGTTCAGTTGAAGGGGTACAAAGCATGCTCGGATTTGCTAATGTCTACCACAGATTCATTCTGGATTTCTCACATGTTGTACACCCTATCACAGTACTTTTGCGAAAAAACAAACGCTTCTTGTGGACCGAAGAAGCTGAAAAGGCCTTCGAAGAGCTGAAAGCGAAATTCACGTCTGCACCTGTCTTAAAGCATCCACGCCCCGAACTTCCATACATAGTTGAAACTGATGCATCCAGTTTAGCCATGGGAGCTGTCCTGTCCCAGAAGGATCCTGAAACCGGTCAACTTCACCCAGTAGCATTTTGGTCCAGAAAGTTCTCGGCACCCGAGTTAAACTATGCGGTTACCGATAAAGAATTATTAGCCATCAAATCCGCCTTCAAGGCTTGGTGGCATTATCTTCTCGGTGCCAGGCATACCATTACGGTAATCACCGATCACCGGACCTTGCAGCATTTAAAAACAGCCAAGGCCCAATCGTCATGTCAACTTCGATGGGCATTGTTCTTTGCCGAGTTCGATTTCGTGATCACTTATCGACCAGGTTGTAAAAATGGCAAGGTAGATGCCTTATCCCGAATAGGGATGGGAGAAGCATATGCGAACCCGGAACCGGTGCCTATAATTTCAGAACAAAGAATTCTTGGCATAACCACTCTACAGACACTAGAGGATATTCAAGTAAAGATCCAACAACTCTTCGATCCAACAGCCCTGCAGGACTGGGTGAAAAAAGGCCCGGACTACTCAGTCATCAATGACCTACCTTATTATCAAGGGCGACTATTTCTACCACACAAGGAACTACAAGAACTAGTCATCTCCAATTATCATGACACCCTGATGGATTGACACCCAGGTATCGCAAAAACTGAAGCTAAAATTAAGAGACAATTCTGGTGGCCCACCTGGCGAAAAGACGTAAAGTCATTTGTAATGTCTTGTGGCATTTGCGCCCAAAACAAAAGTCAGAAGACAAAACCAGCTGGCCTCTTACAACCTTTGGATATTCCACCTACACCATGGCACACCTTATCGTTAGACTTTATTACAGATCTACCTCCATGTAATGGATTTAACACCATTCTAGTTATTGTGGATCTTTTTCCAAGATGGCCCACTTTATTCCTCTGAAAGGATTACCTTCTGCTTCAATTATGGCCAAGGAGTGCCTCGAAAACATTGTTCGAATACACGGATTTTCTTCCGTATTGGTCTCTGACCGAGGTAGTCAATTCATTTCACATTTTTGGAAGAAATGTTGTGAACTGGCGCAAATCGACGTGAGGTTATCAACCAGTCACCATCCCCAGACTGATGGTCAGACGGAGAGGACCAACCAGACCCTTGAACAGTACCTACGTTGCATGCTACACCAGATGGAAAGTAATTGGAAAGATATTTTATGGATTTCCGAGTATGCATACAATAACTCTGTACATTCAGGAACCGGACAAAGCCCCTTTTATACCATATATGGACATCACCCTCGAACCTCAGAACTAGATTCGCCTCAGCATTTAGAAATGCCTGCAGTTAGTCATTTGCATTCTACTATTACACAAGCCTTTAAAGAGGCAACAGAACATTTGAAACAAGCAAAAGAGAAATATAAGAAAAATGCTGATCAACATAGAAGTGAAACTCCACAATACCAGATTGGGGATCAAGTTTGGCTGGCTACAAAACACATACCTCTGAAGGGAACTCGGACTTTTAACCCTAGATATTTGGGACCTTACACCATTAAGGCCATTATCAACCCGGTAGCCGTCAAATTGGAATTACCCTCTAATATGCGCATTCATCCTGTCTTTCATGTTTCACTTTTAAAACCAGTTCAACCAGGAACAAGATTAACCAAACCACCCGAACCCATCTTGATGGATGGAGAACCTGAATTCGAGGTAAAAAATATCCTGGACTCCAAGATGGTTAAATCAAAACTTTTTTATTTAATCGATTGGAAGGGCTACGGACCACAAGAAAGGTCATGGGAACCTAGTGACCACGTCCATGCACCTCGGTTGGTGAAAAGATTCCATCGGAACTTCCCAGACAAGCCAGGGCCCAGGGGAAGAACAACTTTAGGAGGGGCCTTGGGGGGAGTGCTGTCATGATGCCTAGCCCCACGCATCCGGACCAAGTCCATCAGCCCCGGGAGCAGGCATCTAGACATTTAGTAAAACCTCAGCAGCCCCGGCTAGGGGCTATCTGGGTTCAGTCCTGGCGCCTTAGACGCCAGGCTCATAGTGGGAATCAGTCCTGGCGCCTAAGGCGCCAGGCTCATAGTCATTACTTAACTCAGGCAGACCATGCTGCAAATGACTTCAATCCAACATGAAGCCTGAAAGGGACTATTTTTCTACAGGGACTATTTTTTACTCGGGTGTGGTTCTAGGGACTTCTTACCTGGGACTACTTTTGAGGCTATTTAAACCACACCCGACCAGCAACACACGCTTCGCGTTATTCTGCATCCAGCAGCGTAACACTCACCGTGCCTGCAGCCTGCATCCAGTCTTCTGTCACGCCCGCCTGGAAACCGGAGTTCCTAAAACAAAGAGGAAAGAAAGGGACAAGGTTAGAAAACAAACTTATTACTATTCCACACCTGATTCTGGATCCATCTTGTCTCCGGAACTGTAAAGAACATCATTTTTGCACGCGCCGCACCTCCAGCTGCAGTGCCGCGCCATACTCACCAGTCTTCACAGCATCCTTTGGGTCGGTGCTGCCTCCATCATTTCTTCGCCGAACTTAGGCACCTAGGAGACAAAAGAAAACCACAAGGTGAGCCGAGGGAACCAACAAATATCATTCTTACCACCATAGACTTACCTGATTTACCACCGGAGGCATCCTTTTGTGACTCTCCATATTTTCACGTGCCGTATCTGTAAAGAGAGACAAAACAACACGTTTTCCTCGTGCAACATTTACCGGACAGCGCCGGGTAATACAGACTCTTACCTGAGCGCCACCAGCTGCCACAAGAGCATCTTTTCACGAGCCAGCTGCAAGACAAGAAAGGAAGGGGGGAACAAGAGTGAACATCGGACATATTGAACTCTATGAACTTAATACTTACTGGTCCTCACCAGGAACCTCAGAGTCAATACTCTCCGGAACTCTCCCGAGCCTTCAAACCAGTGAAGTAACTGGAATCGACGGGCCCCTGCAAATCCACGCAGGATGGAGAGCTCATCTTTCAAGAATATAAGGTGAGATTGCTCTGAGGGCATTTCGGAGGTGATTAGTTGGGGAGGACTGTGGGGGTGCCATCACTTGAATCCACAAGTGGCTAAATCCATCTCTCCACTTGCAGGAGAATATTTCTACGGGTTAAGCAGACAAGATTAGGAGGGCAGATCCAGTCAGTCATCGCTGCACTACGCATCACGTGGGTGGAGACCGCAGCTGTCGGGGTCCGACCGACGCCCCTGTGGGAGCCAGGTGAGCGTAACAATGTGTCTGTGAACGGTACTTTGTTTAAAACAAGAAGAGCGAAAGTAAAACAGTGAACTTTGAGTCAAAGTGGTCCTGCAGTGTTCAGTAAAGAAATCCACGCACATTCGAAAGTGCTCCGAGCCCGACTGAGGGAGACCCGAAGTATAACAAGCTTGGGGAAGGGAGCCCCCTTGCAAATTTGTGTTTAACTTTATCGTGAGAGGTCTGAGCCCGACAGAGGGGGGCCTACGAGAACCATGTTGGAGAAAGGTTTGAGCCCGGCAGAGGGGGATCTTTGTGAATGTTTTGGTTAAAACATTATGTTGGAAGTCAGAGAAAGTTACTTTAACGTGAAGGCCAGGCGAGCCTCATCCACGGTTTTGAACTGTTTATTGTGTTGGAAGCCGAGCCAGAGTGTGTCATACTGCATGCAAGGATTGCTTACTCTGTGAGGTCTAACGTGGGGAGGAGACCTGGTTCAGCCACATTATCATTTGAACACCAATGTTTTCCTTTTGCATTCATTTCTGCTTTTTACACTTTTTGTACAAGAGATAGGGCAGGCATTATATTTTGTTAGCAAAGGCCATTTTTATTTGACGGACTCCGCTAGGACTGTTATGTTTATCGTTTGATGGTCGAGTCAACTCCCATCTTAGTTATAGGGCAAATAGGAGCTTTTCCAACCCCAACATTTTCAATAAAGGTTTTACAAATTGTATCCATTGTGTCAGTGTCAATACTTGTGATACCATGCCTTCCCTATACAAGACACCAGCTTGCTCCGCTTGCCAACTTGTACTGAAGAGCAGCCTCTCAATATTCAAAGCCAGTTCCAGGTTAACTTTATACTTCTGGACAGTTCATGCAGATTACTTTATTCTACCTTACATTAGCAATCTCTTTCAGGCACTTGCAATTACTACTCTATATATTTCTTTGGCTCTCATGGATAGGGTACACCCTGTCTAGGTGCAGTTGCCCGACACAGGTCACACAACCGGTCACCCAAGGGCTTGCTTGCCCACAAAAGTTCTTCTGTAGCTTTGTTCTGACTCACACTCAGTTGGCTCTCTCTTTGTCAGCCTTTTGCCGTTGCCACAACGTGTTTCACCCTTTGCCAATCTCTAGACTTTGCCACCATGAGTTCATTTATGCAGTTCACTTTGTGGTGCTTTTTCCCTTCATCACATTGCTTTCACACTCCTTTGCAATGTTCCATTATTGCTTTATATTGCATTTCATCAGATTGTCTCTTAACTTGCAATATATAATATTATTTTTTCACACCAACTTGTCGTTTGCACATCAGTTTATTCAAAGCTTTCATACGCTCACTAAAAGCTTTCATTCAGTTTGGTATTCAATAGTTTCCAGTACTTGTTCACTCACACTTTGCAGTAATCAACTTTAACCATTTACTTTGGTTCACCGTGACTTGTACCTCAATTCTTGTTCATTCAGCATTCCCTTTTTGCCATGTAACAGCCCCAGGGGCGCCCCACTGCGAGTGATCCCTTTTCCTCACTCACCGGTCTCCAGCATCTCTTCTGGGCAGCTGTCACCTCTGACTTGCCGCCACGTATGGGCAATGCTGCATGGGCATCCCACAAGCGAGGCAGGGTAACTGCTGTTACCATCAGCAGCTGGGAGAGGGGCAGCCCCAACCCCCCGCGCCTGCTCCTCTCCTTCCCCCCAGCTACAGAGACACGCAGTCTCGGCAGCACAAAAGACAGGGTAAGGGTAAGGTGCGAACAGTCATCGCACCCTTCCTCCAAACAGCAAGGTGCTAAGCGCCATAAGGAAACAACCATTAGGTGGGGCCCAAGTTCAAAGATCTGCCCCCACCAGGGGGTCAGACAGTCGGCTATCCGGCCGGGGGCTGCGACAACAGCGGCCCCATCACATACACAACAAAGACCCAGGGCCTCCCTGGGTCCTATAAATGAGAGCAGCATGCTCAGAGTAAACACAATCTGTTTGTGGACCCTGAACGGGGATCCAAGCAAACAGGAGGTTCACTGTTTACTCAGTGTCTTCCAAATCTTCTTGCTTCTTTACCACTGAACCCACCCACCCTACAAAAGGCGAGAAGAACAAAAAGAAGTACAAGGCACAGTACAGTGCCCACAACATGTCGTGGGACACTAGAAGGCAGCACGGGTGCTGTTGTGATCGTGGTACACGTAATGCGCATGCGCGGCCCGCGAGCCGGCGCATGCGCGGCAGTTAATAAAGGCGGCGCCCGGCGGCAGTTCGCGCCGGAGCGCCTGAACAGGTGGACGTCTCTGTTGTCCGTTCTTGCGCGATCCATCTGCGCACAGGGCCCCAGATCTAGGAGGGGCCCGCACTCCACCACAACGGGCCCTCCGATCACAACACTGGCGACGAGGAGGTACGGTCCACTTCCGTGCCCAACGACCACGGAGTGACGGAAGTCTGCCATGTCACGGACCCACGGAGCACCGGCGGCCATTTTTCTCCTTCACCCGCTCCCCGTCACACGTGGCGACAGTGGTTGCGGCCCAACAGGGTGCTCGTGCGCCACTCGCCAACGGCGTCGGAAGACACCAAAGAATAATTTTTGGGAAAGCCCACAGTCCTGCAGGCGCAAGACTGTGGCAACCGAGAAGAAAGAAGGGGATTTCGCACCCAACCCTACCACGAGGCCAAGATAAGCCATCCTCTCCCGAGACAGCCAACTGTGAGTACGTGGCACTGAAATGAGTGAAGGTGCTGACGATGAGGGTGCCGCAGCCCCAATCCCCCGCAGAGCCCGCAGCTCCCTAGCCCCCATGCCGGAATTCGATGCCACTGGCCCCCCTTCCAAGCTAGGCCCGAAGTGGCTATTGTGGGTCAAAAGACTGGACATGTTCTTTAGGGCATCTGGGGTAGAAGATGATGACGAAAAGATTGCAACCATGATCTATTCGGCAGGCGCAGAAGTCCACAAGATCTACGACTCCCTCGTCATCCCCGTGGTCACATACGACGCGGTCAAGCAGGCACTCAAAGACCACTTCCTACCCATGGCCAATGTAGACTTTGACAGGTTTGTCATGGGCGCTGAGAGACAATTGGACGATGAGCCCCTAGACAAATTCTGCGCCCGCCTGAGACACCTGGCGACCTCCTGCAGATGGGCCAACGAGGAGGAAATGGTCCGCAACCAACTACTGCAGGGGTGCAGCTCCGGAAAACTTCGGAGGCAGGTATTGAGGGAGCCTGGCCTGACCCTCCAGCAGATTCTAGACCTGGGCAGAGCACATGAGCTAGCAGAGGCCAGAGGCGTGAAAATGGATGCTGCCTCGCGACCAGGACACAACGAAGACGCATTCGCAGTAGGACGGTCAGCTGCGGGTAGGTCGAGATGGGCGCCGAGAAGGCCTGACACCACGTCCACACCAAGCAACGCCCCATCGTGCTCGAACTGTGGGTATGACCTCCCCCACAGCGGTGACTGCCTGGCGAGGTCGAGGACATGCGCCCGATGCGGAACACCGGGTCACTTTGCCAGAATGTGCCGTGCGGCTTCCCCTGTTGCAGCAGCGAGAGGACCAGAGAGAGTGGGGCGAGGTGGTACTCGCAGAGTGAGAGGCATCTCCTCGATTGATCAGGGCCTGCAGGACCTAGACCTCGCGGAAGAAGAAGAGGAGGAGGAAGAAGTCTTCTTCATCTCCAGCATCGCGAAAGGTCCCAGCACGAGGCGCCAACCCACGTGCACCGTCAACATCAATGACATTCCCACCCCCATCCTTATTGACACCGGAGCTTCAGTCTGCGTGCTAGCCACCGAACATTATGTAGCCCTGCCAGGCCCACCAGAACTGTCAACATCCACAGCAAGGATATATGCATTCGGTGGAGACACTCCCTCACCCATCCAGGGTGCGTTTGTCGCCCCAGTCTCTCATGGGCAAAACTCCATCAAAGCGAGATTCTTCGTCACCGACGTCAGCCCACATTCCTTGCTGAGCTGTGCACCGTCGGAAGCGCTCGGCATTGTCCATTTCACATTTGGGGTATACCACGCCGATCTGAAAAGCATGCTACACAAGTTCGAGAGTCTCTTCAAGGGCATCGGCAAACTGAACGCAGACCCTATTCGCCTGCACATCGACAAGTCTGTAAGGCCGACAGCCCTCAAACATCGCCGAATTCCCTTTCACCTGAGGGCCCAAGTGGAGGAGGAGTTGCAACAGCTGATTGACCGAGACATCATCGAACGGGTAGAAGGCCCCACCCCTTGGGTTTCGCCCATCGTAGTAGCCCCAAAGCCGAAACAACCAGGGGCCGTGTGCATCTGCGTGGACATGAGGCTCCCAAATGCCTCCATCAAAAGGGAGCGCCACCTCACACCCACCCTGGATGATATTGTCGGTGAACTCCAAGGCGCCAAAGTCTTCTCCAAACTGGACCTCAGATCCGGCTACCATCAACTGGAACTGCACCCCGAGTCGAGGTACATTACGACGTTCATGACGCACGAGGGGTTGTACCAGTTCAAGAGACTTAACTTTGGGATCTCATCCGCGGCTGAGGTCTTCCAGAACGCCATAAGAGGAGCGTTGTCCGGTCTGAAGGGTGTCATTAACATGTCCGACGACATTCTAGTCTTCGCCAAGTCAGAGAGCGAACACCTTAAAAGGCTAGAGCGCACGTTTGAGAGGCTCCAGGCGGTAGGACTAACCCTGCACCAAGAAAAGTGCGAGTTCCTTAAAGACCGGCTGGAATTCTTCGGGTTCACTTTTCATGCGGGCGGCATTTCCCCAGACCCTGGAAAAGTAAAAGACATAAGAGATGCACCTCCACCCACATCTCCAGCAGAAGTTCGGAGCTTCTTGGGGATGGTCAATTACTGCGGCCGATTCATCAAAGACCTGGCCTCCCTATCAGAACCACTGAGGGCACTTACCAGAAATGACGTGCCGTGGCAATGGACAGCGACTGAACAAAGTTCATTCAATGCCATCAAAGAGGCCCTGTCAGAGCAGGAGACAATGGCCTATTTCCACCCCAGCCGGGAATCAGAGATCGTAGTTGACGCCAGCCCTGTAGGACTAGGGGCAGTCCTCATGCAGGCCGACGAACTGGGGGCCATGAGACCCATAGCGTACGCCAGCAAGGCCCTCACCGACACGGAAAGGTGCTATTCACAAATTGAGAGAGAGGCCCTTGCCATCCTATGGGGGTGCAAACACTTCAGGATATACATCCTCGGCAAACCTGTTGTCGTGGTCACAGATCATAAAACCCTGATTCCCAACCTGTCTGGCACATCTTCCAAGCCGCCTCCCCGTATCGAAAGATGGATGCTGTCACTCATCGAATACGGCGTCAGGTTGGTGTACCGCCCAGGCACCCATAACCCCGCAGACTACCTGTCCCGCCACCCAGGCACGAGAAACACCCAGAATCCGGTGGAGTCGTCTGACGCTGGGGACGCAGTGCATCTCGTCGTTGAATCAGCCCTGCCAGTGGCCCTGTCGAGGGAGGACATTGCGGATGACTCGAACTCTGACGAGGCATTCCTGCGAGTGAAAAGAGCGGTAGCCACGGGGGAATGGCGGGACGTCCTCCTGAACAACGCCAGAAGAAACCCAGAGGTGCAGAGAGACCTACAACTACTGTGGAAGGCTCGACACGAGCTCTCGGTGTCCACGGACGGCCTGCTACTGCGGGGAGACCAGATCGTGATCCCCAGGTCCCTGGTCACGAGAGTTCTCCAACTAGCCCACACAGGGCATCAAGGCATGGCTAAGATGAAGGCGCGCCTAAGGCTGAAGGTCTGGTTCCCCGACCTGGAACACAGGGTGACCGAATTCGTAAGGACCTGCATCCCCTGCCAAGCCGCGAGTCCGGCGGAAAAGAGCCCGCCCATTCGAGCCATGGAACGGAGCGACGTGCCGTGGGGTACTGTTCACGCAGACTTCGGCTCGACCGGTAGAGGCCTATACTTCTTACTAGTGACGGACCAGTGGTCGAGGTACCCGGAGGTGGAACTCGTGGAATCCACAGCCAGCGATCACACCATCCTGGCCATGGACAAAATCTTCGCCACCCACGGCTTCCCACTTGAGATCTGCTCCGACAATGGAGCCCCGTTCCAAGGGTAGCGTTTTGCCAGATACTGCGCAGAACGAGGCATCAAGCACCGTAAGGTAACCCCGCTGTGGCCAAGGGCCAATGGAGAGGTTGAGCGTTTCATGCGGACGCTTAACAAAATTTTTCGCATCTCTGTCAATGGTGGGGAAGACCTGCGCCATAACCTAATCGACTTTCTCCGTGAGTACCAGTCCACCCCACATCAGTCCACCGGAATCGCGCCCGCCGAGGCACTGTTCAAGCGAATACCCAGAGGGTTGATACCGGAAGTGGGAGAACGACGCCCAGGGGTGATCGATGACGCACAGGTGGCAGCAGACAGGGCCGCGAGAAATGAGAGTGAGACAACGAGGCGGAGGCCGGCGGAAAACGTTGAACCGCCCGGAGATCCTGGGAGGACAGAGAACCTCGAAAGGAGCCCGCCCAGGTACCCCCGCAGGGAAGGGCGCCGCCCCCCACAAAGGTTCCAAGACTTCATTATGGACTCAGCATCCTGAGCAATCAAGTCTGTTAAGTATAAAATGTTTTGAGCCACGTTGGCTCCCCATGTTTAATGTTTTGTTGTTTGAGGGGAAAAAGGAGGGATGTTGTGTACGTGGTACACGTAATGCGCATGCGCGGCCCGCGAGCCGGCGCATGCGCGGCAGTTAATAAAGGCGGTGCCCAGCGGCAGTTCGCGCCGGAGCGCGGGAACAGGCGGACGTCTCTGTTGTCCGTTCTTGCGCGATCCATCTGCGCACAGGGCCCCAGATCTAGGAGGGGCCCGCACTCCACCACAACGGGCCCTCCGATCACAAAAGGTGCGAGGGAGTAACCTCAGGACCCGGTGCCCAAAAGTATGATACCATCATGATATGTGATATTGTTATTGTCATAACCCATATCTGTACAATAAAATCCTACGGCCTTTTTATTGCAACACTTGAACCAAGTTGTGAGCCTATCGTTGTGGGTGAGGGTTTGGGGTTTGGCCATTACTAATGCATGCATATGGGTTCAGCAGTTACACTTCTTCAGTTTTTGATGAGCCCTGCTTGCAGTTGGCTTCTCTCTCTCTCGCTCTGTGTCTCGCCGGCAGCTCTGCTCATGTCCCGCAGATGCTGCCAGTCACTCAAAATGACTGGATCTCTTCTCCAGCCCGCGGCTTTTGATGCAGGCACTGACCTGCGAGGCTCCCAATACTGGGACCTTCGCACTGCCCCTCCTAGGCCGGGCGCCACATACATCGGAATGGAAACATGTTCTTGCATTTTGAGATGTAGCAGAACAAGGAGAAGAGGGAGAATTAAATAAAACTATGTTTGGATTCACAGTTTAGTGGAGTAGGTAAAGTATAACCATCTGTTTCTTCTCTAAACGTAGTGATCATCAGAGCCCTGGCAGGGCCAAAATAACCGGAGAGTGATGTGCGTGTAGGGATGGTCCTGGGACGCTTTTCGCTGACGCAGCTTCAATCCAGGTTTGTTTTTGCTCAAAGGACGAAAACCTCATCCGATTGAATTGTTTGCAACGTGTTGTGAAGCGCCTCCGGGGACACGCTGTGAATCCGCTCGACAGATATAATGAGTGCTTATGAACCCGCGAGCGGCGCAAGTTTGGCGATGAGAGCTTCATGCTACTGCCCACCTAGGACGAAGAAGAATACCACAGGCCACTCACAGAGGACGCCCGGGGAAGCCGCCTGCAAAAGGAAGACTCTTTTACTCAGCGATTAACACCACCGTGGCCAGGGGACTTTACTAAGCACTGTGCCATACAACAGGGAAACCCCACCCTTCGCTGTATGTATGGAGCAACGCAAATGCAGCTTATTGTGGCTGCCATCTATCTCTAAGGGAGACAGGTCTATTCCCGAACTAAGTCTTGCAACATATACACACATTTTCACATATATTCATTTTAAAGGGGAATTTTCTGATTAATTTCCTATTAAAACTTCGTGTACAGGGCAAATCTGTGAGGGGTTATGTTAATGTTACAGGATATTTGAACCGCACACTTAAACCACCGGAGTGGTCCGGGTTTAAAGCAACGATCTAAACAGGGTTGTGTCGCCAGAGTTTTTCCCTCTGTTTATCCACCGTTTTTAGGTTCCACTCAGCATAGGATCCATTGTGACGAGAACTCCTATCCGCCTTTTACTGCTATCTACATAGTGGCCATAAATCAAATGAGTCATATCTACACATAAAAAGAGAGACAGGAAATACCCTGTACTGATGATAATGATGTGTTATTTACATAGAGCTTACTTCTAAGCGCTGTACATAGAACATATTTACATATATCATCGTCATCCCATTCAAAGTTAGTATCCACCTCAGAAGGATGGAAGGCGGAGTTGGCCTTTCTGGGATTCAAACCAACCACCTGCAGATCACATATACATTGCAACAGTGAGCGCTAAACCCACTGAGCTATCTTACCAGCATATGCATGTATACAGACAAACAGATGTTAGAAAATACACTGTTTGCAAAGGACCACATTAAATGCTGTTTTCGGCTCAGGCACATTTGAGGCCCCTCTCAAACCCAAAAAATAAGGCATCCAAGATGCTCTATTTGCCACTCCCCCATTTATCCCACTCACAACCGGTGGCTTGATATCTTCCCCTGGCAGCTATCAAAGGAAGCGTGGCACCTTCTGTGGAGTCCCCCAACTCCTGTTATCCATGCTGGAATCAGAATAATAAACATGTGGCATTTCAAAGGCATCATTAGCAGTCCACATTCGGGGCATTTGTGTTCTAGCATAGGTGCAGGATTTCAACAGCAGCAGCTATGAGATCGCATACCTCAGCGGAGATACAGAACCCGTGTTAGTGGGTTCAAGCATGGAGGTAAGAGGCAGCTTAGAAGCAGCGATGAAGATACACATACCATACCATAGCATCAGTAGGGGAGACAGGTGAGGAGTTACTAGGAAAGTGCTCCTATGTGCACTTATTTGAACATAGACTCAGATGAGCATGGTTTTAAGTGATATTGCTATGAGTAAGTTTAGAAACAAATGTCTTTGTGATGGGCAACACATTAATGGTCACTAAACTAAAATATGGAGCATCCATGGGTGCGGCTAGTAAGAGCTTAACCTGAGAAGTAAATCACTTTTAGTGACGGAAAATGTTGAAATATTTAGGGACTGTAAAGTATTACAGGTTAGACACTATAATGTGATGACCAGGATAACAAACTGTGGTAAAATGGTCACTTTGGGAAGTGAGCATTCTAAAATTGTGTCACTACACCACATTGTTTTCCAGTTCTTGTCATACAGCAAGATGCAATCATTTGTGAATATTTGACATCCATGAACTAAAATAATGCCCAGTCTTTAGACCTACCAGGGAAACACACAAATCACATGATAAACCAGCATGATAATGTGCTTTTAAAAATCCTAACTAGAAACACGTTATAAAAAAGGAGCATGATTTTAGTTTCATTTCCCAATCATAAAAGGGAGTTCACATGTTCCAGAATCCTAATTATTTCTATTTTGATTATTAAATACCCCTAACAAAGAAAATGTGTGATAATTCTACCTGCTTTTAGTATTTTTGTGCAAAGACTGGCACATTGCTATTCATGATGTGAAGGAAGAACATTTGAAATTCTAGAAAAAACAGAGTTTGTGTTGCATAAGCTCACCAGAGGACTCTGAATGACATCTATCCTGCTATTTCTTATCTAGGGCCCTTTCTACTCAAATGACCTGTATTAAAGCAAAGATGAGGCAATGAATGCCACCCGAATATGAGAAGACAAACCTTTCACAGAAAACAGCACTACACTATGCAATCAATTAAGCTGATCTGTCCAGGGTCACAGTATCGTCCTATGACAAAGCTGGGAGATGAATCTCTGAACATTGGTACATTGGTTTCACTGTCTGTAATTTGACAAGCCAACCACCTACCCAACTAGCGCACAACTGTGATATGTCATATTAATACATCCCTGTGCAAGTTCTTAACTCACTGACTTGCCTTCTAACCATGGAGGCACTCAAACCTTCAACTTTGGTTATTGCATATGATCAATGTAAGTGCATGTACTCGATACATTCCCAAATGAAATTTCAAATGTTACACAATGTGTGCTATAGTGAATGCACGAACTGGGAGTACTTCAATGAAAAAAAATGCATCAAAGGATCAATTGATCAGATCCAAACTTAGCTGTCAACAGCAGACAGACAGCGGCTCAGAGCCTCATCAGCACTCTAAAATGTTCATGACTTGTTTATATCTAATAAGCAATGTGTTACAACTTCTTTGCATCTGGCAGCCAGGTGGGGACCCCTCCCACGGTGGGGTGACCCTGTGTTCAGCCAAATAGGCCTACAATGTATGCTGCTAAGTACTTTAGGCCACAGAGTCTGCAGGCAGCAGAGCAGTGAATTAAGTGTGCAGAGTGCAGCAGCGAGGGTCACGATGGGAGATGCCTGTAATCACGTTCCTCTTGTAGCCAGCCAGCACCCTACCATGGTCCTGATGAAGGTTGACGCTAGCCAAATGGCACCAGCAATGGTATTGTTTGTTATTTATATTGCACCTACACACAGGCAAGTGTTTCATAGCGCTCAAGGAGGGTGGTAAAATGGGGAAAAAACAGGCACCCAGAGCCGTTACAATTCAGAGACGATAATAGTCTGCACAGGCAGAGTAAGTGCGTGAAAAATAAATTTAACAGCTTGGGAGACAGCAAATAGGCCTGACAGCGATTCTGCAGTTTTAATAGCGCAATTTCGGGGTGAAGACAAGGGAGAACAGAAAGACGATCTTCAGGCATGGTGCGCACGGATCGGGCAAGTGCATAAACGGTAACATGGAGGGGGAGGATCAAGTGCAACTGGTTTGTTGAGACTGGGGTAAGTGCTGAGAGAGCCACTCTTGAGTTATTTCTCAAGTGCATTGAGTGTGGGTGGAGTGTGGAGCCCTGGGGCAAGTGCAAGAGAGGACTGGCGGGGTCCCGGGGACCAATGAGACTCTGAGGTACACCCGGTGGCCAGTCAGCATGCTGTAAGGAAGTGGAGGGAGAGAGGGAACAGAGAACTGGGTTAGCAGGTTAGAGGGAGAGAGACGGAAGAGGTGAAGAGGAAAGTCTTGAGGAGTTATTGGAATTTAAGCAGATCCGGCTCAAAATGGAGGGTGGCAGGGAGACTATTCCAGAGGGAGGCACTGCGGAGGATAAGGATCTCCTTACAAATCTCTTCTTAGAGAACCGGCTCATTTGCAGAAGGTTGGAGGTAGATGAGTGGAAGGCTCGTTAAGGACAATATTTAGGTAGGCAGATTTGCAGGTAGCTAGGTCCCAGGCCAGAGATGTCATTTAGGGGTTGCCAGGGGTCACAGCTTCGACACCTGAAGTCTCCCTTGCTACCCCTGTGGTCTCCCTTGCTACTCCTAACCTTTTTTTTTTTTAAAGACACATTTTCAATTGAGGATCCTGGGCCGTGGCTAACAGCATGTGGCTCTTTATTTCTGCAGTGTCTGGTTTTCTGGTAACTATAGCAGGTAGGATAGCTCAGTGGGTAGAGTGCTCAATGCTGCAATGTGTGTGTGATCTGCAGGGTGCAGGTTCGACTCCCGGCAAGGTCAACTCAGCCTTTCTTCCTCCTGATGTTGATAAATGAGTACCAACACAGGTTGGGCGATATTGTATGTATATTTGTTCTATATGAAGCACTTAAACGTAAGCGCTATATAAAAACACATCATTATCGTTTGGCATTGGACATTTGCTTGCATTCACACTAATTTGGTAATATGGACCTATATGCACTGATATTAACGACGATACACATGGTGATCCATTCTTGTATACAATGTATATCACTTTACCGTGATACCTTTATTTTTATTTTTATTTATTTGCATTTGTATCGCACAACTTGCAGCCCGGGGGCATCGAGGCGCTTTTACAAGCATATGTAAGCGGTTTGTCATAAAGGTTCATGCGCCCAAGGCTTCTTCGTTAGTTACACATTACAGGAAACACATTTCATGAAATACAGAGTGATAAGCATGATGGGCAAAGAAAGAGTAACAGTGTGGTAGTGGTACCTCAGAGGAGTGGTAACAGGTTTTTAGCTTTTAGTTGAATAGCTTGGTTTTGATGGCTTTGTGGAAAACTTGGTGGGATTCGATTTGTCTTAGGTGAGAGGGGAGTGCGTTCCAGTGGGTGGCGGCCAATGTAGGAAAGCTGGAGCCACCTGCACGGGCTGTACGGATTCTTGGCGTGAGGATCATGTTAGAGTAGCCTTTTCTGAGTGGCCTCGTGGCAGTATGTCTGGTGATTCTGTGGGACAGGTATGGGGGTGCGAGCTCATGGAGGCAATTGTGGGTGATGGCAAGGGTTTTAAAGACAATTCTTTCTTTGACCGGGAGCCAGTGAACCTGTCTTCTCACTTCAGAGATGTGGTCTCTTCTGGATGTTCCTGTGGCTGCCCTAAGTGCGTTATTCTGTACCAGCTGAAGTTTGTTGATGTTTTTTTGGGACGTTCCAATGAGTAGAGCATTGCAGTAATCAAACCTTGAGCCGATTATAGCCCTAGCAATGGTGAGTCAGTTCTGGCATGATAGGAGGGGTCTGGCTGTTTTAAGCACTTTAGTGAATATTATTTATAGTGTACTTAGAAACAATGCTATGTGATGCTACTTCCTTTTTTGTCAAGGAGCGAAAGGTCATGTTCCATCACTTCCAGTGATGTCACTTTGCGGTGGGGTCAAATGACATCACTTCCTGTGATGTCATCAGAGGTCAATGGTTGTGTGATGTCACTTCCTCTACCCCTGGCATTTTGGTGAAATTACGTCCCTGTCTCAGGCCCCAGAAAGCCTTGTGAACAATGTAAAGGGTCTTGAAATTGATCCTTGCAGCCACAGGGAGCCGGTGAAGGGATTTGAGCACCAATGAACCCCTGTAAAGTGCATGCTGCACATAGAGAAATATGTGTTGATGTGTTTCGTTGTTGCATATGACTATTGACATAGGTGTAGCGAGGAGACCCCTCCCCCCACCCTGTGATGCATCTTAGCCTTGCGAGGCCTCGTGTGGTTTGCTCACCCCCCGGACACCTAACATCACTGTCTGGTTGGGTCAGGTTTAGAAAACAAATGGAGAGCAATACGATGGGAGGTATGGTGGTGTTAGGGGGAGGGGGCTCCCTATTAAAATAAAAGATATTACAGCTGCATTAAAGTTGGCTAAAATATTTGTGTTGCGAAACAGTGGCATGTGTTGCACCTGTTTTAGTAAAACATGTGAAATATGCATGTGTTGATGATCTTACTCCAGCCACACATTTGGAATGTCCACCTGGGCAGCACGTAGGTCAGGCCTTCTGCCCTCCTCGTTGATATGAACGAGCCGAGTGTGCACTCAGCTCCTACATGCTGAATGGTTATGATGAGCAACAGCTGGGATAGGTGAGCGGTGAATGCCAATGTAC
Source organism: Ambystoma mexicanum (assembly GCF_040938575.1). Classification (NCBI taxonomy): domain Eukaryota; kingdom Metazoa; phylum Chordata; class Amphibia; order Caudata; family Ambystomatidae; genus Ambystoma; species Ambystoma mexicanum. The sequence continues at coordinate 548,402,167 of NC_090930.1, read as the reverse complement.
ACATGATGGGATCAGAGCCGGCCCAAGGCATGGGCAGTCGCCCCCGGCCCGCACTCTTGGGGTCGCCGCAGCTACCTGCTGTGAGCATAAGAAGTAACAAGGGGCAGCTTCCAGCCACAGGGCTTTTCTTTGCATCTGTTTTAGCGAGGCTGTGCTGTCAGCTCCCAACCACCTGTGATGCCCTTCTAGAGACAAACCACCCCCACACCTCCCCAGCAGCTCATCAGACCCTTGAGGCTTCACAGTTAGGGCATATTACACTCTTTGTTTAAAGTAATGGTCTATTTACAAACCTATGTGTTGGACAAGGGGTTGAAAAGGGGCCTTTTATTCTGAAAGCACAAAGAGAAAAACGAGTTGCCACCCAAATCTGTCTTCTTTGAAGACAATTAAAATACGTTGACCAAAAAGCGTTGTGCACTGTCTCGATAGTATTCATATGTTTGATGTGTTAAAAACATTTCTTTGGGGGGATAATGTCACATTACACTCGCTTCATATAAAGCATTCCTTTATCAAACGATGCAAAAGGTTATCATTTCACATCATCTTTTGTTATGATTAAGTCTTGAAAGACAGCCTACAAGGCACTTTTGATCATTTTGTGGAAATGCGTTCTGATGTTTCTAGCCAAGATGGGATGGAAATAATGCAACATTTGTACTCTTTTTGTTTAACATATTTCTGTAGGGATTCCTATAGTTCTGGGTTACTTTAAGTATGATGTGTCTACTATTTAAGTCCGATTTATAAAAGAGATTATTGTTGAAAGACAAACGTCATTGTGAGGAGGGGAAAGGATCAGATGACAAATTTGTTGTGATGATTCACCAGGTCAATGCATGTGGGAAGAGGGGTTGCTGGACTGAAGATGTTCTACATTGCCCTGTGCTGATTTTCAAGGTGCAAGTTGAGATTGCATGTGGGTTGACTTCATATTGCAGACTCTGTCCCCTTTGGGTGTTTGAGGCCAGAATGCATAAAAGCTTGTTTGCTCAAGTTTTCGCCAACCAGGAATTGAACCCACTAACTAGGGTGAACAGATGTCCCGGTTTTCCCGGGACAGTCTGGGGAAATCACCCTCTGTCCCGGGGTCCCGGGAGTTTTTTCATTTTAAAAACCCCATCCAGGGTTTTTAGTTTTGGGTGGCTACGGTCATTGAAATCGTAATTTGTTTTCACAACATTTTCAGAATTTTGAAGTGAACCTTTTAGGTACAAGTCACAACACTTACTGACTGTGCCACAGAGACTGGCTTGGAAACGAATGTACAGCAAGCCATGTTATATCAATTAAAGCAAACGCCTCTTTTGATTAAAATGCCAAGATTCACAGACAAAACTACACAAATCAGATCATATACAGTTTATAGAAAGTAGAAGTGCTGGAAATATGATTAGGTGGTGGTTGTGGGGGCGTGTTGGGGGAGGGGCGGTAATTGGTGGGCTGTGATGGGATAGTCCCTCTTTTATGTTGTTGGTCAGCCCGGTTTTTTGTTTTGGAAATCTGGTCACCCTACCCCTAACCCACAGCAACATGAAAGGGTCTTCAAAGCACACATCTCGTATTGGGATTGTGCTTTCCATAGAACATTTCAATATAGATTTTGGGGTAAAACGGTGTACACCAATTACACTTTGCAGGCAGTGTTATGGGAAACTCTCTTCTAGCTGTTAATTCTTTTCGGGTATTGATTACTTTTGTGAAAGACAATGCTCATATCTATTTTTAATTTTCTTCTATTAGGAAAAGACAGTTGAATTAAATGTGCGTATTTCACTTTACGATGCGTTCCGTCCCTCTCTGTACGTTAATGATCCCCCATAACCTTTTCTGGACTAGAGCCCTATTGATGACATTTGAAGACCTGTGGAATTGCTTACTCTGACTGCCACAGTACCTTTGTTACGATTGCACTATCCTGCAGCAAAAGCACTATGCCCTGTCTGGCCCTGGGCCAATCCCTGCCCTTACATTCTTGGAATGTGCAGTCACGTTAGGTATTCTTGGATTACTTATCAGTAATCTTCATTACTCTGTTTCCTGCTCTTCCTCGTCACAGTACTTTTTGAGCTACCCATCTCCTCAAAAGATTCAGCTCACTTGGTCTGCTACTTCAAAATAAGCCTCACTCCTGATATTGCTACAACCGTAATATTACCAGTTGAAATTCAGATATTGAATATCAGTTTATTTGATCCCCATGGATATCAATGACTAATTTTGTGCCATTATTTGTGCCATTATTTGTGCCATTATTTTCTGTGATGCAAATAAAGTGGCACCACACATCTTTTTCCATCCAGGGCCCCGCAAATGCTAGAGCCGCCCCTGGATGGCATGGTAAGGGGTCCTAGAATAAGGAAGTGAACAAAGACAGTAGGAAACCCGGGGTTCATATCAGTTCAAGTTATAAAGCTGCTTTCCCAGAAAGCGCTGTGATGAGTTGTGGCAGGTGAAGGACTGGGTGCACATCAAGCATCGCGAGACATCCCTTTTAATCTGCTCCTAGGAAAGAGCCATAGGCTGGAGAAGACCAAGTATGCCGCACCCTCTCAGGCAGATGGGACTCCATCAGTAAAGATGATCAGACACACCGGTAAATCAAAACGCAATAGCACTGCAAAGCAGCCATGGCTGCTCACAAACACCCAGAGTAACAGCACTGGCTTCCAGGGATACATCAGTTTTTCAGAAAATCTGCAACAGCACCGCGAGGTTTAATCCCAGCAAAGTGAGTTATCGCAATATGGCCTCCGACCAGTGGCATCATCTCTGTTGGGGCCTCTGATGAGGAAATTAGTCCAGTGACTGATTGAAAAAAAATGGTTGGTTCGTAAATCCCGTTGTGCGAGGTGTTGCTCTTCTGGAAAGTAGAGAATTTAGAACCACAGACCGGTCATAAATCGAAGCTGCTGCGTGATTTAGAGAAGAGAGCAGGATTAATTCATCCAAGAGAAAAAAATAAAACCATATCCGCAGGGGACATAGATGAGCAGGTCCAGGCGTTTACCCCGGGGGTTTGCAAGTGAGTCTCCAATGTCATCATTCCTCGCCATAGAAGGACTTTCAGGGGCCTGGGTAACGCTGACATTTTTGGAAAAAGGAGGGGAAGTATGATCTGACAGTAATGCTTCCCAAAACGTTTATCACAATATGTGCATAGGAGGTGCAGGGACTGTAGCATTTTCGATCTGGGTAGAAATAGTGGTTTTACTTTAACACTTTTTGTGCTGGGGAATAAAATCAGGATACAGGTAACGCATTTGTCGAGTTAGAGGAGACGGCAAGTAACAGAAGGTGGAACTCAACAACAGGAAAAAGTCAGCCTGAGAAAATCATAAATCGCGAGTGAGAACATAACATTAATGGCCGCTATTTGGGGAGCTGACTGCACGGGTCTCGCGAGAGCTTATGGCATTTACTGGCTCTGTCAGCCGCTGATAGCATATTTTTTAATTGACTGGAGATGGGCTCAGGACGGGTTTTACACGTGTCCAATCTCCCTTTAAAAAAAAAAGATGGCTGCTGCTGTGCAAAATAGAAAAGGGAGTTTGTTTCTTTTCTATGTCCATGGAAGCTAGAGGGCGGTCATGATTCTGTGCTGGATTAGAAGTAGAGCAGACGCACGGAGAAGGGTGATGGGGGGAGGATGCAGGGTATAGGGATGAAAGGCCCCAAAAGGGAAAAAAAAGGTCAAGCTCAAAGGGGAGGAGCTCTGGTGTCAGAGAATGCAGCTGGTTAATGTGGAATTCTGCCTGGGATCCTGGCCTCCTAATTGTCCAGATGCATTCCCATGTATGCTAATGGGTAAACAAGTTTAGTCCTTAACAAATCATGATTTGCAGCAGTTCAAAAGGGTCATTGATGCAAGGTGCCATGGTGAACCACTCCTGGTGGGCAGTGATTTCAGGTCAGAAACCCTAAATAACAAGTAAAAATTACGGGTGGGGCCGCTTTTCAGGGCATTTCAGGGTGAACAACATGTAAGTGAGTGAAAGGCATTGTGTTGGAGCTGTATTATTTTTCAAAATGTCGAAGGTGGCTTTGAGGCTGTGCTTTGTAGGGAGCTTTGGTGCACCAACAGAAGAAAAAAGTATTTGCAATGCAAGAAATTTGAAAAAAAGATAATGGGCCTCAGTAGGAGTTTGGTAGTATCTGGGCAGTGAATCTGCCCAGATACCAGCCAGTGGTATTACAGTTACCGCCACTTGGTCCGGCGGTATTACTGCCAGATTACAAGTGGCGGTAGGCGCTGTTAGTACCCATTTATTTAAGTTCATTGGACTCAATGCAGGAATTTCAGCGGAATTACTGTGGTGGTTATACCGTCGCAGTAATTATACCGAAATTGCGGGGGAAAGTTGGTGGATTTATCTCCAGCTCATAGCTGGAGGTGAATCCTCCAACTTGCTGCCTAATTTATAGTTGGGTGGTGCAGCAATGCAGCAGTATGCAGTAATACTGCTGCATGTTACCCCACCACCAAACATGTAATGAATCCCATTATATGTTGCAAGATCATAGCTGTATCTTGTGAGAGTAATCATCTATCATAGTCATGAGTCATGAAAAATGCCAGCTGCCTCACACAAACATTTATGTATTTATGTATTTATGTATTTATTTATTTATTTGTCTGCACAATTTAAATAATGCCCATGGCACTACAATGTTGGAGCACTTCAGTAGCAAAGAAATAATCACATAAAAGGTGTGGTAGAGATGCAGTAAGGAAAGAAAACATGGCCAGAAATGTAGGTATTAATACCAACTGGAAACACATGTGTTGTAAAAGGGAAACTGTGATAGATGCCTCAGTTCTAAGGGGAGGTTGTTCCAGACTCTGGGATCCCGGAAGGCAAAGGTTTTTCCTCCTGCTGCATTCAATGAGAATCTGGGAATATAAACGAGATGAATTTCTGAAGACTTACGAGTCCCGGGTTAAATGTCAGGCGAAATGTGGGTGCTAAACAGGAGGGCCGTGTGCTAAATGGCAATTTGTGGGTCCATGTGGCGGCCTTGTAAGTGATTCCACCCTGAACTGGGAGCCAATGCAATTTCTGTAAAATTGGAGTTATGTGAGGAAAAGGATCCGAATTGATCACTGTCTGGGTATTTCAATCTGTATTTTTTGAAGCCTATTGATTTGTTGTTGGGCGCAACGTATATACAGGGCGTTAGAAGAAACAAGATACGGGCCCGTTATTGCTCTGAGTCCCGGAACGGATAGGATATGTTTTTTTTAACAGTCGCATCTAGTAACTGTTGATGCTTAAGATGTGGCTCATATGAGAAGCCATATTAAGTTGCTGGTCCCAAAAGACCCCAAGTGATTTTCTCTTTGCACCTAATCGGGGTGGCGTTGAGTCGAATGAGAAGGCTAATGCTTTGCACCATATTTATTGGCATTGGTTGATGTTCTCTATTTTTAAGGGCTTTAGGCCCAATTAGGATTCATCCAGGTTTTGATATGGTTAAGAATGTCTAATATATTGAGTGGCATGCCCATTTAGCTGTTCCTTCGTAGCCCCACTTGTCTCAAAGACAAACAGCATAATTACCCGAATACATGATCCCAATGCTCATCATACAAGAAATCTCAAACAGGTGAAACATGCAGAGCAGTCCCTGCATTTTACATACACAGGCGCACGCGCACGCACGCACGCACGCACGCACGCACACACACACACACACACACGCACACACACACGCCTGCCCAAGGTTTATTTGAAATGTGTTAAGGAGCTGTATACCATGCAGCACAGCAATCATATATCGTTTGAAAGAAAAGGAGTGGTGATTGGAAGAGAAGAGGGTAGAGAGTCAGGAAGCCTTCAGAGTATGGAGATCACATTCCAGATACTGTCAGCCGATCAGCAGGAGGATAGCAGAGGGATGGTGATGGCGGGTAAGTCACGAGGATCGGGAGAGAAACAGGGGACATTTAGAGGTGAGCCCAGGGACTGCATTCTAGATCCTTACAAAAAGAAACGAGATATGAGAGGGAAAGATACAGGGTGAATCTGGGAGTGGGGGTCAGAATCAGAGGACTTTCTTTCTTAGATATACCCAGGTTTGCATATTCAAATTCAGACAGAAAGCGAGTGGGGAAAGGATAACAAGGAACTTATTTAATTCTAACACACAGGAAGCAGGGATTTCTGGGCATTAAGTGCCCAGAAACACACTTAATGGCCCGAGTGAAGGTCGTTAACGATGGCTTTGGGCACCTAACGCCCAGCAATTCTTGTTCCCTCAGATGCTAACTTTTAGCACCCATGGGTGTCAGGTATTCATTGTGAAAAAGGAGTGAAACATGCCAAATGCCTCGTACCCACAGGTCGCAGCAGCCATGGCAACATGGTCGCAATAGGCAGGGCAGAGTGTGCGAAGGCGTGTGGCAGGCTTCCACATGCACGGATAAGGGAAAGGAAAAGAGATCAGGCTGCCTGCCTCAGCCTCTGGAATAAGGGAGGTGGTCCATGAAGGAAGAAGTGAGCAACTGAGCGGTGTGGTGCGGTGGAGCCAGGGCAGACGCACCACAAATGTTTGGCTCGGCACAGCCGGGCAGGAAGGGGTTTCCAAACATATACTGGGCATTAGTGATTGGAATTTGCTGGGAGTCCTCGATCCTGATTGGCTGAGCCAATTCAAACATTCTATAAAAGGTGATAAAAGAACCAGCAATGTTACACATGATAAGAATCCATATCTAGGGTTACGAGAGAAGTCTGAAGATTTGGAACAGTTAAGATCACCCTGGCTCAGTTCAGGTTGAGATTATTTCGGTCTTTTCATTGGCTAAGAGAAGTCTTGATCCAAAAGGGAAGGTTGAAGTAATGACAATGGGTGTTTTGTCACGACACCCAAGATTATATGACCTTCCGCGTAGCTCTAAAAATGTGTCTCTCTCCGTAATGCCGACCACGACCATCTGAGGCGAATGAGCCCTGCAACCCGATAACAAATGCTTAATGAGATCCCAAGCGATGAAGCCACTGAATAAGCTTATTAAGTCACTATTAACCAAACACACGCTTGGAATCCGGAATAGCAAACTCCTTTGATCATAACTCCACCCAAACACTCACCTCCTATATACTATACCTATACTCACTCTCTACACCAACACACAATAAGAGTGCAGCTACACCCCTCGATCAATTTCGGCCTAGCTTCTCACATATGAACATTACCCCATGAACGCATTCTCATTCTAATAAAACGCATCTACATCCCATGACAAACCGGCCTAGCTGCACACATAAGTGTCCTACACAGGCCTAACACAGCCAGGACCCAGTCTTGGTGTCCACCCGCCAGACTGCACAATTTCAACTGATAACAATATCACCACACCTAATGCTAGGATGCAGCTACCATCAGGCAATTGCATCAGCTGCACACATAACTGGTGCACCCAAAATCCCTATGACACCTTACTCTCTCAACTGACCTGGAATACGGTCCCTGAGGGCGTTCAACCTACCAGCGCTTTAAGGTCATACCAATGATATATAGAGTGCTATATAAATGCCAAATAACATAACATAACTGTGCCACTTGAACAGCAGCAGACATCTTTTGTGGACTAGTTGGGGCGTGCACTTCATTGCTAGAATTTATGCTGAACTATATCCATTCATAATTCTTCTTTTACAATCCTTTAGAAGGGCATTTGAATTTACCTATTAAACTGCAGGAGGTACATGTCCCATAGTGCATTTTTCAAAATGTGGGAACCCTGGACTTTCCTATGTAAGAGTCTCAGAGCCATGATCCTTAGAAGCCCTGTAGACCTGCACTGCTTTCACTTCCACAGACCCAGAGAGGGAGGAGGTACATTACATTCAGGTGTGTTGCTCCTGACGCTGATAACACACCTGCTTCAGCCCTGGGTGTGCCTTAGTTAAGCAGCTGCCTGCAGAAGCATTTTGTTCTTGCATTGCATTTGCATCCAGTCCCTCTTTCTTTGAAGCATGGTTTCTGCTGTGTCTTGTTTCCTGTACCTGCTCCAGACGCTGTGCTCCCTGCACTGCATCCTAGTGCTCTCCATGTAAAGCACTATGCCCTCTTCCCTGCATTTCTGTACCCTCTGCCTGCAGTCCTCTGTTCTCTGCCTGCAGTTCCCATGCTCCTCTGATTGCAGCCCTCTGTCCTCTAGCTGCTGTTCCCCTCCTCCTTTGCTTGCGGCCCTCTGTTTTCTGCCTGCAGTTCCACTGTTCTTTTGGGTAATGTCCTAAAATGTACAGAAAAAAAAATGCTGAATGCGCAATTAGTGTTCATTCCACAGTAACAAAAATGATGAATGCCGTTATACCAAACAAGGGTAGTGGGGATTGCAGGAGTGCCCCCTGCTCACCATTTATGGTAACATGGCATTCAAGGGCAGCAGCGGTGTCCCCCTGGTCTTTAGAATGAAAGCCGACTGAAGTAAAAGAAACAAAAAAAAAGAAAAGAAAAGTGAACCCTGAAATGGAAGTCCCATCCCACATTAGAGAAAGGAAACTTCTGTTGCAGGGAGCCAGACGAGGAGAGCTGCCGGAGGGAACGAAGGAGGTAAGTAAAGATAGAGGAGCTGTGGGTAGGGAGAATGCGGGGCAGGATCTTTGGATCCTGAAAGGCAGGATTTGACATTTTTGTAATGCAAAGTTTTGCGCTCCGCTGTATTGAGGCTCGTCATTTTTAGCAGTTCCTGCAAAAAGGCTACATCCACTCTGTGTATTTTCATGTATAGCACTACCCTGTGGTTCTTGGATGGGCAGTTCAAACCCCTGATGTTCCACATCATGCATTGCACCCCACTAGCCATAACACTGCTAACATACATACCACCACTGCCAATCTCCACCTCCTTCCACCCCATCCCTTCATCTCTAGAGAACACCTAAATTGCCCCAATCAGGATGGCCCTTCCACCACCCCTCACAAATCACACCAAAAGGACAATCCAACTCCACCCGTGCCAAAGCCACACAGACTGCTGTTCCCTCTTCAAATCCCCCGTTCCCTCCCCCACAACCAGTAAATACCAGGCTTCCCACCCCAAAACTCCTTCATGGGCACTCGCTTGAGGAACACTCTAGTAACCAGCCAACCCAGCAGACCCCAACGAACAAATGAAACCATGCTGCAACCGCCAACCACAATCAACCAGTGTGACACATTATTTCAAGACGGTGATCCATCGCCTCGATCATTGTTGCCTCAGAGGCTGGACACCCACAGCAGCGACTCAAGGAAGGCAAGCAGATTGAAAAAACAACAATATTTCATTGTGCTCCACCCTGAGCTTCGCAGCATTGCATACTTTATGTCACATGTAACATACCCTGATGTCATCTCCTAAAATTGTAACACCACAAATGTGGTTTACTTGATACAATGTCCATGCAAGAAAAAATACATTGGAATGACAACCAGAGCTATTAAAATTCGCATTGGAGAGCATAGGTCCAACATTAGGACCAAAAAAAGAATGGCTCCACTGGTAGAACATTTTATAGAAATGAAACACTTGGAAAATGATCTTGTGTGGACTGTTTTGGAAAATGTCAAGATAGCCAAACGTGGGGGGAACATAGCAGCCCTTCTACTAAAAAGAGAACAACAATGGATTTTTAGGCTACGGAGTCATCAACTCAGCCTAAATGAGGAAATATGCTGGCAGGCTTTAGCTGTTTTGTAGCAGCATGCAACCGTAGTGAATACATGCAATGGCTTGACAACTTGCATAAATATTAGACACTATACAATAACAGCAGAATTGACGATGTCCCCTACAGGAAAAGCATCCTGTTACAGCACGGTACTAAAGGATGATAACACAGCTGAAACGGACACGGCCTAGCAAGGAAGCAACCTGATACAAGGTATGAAGAGTTCATACATCACGGCTGCTTTGTTTTAAGCTGGAAATCACAAAAGGAATTCGGTCGGATAATGTATCTCCCGACACTTCCGGGGTTCCTTTGTAAGATATACATCTACAATGGGAGCCCGTAAAGTGTATCCTCATGACTACGTAATTTCGAGTTAACCGTATCCTCGCGATTAAAATCTCCTGTTGGAACCAACAAGATAAGAGACTACATCTCCCAGCTGCCTCGAGGAAAATGGCAGTCGGTGGGTGCCCCAGAAATGAGAAACATAAGACCATGAAGCCCTAAGATGCGGGTCGGTGTACCTAAATGATATTCAGACAACGCACCCGCGGGTGTACCCGAATCACCATGCCGCAAGCAAGAGAAAAAATAATGAGAACTCAGGAATACGGAACCGATCGATCACGTGATCGGAACCTGTGTTTATAAACAAAAGAGCGTTCCAAGATGGCGCTTTACTCGAACCGGCAGATGAGACACAGGGTTTCCACGATATTAAGGTGAGCAAGACATAAGATTGTGGATAGGGGGTACAGTACATGAGGAGAGGCTGAATAGAATGACCAAGCTGTAAAGCCAAACAGACAAGAATTAATGTCAATACAGGCAAGCTATATAAGCGGGAACCACTGAAGATAGATGAGATAAGAGCCGTAGGCAATGTGAAAGTGCAGCAATTTACTGTAGTGTGCAGCAAAAGAAAATATCAAAAAGAACAAGTGATATAGAGTGACAGGCCATCACGTTAACATACAGAGATGGTCTATGAGACATGACCACGATACAATGATCTAAGGGACCCTGTGTTGTTCTGTTAATAGGAGAACAACGAAAAGAACAGAAGAATCGATCCCTCATGGGTGCGCATACTCACCAGCGAAGACAGGTGAATATGTTGTTTGCCCCATTTGGTCCTATAGTCTTGGGACACGGTGGGCCCGTCATGATATAGCCCACGGCCCAGATGTGTCTAGAACTTTAGAACACAAGACAATGAGATAGCAGCATTGTTTACCTATTTATTTGGTTACAGATTCCATTCTGGAACAGACTGAGCTGAACTTACGAACTGCTCACCGTAGAAAAGGCAGTAACATTGAAAGACTGCCCTATACAAGTAAGGTACTGCTTACCCTGAGGCTGCATGGACACAGATATCCATACAACCACCTAGAAAGTACTCATAGACTGATGAGAGTTCCGTTTTTTCTCTTTTTGTGTCATTTGATCCTATAGGAGTCAGGGATCCACACACTTAGCCCACTGGAAACCCGAAGACCCCCTCCTAATCTCAACTATAATTGAAGTTGCCATAGAGAATATCCAAAATAGAAGTATTCATCCTGAAGAAAGCGGCTAATAGCTGAATCCTGCTGAAACCGGTTGACCGATCCTGAAGTGGCACTGGACTTATGATCCAGACCCCGATACCCCATATATAGAGACATAGGAGACGATTTAGAAGCAAATACAATCAAGATTTTCTACCTAATTTAGGGGTGGATGAATAGGAATATACCTTTTTAATATCCCTCTGACTAGAGATCAAAGGGAACCGATATTGTTTTATTGCAATTCCCTGCACGTTATAAGCCATACAGACTGGAGGCGGCAATATTAAAGGCAGAGACCGACCCCCACTACGTATGCACTTACTTTTAGAAGATAGGAAAGTGATGAGAGAGGAGAGGGAGAGGACCTCTACATCCCATTTGTGGTCGGCACATCACCTCATGCTAGGGCTTAAGGAATGGGCTATGAGGTTACTTACCCGTAGGGCTATTTTATTCCTCGAGGGCCACCGGAAGGGTTAGGGAGATGTATTGGACTTTGTCAGTCATGGGGTGGATAGAGGGTAAGCCTTTCACTTGTCAGTGAATCAGTTGGCCTCTCGTTTGGATTATTTTTTGATGTCAGTGTTAATGTTGGGTTGGGTCAAGGAGGTTGCGATATTGGCTCGAACCCTTTCTGATAATGCGCCAGTGCTGTTGGTTATTGATTTTCCATGGAAAGCTGCATAGCAGGCCGATGCAGTCATTTAAATGGGAATCTCTGACTGACGCTATGTTTTGAGAGGCTGTCACGCAGGTCACAGAGAACATTTTCAAGGAAAACGTTGTCTCAGTTGACTCATATTTAGTGCTGTGGGAATCCTTTAAATGGGTGGTTTGAGGGGTATGCTTGTCGAAAGAATCAAGGGTGTTTAAGGTTACCAGGAAGGATATAGCTGACAGTGAACCGATGATCCAGCAGATTCAGGCAGAACCTGACTATGTGGGTAACCTGGGTAAACAAACCAGGATTTGTGAGGAGATGTTGAGGTTCCGGAATGCGGCACATTGGGAGGTGAAGCTTTTGGCAAGAAGGGCTTCTGTTGGACAATATGAGGCGAGGCAGTGCCCTGCAAGACTGTTGGCATGGGCAACTACAATGGATATAGATAAAAACACACATTGTGGTAATTAAGGACATACAGGGCATCCGAGGTACACTGATGGGGATATTGTGAAGGTGTGTTTGGAATTTTACACACATCTTTACTCTTCCCAGACTCAGGGCTCTCACTTGAAAATTGAGGGATTTCTTGATCAGGTGGTGCTATACTGGTGTAGCTGAGAGGAAAGATAATGATTATGTCAACCCATCACAATGCAGGAAATATTGGGGGCGATCAAAGTGTTGCCTTCAGGGAACGGCCTTAAGCCTGACAGCCTTACGGTGGATTTTTATAAACATTACGCTAATATTTTGGTCCTGTATCTGTTGGAGGTTTACAGGCAGGCTCTGCGTGAAGGGAAGCTATCTGAGTCTATGCGAGAGGCGGTGGTCGTTTTATTACTGAAACCTGGGACAATGGCGGATGAGTGTTCTTCCTACTGACCAATATCGCTGATTAACTTGAATAATAAGATGCAAAGTTGTTGGCTAAGATACTGGTGCCACTGATGAGTAAATGTGTTAAGCCAGATCAATCTTTTTTTTTCCCAGGACATCCTACCTCTTATCGGTGGAGGCTCATGGTTGGGCTGTTGTCAGCAGCGCCTAGTAACGTTTCTTTGGTGCTGCACTGCTGGATGCCAAAAAGGCTTTCAATTTGGTGGAGTGGACTTTCATGTTCTCGGTACTGATAAGATTGGGAATGGTGCGCAGGTTTATATCAGTGGTGCCTCTGCTGTATGCTTTGCCAACTGCCAGGATTAAGGTAGTCTGCATCCACTGTGGGTCCCTTCGGGGCAGAAAACGCATCAGGGGTTCCCTCTCTCACCTCTGCTGTTCGACTTGGCAATCGAGCCGCTGGCAAAATTAATTAGAGATAAGCATATATATGGGGTGTGCAGTTGTATAGTCACAAATTGGTGGTGTCCTTACATGCGGATGACATTGTGCTTTATGTTAAGGACCCAGTGTCTAACCTGATGCCAGTCATCATGGATGTTATGGAATTTGGTTGAAAGTCAATCCTATGAAATCTGTAGTTTTTCCGCTCAATGCTCATACGAAACAGTACATGGACAGGCTGAATTTTCAGTAGCATATGGAATATACTCAATACTTGGGTAGAGATATAGCCCAGTCTCCTGAAATGTTGTACCAGCGTAATTCTGGTGGGGTTTTTGGAGGAGGCTGAGGTGAAGGTTGCAGTCTGGATGAGATTTCCCCTCAACCTCTATGAATGAATATCACTGTTGAAAATGATCCTGCTCCCCGAGTTCCTGTATCAGTTTTGAAATGTGCCACTAGTGTTACCTAAGTCATATTTTGGGGGAGGTGAAGAAGGTTGTGACCCACTTCATATGGGCAAGGAAGCAACCTTACATGAAGTGTGAGAAGTTGATTGCACCATTGGATGGGGGGGCTGACATTTTAGCATATTGGCATGTGCCCAGCACATATAGGAGGCATGTGAAAATTGAGAGGGCCCTGGCAGCCTCGTTATTTTTGTGGGCTGTCATACTGATGGCTCCGAACGAATACTGCTTTGTGCATTGTATGGGTAAGTTGGGTATTACACAGTTCCGGGATCTGTTTCTAGAGGTACAATTCCTCTCTGTAAAAGAGTTTAAGGGGAGAGGGAATACAATACCCTTGTATTCGTTTCTCTATTTTCGGTTGTGGGACTCCCTGAAAACCTGCTTCCCTTCTTTCCCGTTGCAGCCTGAGGTAGCTATGTCCTGGATGGGGTGATAGGATTAGAGCATACCAGTAAACTGGTCTACAACCTCTATGGTGAGATAGTGGACAGCAGGGTGCAATGGCCAGAGTCCTCCCATAGGAAATGGGAGGTGGCGCTGGGTGGTGCCATAACAGATGATGTGTAGAGATACTGAATAGGAAATAACTGTTCTTTTATTTATTTTTGTAGGGTCACCCCCAACCACTCTCTCTCCAATTTCCTGATGCTTTTAACTCCACCCCAAACCCTTCCCCACCCGTTTTAACCACTTACACCATATATATATTTTTTTTAAATTCAGTGTTTTTTGATGGATTTGTTTGTTAAATAATCCATCGAAAAAACATGTTCTGTAAAATCACCGGATACCCGTAAAATACCTATCATGTTTGCTTTACCCTTGATGCCAAGTAAAAAGTAGCAAAAGCCACGTCACAGTGTGATAGTAAATGTACACTCACACCACCAATTTAGGCCAGGCTAGCCATCTAATAATACTTTTCAAGTTTTTGCATCACCCCCCTCATGCAAGGTAAAAATGTCATGCCACATTAAGAAAGTATATGGGGACTGGCACCACCGCCTAGCCACGTAATAAGATTTAACACTTTTCACGTTTGCTTTACTCTTGATGCCAAGTAAAAAATGCCATGCCCAGAGGGCAGCTAAAATTAGGAATGGGAGCAGCACACACAGACACACACACTCAAGTACAACACTTTCATCCACGCTTTATACAACATTCAAACAACTCCTTGCATGTATGCATACATAAAAACAAACACGTCAACATGCGCACATACATACATACATACATACACATTACATTTAAAAAAAATCACTTACATTACCTGCTCGCAGCCTCCAAGCATGTCCGTAAAGCCAAGGAGGACCAGATGGCCCTCCCCTGCAATCCGCAAAATAAATATGCCGACTGGCAGGAGAGGACTCCTCTTCTTGGCCATAGTGGCAGGCCAACACTGACCTAGCATCTTATTCTGCCTTCAGCTTCGGTGCCACAGCTCTCCTTTGGGTTCCTGACATGGCCTTCAAAATATAGTATTGGGCAAGGTGTGCATGGCAGCAGGAACTACAGTGCTGGAAACGCAGATATTTTCTGGATAGGATCTGGGCAAAGTGGAGGGCATGGTGACCCATTACCTTTTACTGGCAGCCAGAGCAAGGAGTGACATGTTGGTCATGTGTTGAAATATTAAACAAGTGCTGGTCGCATAAACCTGTGTCCTCCAGCCCAGGAGCTCATTTAAGCACTAGGTGTTGCAGGTTGGGTGGTTGCAGTCTGCCTATGGGGGTGGTGGAGGCCATGCTTCTAGTGTATTCTTTGCAAGGAAGTTTAGGCGTTTTAGTATGCTAAAACAAAAAGGTAGGTTTTTCAATAGTTTGGCTTTTGAATACCCCTTCACTTCCAGAGGAGGCTGGGCCCAAACATATGGGGCTGCTTCCTCCAAATCAGATGGAATTTCCAGCTGCAGATGATGCTGTCTCTGGTTGGGTGGCTGTAGTGAGCAGATGTGGGTGTCATGTGCCAGACTCATGAAATTCATTGGGCCAGCTGTTCAAGTGCAGTATGTAGAGAAGCACATGGACAGGTACTTCAGTATGTTGCCTATTGAGTTCCTCTCCACTTTCTGTTTTGAGTTTTCAGGGTGGGTAAAAAGTGAGGACTTTGTTTTTGGCGTTCGAGAACCCATTCACGTCTATGGAAGGGTAAGGGTTGGTCGATCAACTCCATGGCAGGGTCTATGGACGGGTTAGGGTGAGTCGACTGACTCCATGGTGGGTGACACACACCAAAAGCATGTGAGTTAAGAGTTATGACTTTCCAAGAATTCCCACCTTGGTCACATGGGGCCATGACGTCCAATCCAGGCACTTGTCCTAGCCGTATAAGAAGGTGGTATCTGGACAGGGGGCTTTTGTCCTTAGATCAGGGTAGAAGCGTCCAGGCCAATGGCATTTTCTCACTCAGGATGTTTAGGTCTCTCAATGTTATGACATACAATGAAGATGTTGTCACCATCACAAACATTTGTGTAAAGTTCACACACCACGAGGCACAATGCACCAGACTCGGAGTGCACATAACGGAAGGCAAAGACGTGCACCACCTGCCAGCCATGCTATTACAGAAGCACTTAAGTCCCAAGTGCACCTCAAGACCCACAGAAGGACACACACAAATCTCCTACACACTCACAGAACAGTGGAAAAGCCCCCATCAATTGCCCTGCAACAAGTACAAAAACAACAAAGTAGACAATGACAGATGCATTTTCCAACAGAAGGAGCACACATGGAAACATGACAATCCTTTCAGAACATACATCATAGTAACCACTGATTCTGAACAGAATCCTCAAATTACTTTCATTTAACACCTGCACCCAAATGTTTTTGCATACAACCCGTCCCCATCAAATTTGTTTCACACGTCATACGCCTCCTTTCAATTATAAACAAAATAAAGGCATGCTCCTCATTTAAGTTGTTCTTCGAAATCAGCAATCAGCAAACCCATTACTTGCCATTGATTCTAACCAAATTTATTTTATTTTATTTTCATTTTTGTAACGGGCCAACATGCCCGTGGGCCTCAGGGCGCACAAAGAACAAGAACAAGACAAAGACAAACAAGCATAAGAGGCAGATGGAGAAGCGAGTCAGGAGATTATTACAGGTTAAATAAGTGAGTCTTTACGGCACGTTTGAACGCTGTATAGCTCTGAATCTGCCAAATACCAGCTAAAAGTGTGTTCCATAAAAGGGGACCCTGAGCATCCAATGTAGTACCTCCAAATTTGGCTGTCCTAAATCATCCACCACTTACACTAACATGTGAAACAAGAGTAGAACCTACCATTATTATATTTGCATGTCAGCTTATTCATGAGCCAAAACCAGGTACACGCAACAGGTTTATAATAAATGCACCTTGACTTTCATACCAAATCAAATACTGCATGGGTCTCTAAGAGCGACCCTTCGAGAGCACCCTAAAAGCAGCAACCATAGAAGGGTTTCAGGATAATTGCTGCTGACGGGGCTTGAGGTGTGCTGTGTGCCTCTAGGTCCTGCTCCAGGCATAGCTGTCAAAACCCCTCAGGACTGTTCCTACCCACTCCCCAACTTCATCCAGGATCACCACCAGCAGAGGAAGTCCAGAGCTCTCCTCCCACCACACTCCTGTGACTAATCCCCTGTTGTTTGTCCCAAGTGTCTTCTACCAGGCTACTTGTCTTCCATCAAGCTAGCAATGAGGGGATCAAGGGACACCTTAAAATAAACCTAAGCAAAATAGATACCGTGCTGTTAGTTTCATAGTCTGCCTGAATGCCGACGCGGCTCACCCTTCTCCTCTGTTTTTGTTCTTTTTCTAAATACCACACTCCTTTTTACTTATTAGAAATAGGAATGGAAACATATCAATGAGGAGGAAACAGGAACAGCATGTCCATAATGAGTGACAGGGCACTGACCTGCCAATCAATAGAGATGAACCAAGTGAACCCAGTGTAAACACTGAGCTCATCCTCAGTTGCTTTCTGCAGTTGAGGACATGCTCCTGGCCTGGCTTTCACAGAATTAGTACCCCAGCGCAGATGTCCGTTGGGCCAGGCAAGGCCAGTGTCGTTTGGCTTCCCCAGCATTGCATGGTGCATTGGGAATACATGGTCAGGTACCACAGGCAAGAATGTTTATAGGGGGCCACTCCTGCACCTCTCCACACATTCAGAGGACCAGAGGAAGCGTCATGGGGCCTTCCAGTTCCGCGACGCATTTGCAGGAACCAGGAAACTCCCCCTGCTTCCTGGTTACTATTGATAGCTGTGCAGGACCTTCATTGCAAGCAGCATGAGGTGCAGTCATTTGGACCCGAGACCGGGGCTGCAGTTAAGAAAAAACTCAATAATGTATGTATGTGTGCATGCATTTATGTGTGCATTCAGCAGTTTGGGTATGTAAGTGTGGATGTGAAGGAGAGTCTGTTATTTGGGTGCGCATGTGAATGGGAGTGTTTATGTATAATGAATGATAATGTCTTGAAATGTACAATGTGTGATCAGTGGGGAGGAGATTTAAGGAGGAGGAATGAGGTGTGAAAAGGTACAGTGAAGAGTGAGGACTGATAAGTGAAGAAGAAGACTGGGGAGTGAGATGGGCAAATGAGGAGTAAGGGGAAAGAGTGATGGGGAGTGGTGGGTATGTCAAAAAATGGATGCTGTAATGCAGACTGATTGTGATCATGCCATGCCTCCTGTCAATGTAAATAACTACTATTTATATCCACTGCATTCAAATACATTGCGTGGTAATAATCTGAACATGGGTGATTTGGGTTTTTGAGAATAGGAGAGGCAGACCAAATACACCCATAGGTTCCATTGAAATTAAGCTACGAAAGAGGGTGCTAACTTTTAACAAGCCTGGTTACCGTCAATCATTTTGTCAAAATATGCAGAGTTAAAAAATTCAACGTATCGCTACATTTGGTTGCCATCATGAGGATGGCATCTGTCATCAAAGAAAAAGTGTACAATAACTAATCATTGTATGTTGATATTTTGTCATGAACAACTATTACATTAATGCCTATTCAGACGAGAGTGCAACCCCTATGAACATTTATGCATATTTGAAATTAGCAGACTCAGACTCTGCATATTCAGGACAACATTAGCCTCATTGACTTTCCAGGAATTGTGTTTGTCTGCATGGGAGATGGAGACAGAATATCATCTGGTCTGGGTGGGAAACCCCTAGCTTTTCTGATAGTTATTATCCTAAAATGATGCAGGAAAGTCTGTTTCTGAAATTGACCAGACCCCTTTTCATCAAAGCTCCATGCCAACAGTATAGTGCATCCATGTACCCTTGTTACAGTAGGCTCCTGACATCTGAAGCTCCTGCTATCCAGTGGCACAGGACAGGTTAATAGGCCACATGTGCATCCCTGGCAGCTGCTGTGAGCCACAGCCACTACAGGAAGAGGTACCTGCTCACCAGAAGGCCTTCAAAGTCAGCAGGCATGG
This sequence comes from Ambystoma mexicanum, assembly GCF_040938575.1. Classification (NCBI taxonomy): domain Eukaryota; kingdom Metazoa; phylum Chordata; class Amphibia; order Caudata; family Ambystomatidae; genus Ambystoma; species Ambystoma mexicanum. The sequence goes on along the minus strand of NC_090930.1, from coordinate 548,383,052 downwards.
GAAAAGGGTGTTTTTAGAGTGGTCAGAGAGGTAAGGTAGGACTGAGAAGATGTCTCGCCTTCATGGTTTTCTGTCATGGCCCTCTTCCTTCCTGCTCCCTCCATTATCTGCAGGAGAAGAAAATCTGGGTTTGATGTCAGAAGTCAAGGGCCATTTGTTATACACCAGGGTTTGGACTCCATACAGCAGGCATGAAATGTTGCCTTTATAAGGAAGGGGTTTCCCAATCCTCTCTACCTTCCTGCCACCACAGGAGCCCAGGTGCTGCTTTTGCCATGCTAAGACAAAATTGAAGCACTTGCTGCACGTTGAACCAGACAAACTTCAGCTTGTCCCATTGCCATGAACTGTCTCGACTTGAACTGCAGGCTCGACCTTTGAAGTCGCAAACAACTTGGGCACCGACCCAACCGGCTCGAACTCATTGAACATGCTGTTGTGAATGTCGACTCGACCCTGCAGAAGCCATCATTTCACTGCTGACTCAGCTACTACTCAAACCACTTGAAGACAACAAACTTGCCAATGCAAATGCTGTCTGGAATCTTCGGGACCAAGTACCATCAAACTGACTCGAAGCTGACCGCTAGTGAGATTGCCTTGACTCAGATCATCTTAACATCGGGTTGACTGCAGCTAAAGTTCCAAGCCGCCTGGTTTGACATTGGGACGTCATTTCACCAGCATGTCAGGTGTAGCGGAAGTGACATCACATGACACTTGACCTCTGCTGACATCACAGGAAGTTATGTAATTTGACCCCACCCGAAGTGACTCACAGGAAGCGATGGAACACAACCTTTCACCCACTGATCAAAACAGGATGTGGCATCACATAGCATTGTTCCTAGGTAGATTACGAAAAATATGGTTACGATATCACTATAATGTGATATACATTTCATACAGGAATAGATCACCATATATATTGTTAATATCAGTGTGAATAGGCCCATAATACCAAATTACTGTGAATGCAAGCAGACGTCTGAGGCCAAAGGATGATGATGTTTTATTATATAGCACTTACGCTTAAACGCTTTATATAGACCAAATATACACGACATGTGTTGGTACTAATTTATCGACCTCAGAAGGCAGAACAGACTAAATCAGTGACTCACCTCCTGAAGTGTGCCTGAAATAAACATTTAATGAGTCTATCAATTATTATATAGAATTCCAGAAGGACAAATTATTTGTTATTCCTATACTTTCTTATTTAGGGTCACTGCTCAAAGTGTTACACGTGTGGAACCCCCTGTTTTTTTTAAGAGGCCTGAACAAGAAAGCCAGCCACTCCAGAAACAAACAGCCACATGGCGCTGGTCACAGCCCAGGAGCTTACATTTACTAGATATATATATATTACATGGCCACGGTAGTGGCCATGTAGTTATGGTTAAGTTGGTGTTTCCATAGGAAGAGCACTTTTTGGGCATCTTATAACTTCACTCTCCCTGGACGGATCCTCACCAAACTCTGGAAATAAAGTGTTTGGGTCACTCTGAATGTTTTTGCAAAGTTTGGTGAGGATTCGTCCAGGGGGGGCAAAGTTATAGGGGGGGACCCAAAACTTATTTTTTTGGCATAGACTGAATGGGAAAAAAATTTTGCTCGCGTCTACAGCCCAAACCGCTGGACGGATTTTCACCAAATTTGGACCAGGAGCAGCAGCTTGGTCCCAAAAGCGTGCTTTTGCAAATTTGGTGAAAATCCGTCCAGTAGTTATTTTTAAAATGACCAAAAAGTAGGTAAAAAAAAATTAGTGATATCTGTGTTCGGTCCGCGGACACACTTCCCTGTTCGCTCCGCGGACAGTGTCCTGATTGGCCAATCGGCTTGCGTGATGTTCGCGGACATGCAACGTGTTCGCTGATTGGATGGCGTGGAGCGTGAAGCGCGTCAGATTTTCGGTAGCGCCCGCCATCTTGGATTCGCGGTCATCCGCGGACAGCGCGGTGAAACTTTGTTCAAAATTTGTATTTAGTAGAGTGTGTTGGTGTGTAGGAGTGTTTGGGGAGGGTGGGAGTGTATGAGATAGGATGAAAGTTGTATTTTTTATGTGTTAGACGTTCTTTTTGTGTTCGATTTGTCTGCAGACATCACAGGTGTTCTGAAATGTTCTAAATAAACTGAATGGGGGGTGTTCTGAGGACTCAATATGTGTCCGTTTTGTTCGCAAGCAAACTGAAACTGTTCTAAGAACACTTGCAGTGTCCTGAAATGTTCGCAAATAAACAAAATGGGGGTGTCCTGAGGACGCTGTCCGTATTGTTCGTTGTCAAGTTGAATATGTTCTATGAACACTCGCGGTGTCCTGAATTGTTCACAAATACACAAAATGGGGGTGTTCTGAAGACATTGTCGAACACTCGCTGTGTCCTGAAATGTTCGCAAATATGAATGGGGGTTGTGGCTGACAAGTTGAATGTGTTCTAAGAACACTCGCAGTGTCCTGAAATGTTCACAAATAAACAAAATGGGGGTGTCCTGAGGACGCTGTCCGTATTGTTCTCTGTCAAGTTGAATGTGTTCTTAGAACACTCATGGTGTCCTGAAATGTTCGCAAATAAATTAAATGGGGGTGTTCTGAGGACACTGTCTGTATTGTTCGTTGTCAAGTTGAATATGTTCTAAGAACACTCGCAGTGTCCTGAATTGTTCGCAAATACACAAAATGGTGGTGTTCTGAAGACGTTGTCGAACACTCGCTGTGTCCTGAAATGTTCGCAAATATGAATGGGGGTTGTGGCTGACAAGTTGAATGTGTTCTGAGAACACTTGCAGTGTCCTGAAATGTTCGCAAATAAACAAGATGGTGGTGTTCTGAAGACGGTTCTAAGAACACTCACGGTGTCCGGGGAATGTTCGTAGGGGGTGTCCTGAAGACGCTGTCCGTATTGTTCTCTGTTAAGTTGAATGTGTTCTAAGAACACTTGCGGTGTCCTGAAATGTTTGCAAATAAACAAAATGGGGGTGTTCTGAAGACGTTTCTAAGAACACTCCCGGTGTCCTGGAATGTTCGTAGGGGGTGTCCTGAAGGCATAGTCCGTATTGTTCGCTGGCAAGTTGAATGTGTTCTTAGAACACTCATGGTGTCCTGAAATGTTCGCAAATAACGAAATGGGGGTGTTCTGAGGACACTGTCCGTATTGTTCGTTGTCAAGTTGAATGTGTTCTAAGAGCACTCGCGGTGTCCTGAAATGTTCGCAAATAAACAAGATGGTGGTGTTCTGAAGACGCTTCTAAGAACACTCGCGGTGTCCGGGGAATGTTCGTAGGGGGTGTCCTGAGGACGCTGTCTGTATTGTTCTCTGTCAAGTTGAATGTGTTCTAAGAACACTCGCGGTGTCCTGAAATGTTCGCAAATAAACAAAATGGGGGTATTCTGAAGACGTTTCTAAGAACACTCCCGTTGTCCTGGAATGTTCGTAGGGGGTGTCCTGAAAACGCTGTCCGTATTGTTCGCTGGCAAGTTGAAAGTGTTCTAAGAACACTCATAATGTCCGTGGACATTAAAAGTTTCCATAGACCATAGTTGAAATGTTTGCCTCTATGGATGTGATATGCTGCGGTGGTTGTTGCCAGGGCATAGAGTCTTGGGTGCATGGCCATGTGTTGTTGGGGGCGTGTTTCGATGGGTGAGCCGAGCGAAATGTGCGGAAATTGCATATTTTTTCCCACATTTCGGACTTTGCGGGGGTGTCTGGGTAATAAATCCTGGGGCGATTTGGGCATATCATACCTCTGCGGATTCCCACGGGTGTCCTCTTTTTGGAAATGCATGGGGTTCCCTGTTTTCGTTGGTGGCTTGGACACCCGAGGCCCATATCTGTATGATGTGAGAGTGTGACATTTCCGGTGTGAAAACAGACTTGGGGTTACTTGTGTTTTAGGCTTTCCCCTTGGCGGCCAGGTAGGTGTACCCACGCATGTGAGGTACCGTTTTCATCGGGACACCTGTGGGAACGCGGGACGGTAGGCCATGTGTTGTTAGGGGCGGTTTCGATGGGTGCGTCGAGCGAAATGTGCGGAAAAAGCGTTTTTTTCCCCACATTTCGGACTTTGCAGGGGTGTCTTTGGTTAAAAAAATCTGAGGCTTTGTGCACAAATCACACCTCTGCGGATTCCCACGGGTGTCCTCTTTTCGGAAATGCATGGGGCTCCCTGTTATTCTTGGTGGCTTGGACACCCGAGGCCCATATCTGTATGTTGTGCCGGTCGGCAGAATGGCTGAGATTCCCCTCTGCAAACAGACTGGGGGTTGCTTGCATTTTCGGCTTGCCCCTTGCCGGCCAGGTAGGTGCACCCACGCATGTGAGGTACTGTTTTCATCGGGACACCTGTGGGAACGCGGGACGGTAGGCCATGTGTTGTTGGGGGCGTGTTTCGATGGGTGCGTCGAGCGAAATGTGCGGAAAAAGCGTTTTTTTCCCCACATTTCGGACTTTGCAGGGGTGTCTGGGTAAAAAAATCTGCGGCGATGTGCGCAAATCACACCTCTGCGGATTCCCACGGGTGTCCTTTTTTTTGGAAATGCATGGGGCTCCCTGTTTTCCTCGGTGGCTTGGACACCCGAGGCCCATATCTGTATGTTGTGCCGGTCGGCAGAATGGCTGAGATTCCCCTCTGCAAACAGACTGGGGGTTGCTTGCGTTTTCGGCTTGCCCCTTGCCGGCCAGGTAGGTGCACCCACGCATGTGAGGTACCGTTTTCATCGGGACACCTGTGGGAACGCGGGACGGTAGGCCATGTGTTGTTGGGGGCGTGTTTCAATGGGTGCGTCGAGCGAAATGTGCGGAAAAAGCGTTTTTTCCCCCACATTTCGGACTTTGCAGGGGTGTCTGGGTAAAAAATCTGGGCCGATGTGCGCAAATCACACCTCTGCGGATTCCCACAAGTGTCCTATTTTCGGAAATGCATGGGGATCCCTGTTTTCCTCGGTGGCTTGGACACCCGAGGCCCATATCTGTACGTTGTGCCGGTCGGCAGAATGTCTGAGATTTCCCTCTGAAAACCGACTTGGGGTTACTTGTGTTTTAGGCTTTCCCCTTGGCGGCCAGGTAGGTGCACCCACGCATGTGAGGTACCGTTTTCATCGGGAAACCTGTGGGAACGCGGGACGGTAGACCATGTGTTGTTGGGGGCGTGTTTCGATGGGTGCGTCGAGCGAAATGTGCGGAAAAAGCGTTTTTTTCCCCACATTTCGGACTTTGCAGGGGTGTCTGGGTAAAAAAATCTGGGGCGATGTGCGCAAATCACACCTCTGCGGATTCCCACGGGTATCCTCTTTTCGGAAATGCATGGGGCTCCCTGTTTTCCTCGGTGGCTTGGACACCCGAGGCCCATATCTGTATGTTGTGCCGGTCGGCAGAATGGCTGAGATTCCCCTCTGCAAACAGACTGGGGGTTGCTTGCGTTTTCGGCTTGCCCCTTGCCGGCCAGGTAGGTGCACCCACGCATGTGAGGTACCGTTTTCATCGGGACACCTGTGGGAACACGGGACGGTAGGCCATGTGTTGTTGGGGGCGTCTTTTGATGGGTGAGCCGAGCAAAATGTGCGGAAATTACGTATTTTTTCCCACATTTCGGACTTTGCGGGGGTGTCTGGGTAATAAAATCTGGGGCAATTTGGGCATATCATACCTCTGCGGATTCCCACGGGTGTCCTCTTTTCGGAAATGCATGGGGTTCCCTGTTTTCCTTGGTGGCTTGGACACCCGAGGCCCATATCTGTATGATGTGAGAGTGTGACATTTCCGGTGTGAAAACAGACTTGGGGTTACTTGTGTTTTAGGCTTTCCCCTTGGCGGCTAGGTAGGTGCACCCACACATGTGAGGTACCGTTTTCATCGGGACACCTGTGGGAACGCGTGACGGTAGGCCATTTGTTGTTGGGGGCGTGTTTCGATGGGTGAGCCGAGCGAAATGTGCGGAAATTGCGTATTTTTGCCCACATTTCGGACTTTGCAGGGGTGTCTGGGTAATAAATTCTGGGGCAATTTGGGCATATCATACCTCTGCAGATTCCCACGGGTGTCCTCTTTTTGGAAATGCATGGGGTTCCCTGTTTTCCTCGGTGGCTTGGACACCCGAGGCCCATATCTGTACGTTGTGCCGGTTGGCAGAATGTCTGAGATTTCCCTCTGAAAACAGACTTGGGGTTACTTGTGTTTTAGGCTTTCCCCTTGGTGGCCAGGTAGGTGTAACCTCACATGTGAGGTACCGTTTTCATCGGGACACCTGTGGGAACGCGTGACGGTAGGCCATGTGTTGTTGGGGGCGTGTTTCGATGGGTGAGCCGAGCGAAATGTGCGGAAATTGTGTATTTTTTCCCACATTTCGGACTTTGCGGGGGTGTCTGGGTAATAAAATCTGGGGCAATTTGGGCATATCATACCTCTGCGGATTCCCACGGGTGTCCTCTTTTCGGAAATGCATGGGGTTCCCTGTTTTCCTCGGTGGCTTGGACACCCGAGGCCCATATCTGTATGATGTGAGAGTGTGACATTTCCGGTGTGAAAACAGACTTGGGGTTACTTGTGCTTTAGGCTTTCCCCTTGGCGGCCAGGTAGGTGCACCCACACATGTGAGGTACCGTTTTCATCGGGACACCTGTGGGAACGCGGGAGTGTAGGCCATGTGTTGTTGGGGGCGTGTTTCGATGGGTGAGTCGAGCGAAATGTGAAGAAAATGCCTATTTTTTCCCACATTTCGGACTTTGCGGGGGTGTCTGGGTAATAAATTCTGGGGCGATTTGGGCATATCATACCTCTGCGGATTCCCACGGGTGTCCTCTTTTCGGAAATGCATGGGTTTCCCTGTTTTCCTTGGTGGCTTGGACACCAGAAGCCCATATCTGTATGATGTGAGAGTGTGACATTTCCGGTGTGAAAACAGACTTGGGGTTACTTGTGTTTTAGGCTTTCCCCTTGGCGGCCAGGTAGGTGCACCCACACATGTGAGGTACCATTTTCATCGGGACACCTGTGGGAACGCGTGACGGTAGGCCATGTGTTGTTGGGGGCATGTTTCGATGGGTGCGTCGAGCGAAATGTGCGGAAAAAGCAGTTTTTTCCCCACATTTCGGAATTTGCAGGGGTGTCTGGGTAATAAATTCTGGGGCAATTTGGGCATATCATACCTCTGCGGATTCCCACGGGTGTCCTCTTTTCAGAAATGCATGGGGTTCCCTGTTTTCCTCGGTGGTTTGGACACCCGAGGCCCATATCTGTACGTTGTGCCGGTCGGCAGAATGTCTGAGATTTCCCTCTGAAAACAGACTTGCGGTTACTTGTGTTTGAGGCTTTCCCCTTGGCGGCCAGGTAGGTGCACCCACACATGTGAGGTACCGTTTTCATCGGAACACCTGTGGGAACGCGTGACGGTAGGCCATGTGTTGTTGGGGGCGTGTTTCGATGGGTGAGCCGAGTGAAATGTGCGGAAATTGCGTATTTTTTCCCACATTTCGGACTTTGCAGGGGTGTCTGGGTAATACATTCTGGGGCAATTTGGGCATATCATACCTCTGCGGATTCCCACGGGTGTCCTCTTTTTGGAAATGCATGGGGTTCCCTGTTTTCCTCGGTGGCTTGGACACCCGAGGCCCATATCTGTATGATGTGAGAGTGTGACATTTCCCGTGTGAAAACAGACTTGGGGTTACTTGTGTTTTAGGCTTTCCCCTTGGCGGCCAGGTAGGTGCACCCACACATGTGAGGTACTGTTTTCACCGGGACACCTGTGGGAACGCGGGACAGTAGGCCATGTATTGTTGGGGGCGTGTTTCGATGGGTGAGTCGAGCGAAATGTGCGGAAAATGCATATTTTTTCCCACATTTCGGACTTTGCGGGGGTGTCTGGGTAATAAATTCTGGGGCGATTTGGGCATATCATACCACTGCGGATTCCCATGGGTGTCCTCTTTTCAGAAATGCATGGGGTTCCCTGTTTTCCTTGGTGGCTTGGACACCCGAGGCCCATATCTGTATGATGTGAGAGTGTGACATTTCCGGTGTGAAAACAGACTTGGGGTTACTTGTGTTTTAGGCTTTCCCCTTGGCGGCCAGGTAGGTGCACCCACACGTGTGAGGTACCGTTTTCATTGGGACACCTGTGGGAATGCGTGACGGTAGGCCATGTGTTGTTGGGGGCGTGTTTCGATGGGTGCGTCAAGCAAAATGTGCGGAAAAAGCGTTTTTTTCCCCACATTTTGGACTTTGCAGGGGTGTCTGGGTAAAAAAATCTGGGGCGATGTGCGCAAATCATACCTCTGCGGATTCCCACGGATGTCCTCTTTTCGGAAATGCATGGGGTTCCCCGTTTTCTTCGGTGGCTTGGACACCCGAGGCCCATATCTGTACGTTGTGCCGGTCGGCAGAATGTCTGAGATTTCCCTCTGAAAACAGACTTGGGGTTACTTGTGTTTTAGGCTTTCCCCTTGCCGGCCAGGTAGGTGCACCCACACATGTGGGGTACCGTTTTCATCGGGACACCTGTGGGAACGCGGGACGGTAGGCCATGTGTTGTGTTTGTGTGGTTTTCATAACGTTTTGACCCATTTGCTGGAGCCCTTTGTCTCACAACCCTTTCTTTTCCCAAATGTGACCTACATTTAGTCGCTGCTTTAGCCACCATACACTTTTGTAACCTGCACAAGTCACCTACCCTTGAAAAGGTCTGCCTGTGCTCTTTCAAAAAATGTATGGCTGCCATTCCTCACCACATTGGTTTTCCCAATTTACACATGCTAAGTGCGTCTGGTCAGGCCATGAGCGTAAAACTCCTGTGTACCATGGCTCAGTGTTTGGCTTGTGGTATTGCTTGTTTTGTACAAACACTACAAAAATGGTATGCTCTCCTAACTGCAAGAGTCGGGGGAATGTAGCGGAGCATTGCTTTTCTCAAAATTCATAGAAGCCATTGCCGTACCAAGCCAACCATGTCCAACACATACCTTTTTTTTCAGTCATTTTCCCGCTTTTCCCCCATTCGATGGCAGTTTCCCCTACCTAGTTGTTGCATGACCTATGCAAATCACCCCTTCCTAAACTTGGAATTTTGTCTACTTTCCAGAAATATATGCCTTTCTGTCCTCCAATTTGGCTTTCCTGCCCTTTTCTTCCATTCCGTCCATGCATGTCCAATTCGGCAAAAATGGCAAAAATCGCCTACCTCTCACAAAACGGTTGATAACCCCATCAAAATAATTTTTTTCCATTTCCACTCAACCTGTTCCTGAAAGCCAACACATTGGGGAACTCAGCACAGCAAACCATTTGTTCCTAGCTCTTACAAGGAAAAAACCACAGGCTTCTTTGTACATCATTTTATTGGCATTTTTTGAAAAAACCCAAAATTTTTCGCACATTTTCCTTATTTTCTCTCACCCCCCTACAGCAACCTGGGATTCCTGGGTGGATTTACGACCACCTCCATGTGGGAAAAAAGGAGCCAAATTTGGCTGAGATATCTCATGTAACAAAAAAGTAACAAGCCATTGAATGGCCGCATACCAAAATCACCAAAAAAGGCTCTGGCACTGGGGAGAAATACCCATGGCACTTAAAGGGTTAACAAAGTTTTTTCACTGAATATATATATATATATATATATATATATATATATATATATATATATATATTTTTTTTTTTTTAGGGGTAGCAAGGGAGACCACAGGGGTAGCAAGGGAGCCCTCAGGGGTCACAAGTGTGACCCCTGATGTTCCCCAAACGATGTCCCTGGTTTGAGACTGTTGAACCTCCTACAGACAAGAACTAGGCACTGTTAAGAGGCCCTGTCCGCATGGTCCACTTTCTGGGACCCTAGTAACTGAATATAGCCTGCCCTCGGCCCACGATACCACAAAAGGCAAATGAGGTACACCAATTGCGCTGTATCTGTTTTACCTTAATGATTGGGATCACACTGGGTTAGGTATAGTGTGGGGCTGAGTAGGCGGTTTTGTCACTAATCAACTCTGTACTGTACAGCAGTAGACATTTTGTCACAGAGGTACAAACAAATATTTAGACAAACTGGTTAAATAGTAAAATTGAATCGTTCCCTTTTAATTCATGCCTTGATGGCACAAATATATATCTACTTGGAGGTTTCACCAAGGACGGGCCTGATAATTCCATGAGAAACATACCCTTTATCAGGTTTCATAAGGGAAAGTAGTGATAAGTGTCATAGCAAATCTAAAATATATGTCTGCCACAGATGTCCTCGTTACAATACACATTGAGAACCTCTACAGCTGGGTGGGCTTGATTGACACCTCGATTTCGATGTCTTAGAAGAGATGATGATGGTGGGAAATACAATAAAAGTGTGTTTGTTTATTGAGTCTGAAAAGTTAAGCTACTTCTATGAGTCATATTAGGAAAGACATGCAAGAGTGCAAAGGAGACTGGCAGAAGTTAGTTATTCCCCATTCCCCCACCATATTGATCGTTAATAGTTAAGACACAGGAGGAGTGTAGACCCACATTAGAGTAACTTTTCTGAAAATGTTGGGGGGACATGACAACTGAACGAAAGGGGCGGGGTGGAGGAAGACGGAGGGTGGCTCAGAGGGGTAACGCTAAACCGCTACACCACAAAAGTATCTTGCCAACGCTCTGTTATAACTTTCATACGACTGGTGGTGTGCCATTAAAATTCAATTCTAAAGACACGTCTGCGTGCACATATATTTAAATATATATATTTAGGGAAAAACATGTGTTAAAGTGATGTTATGGTTACAAAGTAAAATCGAAATACCCAAGAAATACGCCATTGTTTTTTCTTTTTTTTTATTCTGCTCAGTTTATTTAAAACTTTTCACACATCAAAACCAACATTAAAAGAAGTTAGAAACAATTGACACCATCCATAATTGAAAAGAAAGAGATAAGGAAGATTAGCTACACAACGTTCATTCTATAACATCGAGAAAACCCCCATATATCCCTCGCCAAATATTAAAAACTTAATCAAAAAAGGTTTTTCTCGCAAACACTAAAGGCGGGTGTTCACCCAAAAGAAATAGACTCCACCATTCATCCACTGACAGTGTGCTAACCTTCTCCACAAATGTCCTTAAATAAGTTGATCTCAAAATGGTTAATGCAGGGCAGGAAGTTAAAACATGTTTTAATGATTCCGTTACATCTTGACCCAGACAAAATCTACAATCTTTGTCATTCCAACGCCACTGCTTTCTAGAAAATAAGATTTCTTTACTTGGATAGAGATTTGGGGGACGATTCATAGAAATGTGCACAGAAATCCTGCAAGGGCCGCATGTCGAGAAGGACGCTGCACGAGCCTGCGTGCAGATTAGAAAATGCGTGCCTTGTGTATTCATGGAATTTACTGCGTAAAGTAACCATATTCGCATTTCACACCAAGAACACCCCCGAAATGCCCCGACGCAAAGCATAAACAGCGAGAACAGCTACCTTTGCATGCTCCCCTGGGCTCATATACACGCACTTATCAAACAGTGCATGCAGTCCCTGCAAGGAGGCCCGCATCTCGGGGACCCTGTGTAGGATCCCCATAACTGTTGCCGTCACCCCGACAACATGCATATGAAAATTTGCAACTCTGTTTGAGCCCAGAAAATCTGCGTGCGAACACCCGTAAACCATTCCTACACCACGCTACACTGCGTACTTTCACCCCTAAGTTCAATAGGAACCCTATTTGCATGTACACACGCCTAAATCCAACATGCAAACCCACCTCCGAGCTGCGAATCCTTTGTGCATGTGTCCTTATGCCTGCCTTCGGTGGCATAGTGATCGAGGGATTTGCGTAGCCATTTCTATGCGAGAGGCTGCACAGGTGGTTCCATGAATATGTGTCGTTTGGCGCAAATAGGGGCATTCGAGGAACGGCCTGTGGGCCATCCCTTGTAACGCCCACTTTTTCACATGTTCTTCCCCATTTTCTGAATTCCACCCCTTCCCAGCCCACTGCGCAAGCCATGCCCACGATCTGCGTGGTGTCTCGCGCAAGGTGCTCAACGACTCGGAAAGACTTGATGAGCCTGCTCAAACTCAATGCAAGTCCTGCAAAAAGTCCTGCGCATTCCATTCCATGAATGGACTAAGGGGATTTTGCACGCAATTTGGCGCACAAGTTCTCTATTTCCCATGCAAAGAATTCCATGAATCGGCCCCCTAGTCTGAAACATAAGATCTGATTCCGATAGTAAGAGCTAGGGAATTTGATCAATAATTCATAGTAGTTTCCATCGCTCAAGACTCAAAAGAGGCAAGTTTATAGCGGTTCCTCTTATTTTTGGATACAATCCAATCTTACGCTTAAGCTTTTGCTTAACAGCACTCAGATTTTTTATCAACAAATCCATTGACATGTCAAGGGCCATCAGGCAATCTGCACATTTCTCTTGCCAGGGAATTAAAGGTCATGAGCTTTCTACTCCAGTTTGTGGTTTCAAAATTGTATATGGAAGAGCAGATTTTGCTATGCAACCATAACTAGCAGCACCGTCATGCACTGCTAAGACTAACACCTAGGACATGAAAGATGGCATTACAAATGACATCATCAATGACATCACAAATGACATCATCGGTGACATCACCGATGATATTACTACTGTGTAACAATGCAAAAGGACTTACATTTTGGGCATTTTTCTAAAATCTACTGGACATATTAACTCCAAATGTGAATAAGCATGATTTTGGGACCAGGACGCCGCTTCTCGTGCAAGTTTGGTGCAAATCCGTCCAGCGGTTTGGGCTGTATGTGTGAGTATTTTTCCCCTTCATGTCTATCTGGATTTCTAAAGTTTTGGGACCCTGCTATAATTTTGCCTGAACCTTGAAGAAACCGCATGAAACTTCAAAATTCAAAAGTGGCCATATACCTTTTTGCAGTTTTGTGCTAATTGTTCCTATGGGTTGAGCAGCTTAACCATAACTACAAACACACCACCACCACCATTTATACCCATTCACCATTGATGACATCAAGGCCTGGAGCCCCAGGGTTGCCCTCCCAGCACCTGCCCCTATGTTGCCAATCAGCACTCAGCAGTCTGATAACACAGCAATATATTAATTTCCCTATATTTTCGTTCTGAGGCTTAAAATGTGCAATTTACAGTGTTTTTTCTCTTTCCATGGGATATATGGAAGTGTTATTGCCTCATTGCCTTCTAACACTGGTTCCTCCACATCAGCCACTTGCAGACAAAGAAGAGTTTAGCACTCTTCAGTGGGCATTTAGTGTTTAACCTCTCTGCTGGCTGGCTGTCTCGTGATAATCAACAGCTATTAACCTTAACTTTGTCGCAATTGTAATGTGTGCACCCCATGGGTGCCCCACACATATGCCATTCATTTATCATTATTTATCATTCATTCACAGACACAACAGTAAACACACATATGCTTGCACTCACTCACTCACACACATGCACCTCCATTGACATACATGCCAGGATTTAGCCACTCCCCCCACAAAGTTTTGGGCTATGTTGACTTGACCTGGCTGAACTACATAGTCGGAGCAGGACAGGATCTGACACAGACAAAAAGTAACCGTGCTTTGGGCTGCACTTTGAACAAAGGCCTGGCAATTACAAATACTTTAAAGAGTTTCATTGTTAGAACCTGAATTTCCATGTATACATGTTTAGGCAATTGAAATCATGATGGCGGTTAGTACTTGAGACAGTAGCAGGGGCAGCTCTTTCTCACATCAGTTTGTTAGTGTGTGTTTCAGATGCACAGAGAGTTAGTTAACAGCTTTTAATATTTAAGCTGCACGACTAGAATAGTCCCATTAGGCTATATAATAAGTAAAATGCACCCACAAGTAAGTTTGCCCCTCCCCCGCTGTCTGTTAGCCCCTCACCTTCTCACTACATTTGAAGGGTTAGAGCCCCCACTCCGAAATGTGTGCCTAGTTGCACACCTACATAACATACAACAAACACTTTAAAACAGAAAACAGAAAATAAAAACAGAAAATAGAAACAAATTAAAAACGTACCTCTGTTTGATGGGTAACTCTCACACGACTCTCAGTACACTGACACAGAGTGGCTTCCCAAACGGACCGCAGATCAGGACAGGGTACTTAACCCCTGACTTAAAGACAAAAATAGAATCGAAGCAGAGCACTACAGGATATCAACAATGGTAGCACAGAAGAATACAAGAACATGCAAATTTTGAAATGTACAAGGCCGTGAAATTTTAACTTGACTTAAAACAACAAGGATGGAAACATCAAGAATACACCAGATCTAAGCAATGAAGGACTAGAGGATTTATTTACAAACCGCCTTGAAAAAGCCCAAAGGGTTGAAACCTTTTGGCCATAAGAGTTGGCTGCACACTAAACCAACATGTCAGGATGCTAATGTCACAACATTACTAATCCATTGCAATTTGGGATGTAATGAAACAGAATTCACACATAAATGTGAACAATACATAAAACCCATGACGTGGATTATTTATGAGTTGCACTGATAATGGGGGAATCTTCTAACAAACTCTTTACCATAAGGCCTATGTTGTTAGTCTTCCCCAGGGATAGGCAGCACTCAATACCGATCAGAAGGACACAAAAGAAGTAGACAAATTACAAATATAGGGAAACGCTGGCAAGCACAGCCTAACAATCACCAAATCTTACTCACTCGACTCGAGACACAAACCAGGAAGCTGAATGATCTTCCTGGTTCCTGTCTGTTGCATAAGCAAAGCCAGAAAGCAGCTCTCCACAAGGTTGTGGTAATCAGCTGCCTGACAGCGGGACCTGTACCACACCACCCAGTAGAGCACCCTGGCAGTGGCTGAAAGGTTGACCATTGAGCGCGAGGGGCCCAAACATACCGGCACACCGCTCTGCGGTCACATGCTTCATGTAATGTGATAGCGTGAGCCTGGCCCCCAGCCATCTCGTGCCGCCCAATTACCCAAGTGACATGGCCGCAATCCTCCCCCGCGACCCTGTCCTGCTTCAGCAAATTAACGGCAGGGACAAAAAGGCATGCCACGAAAGTTGGGGGACACAAGCACCTCAGCCCCCCCTATAATTATGCCCATGTAGACCCATCATCAAGCAACCAATGCTGTTTGCTATCGAGTGGAACTTTCTTGTCCAGGTTGGGCAAAATGATGTAAAATGTCGATTTAGTTTCTTGAAGCAGTGCCATTTACCTCAGGCAAGTGGGTGCAATTAGCGCAATCAAAATATGTTAATTTGTTAACAATAGATTGTGAATATCATTCTATCAGCCTTTGTGATGCATACTAAAACAAAAATAAAGTGAGAGTGTGGAGACACTGACAGATGACTTGCAGAGTAAGTGCTTTTAAAACATCAGCTGTAATCGTGCCTAGTGCATGCTCTAGTAACCTCTCCCTTCCATGAGTTCCATTCTTCAGTTTAGTGCATGCAATGTGCCCTGGTACGCCCATTGCCTTCCTCGAGTACTGACTGCACGTCTGCACAGCTCCCTGCTACATCGCGCGCAAACTCCTTTTGTGGATTTGTCGATTCAACTTCAACCAAACTTGACTTTTGAACCTGCTGGGTACTTACTGGCTTACTGGACCTTTACTTTATCTAAATTGCTACTTAATACACCAGCGCACGCACACCCAGCCGAGTACCCGCTGAGTACTGACTGCTGACCGGTGAGCCGCGGTGCAGCGAGTCAGCGTGTTACTCTCTTGGCTGGGCAGCGAGCTTTCCATGGTGGCCATTTGACTCCCTCTGGCTTGTGGTAAGCCTAAATCTTTCTGTGAAGTGGACCCTGACTCGTCTACTCACGTAAGCTTGAAGCCGACATCTTGTTGACCCTGTTATTTTCTGTCATCTGTTTCTCACGCAGTGCCAAAACCTTCATTAAAATGAATTGGCTCACTGCCGGTATGCCCCGTATTCCGAGTCATTTAATTATATGCCAAATTTTGGCAAAATCCCCAATAAACTCGGGCTTGTCTAAGCCGGGGTCTGCCTCCAAGAAAAACATCGGCTTTTCACCCGACATTCAACATTTTCTTTTGAATGTGGGGTCTGCTGGTGCTGCTCCTTCAAATATACAGATGTAAACTACAAGACACCTCATGATAGATTATTTAGTTTTAGTGGATATGAGAACTTGCTACATCTACAGACATTTTCGTCATTTTACATTACTAACCAAAGATGACTTATGGGTTGCAATGTTTAATGCCTCTAACACTTCACTTATCATTGACATTGTACAATTTTTGAGAGAATTAAACTTAATCTCGTTCCAGTAGAGTGCTCTCGCAATAGAGACAAGCAATGTTTTGAATCGCACTTCTAGTCTGAATTGTTGTGTCTCTTATTATTTCATCTTAACTTGAATATGTAATTGATTTAATTGTTAATAAGTGTCTTCCTGAATCAAGAGTGAGGGCATTTTCAAATAACTAACAAAGCTAAATCCTTATCCTTGTATCAGTGATAACAATCATATTGACATTCAACTATCCAAATGTACGACTACTTAAAAATTGTTGTGAAAGGCTAAATCAAATGAATTGTAAATGATAATGTAAATAATTGAAAAAGTTGTTAATTCAACTAAAACAATTTTCAATAAAAAAAAAATGCCTTCCTCGTATGCTTTCACCTGTGCTGCCTCACGTGCGTTCAGCTGTGATTGCCAGATTCAACTAAAACACATGTTCCAGTGGGTGGAACATCGTAGCACATCAGAATGCTACCCCATCCATTCCCACAGGAAAAGGAAAAGGTGGTGTTGGATTAGTTGCTTTCAAAGTTGGTGAACCTCCATTGTAGTCCCTTAATCCTTCTCGGTCAGGTAGTTACAAGGGAAACATGTTCACTTCTTTGTCTCAGGCTTTGGCAAAGGTGCTGGTTGTGGTATCTCATGGCAACGGTGTTGCTCTTACTCTTCAGAATCGGAAAATATTCAAGTAGGCCCTGCTCATCCCAAGCTTCTGCCCTTACAGTATTTCCTATCTTCAAACAGGTTTTTATCAGTACAGAGCAGCTTGCTCAATGTTGTGCGATTTGCCTTCAGTCAGTCTAGTAAAATTCTCCCCAACATGTCTGCAGGTCCCCTTGTGGCAGCTTGATTTTGTACCCAATTCCCTTATTTGAATCTGTGAATGGTGGTGGACTTTCTTGCCTCATGTATTTCTTATATCCTTACCCGCTTTTCAACATCTTCCATCGGAATCTCTGAGAATGCCCTTTTTTCCCTCAGCCATCGGGTAACTAGTGTGATATTGTCTTGGTTCTTCCATGTGAAGTGAAAGGTCATAACTCTGGTCTTGCTGTTTAGTATAACTCAGCATGCTGCAAATGGCTTTGTGCACGTCCTCCAGTCAGCCTAATCCCGTAGTTTGTGCCACTTGAAGGATTACTCTGATGTTTTGGTTGATTCTTTCTACTAGGCCATTTTCCTGTGGATGACATAAAGCTTCGCTATAGTGTTTGATGGCCCTGTGTTCTAGAAAGTCTCTCATCTCATTGAAGGTAAACTGCAATCTATTGTCTGTCTGACTGGAGTCAATGGGATGCCTTTTGTGCTATGAGACCCCCAACCGGCCCATAGCGTCCGGGTTTGCTCAGAAGCACTTTAAGACAAGATAGCAGCACCCGTGAGATGGATGGGTGTGCAGGTTAATACTCCAACACCAAATCAATAATGACAACTCGACAGTTTGGCAAAGGGAGTCTGTTTAATGACAAGTACAAAAAACAGGGAGTCTCATGAATATCAGCGGATGCGTGATCTTCCTTCTCGCTTCCCAACTCCAACAAACTTCATAAAAAACATATCATTTATACTAAAAACTCATCATCACTGATGTTTAATGCTTAAAAGTTAGCTTACAATTCTATTGGTTTGGAAAAGGTAACTTTACTATAGGTACTATATCTGTATATGGTAACGGAGTAAGAGGATTGGGTAAACACTGTCAGGTGGGCATCTAAGCCCTACCTTCAAACTGGCTACTGTAGACGTCACTAAAAGTACGACATCCCATTGGTTCTACTAACTATAGGACCCTAGATTACTTGGTCCATTGTGATTGGGTTGGCACCAACCCCACTCGTACTTTTTCACTTTATTTAGCAGCAAGCAGAATGGTAGGCCAGGTGCAGGGTGCCCCCAGCCTTCCTCCAATTATTTTTACAATCAATCATCACTTTAGTGGCCATGTGTCAATTATTTCACTGTGGTTGGCCTCGAGACTGCATCTCCTGTCTGGAAAATTTCTGATATCTTCTCCTGGCCTGTTGCCATGCGTAGGTGTGAAGTTCTTACTTCTGCTCGCTCGGCTGGTCACGTGATTCAGACACTGTGAATTTGCCTCTTCTTCAACAATTCATTTATTTGATTTTCGTTTCATCCACCACCTGCCTTTGGCTTCTTATCTTGACCTTTCAGAGCAGTATATTCTGTTCTTTGCTTCAATTAATTGTAGCTACCGTTCGTCCATCTTGACAGATACGACCTTGGTTCTCCCGGCATGAATTGCCTCTGCTGAGTTTCGTTTCTGCCGCTTTATTCTTGATTTTGCTAAATATGAAACTCTTCTTGTGTGGTCTTTAGTAGCCCTTTGGTTGATTCTGCTTCTTGTGCAAAGTGGAAATATACTTATATAACCTGCTTCTTTTGAGGTAGATATGTATAGGCGGCGTTTGCCGCACTATCTTTCTACTAAGCATAGCAAGCCACACAATTTTCTTAACTTTCTTGAGGTTTCAAGCATATGTACATGTGTAAACTGGTCAACTATCTTCACTGTGCTCATGGCTTAAGCTTCTTATGTTTGACATAATCCTTTTACTTTAGGTACACAATATTTTTTAATGGCGTTTCGTCTCCTTTTATCATTCTCAGGTCATTATATCTTCTATATGTGAGTCAGTCCAGGTTGTTGTGATGTCACCATTCGTCTTCCATTAAGACCTTTTTGGTTTCTTCAGGGACTGTACTCAGACGATCCTAATTTTGTTTTATTTGTTGATATGGCTTTCTCAATGGATACCTTCCTGTCCATGGTGTCCTTGGTATCGGTACTTCAATAGGTGCTGTTCTTCTGATAGGTACTGGACAGTGCCCCACTGTGGCTCTCTGCTGGTTTATTTGCTCATCATACGTCACATACTTTGGCGTGAACGTTCCTGTTACTTCAAAATGGACATTTGGAGTGCGGGCTGTACTTGGGACTTCCTCTACACTCCCCCCTCTGGGCGATTCATCAACCACTTTCAACTCTTTCTTCTCTTCTTCCAGTTTCTCTTTTGCTTCATTGTTTGAGTCCATTCTTTCCTCATCTTCTGGGTTTATACATGATGGTCTGAAGAAATATCTGTTTGGGGTCCATATCTTTATTACTCCTTTCAAGCTTCCTGCTGTTCTTACGTGTTCATCTTTGTTACACCTCATCAGTTGACACTGTCCATTCAGGCTGCAGTAAACCCATCTTCCCACATGATTTCTATGTTTCATGGGATGTAAGAACTTTGTTCTTTCTGGTTTATGAATGCTGGCCTTCACAAAGTCTCTTATTTCCTCATCAGTTAGGTCTTTGGGCTTCCATCCTGGCTCGATATCAATCATGATCTTCATCCCTATGGCTTTTTCTGCAGTTTTCTGACACTGAGAAATTATTATCTTGATAACACAGAATCTTAGCAGTATCAGCACTAACAGGGCTCCTAGGAATTTGAATGAATCCGCTATCCATTGCAGAACTCATGAGAATAGTGATCCAAACCAACTGTCATCGTCTACTTCGTCAGTTTCATCAATCATTTGATTCTGTCGTTACGTCAGCATACCTATGGCTTCTGCTAGAGTTCCATTTTCTTCATCGTGAGAAAGTAATAATGTGCAACATGATTCTCCGATTTTTGCACAAACACCTCCATCCATAGCTGTGATCATGTCAAGAACATATCTGTTCTGGAGAGTCATCAATCAAACTGTCCTTAACTCTTCCTTTAAGGAGTTGAATCCTTTTATGGCTGTTTTGCTAGGCTGTAGTAACTCCCATCTGGTAATCGGCAACCATTTAGTATTTTCTCCAATTTGAAATCTTGGCATGAAGATTGTCGTGTGAACACTGATGAGGTGAGGCTAAACAGCCTGTGTTCATATGGGATTGCATGAAAAGCTTCTTCTGATTTGGCAGAAAAGTAGTTCTATCTCTTAATTTGGGTTATTAGTTCCACAGATCTCTTCCTCCTCAGGTGAGCATCTGCTTTCGGAAAAATGTCAATATTCAGGTCACTCTTCGGGATCACCAATGCTGGAACGTGGACATTCACTATTGTGCATATACCGCCCCAGTTTTTTGGCAGTCTGATGTATGTCTTGGATCCACATGCCCAATAATGATCCATAATTACTGCTGTTCTATACACCATTCCTGGATCATCAAAAACTCTTCTTTATAGTGTCATTATCCCTGAAGCTTAGTTTTGGGCTTTCCAGTGGCACTATTGCAAGGGTCCTCCTCTGTCTTCGACCCATGTCAATAATTTTGCAAGTCTTGGCCATAATGGCTTGCATAGTCTTTGTGATTTTTCAATTGCTTCTTTGAAGGCTCGAAGGACAATCCAGGCTCTACAAATTACTACTCCTTTCTCCCATCCATCTGGTGAAAGCACTGTTCCCCAGATTTGGATTTGGCCTCTTTTCTTCCATACACACATTTCTTCTGCAGAATTTCCTGGACTCTCCAGTCTCTTGTTCACTTCCCATCTGATTTCAGTTCCTTTTACTCCAGGTTTCTCGTACCTGATCACATCTTTCTTAGTATGAGCTCTGTTTCTTGTCTTTATGTCTTGAACATATTTATCTTCATCTGGATCTGTTGCTTCAGTTGCCCATTTCAATGAGGCATCACTTCCCATGGACTGGCCTCTGGTCTTGCACATTGCTACGTGCGAGAGACAGTGTGCTGTCTGGACGTCAATTTCTACAGCTACGAAGATCTTGGACTTCCCCATGCTATATGGTAGGAGTGCACAAAAAAAGCATTCCCCTTCTGAACTCCATCTTCCCACTTCTTTCATGTGCTGGTACCAGATGTTGTTTCCCAAATGTGCTGTGCTGTCCAAGTAATCGTTTTGTTCACTGTCGTCTATGTGTATGCTTCTCTTAATCCTTAAGGTTTTCATGTAGTTCGCTATACCTACATCACTGAATGCATCTGTATGGCTCCTTCTTGCTGGAGGATTCTCAAGTATCCCGGTCCATGATGCAGGTATCTTCATCTGTGCTAGCTGAGTGGAGGAAAGTCTGGAGATTCTTTCTATTTCCTCTTGCCTATTCCTGGCTCTGGCTCTGGCTACTGATGACCAAATCGATTCTAATATCAGCTGTGCTTGTGAAATTGTCTTTGAGCTTGTTTTTTCCTCCATCGGTGTCTCACCAGTGGTGTTCATTAATGTAATTTCGGTTGGTTTCTTCTCCAACTCCTCTTGCATTCCTTCTCTTTTGGTCAAAAGTGTCCATATCCTCTGTCATTGGGCTAGTCATTGGGCTAGTATATGGCTGTATTGTAGAACTTGTACTTGTCCCCTTCACTGGAACATATGTGCTTGGCAATGTTGTCTCTGTTTATTCTCCAACTCCTCTTGTCTCTTCAGGAGTTCAGCTTTTTCCCTTTGTCTTTTCACCTCACTTGTGGTGGAACTTCTCATAGTAGGGAGTCTCTTCTTCTCCCATGCTTTGGATTGTGGTTCTGCAGTTGTTGACACTAAGCCTGGCATGTGTGCATTCAATGTTTGCATGCGTGTGGTTGTCAGTAACCTTTTTAGATTCACACTCTGCCGACCCTGTCTCCGGCTTGTCACTTTGCTCGTTACCATACGTTTATGTGTGTCATTGCTAATGACATCTATTTCAAGTTCACTCACTCCACCATCAGAGTTCCTAGGGACTGGAAGGATTATGTAAGGTCTGGGCACCTTTGTGGGCTTCATGTGTACACCATTTGGGCTTGGAACGCTTTGTACACCAATAGAAAATGCAGTTATGATTGTCAGTGACAGTAAAACAATGATGAATATAATACATAAATACATTATACCCCTGTAGGTCAATCGGCAGCATTTACTTCCAGAAAAGTACGGACGTCTCTCCACCTGGGGGAGGATGAAATTGCTGCTCTGGATCCCCATCTCGATCATCTGTTGAGAGATACTAACTTTTAATATACTTTCTAACCAATATTATTTCTGGACTATGCTGGTTCTGCTTGTGAGTTGCAGGTACTAAACAATTGTCTCTCTTTGCCTGATCAATGGTTTGTCTCTTGTCTCTGATACAGTTTCTTTTTCTATGTAAAATTTCAAAATTAGGTAATAATACAGCAAGCCTCTTCACTGTGCATGTTCAAAATATATTAGTTCCCAATCTATGCCTCTGATCTGCTTCATTCCCGAAGACATGTTGTGTCCTTGTCAGTATGAAATAAAAATGAACTCTCTGGTGTTACTCTCTCAATCTGTCCCTCGGCGGAAAGTTTAAAATCTTCTCAAATAGTTCTGGTGATGGTTAGAAAGTTCGACTTGCATCACGATACCATGCAAGAGCATGCTCATTTGTGTGGAATTAGCTGGGTCTCTGATGAATGTGAGGACGTCAACATCTACAGATCTCCCCACAAGCTCTGTAAAATCCTCTATTAGGCGAAGAAAACATTATTTGCCAACCTGCTGTCTTCTAGTGACATGGACATTTGTCTTGCCCTTGCTGAGGTTTGGGACTGTTGGCTTTCATTCACTGAGAACAGTTTCTACAATTTCGGTGTGCGTGAAGCGCTACTTGCATAACAATTCCATTTAGGATTATACTTAGACATTCTGTAGTTGCAGGATCTCAAAGAAATGTCAATACGTCTGTAGTTCTTCCAACAAGATCTGGACAGTCCTCAATTAGGCGAACAAACAGTACATTGATAAGCCTATTCGCTTCTTCCTCTGCTTGGGACATTTGGGTTCTCATCGCTGTATTCTGGAAGCAAGAGGAACTGCTCAGCAATCACAGTGAGTAGCCTCCTTATAGTCTTTTCATTTTCACGATCTTGAAGAAAGACAGTGACACTGGTGAGACTCCCCACCAATGACGGGTATGATCTCAGTACTAGCTCAAAGTATATTAATACACCTTTGGTGATGTCATTATTGTGGGACACCATAAGTGAGTCCGAACAAAGTGTCTGGGTACTATATTTTCTTCCAATTTATGTGTCCTTGATTGAAATTTGGCATACTTTTTTCTCAATCAAGGCTTCAGTGTGCCTCAGTCCAAAGTTCAAAGTCAATCAGACTATTTTGTGGCTTCTACGTGCACTTTTCTTCTTCACCCTGCAACTAGGATGCACAGAGTGCCCGTTTTTATGTCCTTATCCTCCTTTTTTTTGCTCAGAGGAATGTCCAAAATGAAGCCGCAACTTTTGCACAAAAGTTCTTTGTCTTTGCTTTGCTGCTGCTCATGCGTCCTTCTTCGTCGTCATGGATCTCGTCTGCACATGCTGTGGTTCTTCCCCGTCGTCTGTAGTCTCTTCTCGCTGGGGTGCAGGCAGGGGGCCTTCTCTGATGTATGGCTTAGTGTCACCCAAAAAGATCCAAGCTCTTCTTCCTTGTAGATTTACTGCAGAGGGAGTGCAGTCTTCCACTGTAAGGAGACTGTTAAACCTTGGCTCGTCCCACTTCTTTCTCATGTGGTTCTTTACCAGGACGGTATCTCCAGGGAAGATGGATGGTACACGTAATACTTGAGCTGTGTCGGCAGTAGAATCTCCTTCTGTGTTCGGTGCTGCCCTGCACCCTTTTCGTCGTCGCTGCAGCTGGCCTGAAATTACAGTAAGGCAAGATGTCATGCAATTCAAGTAAATTTGCATTTCAGAACCTAAGATTTCTCCTGTCGACTGGGCATCCATCTAGCTCTGTCTCGGGGTGTCAGTGGAGTATGCATTCTTCTTTCTGTGGCTATTTCGTACAGCGTAAAATGGTGGTCAGAAACAGGCTGGTTTCTGAGTGCATACAGTGCCAAAGGAAGGCAGTGTAACCATTCCTTTTTTAGAGAAAGCTTCCACTTGGTTATCCTCACCTTTAATAAGCCATTGAGCTTCTCACATAGTCCATTACCTTGCGGATGATACGCCAACGAGAACTTGTGCTTTATATCAAGCAACAATCTGATCTGTTCGAAAACTTCATTTACAAAGTGAGTCCCATTATCTGATCTCATGACTTCGCATACCCCCCCACCTGGGAAATACCTCTCTCACTAGAAATTTGGCCGCATAGGTAGAGTCTGGGTGTGTACATGGACCTGCTTCTATCCATCTAGAGATTGTAATTACCACAACAATTAGATACCTGTACCCATTACATACTTGAATCATATCGACTTAATCGATATGCAGATGCTGAAAAGGTCCATTGGCCTTGGGATGACTCCTCTAATTACTTTTAGTGTGTGCCCACCTGTGAACTGTTGGCAAATTATACAGTTCACCAGAAAAAATGCAACATGCTCTGCTAAGTTCGGTATGAACCAGTCTTCAGCGAGTGTTGCCGCTAAATTCTCTTTTGTCATGTATGCTGGATAGTGTAACTTCTACAGCGCTATTTTTAACAGGGCTATAGGCATAACTGGTTTACCAGTGCTGTCTTGTCGCCACAAGCTTTTGGAGGGGTTCAAAGAACACCCTCACTGCTTCCATAAGTTCTTCTCCTCCTGTGGTGCCTCCCCTGGGAGTTCCATTAACTGTGTTTGTCCTATATTATTGTAACTTTCAGGTTCACTCCGTGCGACAATCATTTTCTCATTTATGTTAGCGACTTCCGCATCCATGATCGTCTCGCTCTTGGATGCCATACGCTTGGCTTCCGTGTCTGCTGCTTGATTTCCTCATGAGATAAAATCTGTCCCCTTCATGTGGGCGGCGCATTTCACGATCGCTATGCCCACTGGGAGCTGTAGTGCTTTAATTAGTCTATCCAATAGGGCTGCGTGCTGTACTGGCATGCCATCTGCTCGGAGGTAGCCCCTCCTTTTCCAGTGCGCTAAGCCTGCGTGCACCATAGACATCACATAAACTGAGTCACTGTACACCGTTACTTCCTGGTTTGCGTGATTCTCAATCGCGAATATCAACGCCAATAATTCTGTAGCTTGCGCTGAATAGTGAGATGGTATTCGTGCACTAAGAAGCACTCGAAATTCTCCATTTGCCGTTTGCTTCATCACAGCAAAGCCTGTATATCTTTGCCCATCGTTTTGATCGATTCTCAAAGAACCATCAATGAAGACAATTTCTCCTTCTGCCAATGCATTTTCCTTTACTCTGGGAATTGCATCATAGAATTCTTCATAAATTGCACAGTCATGTATTGGCTCTCCTTCAGTGACTGGCTCTGCTATAAACATAGCTGGGTTCACTATCTTGCATCGGACTATCTTAATCGATGGATTCGATATGATCACTTCATAAGCAGAAGCTCTCTGAGATGTCAGTGTGCCTTTCGGTTTCTCCAGAATAGAAAATAGAGAGTGCTCGAGGTACAGTGTCATTGAGCATCCCATTACAATGGTAGTAGCCTTTTCGATGGCGAAAGCTGCGGCAGCTAAACTTTGTTCGCACGGGAAATAGCCCCTTATTACTGGGTCAAAATTTCCACTATAATATGCCAGGGGCTTGTACCTCAGTGTGGTTCTCTGTGTGAGTACTGCTGTCATAACACTGCCATTCGTGTGTGAGAACAGGTAGAATTCCTCTAGATAGTTGGGAATCCCTAAAACTGGTGCCGTGAAATGGCTCTTTTGAGTTCAGCAAATCCTTCCTCCATGGTCTCAGACCATTCAATCTTTTCTTTTGTCACATGTGCCTTCTTTAGGGCCTGAAGCAAAGGCTTGGTGTATGAGCTGTAGTCAAAGGCCCATGCCCTGACATAATTGCAAAAGCCTAAGAAGCTCTGCATCTGCTTTACCGTGTGTGGCTTGGTTGTGTTCAGTATGGCTTCCGCTCTTTCTGGGGTAACACTTTTCCCCTCATGTGAGATCAGCTGACTTATGTATAGCACTTCTTGTTGACAATATTGCAACTTCTCCTTATCAACCTTAGATCCTTTTTCAGCCAATATAGTCAATAGCTGAAAAGAATCGTGTCTGCATTTCTTCTCTGTCCTGCTTCAAATTAAGATGTCATCCAGATATTGTAAGACAACACTTTCTAATGCATTGTTGCTTAGGTCTATCTGCAGGACTCTGTTAAAGATAGAAGGAGACTCACAGTACCCCTGGGTAACCTTCTGCTTTTCAGATGCATTTGTCTGAACGTAAATGATGTCAGAACTTGTGAGTCTTTGTGCAATGGGAATGAGAAAAATGCATTTTTCAGGTCAATCACTGTGAAATATTTCACCTCAACAGATATATTACTTAGGATTGTAGCCGGGTTAGGGACTAAAAGGAACTCGGCCTCCAAAATATCCTTTATCAGCCTCAAATCTTGTACTAGCCTCCAAGACCCCCCCTTTACTTTTTTCACGGGGCACATTGACGTGTTACGTGATGACTCTGACGTCACTAAGATGCCCTGATCCATCATGGCAGAAATTGTCTTAAAAAATCATTCATCAGCCTCCCTGGAAATGTGGTATTGCCGTGCTTTTTGTAGAATTGCTCCTGGCTTCAGTTTAATTTTCACCTCTCCGACTTCTTTCAATAATCCTACGTCATAGGTACCTGTGGTCCACACTGAGACAGGCACCTGGGCCATGTAGTCCTCGAAATATTCAGGACGGTTCTGTGCTAACATCATTCTCTGAGGCAATTCTCTTTTGATAATTTTCACCCAAAAGGTGAGGTTCACCTCAACTGCTGTTTCTCCCCCATCTGCTTGCTCATCAAACAGATCGTCATCAGTGATGTCAGTCAATCTGTATCCTTCTTCAATGGTGATTACTGTGCACCATTGTCGGCCTTCATCATCACAACCATCGATCAAAGCTATTTTCCCTTGTATCGCGGCTGTGTGTATCATTGAGGGAAATACTTGTCCCTTTTCCTCGTGCATTGGTTTTCTTGGGCTAAACCAAAATTCATCTGGGGTCCTCATGGTTTTCTCAGCAAGGAATGGCAGCCCGGCCATTAACACGTGTACTGCAAATGCAAATATTTCTGGCTCTAATGGCGTAGCCCTCATAGCTGTGTGCCCTGTGTATGCTCTAATCATTTTGCATACGTTCAAAAAGTGCATTCCTGGAGTTGAACATACTATGCCCTCCTCCGTGAACAAGATTGTCATGTTTAATTTCGTCATTGAATCTCGACCCAAGATGTTTACTGGTGTTTGTCATGAAAATAACAGCGGTACATTCATATCACATTCTCCTATAGAGACTGGAAGTGTGTTTGTAAAAAGAACACCACTTGTAGCTCCTATGAAACTCTGAGTATTTATAGATCGCCGGACAAGGAAAATTTACCATCACATATACACAAACGTGTTGCACCCGTGTCAACTAGGAAGGAATATTCTTTATCCCCTATAACGACATCCACCCTTGGTTCCTGGTGAGGGTCTGGTGTCACTGATAGGATAGAACATATCAGGGTTCCAAGTGAGCTGTCCTATATAATTTTGTCCCAACCTGTGTGAATGGACTTCCCCGATCACCAGTGTTATTCCTCATTCCAGGGTTCACGGCCTGTCCTGTACTTACTCTCTGTGACAGTTGCATCAGTGACTGTTGAGACTGTCCCTGCGGAAAATTAACCGAATTCTTAGGTTGCAAACCTTGCTGTGCTCCTGTTGTTTGTTGTTGCACTGTGTGATTCTGTGCAACTCCATTTCCTCCCTGCTGTAAAAACAC
Source organism: Ambystoma mexicanum (assembly GCF_040938575.1). NCBI lineage: Eukaryota > Metazoa > Chordata > Amphibia > Caudata > Ambystomatidae > Ambystoma > Ambystoma mexicanum. The sequence goes on along the minus strand of NC_090930.1, from coordinate 548,355,155 downwards.
AGGTGGATTCACCATATCTGCTCCTGTTCTTTGGCCGTTTTTGCATCATGCCTTGATTCTGCATGTGCGTGCTAAATGCCCTGCCATCCCACACAACCAACATACTGGCGGTGGTCTGATCATTTGCCCATTTGACATATCTTGATTGCCATTTTGCATGTTTGAAAGGCTCCTTGATTATTTGGGAAACCCCCCTGATTACTCTGTCATCCTCTTCCTTTGAATCCTCTTCCCTTTGGGTAAAACCCCATATTGCCCTGATTATTCTGCTGTGGATTATTAACTTGTTGCGTGCTCGATCCATCTGCACTAGTTATCATTGCCCCTTCAATGGCGTATTTTGACAATTCTTTCTGTACTAATTTTGCCTCTTCACCCTTTCGTGCAGCTTTTTTGTGATTCTTTTCTTGCAGTAGCCTGCAATAGTGCGCGATGGTCGACTGTATTTCAGACCACAGTTCGGCCTCGATTCCTACCATTCTTGAGCTGTTTCTGTACTGGATATGGCAGCCCTTGACATAATATATGGTAGAACACGGGTATAGATTTCCCCCAAGATTCCCGCGTCTAGAGTACCCACGCATCTTGGAAATTCTGCATGTAAAGCAACGGGTCTTCCGACTCCTTCATCTTACGTGTCATTATAGCTCCCATGTCGGAAGTGTCTGGATATAGCACTCATAATGCTTTCCATACCACGGCTCTGCAATTGCTAAATGGAGCTCCGTCATGCGCAGTATTAACTGTGGTCACACCAGGGTAACCTGCCCGTGTCCACACGTCGTCTACTCTATCACCAAGAATCGCGCTTAAGAGACCTTTAATATCCCCTATGGCTAACGTGTTCCCTCCTGTCATTTTCTCTAGCTCGTGTATCCATTTCTTGGCTCCCGATGTCAACATTGGAAGCTTACTTTTCAGGTTTTCCCGATCCATGTGTGGCCATGGAATATGCTGTGGTCTTGCTCCACGTTTCTCGAGCAGCGGAAATTGGGACGCATAGCCCTCCCTCTCTTCTCTCATTGTTCTCCTGTCTATTGCAGGAGCAATATTCCTGCATCGCCGCCTACCGGGCAATGACCTTAAACGGTTCACATAGGGTGGTGGAGACACCCCCCTCTGCCCGTAAGATACTTCTTCGTGTCGGTCTGACTGTGTGGCTGATCCTGATGCCCTCAGTGAAGACCCACAGAGTCTGACCATCTTATCCCTTTCCCTTCTGAGACTCGTTTTTCGCATTTCCCCTCTTCCTGTGTTTCCTCCTGCTCCTCTCTTTCGGGGTCAGACATTGTCTGCCCCCAACTTGTGCAACGTCTTGCATCATCTTTGTTCCTACTTATTTCCAACCTATCTAGGGACAGTTCTCTGTTTCCATTACTTCGGGAGACGTCCTCAGTGTCGTAAAGCGGAGTGCTCTCCAGGCGGTCATCTTCCCCCTCCCCTTTGTTAAATGGGATATCACCTTTATTGTACATATTGGCCTAAGCCCAGTCACTCTGCGAAGAAAACCGTGTTGCAAAGTTCCGATCTTAGATCGACTTCGCCGCCATTTTAGGTCCGTCCGCCATTTTGATTTTTATTCTAAAGTAATTCTGTGTTCTAAAATGGTGGACAGTGTTTCCCGCTTGTAACTGAGCCGTCCTGAAATTTGTATATGAGTTAATGTATAAACTGTCCATTGGCCGAATGTTTGGGTCGAGTAAAGTGACCTTGTCCCATGCCTGACTTGTAGACAGAGGATTGTCTTCACCAAGAAGTCCGATCCATGGACATACATCAACTACAATGTTATATCAATACTGAACGTGCACACTAGCTGAACTGCATTGTATAGGACATGTGTTAAGGCTTATAGTTAATCCCGAGAATACACTGTTGCCATTGTGACTTGTTTATATGTGAATTTAGAATGATCCATATGCATATTGTCAGTCAAGCCAGAAGTGAACTCGGCACGAACTCTAGACCATAGATTATTAACCTGCAGAGGGGGTGGACATTATGATTGGAAATGTATAAATTGTACAACTGTTTAGACGTCCAGTACCTCTCACTTCTCACACCGAAAGGGCTGGTATTCGCTGTGATGTACTGAGGGCCAGATAGCTATCTGTATCTGATACTTTGTTTCTTTGTAAACTGTACAGTTTTTAGAAAAAAGATCTGTGAATCTTTATAAGCCTGTGTTTGGTGTATTTCCTTTTGGGGTACTCAGCCTCGATATTTCTTTTTGCTTTTACAGATGGCACCCGAATAGGGACCCTCAAGATTGATGCCATCTCGTTGAAGGTTGACGCGGCTATCGGACCGGGATTGGACGGTGTAAAAGGGGGCCCTTTTGTGGATGAGACGTCACACCTCAGCAGCGCTGCACGACCCGATCCCTGGACGGTGAGCCCGGGGTCCGAGATCGCATCTTGACGAGGGTCCATATATCAAGGCGGGCAGATTTGCCGAAATCACCAACCACGTGGGACCTTTGTTAGTTCTTTGAAATCCGATCTGACCTCCTTAGGATTTGATCAGGTGAGTCGTGACCCGATTCTTAAGTATCCTGATAATTTGTTTTGGCGTATTACACTTGCAAGTGCAATTATTGACCAGGTAACACCAGTATTCTGATATGCCTGGGAAATTGTGTGCCTGCTTCAGGGGGTTATTCCGCAGTGACAGACAATCTTTGGAATTTGGACGACCGGCGCCAATGGAGGGGTCGCCGACATGTACTATGTACTGTAAGCACGGCATTGGTAGTATAGTGTTTAATGATATTTGGCACAGACAAACTAGACATGCTTCCGAACTTTAGTGGCCAATCAATGATAGTTTAGAAATTCCTCGTATTGAATACTTAGAATCCATATTATTAAAGAAAAAGGCTAGACCTGCAGCATTTGATGTATTACAGAATTGGAAGAAAGAAGCTATGCAGCAACTGAAGAGTAGAGAAAAACATGCACGCCGTCATATGACGAATGCCGAAAAAGCATTGTTATATGATCAAAATAAACAGTCTGAGTCAGTTAGGAATATAAATAGGGCTTTTTCACTTGGTATCCAGAAAATGTATCCTTCTAAAGACTTTCATGTATCTGATGAGCTGATTGACAAACTTCTAAATGAACGTAGGCCTGGTGCCATTGGGCCACCGCCGTATGTTCCTCTTCCTGCTGTTATTCCTCCTCCCGTAGCTCCTCCTGCTGCTCCTATTGCTCCTCTAAATGTTCCTCTTCCTCCGGCTGTTGTGCCTCCTCTTGTTGTTGCTCCTCCACCTGCCCCTCCACCTTTACCTGCTGTTACGGGTCCGGTGGGTTTGCCTGCTGCACCAGTCATAGCACCCTTTTTGCCTAATATACAAGATCTGCCTACTCTCCCTCTTGCAAGTGGTTCCAAACTGCTTGTAGTTGATCGGGGAGTGGGATCAAGAATTGTAACCCGTAATACTGTGTCTCCAGAGAGAAAGCAAGAATTGACTGCATGGGCTAGACATTGCATGGAGAGGGGTGAACAAGCTGATGTTTTTGCCACACTCTCTAACTTAGACAATTTTCCTGACAAAAACGTTTTTATTGAAGGATTGGGAGTTCATTTACGTATAATGTGGAACAGGTTAAATGATATAGATCTCCCACAAGGGTTAAGGGATCTAAATGTTTTAGCATTTTCTAGAGATACTGCGGAGAATTTACATGAGCATGTCGAGAGGGTTTTTGAGTATAGAAGGGAGTTGGAAAGGTTACGGAATGAAGATGTAGATGGTGATAGTTTGGACGCTATGTTAGTACAAAAACGGTTCTTTCCTTGTCGTAAATTGATAAATGAGGAAACACGAATTTGTACAAAAGATGTGATTAGGTGGATTTCAGACATGTTGATAACTCCCATTGAAGTATATGACACGTATAGTCAGTATACGCCAGAAATGCAGGGGAAAGTGATACAGGTAATGGTAGAGTACCTGCAGGATGAATGTATAAAAAGAAAGATTTGTTGTCCCGCAGAATTATTGAATATTTATAAGCGAGCTTTTTCATTTGACACTTCTTCAGCTGCTTTAGAGCTCGACCTAGCTTTGTTGCTCAGTAAGCGTTTGGAGTTGCCTACTTCTCAGTTGCCTATGAGAGAGGTTCCTCTGACATTTGTCCCAAAAGTTGAGATTCCCGCCAATGTTGCAGCAGGTACACCTGCTCAGGATATTCCTGCACATTATGAGTCGCAATTTGTTCACGTCCCGTTCTCGAGACAGGAAGTGAACACCATTAAACAATCTATTCCCGATATTAGGAAGAATCCGACAGGGTTCTACAAAGAGATAGAGTCTGTCTTGCAATCATCAGTATTTACCTTAAGCAATATTGATTTGTTGTTTCCCATACTCCTGCCTATTGATTTGTGGAAACAGATTAGGACTGTAGACGATGTACCAGGGTTAGGAGATACATGGGATAATATGGTTAGACTAGATAGAGAAAGGCCAGCTGGCGAGAGACCGGCTCAGGTAATACTGACTTTGCCCGATAGAATAGTTACAAAATGAAAAGCTATAATTCCTGAAAGAAGGATAATTTGGGACAAGCTTACTGCCTGTGTCCATGGAAAGTCTGAGGGTGCTAGTGAGTTTTTTAATCGGTTTGAACAAGTATTCTCAGATTTCAGTGGACAAGATTTGAGCACAGAGTCTGGGAAACGACTATTTGTGGACAAATTTGTGCGTGGATTGCTGCATGACATCCAGTCGCAAATTATGTCCTCAGAATGCGCTTGACAAGCGAAGTCTCTGTCAGAATTATTGCATATGGCTCAGTACTATGAGAATCGTATCAATAACGAAAAAAGAAAGAGTTGAAGAGAGAAAAGGAGACTTAAAAACAAAAGTCCTAATACAGCAAATTGTTAGAGGCCCGAGAGGGGGTAATTCACAGTTTAGGGGGTCAGTATGCTCCCCAGGGAAATGCGCCATTGGGTCCTGTAAACATAAACCAGTGTGCTTATTGCAGACAAGAGGGTCATTGGCGTGCATAATGCCTGATCCTCCAGCAGAGGTCAAATAATGCATTTGGTAATATGGGTAGACTATCCGAAGGCCGCCCTGGGGCAGGGGGTCCTGGTAGAAGTCAGTTTTTGCAGGATTCGCAACAACCTTTTTCGCTGGATAATCAGGCACCGAGTCTGGATAACAGAAAAATGTTGACCATCCTTCTGCTCCTTACCTCTCTGAAGAACTTCCTTTTGATGACATTCTGTTTCGTTAGGATTGCCCAAAGCAGGGTTTGGAACCAACGCCTATTCCCGTTAATCAGAAAGGCGCCTACATTGAGATGATAGTGGGAAATAGGAAACATCTATTTTTGATAGATACAGGGGCACAGAAGTGTTCCATAGACCATTCACGGGTTCCAAACATTCCACTGTCACGGCAAACCAATGTTTCTGTAGGGTTTTCTGGCACACTAGTAGTCTGTCCGGTTTCTTCGCCGGTGCCGATTACTTTGGGTCAATTTTCGGACCAATGTCCATTCCTTTTGACTACGAATTGCGGAGAGAATTTGTTGGGGTTGAATCTGCTGAAAGAATTAAATGCAGTAATTCATTGTTCTTCTGATGGAGTGCGTTTAACAATTTCACCACAGCAACTTTCTGTCTCTCAGTTCTTGACCAGACCTTTGCCGCCGGAATTTAGTGGTGTTCCGGAGTGTTTGTGCGCAATTGATGATAATGATGTCGGTGTATTGCAAATTGAGCCCGTTAAGATTATTTTGAAACATGGAGGAAAGTTGCCACGTATTCCCCAGGATAAGATTTCTGTTGATGGTGAGCAAGCTTTGAAATGCATAGTCTCTGATTTTGTGAATCGTGGGGTAATTGAGGAAATTGCAGGTAGTTTGTGCAATAGTCCGATTTTCCCGTGTACAAAAAAGACGATAATGCAATTCCTTTCCGTTTCATTATTGATTTACGTGCCATCAATAAGATTGTTGCTCCACAATTTCCTATTCTGCCTGATGTGAAGACAATATTAACTATGATTCCGGCTTCAGCTACTCATTTTAGTGTTGTGGATCTAAAGAACGCCTTCTTTAGTATTCCTACACACAGAGACAGTAGCGCGTTCACCTTAGGGGGATGCTCGTTAACCTTTACCCGTGCGCCGCGCAAGGTTACACGGAGAGTCCTAACATCTACAGTAGGGCTTTGAAAGAGCAGCTCGACACACTCGAGTTGCCCACCACTTTTACACTTCTTCAGTATGTCGACGATCTACTCTTATCTGCTGACTCAGAGAGCGCTTGTAAGGAGGGCACCGTGTTGTTGCTTATTCACCTAGCACGACATGGGCACAAAGCTTCACTTAAAAAGTTTCAGTATTGTCGACAGGAGGTCACCTATTTAGTCTATCTCCTGTCAAAGGAGGTAAGAAGGTTGATGCCTGAGCGGATAAAAATAATTTCTGGTATGTTTGTCCCAAATACACAGAAGGAAGTCAGAGCCTTGATAGGAATGGCTTCTTACTGTAGGCAGTGGATCCCAAACTTCTCCTTAGTGATTAAACCAATGTTGGTTTTGACGAAGAAGGGCATTTCTTTGCCATTACTGTGAAACTTGGAACACCAGCAAGCATTTGATCTGCTCAAGACTGCATTGTGCTCGGCACCCGTTTTGGGAACACCAAGCTATGAAAAGGCCTTCGTGTTGTATGTGCATGAATGTGATGGATGTGCTTTGGCTGTATTAACGCAGGAACATGGAGGGAAGAATAGGCCATGCGGCTACTTTTCTTCCGCCCTTGAGCCTGTTGCATGCGCTTTGCCAAGATGTTTGAGAGCTGTCGCTGCTGCTGCTGCATCGTAAAACAGAGAAAGGGAATGGTCCTAGGGCTTGCTTTAACCATGATGGTACCTCACTCTACAGATGTTCTATTAAACAGAACACAAACGCAACACCTCAGCTCTGCACGATTAACAAGATATGAATTGATCTTGTTTGCACCGCATATTCAAATAAAGAGGTGTTGTGTATTGAATCCGGCTGAACTTTTACCTTTCCCACAAGGTACTGCTTGCAGTGACGAAGAGTCACATGACTGCCTTTACACTACTGAGCAGAAGACAAAAGGCAGAATCTATCTAAAAGATACTCCTTTGAATAATCCACAAGGGGAGCTGTTTTGCGATGGCTCCTTTTTTAAACTCCCAGATGGTACATCCACAGCTGCTTATGCAATCACCACATTGAGCACGGTCGTGGAGACCAGAAGAATCACGCATAGCTCGCGCAGGCCACAGAGATTATAGCATTAACCCGAGCTTGTGAACTTTCCGAAGGGCTTACCGTAAATATATATACTGACAGTCAGTATGCCTTTGGGGTGGTTCACAACTTTGGCAGACTTTGGGCAGAACGAGGTTTCTTGACCTCAAATGGCACTAAAATCCAGTATGGCTCCTTGATAATATGGTTACTCTCAGCGCTTGCACTCCCTACTCAGCTAGCAATTATGAAATGCGCAGCACATCAGAAGGTTATAGATAATGTAGAAAAAGGGAACGCTTTTGCTGATCAGATAGCCAAACAGACTGCCACTGATCTCTGTTCAGAAATGTATACTTCAAGGGAAGCCACAAATGCCTGTACTTTGAATGAGGTATTGAATCTGTGAAAACATTCAAGCTGATGCCACTTTAGAGGAATCTAAGAAATGGGCTGAGGGTTTGGCAAAATTGGATGATGATGGGAGTTGGTTGGACAAAGTAGAAGGGAAATGGTAACTGCCTGATGCATACATTACGATGATGGTCGCTATGGCTCATGGTCCCACCCATATTTGTGCACGAAAAGTTACTAAAATGTTGCAAAATGTGTGGGTGAATGATAAAATCTCTAAGGTAGCCGAGCGTTTTGTCCAAGTGTGTATGATTTGTTTGCAGCATAATGTGCGAAAGGGCACATCAACTCCTAGGGGTAGTTTTGGTCCACCTTCTGTCCCCTTTGAGGTTATACATTTTGACTTTATTGAAATGGAGAGTTGCAATAACTACAAATACGTACTAGTGGTTATCTGCGCCTTTAGTAAATGGGTTGAAGCCTTTCCTGCCAAAGATGCCACAGCTATGACAACGGCGAAGACCATGCTGAAGGAATATTTTCCTAGGTTTGGTTTGCCAAGAGTCATCTGGTCGGACAATGGTCCACATTTTATCACTGCTGTAATTCTGTAGATATGCGCGTGATTACAGATCGATAAAGGGCTCCATTCGGCTAGGCACCCTCAGAGTGTTGGTTCAGTAGAAAGACACAACTGCATCATCAAGAACATGCTCACTAAAATGTGTGCCGGTACCAAAGTGAAATGGCCGGACACCTTACCGATCTTGTTATTGTCTATGAGAACGACCCTTCAAACTAAGACTGGGCTCTCTCAATTTGAGGTGGTCATGGGTAGGCCAGCTAACATTTGGAATTTGCCAAAGCCGTGTTCGCTACGCAAAGTTGAACATGTACTTCTTTCTGACTATTGTGGACAGTTAACTAAAAATCTGTATTTGATTTACCACCAGGTGCGAGAACCTTTACCTGTCAGGTACGGGGGCCCAGGCCAGAACATACGGCCAGGGAGATGGGTCCTCATCAAGTCGTTTGAATGATCTTCTTGTCTCACACCTTGTTGGTGGGGCCCGCACCAAGTTCTCCTGGTCACACAGACAGCGGTGTGAGTGGAGGGCAGGAAGCACTGGATCCACGCGTCCCACATCAAGAGGATACCTTTCCCTTTGTCACACGATACAGAAGACACAGAACCCCTCACCAATATCGTAACCAACAATCACGAAGAATCAAACAGCATTGAGAGTGTGTCAGAGACTCTCCCTGAACCCGTGGGGCCTGGGGAAACAGCCGCTTCATCTCCACACTCTCCAACAGTTCCTTTTTCACCACTTCCATCAGGAAGTAACGACACATTGTTTGTGGATCACTCAGTACCAGGGATCACAAGGTACGATCTGCGTCCGAGGAAGTAGACTTACTGCACGGTTTGGCTCTGCCATCAAGGAAAATCATCGAAGGGCTTGTCTCTTTAGCCCGATCTTTTGTACATAAGGGGATTCGGTTGGCTAGGGTTTGGGAAAAAAGGACGAAGAAGACGCTCGATCTGGAAATCGCCAGCAAATTAACTTTGGTGAATTCGTTTGAAGAAACAATGCCTGCAAACGCTCCCACTCGTACGGAACTGATAAGAGACTGTGTGACCGATCGTAAAAATGAACAATCAAATGCGTGGGCCCTGAAAACGTATTGTTGTCTTGTAATAATGTTAACTGGTTTCACAATAGTCATTGCCTTAGGATTCTGGTATCTGGAAGAAGTACATCCGCATGAAAATGTGTTACCCATTGAAAATGTACCTACTGTTTCTACACCTTTTGTGCATCTGCACACTTTTTCACCTAGAGACTCTCAGCACAGACAGAGTTACCATAACAATACTCTATTACTCATTATGAATGCTACACATGCCATTTTTAATAAATCCAATTGTTGGGTCTGCTCACATTTACCACAACACAGGGATAAGGGGCTGGGTTGGTATATTGATCCTTTACCTTTGACTACTACATGCTATGCTTCTTTAAGAGCACTATTCTTTGGCCGATGCAACGATAGCATCTCGGGGAACTTTGATGGAACTAATTTGAATGAGTTTGAGAAACGTGTTCTAACGCCCCTGGGATGCTCATTCTTTGCGAATAGGAGCAGGCCTAATGTTGCTTCTATTAAGCCTTCTGATAGACTGTCCCGTCCTTTTCAATCTTTGATCTCTTTCAAGAGGGCTCCTATAGGCAATAGGGATGCCACGCCACCTTCTTACACTGTTAACCAAAGCCCCGATTCAGTTTCTTTCTGCATACAGAGGAATGGTACTCAGTCAATGGGCGATTTCAAGGGTAGCGCCAACGTTGCGAACTTGACTAGTAAGGACAGACCTTTGTATGTAGGCGAACATGTCTACTTTGTTTGCGGTAATATAGCATTTGCATGGTTCCCCAGGGATTTGCAGGGAACCTGTTATTTAGGGATTATGTTACCCAGGGTTTTCATTGCTAGCACTGTAGAAATTTCAAAGGCTCGTCCTTAGCGGGACGAGAATGGTGATACTTCAGCACAAGTTCTGGGCAATGTAGCTAAATCCTTCGTGCCATTTTTTGGGCAAATATCGAACTCAGAGGATATCAGAAGACTAGCGAGAGTACTGGAGAGGACCATCAACTGGACCACTGACATACTCTATAACATGACTTTAGAACAAAAAGCAATAAGGTTAGTAGCACTTCAGAACCGGATGGCATTAGACGTCATCCTGGCTGAGCGTGGTGGGGTATGTAAATTAGTGGGGTCCGCTTGCTGTGTTTTCGTGCCAGATTCCTCCCCAATTAATTTTAGAGCAATACAAAATCTGCACGTCCTTAGTTTAGAAGTGCATGTTCCCGAGGGAAACTGGGATCTTAGCGCTTGGTTCTGGGACTTCTTGCAATCTTGGGGATGGAAGCTACTTTCGTTCTTGTTGATTCTTTTAGGTATTCTGTTGTTTTTCTGTTGTTGTATACAATGTCTTACTGGTATGTGTTCGATGTTAGGAGGATGTTGTGCACAAGCGATGGGTACATTAGGACACAAGGTATACGCCCCAGAGAAAATATCTAATGAATTTGTGCTGAAGGAAATCTCAGTATCCAACCTCATGGCAATTGATATCTACTATAGTGATTCAGGATGTATGGACATTATGATGTGGAGTTACTCGTAAAGTGACTAGAAGTAGTTAAGCGCTTGGCTTAGGCCAAAAGGAGGGTTTGTTAAATGGAATATCATGTTGTGCCTCCTTTATTGTATATATTGGCCTTAACCCAGTCGCTCTGCGAAGAAAACCGTGTTGCAAAGTTCCGATCTTAGATCGACTTTGCCGCCATTTTAGGTCCGGCCGCCATTTTGATTTCTATTCTAAAGTAATTCTGTGTTCTAAAATGGTGGACAGTGTTTTCTGCTTGTAACTGAGCCGTCCTGAACTTTGTATATGCGTTTATGTATAAACTGACCGTTGGCCGAATGTTTGGGTTGAGTAAAGAGACCTTGTCCCATGCCTGACTTGTAGACAGAGGATTGTCTTTGCCAAGAAGTCCGATTCGTGGACATACATCAACTACAATAATATACCAATACTGAACGTGGACACTAGCTCAACTGCATTGTATAGGACATGTGTTAAGGCTTATAGTTAATCCTGAGAATACACTGTTGCCATTGTGACTTGTTTATATGTGAATTTAGGATGATCCATATGCATATTGTCAGTCAAGCCAGAAGTGAACTCAGCACGAACTCTAGACCATAGATTATTAACCTGTAGAAGGGCTGGATATTAAGATTGGAAATGTATAAAATGTACAACTGTTTAGAAGTCCAGTACCTCTCACTTCTCACACCAAAAGGGCTGGTATTCGCTGTGAAGTACTGAGGGCCAGATAGCTATCTGTATCTGATACTTTGTTTCTTTGTAAACTGTACAGTTTTTAGAATAAAGATCTGTGAATCTTTATAAGCCCGTTTTTGGTGTATTACATTTTGGGGTACTCAGCCTCGATATTTCCTTTTGCTTTTACACCTTGGGGTACTTGTTCTAGCCCCATCTCATCATATATTCTATCGATCGTCTCTCCGATACTTCTGGTGTCAAAGTCATCCTCAATATTCGCCCTAGACAATTCTTTTATATCTTCCCAGTCTACTACTGTCTCAGGCTTTTTAACCTCTCTCTCCAGATATTCAAGATCACATGCACTCTGTCTTCACTTGCGTTCTACATCGCCATCAAATTCTCTGCGCTTCCTCGCATCTTCTTCCTCTTTCTTTGCATCTCTACGTTCATTTGCCTTTTGGATTCCCTCATCCCTTCATCTCTTTATTCTTTTCTCTTGTATCCTTTGTTCTTTTTCTATCCTTCGCTGCTCCTGCCTGTCTTGATCATTGGCTACTCTCTGTTTACGATCGTGTTGTGTGGGATGTTCTGACCCACTGGCTCTGCCCTGCAACATCACTGTATGCTGCTTTCATCAAAAACAACAGAATGGCCACCAAAAAGCCTGTGTGCTAAAAACTCTGAGAAGTGCACAGGGAAACCTGAAAAATAGGCTGCCAATCCATTTTGCTTATGTCAGTGGTAACAACAGGAGACCACACTGCCAAAACCTATCATTGGCTGCCCACAGAGTGAAATAGAACTGCTTGAAAGGGCAGTGCTTCATTGCCAGGAAAATCCAGAAGTGCTTTAGAATCCGTTTTTCCTTGGCTGGTGAAAGAGCAAAATCATGGTTCCCAAACAGCAGAGAAGATCCAACATCCTTGTGGGGTGTTCACCATCACATTATTTAAGGAATCCCCATAAGCACAATGTCAGGAGATGCACCTTTCATCATAAAGAAAATCCACATTCAAAAGGTGCTTGCCTGGGAAAAATATGTCAGATATGGGCGCAGTAGCCCTGCTCGCATGTGTCCAAGCTGTCAGTTACCTATACTGTCAGTTTAAAACTTGTGTCTTAAAATCAAATTGTAGAAAAGAAGAGACTTGCCATCAAAAGCAATATGGGTTGCTACAATTCAATTTCTATGTTTTCAAAAGATTGGAATGAAGAAATCTACGTGTATATTTGTAGAAAATGTAAAGTGTATTTTAAAAGTGAAGTAATGTCAGCCACACTGGACTTCAAAGACATTCCACAGCTTCTCCCCAACACATTTTTCTTCCTCCTGCTCAGGAACTGGCATTGAGTTGTTAATGGAGGTGGGAGGAGATTTTCGCCTGTTGCTGTGAGTGGAGACAAAAGACTCCCTTGACTGAAAGGAAATGCAAATTCGGGTGTCAACAGAAACCAACTGCCAAAGAAAGTAGAGCCTGGGAGTGCACTGGCCCAGCCAAACCTTGGAGGCGGGACTAGACATATATGTGTATCTTAAACTCCAAGGAAATATCTTTTTGGAAAAGGACTCATAGAAGTCTGTGTAAAACTTGGAAAAATCTGTATTTTACAGGTTGTTAATATGAAAATGCTGCTCACAATTTGAAACTACTCTGAACCCTGTGCAACATTCAGAGACCGGACCATGAAAATGTTGATGTTGTAGCAATTGTGATAATGCTAGGAATATGAAAATTTACAGGATTATGCCCAGATGTCATGTGCATGTATGTGAAAAAATGTGTACAGATCTGACACTGGGTAACCAACCAAAAGTGTGAAAAACTGTCAATTTTGAACCAAAACTCTCAAGAAGATGGGACTTGGACGGATGCGTGCTCTATTAAATCTGTGATGTGAAAATGTATTATTAGCAAGTTGGTGATATTGTAAATATGCTTTATATGAAAAATTGGTTTTCTGTGTAGAAAAAAAGAGGAGGTTTTTCCCTGGATTGTAAATTTCAGCATCACTATGACACTAGATTTCCTTCTCAAATCAGAAGAGGGGAAATCGGACCAATCGGATTCCTAGAGGGAATCGGATTCCTAGAGGGAAGGGTTAGTATAATCAGCCTACCCACCCCTTTGGGAAATACATAAATAGGGACTGTTTAGGACCTACAGACACACATTCACCCATCAACTGATTTACTGGCGAAGCGTTCTGCAGGAGACCCCAGATCCAAGACTCCAGAACTCTGAAAGCAGAAGGCCCAATTCCAAAGCTGAACCTTCCTCAGCTTGGCCTTTAAAATCTTGCAACCTGATTTTAACCCCAACCTTCCAAGGGGGACCCCACAAAAAGAACAACTGGGTGTGCTGTTTCTGCTTCTTGCCAAGAACTCTTGCCAGAACCCAGAGATCCAAACCAGTAGAGCAGAGCTGTCACCAGATAGCTATAACTCCAGAAACAACCCGTCAGATCCAGTTTGGAGGCCGTGCAGAGACCAGAGTGCCATGCTGAGTGCAGAACCAAGCACCTGAATCCTGTCCGGTGGGCTAGCAGAATTCCAGTCCAAAACCTTTGACCAGATCTTTGACGGGCCTATTCCAAAACCATAGCTGTGAGTATCTAGCATAGAATTGTCCATAGCCAATCTCTTATCCTTAAGTAATCCAATCCAAAACTATTCTAACATATCCAGAACTGCATTGTAGAATCTCTTTTGTTTTTCTTGAATCTTTCCCTCACCCATATAGTCCTTTGATAATTGTAGTGATAATATCATCTATGCGCTAATATATTTACTGAAGAAAGGCAAGCGTCTCGGCAGATAGAAACCATCTGGGGGTGTCACTGGATCGGTGGCTGTGCTGTTGTGTAGCTTGTGGCTTCATAGACTCCCTAGTGTAAAAAAATCTTTGTTTGTAATATTCAAAAGCGCATCATTCATTTGAAAATCTTGACTCTTTTTGAGAAAAATCGACCTCCACTAAAACCTCTGTAACATTTGAACCGTACATGCTAGAAACAAAATTTAAGTGTCAAACGAATCTAAAAGTGCATTCCAACTCCTTATAGTTCTCCCATAATCGTGTTTCTCGCATGCAAAAAAGTTTGCTGCGATTCTGCATTTGGCTCATTTTCAACACATGTAAAATAGCTATTCTTTGCATCCGACCTCAGGATTCAGTTTCCAATCTGCTAGTTGTTCAATCTTCATCGCTAGTGTGTACCTGAAACTATACAAAGCGGCTCCCACTAGTTTTGAATCCAATTTAGAGAATTAAATCCATTTTCAGTGTTTTTCCCATTCATTACAAGCCACATTTAAAAGCATTTAAAGTGTTTTGAAATCATTCCTGTTTCTCTATATGCTTGCTGGGGGGAATTGGGATTAAAACTGCATTTGTTGAGTGTGTATTTCCTGAAACCTGTTTTCTCTCCTTCCATCTATATATTGCATAGTAGGGGGGATTGAGTAGTATCAGGAGGAAAGAGTAACATTGCATGTGATTGAACACACAAAAGTATGATTTCTGTGCTGCATTAATTTCCTATCATTGCATTTGACTGAACCCACACTAAGTTTTATTCTATGATACACTATTCTTCTCATCCATACTCCTACTGATTAAAGAGATTGTTGATTGTGATATTACCCATTGGTGATCATTGTATAAATATTAATAGTGGGATATCTAAATATTGTTCAAATTCATAAAAGTGTGATATATATATTGTTCAAATTCATAAAATAAAAATGTTACCTTTGCAAAACAACCTACTTCTTGATTCAGTGAGACCGGGGGGATTCAAAGAGAGGGGCGTGATATAAGGGTACATCATTCAGAAATAAAAGAACTTTTAGACATAAAAATATATAATTAAGGGTTCCAGCTGGGCATCACATGCTAGGCATTGACTTAGGTGGAGTGCTGGGTTGAAATCACTTACAGTTGCCTTTCTTGCTTTTCCCGATGTAACTGTTCTCATTTCTGCCTAGCTTTCTTCCTTATTCTTTCATCTCTCAATCCTTTTTCCTTTTCCTTCTCCTTTCTCTGTACATTGTCTAACTTCTCTTTTTGTTTCTCGTCATCAATGCCTTTGCCATCGAGTTTCAATAGGATCTGCCCTCCCATCCATTCATTCTGTGTGAATACTATCTCATCAGTTCTATCCTCGCTTCCTTTCCATCTTTTGCCTTCTCTCTCTGTATTGAGAAATGTACTTGCTTGTGTCTGGTCTTTTCTCTCGTTCTCGCGTCTCTCCTTGTCCCTCGGGACTTTGGAGGTGATATCTCTACCTCTATCTTTGTCTGGATTTTCGTCACTACTTTGCGTAGGTGACTCATACATAGAGTTGCTATATCCTGTGGCTGCTTTAAGTTCTCTTATAGGGTATAACCCTTCGTCCTTACTGTTTTCAATTTTCATTTCAGATGGGGCGGGTGGCACTGAGGGCGTCTCTCCCCCCTCTGTGCATACGTTAATTGTCCAGTCTAATGACGGCTCCTCCTCTTTATCCTGTTGGTACATTTTCAACAACTATAGACTAGCTAGGCATTTCTCTAACTTTTTGCCCGTGTATGTGGCATGCAAGTATGTTGTCATGTGTTATAGGACTGCTTTAGATAACGATCCACCTTGTGGCTAAGGCATAAACATTTTGTTTGCGGTTCCTTTAACCCATTCTGCACTGTACTTTTTCAGCTTAGGTGCATGTTTCGGAAACTGTTTGCACAGGTGAACTAATGGAGTTATGTCTTCCATATTTAAATTTGTTCACTTTCTCTTTATACAACACTTGTTATGTCTTTCGTTATTTAAGCAATTCCAACAATATGAGTGAGCACCAATTGTCGCAAGCTTCAATCCCGTTTTTCCACAAAATGTTATATCTTCTATTTTACTCAATAAACATCAGGTTATATTCTACAATATTTCAAGTATCCAATCGCGTAATTATATGCTAGTTCCTCGAAGGAAAATGTTTGTCCTATGACATCACAACAAATAACACATAAGACAGACAGTAACAGACTAGACGAACTCCAGCTGGTTACATAGACCTCTGACTCTAATATTTTACCCCGACATGGAGTTTAAACTCATCCCTTTCACGTGCGTCTTTAACCGCTGTGGTGACCTATTTGTTTCTCTTCATTCAGGACTCTGGATGCAAGTTTCTTCTAGCCGCTATATTAAAGCATAGGTATTAGGCAAATCCTCTCTCTTCTCGGGCATCCCCACCCCAGTATCCTCTCTCTTCTCGGGTGTCCTCTACGGTATCCCCTTTTGCTACTTAGTTATTCTTTGAGTCATTATTTCCTTCCCCTTATACATATATGTATATTCTATTCCACTTCTGACTATATTTTGTTTTCCAGCCTCCCTCCGTTACCTTTTCCCTTACTTGTTCTAAGGTACATACTTTTGCCAAAGCATTTCGTCTTTTTCACTCACCGTTCGTGTGTTTCCTCTCTGGATGCTCGGGATCACCACCTTCGTCACTGCCTCTCCTGCCGTTCACCCGCTTAGCTGCCCGTAGGAGTAGGAAGGGGTTATGTGGGGAACACAGGTCCCTTCAGACCTCTGTCTGCAGATTCTACTTTTACTCTAACCACTGCCTACTGGGAGCTTCATGGTCTACTCAGCTGGATGGCAAAGGACTCGTGATATTCCTGAGGACCTATAGTTACTTTATGTCGATGGTCAATGGGTGTCTTATCTATTCGATAATCGATAACCATCAGATCTCTGCTACAAAGTGTGCTCTGAGATCCCCAACCGGCCCATAGAGTCGGGTTTGTTAAGAAGCACTTTAAGACAAGATAGCAGCACCCGTGAAATGGATGCGGGTGCAGATTAATACTCCAACACCAAATCAATAATGACAACTCGACGGGTTGGCAAAGGGAGTCTGTTTAATGACAAGTACAAAAAACAGGGAGTCTCATGAATATCAGCGGATGCGTGATCTTCCTTCTCGCTTCACAACTCCAGCAAACTTCATAAAAAACACATCATTTATACTAAAAACCCGTCATCACTGATGTTTAATGCTTCAAAGTTGGCATACAATTATATTGGTTTGTAAAATGTAACTTTATTATAGGTACTATATCTGTATATGGTAATAGAGTAAGGGGATTGGGTGAACACTGTCAGGTGGGGCATCTAAGCCCTACCTTCAAACTGGCTACTGTAGACATCACTAAATGTACGCCGTCCCATTGGTTCTACTAACTATAGGACCTTAGATTACTTGGTCCATTGTGATTGGGTTGGCACCAACCCCACTCGTACTTTTTCACTTTGCTTGGCAGCACGCAGAATGGTCGGCCAGGTGCAGGGTGCCCCTTAGTTCCCAGGGCCTTCCTCCAATTATTGTTACAATCAATCATCACTTTAGTGGCCATGTGTTAATTATTTCACTGTGGTTGGCTTCGAGACTGCATCTCCTGTCTGGAAAAGTTCTGATATCTTCTCCTGGCCTGTTGCCATGCATAGGTGTGAAAGTCTTACTTCAGCTCGCTCGGCTGGTCACGTGATTCAGACACCGTGAATTTGCCTCTTCTTCAACAATTTGTGTATTTGATTTTCGTTTCACCCACCACCTGCCTTCGGCTTCTTATCTGGACCTTTCAGAGCAGTATATTCTGTTCTTTGCTTCAATTAATTGTAGCAACTGTTTGTCCATCTTGACAGATTTGACCTTGGTTCTCCCGGCACGATTTGCCTCTGCTGAGTTTCGTTTCTGCCGCTTTATTCTTGATTTTGCTAAATATGAAACTCTTCTCGTGTGGCCTTTAGTAACCTTTTGGTTGATTCTGCTTCTTGTACAAAGTGGAAATATACTTATATAACATGCTTCTTTTTAGGTAGACATGTATCGGTGGCGCTTGCCGCACTATCTTTCTACTAAGCATAGCAAGCCGCACGATTTTCTTAGCTTTCTTGCGGTTTCAAGCATATGTACATGTGTAAACTGGTCGACTATCTTCAACTTGCTCATGGCTTAAGCTTCTTACATTTGACATCGTCCTTTCACTTTAGGTTCACAATATCTTTTATTCATGGCGTTTCGTCTCCTTTTATCATTCTCAGGTCGTTATATCTTCTATATGAGAGTCAGTCCAGGCTCTTGTGACGTCACCATTCGTCTTCCATTAAGACCTTTTTGGTTTCTTCAGGGACTGTACTCAGACGATCTTCATTTTGTTTTATTTGTTGAAATGGCTTTCTCAGTGGATACCTTACTGTCCATGGTTTCCTTCCTATCTGTACTTCAATAGGTGCTGTTCTTCTGATAGGTACTGTACAGAGCCCCACTGTGGCTCTCTGTTGGTTTATTTGCTCATCATACGTCACGTATTTTGGTGTGAACATTCCTGGTACTTCAGAATGGATGGATCAAGTGTGGGCTGTACTTGTGACCTCCTCTACACTTTACTTTGAAATACCGAACTGAAAAAACTGCATTGTCATCAGTGAATTTGTCCTTGATCCACTTGGGCATTTAGTCAATGAGGACTAGCACATCCTTCTCATCACTCCACTGAATTCTTCAGTTTGTCCAATAAAGTCCACGACAATCTTATTCCTGACCTTGCCTTCCAACATTTTTTTGTAATGGTTATGCTTTATGTCTCTGCCATGGCATTTGTTTTACTGGTCGTCATCGTTAAAGCAAGCATGATCAATGGTGTTAGATTGCTGCAGCCAGTTTGGTTATGTTTTCTAACTCCGTCATGCATTATCACTGGGCATCAAGTTTAAATCAAACACTTTTTGCTTTACATTTGTTGCCCAGTAAAAGTGTTTGCAGAACCTGATGTGCTGTTTGTCCTGGATGAGGAAGTGTTGGTGGCCTGGTCTCTTTGTTACTGCATTCTGCAGGCGATTGGGAGGCTACAAGGCAAGTGAGCGAGGGCAGTACACTGGATACAGTGTTGATCGGAGATAAAGAATTGATGGCTGCTGGTATTCAGCGTTACAAGCTACAAGCGCAAGCAGCCTGTGGAGCATTGATTGCATCAAGCCTTCTTGAACGAAACCATGGGTAAGGGATAGGATAGTCTAAACCCAAAAATGTGATGGGTGGAAGGTTTTGAATTAATCTGAAGCACTGGCATTGCTCTGGGCAACCCTCCAGATCACCGTTTTTTAGCCTGTCATTGCCATTTCAAAAGGTGTCCAGCCATATGCAAATCAGTCAGGTACTGCCACCAATGGGAGCAGCCCTGCCCGAACTGCAAGGCCAAGTCCACTCTGCAGGGAAACACAAGCAAACACAAGGGATAGGATAGAGCAGGTGGGGAGTGCCAGGGGAAGGAAATATGGCGAGGGACTAGGACAAAGGAGGCATTGCAAGGAATGAGGCAAACACACATTTTACACTTTTAAACGTTACCACTACAAGATTGAAAGAATACAAATCACACAGAGGGGACCTTTTGCATGGAGGTGCACATTTAAGTAGTCCCTTCTTTAAATGTAGGTCTCAAAGAAGTGTTAAATGATTACACTTTGCCTTGTGGATAATTAATATCAGATCGGCTACTCTGCGGTCTCTTTCAATTCAATTAGTACCTCTTAGAAGACATTCTCCAGTCTCGCTTCTAGTTCTTGAGTGACGGTTACTGGGGTAGGCTGCACTAGGTAGTTTGTTTGCATATCCTTTGAGAATTCTAATGGAGAGTTCTAAGATTGTCTTATGTCTTCCTAAAATGTTCTCGAGTGACCTGACTGCATTGGGGTCGATTTATATGTGTACACATCCTTGGTGGGTGCTCCAGAAGGCACTCTCCTCCCTGTGAATTTTATATGCAGCGCTATATAAATGTGTATCCCAGGAGTTTGATTTTTTGCATCACCATATCCACCTGGTTTGAAGCTTGCTGCTCCTTTGGTACTCTGCAAGTGGAACCAACACTTTGGTAGAGAGGCTTTTGATCTGTAGTAGTTTCTCCAGCAGTATTATATCTCTCATCATAGCTTAGGTGGGATCCCCAAACTGACTTTTGATTGGTTACTCACATGCTGCCGTTAGGAAATCATTGACGCACTCACCCAGCACCTGTCGTCTACTGTGAGATCAGAGATGGTGCCTCAATTTGTTGCCTTAGAATTCAAACCATTTACTTAGCCTTCTCATGGCGTCTTCGTACTTGGTGGTGTTTGTGGAGCCGATTGAACGTTCTTCCACAGGTAGCATCTTCAGCATGTGCTGACCCCCCATTCCTAGTGCACTCAGCAACAAGGCTGCTTTCCTCTTTCCCCTGGTCTCTTGCATCACATATACTTCCAAATATACTACCACCGCTGCATTTGACATGATGGGGTTACTGGTGTAGCTAGGCATCTGGAGGTGGCATCACACACTATATCAAGGGGGATTTGCTTCTTCCACATTCTTCTCAGATGCCTGGACACTCTTCTCACTCACCTGGTTCGTTGTCTTGTTCAATGACATCTTCCTACCAGATAGCATTCAACACCCCATCGTTGTCACTATTGTGGCAGTCAGTTAGTCATCACATTAAAATCCCATCAAAGAACAATACTGTGGTAATGCGATGAGAGGGTGCCAAACAGGAAGCGGCTTCTGGAGAACCACACACCAAGTCTGGGCTTCGGTCACAGTGGCATAAGTGCAGCGCTGGAAGGATATCTGTAAGCAGATTGACCAGCGTGGGGGCGTGGGGAGTGGAGGCCACTCAAAACAAAATACAAAGTGCACTTCTGAAAAGACTGTACAGTGGCGCCACGCGACACCGGTACTGACACAGCGGAGCGCAAACCCGATACTGACATGGTAGTGCACAACACGCTGGGGAAAGAAGGCATTGTGACATCACACGTTGGCATCTAGTATTATCTGGCCACGCTGCTGAAGAATGGGTGCAACAGTATTGTGAGCAAGTGCTCGCTAAACAAGCGCTGACCACATATTGAAGAGGAAGTAAAACAAATCACTGCCAGTGATGAATAGCAACTGAATAGAAAAGAAAGAACAAAAATTATTTGGAAAATTAAAATAAAAGAAATAAAATGAGTGGCGAACAAGAACTATACAGAACATAAACCCGCCCATGACATTCTTGGCAGGCCCAGACATGCCTCCTATACTATGGGAACGATGGAAGACATATTTGAACACTACGCTACTGATGTATGTGGGGAAAATTGTGTTCTAGAAATAAATACATCCTTGCTGTTGTATTGTCTATGAACGACCCCACATGAATAAATTGAAGGCCTAAACGAATACAAGGATTGCATGAGGAAAATAGATACACATTGCAAAACGAAAACCAACATAATTCTAGAAAGATACCACTTTGGCAAGAGGGCACAAGAAGAAGGAGAAAGTGTAGCATAATACACAACAGTCTTACAGGCAATGGCAAACACATGCAATTCCGGGCATCAGAATGAAGAAAGATTAGGGTAAGAGTTTACACATGAATGCAGAAATAGCAAGTTACTGGACAAATTATGCCCAAAAAGTTAGCCCTCTCTGGAGGAAATTCTTTGTATCACAAGGAAGCGGAACATATAGAGGTGTGTGTGACAACATTAGATGAGTGCAGTAAACAGACACGTGAGACGGAAGCGACCAGCAACATTACAAATCTACATTGAAGCTAATGAAGAGGCAAGCTCACCTGGATGGAGAAAACACACGAAAACCAGAACGAGCACATAGTTCCTAGGTAAGAGGAGCATGCAGAGGAAGGGTAACGGGTTGCGCCCCACCTTTGGAGAGAAACAGCAATGTTAAAGGTGTGACAGTGACATGCACTGGGCAAGCAAACTGAATTGTCCAGCTCGACCAATAGTATGCAAAAAGTGCAACGGGGGGACACATTGCCATGTGTTGTAGGTCTACAGAGTACATCCACTTTATGGAAGAACTATTTCAGTATGAGGAGGCAGGGGAACATAGTAGCCACATGATAAGCAATGAGAATAAAGCATTGGATAGCCCCACAACTGCAGTACATGTGGACAGGAAGCCTATAACAATGATGGTGGATTCAGGTGCTAAGCATTCCTGATGACCAAAGGGAAAGTTTAATTGAGGTGTTCAACAAGGCAGTCCTGCATGAGGTGGAGATGTATGTGTCAGAAAAGATATATGTGGTATATTAGTCAGAAAAAGGTAGCATGCCACACTGAGTTGGGTTCACCAAAAATAATTAGATATGAAATTGAAACCTAATTCCGAAAGACCCAATATGTGTGTGTACTGATGAACAAGGTATAAAGGAAGCAAAGGAGAAGAAACTACAATGCTTCAAAGGGTTTGTACACCAGATATGAGTTGGCCCAGGGTCAATATCAGTTGTGCAAAAACTATGCAACATAAAGGTTAAGCAAGAGTTGGAGAAACTAGAGAAGCAAGGGATAATACAAAGATCCAAACGTTTGAGTGGGTATCACGTCTGGTGGTTGTGAGGAAATCATCAGGGAAGCTAAGAATATGCTTAGGCCTAAGATCCCCAAACAGATGTGTTATTCCAGAGCACCATCCGCTACCGAACATTCATAAATTGTTTTCTACTAATGGTCCAGTGAAGGTATTCTCCACTTTAGACCTCACAGCTGCATATCACCAGATACAGTTGCATGAGACATCTAAGAACTTCACTGCATTGATCACACAAGAAAGCCTTTACCAGTATGTGAGAATGCTGCTCGGCCTGGTGTCAGTATCCGCGGTCTTCCACAATGTAACAAAGAGGATATTCAATGGAGACAAATTAATCTTGTTGTTCCAAGATGACATCTTGGTATATGCGAACAATGAGGAGCAACTCGTTAAAAGGAGCTGAGGTGCACTGAGCAAGTTAGAGAGAGTTGGACTTACATTGAGCAGGGAGAAATGTAAGTTGAAAAATACCAGATGGAGAACTTATGCCACATTATATTTAAAAAAGGCATGGAACCAAATAGGGATTTAGCGCAAACTATCAAAACGACACCACCACCAGATAATATAGAGAAGCTAGAGACATTCTCAGGAATGGCTGAGTGTTATGCCAAATGTGTGTCGATATTTGCAAACAAACCTGTAGCCATGAGAAATATATTGAAGAAGGGTGTTACATATGAATGGACGAAAGAATGCAACAAAAAATGCAATAAGTTGAAAGGAGTTCCATAATTATGATGGATGCAAGTAATGGGGGCTAGGAGTTGTGCTCAGACAAAAAGACCAACAGAAAGAATATATTGTAGCCTTTGCATCGACATTGCTAAAATGTGCAGAGAAAGAATATATAACAATGGAGGGCGAAAAGTTAGCCATAAGGTGGACCATAGCAAAGTTCTGATCATTTATATGGGAACAGACCACAAACTATGAAATTATGATGCACAAAGATTTGGATAATGTGTCAAATAGAATAAGAATATGAGAGATTGAACTGCAAGAACATGGGATGGAAGTGGTTTATTTACTGGGAGTGCGGAACCGCAGAGAGGATTGTCTCTTGAGGCTGTCAGAGAAGAGCAAGATGATGTGTTGGATCAAGCCATCCCTGAGCAAGAAAGGAGAGAAGTGTTGGATGGAAATGAAAATATGAAAGGGTCATTGGAGGAGTCAAGAATGGAAAGTTGGAGTTGGAGAAAACTCTTTTAAGGCAGAGTGGTATGAAAGCACTGTGGCAAGTGAAGGATGAGCAGTATTTGGATGAAATACTTAAAAGAGGGGCAAAAGAATAATACCACCACAAGGGTTGAGAAAATAAAGAGTTTGTTTGGCTCGTGAAGACCATCAAATTATCACAAAGGCGAAGCAATGCATAAAAAGCAAGTATTGGTAGCCAGGCTGTGATGTGCAAATTGAACAGAGAGCGCCAGAGAAGGTATCCTTTGCGGAGTGGATGAGAAGATGTGTTTGGGAAATAGATGTCCAATGGCAATAGATGTCCGATCACACTGACTGAGATTCTTAATATTCCATTGGAAAGGGTTGGTCTTGATATTGTTGGTCCAATACACAGTGAAAGTTATGCCATGCATTTCATAGTAATGATTGACCTGCTAATGAGGTGGGTGGAAGTACAGGTAACCACAGATATTAGTACGACAAATGTCATAATGTTTTTGCATGAGACATTTCACAGGGAGGGCAAACCATGTATGATCAGACAACAGGGTGCATTCCAAATCGAAAGAGATGGAGAGCTATTTGAGGCGTAATGCTATTGAACAACGCATCAGTGTGATATACCACCCCAGACCAATGGAGTGATAGAAAGATTCAATAGCATAATGAAAGTGACTACAAGATTGGCAATAGCCAAAATAAAGATTGAAAGATAGCAGTGTGAGAAATGTAGCACAAAGATTCACACCAAACTCGGCGATGGGGGTGTCACCATTTGAATTTAGCAGGGAAAGAAGGCCCAATACTAAATTAACATCTTCATTGGTTGCAAAGAGCTAGGTCGATAGCGGTCAGCAAATAAAGGGTAAATAGCAAGATGAAAGAAACACAATTGAGAAATAACAAGGCATATGACAGGACAGGAGTGTGATGACCCTCATATCCCAAAAATGTGTGCACATTCGACTACCAGGTGCCATTAAGAAGGGTGATGACATGGAAAGGGACATGCAGAGCTGGAACTGGTAGCGAGGGTGAGTAAGTGACATTGCCCTTATTAAAATCAACACAATGGGAAGACGATGCTGAACCTGGCATAATCTTTTTAAATTATTATGTATTTGTTTATGGTTTATTATAAACTTTTACTAACAATACCAAATTTACAATATGAATCCATAATAAAATGTATCTCTTACAAAAACAGTATCAAAACAGTCTATAAAAGCATCTCATATACTTGTTAAAAAGACACGAAAGAACATATTTCAATATTCTGAATCTTGTCACCCAGTGGAGAACACCACAAGGATACAGGTATGGAAACTTTTTCTTTTCGGTCACAACAATGTTCACATTTCAGTTCAGCTCACAAATGTTTCTCAGAAAGGTCACAACTCTTATGATCACAATAGGTGAATATTCATGCCGCATTTTGTAGCAAATCATTTCGAGATCTATATAAGCAGTTACAGGAATACATTCAGCAAAATAATTAGATCTCTCTCTCGCCAGTACAGGACAGATTAACAAAATGCGGTACAGTGATTCTTCCACACCCAGAATTTTACAGAATCTACACCATTTCATATCTACAGGTTTATTTTTAATGTTAAGAATTTGGTTGGTGTGCAAGACATTCATTCTGAATCTCATGAATGTATTTCTTATCATCCTTGATGGGTATTTATACAAATATTTTTCCATATCAGGCAAAAATTTCCAAAATGAATAGCTCTGGTTGTATAATTTTGTTTTAGACACTTTGGTAAGAGTCCTTGACCAATCAGTCCCCCGAAAAATGTGCTTACATTTGTTTGGTTTATTTAACAAGGTGCATTTGTCAATACCCAGGTCTTCCAGGGTTTCCTCCACCTCGATGTTTAATTTCTTCATAAAAGGACAGGACAGGTCACCACTCGCAAGTTCGTATACATTTTTGTCACCTGCACCCATGAATTTTTTTCCATGAGAGAAGTCTCTTTCCGTTTACCATCGAACTCAGAGATTGAAGACCTAATTCATACCGCAAAACCTCAATTGGCACACATTTAGGCAAAAAAACCAAAATGCCCCTCCATATAGTACCCTCCAGGGCTTTTAGGCATTCCATATGATCCACCACAAAAAATTCTAAACCATACAACAGCCTTGGTACAACCTTCTTATTATAAAACTCCCTGAGAGGTTTCAAAGAAAATTTCCCAAATTTCCTCTCTATCAATCTCATCTGCCTCAGGGCAATTTCCGTTTTTGCCTTCAAATGAATTTTACATAGCAGTGCGGAATCTGAACCCGAAAAACAATATCCCAAATATTTAAATACCTGTTGGGCTTTAATAGATTTACCTCCACGACTCTTATTCTTATTCCCCATACGAATCATTACTGTTTTGGATGCATTAATTCTTAGATGTAATTGAGGTATACATTTTTCAAACTCAATAATGAGGCATTGCAGTCCCACTTTGGTGTTATCCAACAGAAGAAAATCATCCACGTACGCAATCCACGGAATTGGAATATTGCCTATTTTAGGAGCTGCCAAACCCTTATTAAAAAGGCTTCTTCAGCACCACAAACATATAGATTGAAAATAGTAGGAGCCAACATGTAACCTTGCCGGAGACCATTTTGGTTTCGATCTCTGATGACAATGTACCCTCTGAATCTAATCTAATCACCAACCGCGTGTCAGTGTATAAAGCTATCTTAATTTCGAGAAGGTGATTTGGCATTCCCAAGGTTTTTGACTTATTCCACAGGATGGCCCTATCGACAATGTCGAAGGCCATACTGAGGTCCATGGCTGCCACAAAAGGTGAACCAGCTCCTTTTACCAAAGCTTTACTTTGAATACATTTCAGGATAAGACCCCAGCAGTCCGTGCCACACTGTTTTATAAAGCCAATTTCTTTAAAATTTAGAATCTGATTGTTCAGAATCCAGCTTTGAATGTCAACCAGCACCATGGATGCAAAAATCTTAGAATCTGAGTCGGCAATGGCTATAGGTCTATAGCTAGACGGCGACATTCTCAAACCCTTTTTGTAAATCGGAAGCACTATTGAAACCCTCCAGGATTGAGGAATTATTTTTTACAAAAGTACATAATTAAACAGAATATACAGTATTCTTGCCCAGTACAGGGGGTTGGACTTCAAGATTTTGTTGGAGAGATTGTTCGGACCTGGTGCTCCCGTGTTCTTAGATTTCATTATTAAATCGTATACTACCTCAACCTTACAATTCACAGGCCAGGCAGAATTTGTCACCTCTGATATTGAATATACCTGATCACTTTCTCTGTAGATGTTCGAGAAGTGCCCCACCCACAGCTCCTCGGGGATTGCATTGATCAAAGTCTCCTGGGTACTTTCTAAGCCATTAATAAGTTGCCAAAAGTTTGATGACGTTGGACCTCTAAGTGCCAACATTTTTTTCCCATCCAATTGGTTGGTTCTGCTACGGTGATTAATTAACCAGTTTTTATATGCTTGTTTGCTTTTTTTCAGTTCATCCAAAATAATAGTAGCATCGTCACCCATTTTACGTATTCTCCGCAGCTCTTTGTGCATACGCACTTTCTGTTCATAAATCTCGTGATCAGAGCAGTGATTATATTTTTTATAAGAACCTCATTGGTTCGGCAAGGAACACTCCAACATTTGGATTTGCCTGTATATAGTCTTCTCAAAATCGGTCACTGAAAACATTTCCATACGCATGTTCAACGGTGCTCCATCATACTCACGTATCATTAAACCTTTCTGTTTTCTTAAATGACCACTTAATTCTGTTACCTTTTGGGGTTTATACTAAGGCCCTCCTTATACACATTTCTTCTCTGTAATTGTGCATTGCCTTCAATCTCTAGGATTAACATACAATGGTCACTCTCTGCGACCTCTTTGATTTACCAGATTATTACTCAATTTTGTTGAGAGAAAAATGTAATCGATTATGCATGTACAACCCCTTGCCCTCCAGGTAGAGTGCTCATTGTGGATCGTTTCCAATCCCCACAGATCCCCGAAATGTAGCAATAGGGCACCCATTATCCTCGCATTTCCACTCATAGCATTAGAGCTAACCCTATTCGTATACAAATCATCCCCAACCACCTTGTCCACTGAACAATCTGCATTGAAATCACCAGCAATTATAATTTGACCCCCCCCAGATTGTCATTGAAACAAGCATCAATAACTGTTCCCAAGCAGGACAAGTCATTTTCAAGATTTAAGTCTGTAAGCACATTCGCATTCCAATAAACATTCACTATCAGCAGCGATAGTCCCTCAGCCCCCATTCTTATCTTGAAAGTAGTTAGTAAAAAGGACTGCATATTGTGCCAATTCCCTGTTTTCCCCAAACACAGCTTTTCTTTTGCTGCCGTAATAAAACCTCCCTTAGGGAGGCCTCTCGGTCCTTTTTTCGCACATAGTTCATCCATTACATACCCCTCCCAGCCCAAATTTGTAGTTCCCCATGTTTCTTGGAGAAGAATAAAATCAAACACTAGCAAATCATTCATAAGCTTCTCATTCTTCAGGAGGTGATAGCAACCTCTTGAGTTCCAGCATAATATTTTCAGATTATGATCATGTGCTAGAGTGATTTTCCCATCTGTTTCAAGGAATTAATTGAATCACACAGGGTTATGGCCAACCATATCCAATCCTGTTTTTCCACCCCATCATCTTTTGTAATGCTAGCAGGTTCAGTCTTTTCCCCATAGCCACTCCCATATGGACAATACCTCTCAATCCCTTTTACCTCAGGATGTATTATCTGAGATTTAAAAGGGAAGAGGTCCAAACCTCTTCGTTGCAATGTTTCAGCCTCTTTCATGAGTAACGATCTAACCAACTGGGATGGTATCACTAGCCTTACAAAGTCTAATCTGTACATATGAATATAATCAATCAGATGTATGTCAGCTGTTGAAATCAAGCTCAGCTCCGGTATCTTTACGAAAAGTGATAAAATATAGGGCCTATTTAGTGGTTGGTTCCTATTTTCGCTAAGCAGTGAACACAGTATCAAACCTGGTAACTCAGGGTAAATTGGTTTATGTAGCTCATGTATCCAGTTACTCTGCACCCATTCCCTCGACTCCTCTTCATTCTCACCCTCTGAAAACTGGATGTCCGAATTTAACTTGATCGTAATATCACCTTTTGGTTTAGCCTTGTCCTTTTTTATTTTATCAAAAATCTCTTTGTCTTTTAGATGTTGGTTTTCAAGCTGATACCCTGAACCACTTTTAACAAATCTTCAATTTTGTTTTCAGTTTCTGAGGGCACAGAAGTTGGTCTATCAGCAGAGATGTTTGTCATTAGCTCATGGGCACCCCTTTGACCTTTTGGTTCAGCCTTGTCCTTATTTATTTTATCAGAAATCTTTTAGATGTTGGTTTTCAAGCATGATGCCCTGAACCGCTTTTAGCAAATCTTCAATTTTATTTTCATTTTCTGAGGGAACAGAATTTGGTTTATCAGCAGAGCTGTTAGTCATTAGCTCATGGGGACCCCTTTGATCTATTCCATTACTAACATTCAATGTCATAGTAACATTAGTACATGGAGTAGTGTTGCATATTCCCTTATTCTTATGGTATAAGCCTTTATTAAAAGTAAGTGATTTTGCATATGTGGGACAACTTTTGTCTTCCAGGGTTTCTTGCTGAAGTCCGATAGCTCCCCCTCATCAAGTCCTCTACCAGTACGGTCGTTATTAATCTTCCCCACTGCTTCTGGCTTATCAATAATTACTACAGAATTTTTGAATATGCCAAAAATATCGTTCAATCCACATTCCAAATTGTTCAATCTTTCCAACCTGGGATCTTTTTTTTTTTTCATTGCCTCATACATCCTGCCCTCCCTTTCATGATAATCACTTTGAGTGGATTGTTCGAAGGAGTGTTTAACCTGGTGGGTATTAGTCAAATCCACCCTCTCCTCCTCATGTCTAGCTGGTGTGACTTCCTGTCTAATCTGGTCACTTAATTCGGTTTCTATCAAATGTTTAAAGTCAACATCCCTCAGAAATGTTCTCGATGTTTTGTTTTTCTGTTAATTTTTTTTGTTTTATTGTTTATTTTTTTTGCTTGTTTTTTCGCAGCCTTATTGTTCATTTTACCAAACTGGGCATCCTGAATCTGGGCGTCCTGAATCTTCTCCTCCACTCCTTTCCTCGCTCCAACCTTCACAGGGTTCTCCTGCTGCCCTCCACTTTTTCTTTACCTTTAGTTTTCTTCAAGGAATCCTCAAAAACTGATTTCAATGGCTTTCTTGGTCCCGGGACAGTATTTTTACTGGTTCTACCCCCCTCCATCCAGGGCCACTCCATTATCCCCAACACCATACCCTGACATATCTCCTGTATTTTAGGAAAAAAGCCATCCACTGATCGATAGGGTAAATCATCAATATTTTTTGCAATCATAGCAAGTACTTCTGTTTGTTTTCTTAATTCTGACAGCATAGCTCTGTTAAAGATTCCCACCATGGTATGTAAATCTCCATTATTAGCAATCTCATCACCCCCACCTGATTAATAATCATGTACAGTATCCTTTGGAGCATAGTCAGAGATAAAGATTGAAGGGGTGTCTAATGCCTGAAGCAACCCCTCATTGTATTTAGGCAGTTGACTCTCCTCCCTAGTAAAGTCAAAAATCACATCTTCCCCAAAAAGAGGTTGAGAGAGATCAGTCTCTTTCTCAGCATTTTTCATTTCCACAGAGGAGTCCTGTGTGCACTGCAGCAGCTCCTCCTCCTCCTCCGCCCCTGGTAAGGGCAAAGGAAGAGCCGCAGCCCGCGCCAGACTGGCCCTGCGAGTACTCACTGCATGAAAAAAGTCAGCGGCATGTTCCTTTCTAATAGCAGGCATCTTATTCCTCTTCATGACCCATTACAATTACCTTTGTGCCAGTATACAAAGTTAGTAAATATTGTATGAACTCACAACCAAACTGTGACCGTACTCTCCGCTCCCCGCCCGCCACACCCGAACAGCCAAACAGCCGTATCACTTGGAGTCCTCACTTTGGGTGCGTGCGCAAGGGTGCACCCAGGAATCAGTGATAAGGCTGAATGGACGTCGGGTGGGCGGGGCCAACAGTAAACCGTAACATGGTACGTGTGATCTACGAACAAGAAAAGAACAAAGTCGCGGTCAGTAATGCTTGAATAGGTTCCTGCCCTACACAGCAAGAAACTTACACGGCAAGAAACTTGACATATGCCTTTGGCAACCAAACAAAGTCTGCTTCAACAATAACAAAGTTCTTGCTAGTTTCGCCTGCTTGCATATACAGGTCCTGATGCCCATCACAGTCTCTGAAGCACGAGTGTCCACAAAAATTCGAGCTCCTTAACCGCATCTCTGCCCCAGCCAAACAGCTGTATCACTTGCTGTCTCACTTCGTGGGCGGGGCCAACAGTAAACCGTAACGTGGTACGTGTGATATGGCAAGAAACTTGACACAATGCGAGCTCCTTAACCGCACCTCTGCCCCAGCCAAACAGCTGCATCACTTGGAGTCCTCACTTCGGGTGCGCCTGGCATAATTATGCAAGAGCAGAAGAAGACCAGCAGGACTGGGTCACTTGCAGGACTATGTGGAGTGAGGATATGAGCTAGCCATTGGACGAAACCGCTAAAAGGAGTATATCAATTTAAAATAGATACGCATAAATTAAGATTACAATTAAAATTCCTCAGAAAAAAGTAGAAACATACAATACCTTAAGGGACAAACGTACAAAATTTACTCAAATAAAGTGCTTTTTTAAAGAAAGTTTTTAGGTGCCCATGTTCATGATTTCAATGTAGCTGTCAAAAGAAAAATGATGGCCTATATTGCAAAAATGGTAGAGATGTTAATACTGGGGTAAACGTTTTTGCTGAAATGGGTTTATATTTTTGACCAAAAAAGATCACATTTATAAAGGATTAAGTAGACACTGGGCAAAAGGGGCAAAAGGTGTCCTTTGCTGATAGGGATATACAATGGCCAGGCACTATTGATACTAAGACAGTTGACACATGCTTGAGTAGCTAACACCACCACTGGAGGTTGCACTTACCTTTCTCATAGCACTTCATCTTCTGCTCTGCATGAGCACCACAGCACCTATCCCATACTCCTCTCCCCTCTACACTTGCACGTCTGAACACTCGCAACGCATAGTAGGTTCGTCTTCCCCTCCCCAGGGTCTCTTCTTACATTCTGTATTTAATTATTTAACCTTGTTGTAATTACAATGTCTATCATCCCCTGTCCCCTCGCTGATGCCCTGTGGGCGCTTTGAAACAGTATTTGCTTCCCGTATCAGCACCTAACAAGTGAAAAAACAAAGAAATAAATAAATACACAATGCCTAAGGAAAGGTGACCAGACTAGGAATGGCTGCGAACTATTTTCGACTGAAATAGAATCCGGTCCATTACTGGTTGCCAACCTAAATTGCTCCAACTACTTAAGTCCAATATAGTGTCCCAGCAGAGTTTGTTTTATCTTTGCTACTGAACTATTTTCCAAGGACTTTAAATCTTTCACTGACTGATTGTGAGAGTCGCCAACAGAAGACATGGAGAATAGGTGCTTTTAAAGCACCTGTTTTATTATTATATTTATTATAAATACATTGGGCCAATTTTCAGAGTAATGGTGAACTTTTTTTTACACAAAGGTGGCCTGCCCGTTTCAGTGAGTGGGCTCCGTCCGCATCTTCATACATTAGTACGCTCTTGACTCTAATGTATAATTGCCCTGTGATTGAAAAATGTCTAAAACAAATGTATTTGCCTCTTTGACGATAAGAAATGCAAGTAGGACATCAGCAGTTCAGTAAACCGCTGTTCAGTTTAAATATGAATACATTAACTCTCTGTTGCATTGTGCCTTCCCCTCCATTTGCTCCAAAGAGGTCCAAAGAAATGCATTTGGTTTCTATACATTTTAAAGCACATGCCATTTAGTAATTTTGGCACTGTTTTAAATGTGTAGAAACATCACCTTGCATACGATGCTTTGCAGAATTTAGGTGAATGCATCTGAAGGCATTCATTAATGATGCATGCATTCTGTGGGTAGGTTGCACTTGCTTTGGAAAAAGTGAAGGGGTGGTTTAGCACATCCCATCACTTGCACACAAAGCATTTTGTGGCTCAGGCTCAAAGTGTCAGGTTATGTGCAGCAGATATTTTTTAAAGGACTAGTAATGAAGTTACACTTTTCTTGCCATATCACTATGATAAGGAAAAATCAGCAATGAAAATATCTGTATTTTTCCTTATCTTCTATTGTTCTGTGGCACATTGAAATGACCCTTGATCAGCATGAGCCACCAATTAATTACATCTTAACATGATATATGAGCCTCATCACAAGTTGGGCGGAATCCCTGCGGTAAAACCACCGGGATACAGCCCAATGCAAATTGCATTACCACAACTCGGTCCTGCGCTATTAGCGCCGGATTCCGAGATGCGCGGGGATGGGGGAGGCAGTAAGTCCTCAGTCCTATTCTATCCTTTGAACCCAATGGGGCATTCTGGGCGCTATTACCGTGGCGCAAATAGCACCGAAAACAGGCAGAAAGTGGCAAGATTTACCTCCACTTAAAAGCTGGAGGTAAATCTCCAACTTTCAGCTCAAACTCGGGAGTGGGCGTAGTAGTAATGCAGCAGTAATAGCGTTATCACCACATTTGTACCACTCCGCCCAACCCGTGATGTGGTCCATAGTATGGTTAATAGGTCAGTCAAGATAGATCAGCAAGTTAAGCACTCGCCTCTGACATCTGTGCTTAGAATT
Source organism: Ambystoma mexicanum (assembly GCF_040938575.1). Lineage (NCBI taxonomy): Eukaryota > Metazoa > Chordata > Amphibia > Caudata > Ambystomatidae > Ambystoma > Ambystoma mexicanum. Next base: position 548,321,250 of record NC_090930.1, on the reverse strand, counting down.
TGGGACACATACTCCAATCCTAGCATGGCTGGGGCTCAGGCATGTTTGCTATTGGTGCATATGACGGTACTTACGCCACTGGTGGCAAATACAATGCTAACAGAATAAAGTAAAGAAGGGGTGTTGGGAATCACGATATGTGTTCACAGTCAAATGGCAAATCTTGTGGCATGACTCGACCAAAATACAGTTTGTTACTTTCTATGTTTTTCAACGTTTCCACTGATTAGGAGTCAGATGCCTGATGTGGGACATTTAGGAGCTAGGCTTGGGGAAGGTGCTTGCTCTGCAGACAGATGACAAAGCCCTAGTGGATCTTTCCTCCCACACTCACCTGACTCGCACTCACCTTGCTCTTGCCATAGCAAAGCAGACTGTTGGCACCCCAAGGAACCCTGGACCCTACACAACCTTCGGGCAGTGCATGGCCAACGGAGCTACCCCAAAGTGGATCACGCTTTAAAGCATAGGTGAGGGGATGGCAGGAGGCTGCAAAAGGCACTGGGAGCCTGCACAGCCACACACAAAGCAATTGGCCCTGCCAAGGAGGTTGGTGAGTATCGCAGCTCCCACCACACATGTGCTCCTGCAGTTGCCCTTCTGTACTGTGCACAGCAGGTGCGTGCAGCGTCCCCGGCCAGTTCCTTGAATGTAGATCACAACCCAGCTAATGAGCTGAAATCTGTTCAAGAACAGAGGTCTTAAAAATTCAATAGGTGTTGTTGCATTGAAATTGTTTCAAATTTACTGTTTCTTAACTACATTTTTTACCAATTAGTTTCCATTGTTTTGTTATGCTATATCCCACCCTACTTGTAGTAATGAAAGTCTTTTACTGTAAAAGAACAATACACTCGTGCCTAATTGTACAATTAGGGACTGGACCGAACTGCACGTGATTTTTGCTATATTTTATCAGGCATTTTGGTAAAGAGTATTTTGGGCTGCCTCTTTTTCTTGGATGATTTTGTCATGGTATGTAGATACAAATAAATGTCACGAGAATAGATTTGTGGTTTTCGGTTCTCTTGTGAATACCTCGCACAGGAATTCACCACTGGCAAAACGACAACCCGCTTTGACTCTGACTTCTCAAGGATACGGCACGGACTCTCATGAGAATCCTCTGGTTTTGTCTCCCCTTATCCACCCTGAATGCAAAGTGCTCCAGCCCCTTACCTTATATCTATTTAGCACAAATCAAATTCCCACGAGACCCTTGCAGTTTCTCACAAAATCACAGCAAACAGAGACGAAAAGCAAATTACTGAAATTGGATTCCCTAGACTTCTCCAAACTTTGAAACTTTGATGTTTCATCTGCCCCTCATCCATCCTGAAGGCAAACTTCTATAACCTCCCCCTCCTCATATAATTTTAAGCATATTTCTTTTTTCTGTTTTTGCAGGAATTCCCATAAAGCACCTTGCATCACCCCAAAAAAGGTGGCTTTTCATTCCTGAAAAGTCGCACTTGCTAAAATGCACCATTGGAGATATATATAGGACTTGGGTGTTGGGGCACCTGTCCACCAATTTCTTTTTAAAATTCTACTGGACAGATTGGCACCAAAGAAGCAAAAGACACATCTGCATCACTTTGTGGCCAACTTGTTTTGAATTTTTAATCCATCCAGTGGCTTACGATGTTCACCTTCTTGAAGGAAATTAATTATTTTCGCTTGAGGGGAAACCATTGCAAAATGCGAAACACACTTCTTTTTTCAACGAGGTATCATTTTTAAACCATTGTAAACATTTGCTCTAAAATGTCAATTTTTGTGCGGGGTTGGTTTAGAAAACATCTTTCAAAACTTTCACACCGATAACTAATATGTCTAAAATGATAAGAATACCATTTTTACAAAGTCAATGGGACAGAAGCCATGGTATGATATAATATGATATGATATGATAAGGTATGATATGGCATTTATAACGCACCTATACACAAGTGTTTAAGGCGCGACGAGGCAAGGGAGGGGGAACAGAGGGAGGACAAACAACAATTTTACTAGGCCTAGTGACATTGAGATGGCGCAAGTGCAGGGGTAAGGGGAGGGGAGAAGTGCCGGTGGAGAGGGGGGGATAAGTGCCAGACCATCCCAAGTTTAAATACTGGAAGCACATTGTTTAAGTCCAGGGCAAGTGTGGACGTTTGACTTGTTTGGAACAGCACACTCTCTTGCAGAATGATCCTTGACTTTATCAATTAAAATAAAAACTCAGGACAGTATATGTTGGTGATGGCATTCTGTCACATGACCCCAGCAAAAAAAAGGGTAGATCAACAATCTAAGAGATAGTGTCACCTTCTAAACAAAAGTATCTACTGAGTACATCTATGTTAGAATGCCTTGATCCAGGGATGTTTTGCATGTCCATATTGCATCTATTTAGGAAAATGGTCCAATGCAAAAGCTTCTGATTCTCCCCCTGCATAGCCTAAGAGGCCTATGAACTTTAAAGTTGGCCACAAAAATGTAGGGTCTTGACTTGCAGACAGCCACATGACAGCAAATGCTTCTTTTTCAATAGTGGACCAGTCTCTCTATTTTAGTTAGTAGTCTACTAATGAATGTTTTCAGATATTCTTCCTCTGTGTAGGTTATCTGCACCATAACGACTACAATAATACACGTTTACTCAGGGGTTTTCAGAACTGGGACCATGCATAAGCCATCTTTCAAGCTTTAAAAGAATTGTTGGTAAGAGGCAGCAGTAATTCCAGAGTATAACCCTGAATAATTTCATAGAGGTGAGTCCATTTAGGGGAAGGACAATAGCTCTCTAGCCCTTGTTGAATTACTAGTATTAACCAGTGAGACCAAGGAAAGTTATCAGTCTGGGCGTTTGGAATGTCCCATTCCAGGAATTCTTGGACATTAGCCTAAAGAGGCTGTTTCTTACAACCACTGACAATGAGACGGAAGTAAGCCACAGTTCCCTGCACTATCTGGCACTTGTCTGCCTTGATAGTCGGGCATGCATTCTGCTTGGCCTACCACACTTGCTTAAGGTGAAACAAATGGTCTTCTCAAGCGTTGGTGAAATGCAGTGTCAACCAGCTAGGCAATACTTAAGTCTTCCAGCCCCATAGGACCTAATTTGCCAACATTGCAAATTCGCCGGTGCATTATTTAAACCAAAGTGCATCACAGTGAACTGGACGTGCACAGCTGGTGTTGAAAATGTTCACTTCTCCTAGGCACCAAGTGTTAGGCTCACTTGTCAGTAACCAGTCGTGTGGTGGAAAGTACTAAAGACTTCGGTAGTCCCTAAAAGCTAAATAAATTTGCCAGGGAATGCAGTGTGGCAATCTCTGAGAGAATCCTTCTCACTCTAATCCAATCAAAGATGATTCTTTTGTGGTTGGCTTCTGGCTTCCCTTCTTGTGTACCCATGCCACAAGGCTAGACTATGTTCTGTAGCAAAGCCCAACCCCCTCTATCTAGCCCCAGCATCCCCGTTACTTCTTCCTTCATGCTTTTTCTCAATCTGTCTGAAATCTTAAATGTGGCAACTTTTCATTTGTGGGTTTGAAGTCTCCTGCCTCAATCTCATATGCATACTCGTATAATGGGATTAAATGAGGTCACAGTACAAACTGGCTAAGCATACCTTGGCAGTGCCGCCACTGATGCACCCTGTCAGAGCAGAAGAGACACGTAACCCCCCCCCCAGATATCCATCTTATAATTGTGTGTGTAACAGACCTAAAAGGGGTCACTTTCATCCTTGATAATGTCATCAGCTTCAAGCAGCATCGGAATGTCTTCATGGCTGTAGTGGAGCTTCAGTCTGTTAATATTCCAGACCTGGTAGGCTTGCCTGAGGGTCTTATTATCAATAAGGCATATAACCTAGCCATTTATCTCCAGAACATTACAGGGTCTGTGGAGGGTTTTGACCCATGTGGAATCATTAGACGGGGTGAATGTGGGGATTAAGCTGTCGCTGCCCATCATTTTGCCCCAGAACAAAAATAAATAATTGGAGTGGGTAAAGATGGGGATGCGCTGTCGCCGCCCATCATTTCATCCCAGAATCCAGGAGAGCTGCGCAGTTGTGCGCACACCAAAATGGTTACCTAACTTGCCACCCACCAGTGTAAAGAAAGGTCTTTGTTAACAAAATCCACTGTTACTGATGTCAAAAAGTTGCTGAAATCGTGACTCATTGGACCACTTTAAAGATTCAACCCTCTTTGTGGGGTTCCACATAACCATCTTACTGTAAGGAGCCCCATCAAAACAATGTTAAGCAAGGATTTACTACCATGTAAGAACCATTCCTGTTTAGAATGCATTAATCCAAGAAAATCCCAAAAGTGCATGCAGTACCAACAAAATCCTCAAGAGGGCGCTGGCGGTCTAAACTCTGACAGGAGAACTGAGTGCAGTAGCTGACAAAGGGATTTGACTTAGCTGACTTCAAAGGCTGCATTTTAATTAAAAATTAGCCACATGCTGTTCCCAGAAGCCTGAAGCCTGGGAAACCCTATCACCTCAAGAGCTTCACACCAGGAGTTAGAATCTCACATGACCTCTTGATTGATAGAAGGCAGACTGGCTGGGAGCTTCCCAGAGACCACACAATGGCCCCTTTCCTCTGAAAGGAATATGTTGATTTTGACTGTGTTAATGTCAACAAAGCCCTGCCTGCCCAGAGGACTGGCCCACCCAAGTCTTGGAGGCGGACCTCAACACTCTGAGGACTGAATTGGAAGTAAAATATATATTTTACAAAAACACTGATAACTCTTTGTAATCAAATGACAGAAAGGTATACATTTGAGAGCTTTAATTTAAAAAATGTACCTTTAATTCAAGACTAAACTCGAATTTGTGTGATGTTCTGGGGCAAAACCCCATTGTTTATTAATATTACAGACTCCCTGTTTCAGCTAGACAAACGAAAATGCATTGGTATGTGGGTAGATATGTGAGGAACAGTTGTATAAAATTTAATGAAGATCCAATGTTGTTTAGCACATTAAAAAGTGCTAGAAGTTGCCATTTGTGAATGCAAGCTCCTAGAAACAGCAGATTTGGGACAGAGTATACCTCATGTGATAGGTGACATGGGTATGTAATTTCAAACAACTGTGTAACTCTGAAGTATGTATTTTGATCATATATATATTTGGGTGCACAGATGATAAGGGAGGTTGTTTCAAGAGATCATAAAATGACATCAATCTGACTCACAGTTCAGTTTGCCAATCAAGCGGAGGAATGGAAGCCTGACCAATGACGAATGAGAGGGGCAAGTCTAGTGATGCAACACACACACCCATTCTCAAGAAACAGATAAAAGCAGAGAGTCAGGACACATAGAGACTTTCAATTTCATCTGCCGCTGGAAGCCCTGCCGGAAAAATCCATACTTACCTCCATACAACATCCAGAGATCCAGACTTCAAATTCATCAATCTATCCAGAACTAAGAGACCAGACCAGCAGAGAGAGTGACCAGAGGCCAGTCTAAAACCCTGACCAGATCCGTGATGAGGCCCATTTAATTCAAGAATATAGTGTGAGTACCCAGCAGAACTGTGTAGAACCAATCTCTTAGTTTAAATTCATCTAATTCAATCTATTTAACCTAAGTAGAACTGCCTCCTAGCTGTCACCTGTCATTCTAGCTGCAAAAATTTGTCACTTGTCATTTTGAGCTTTTGAAATTTGCAAACCCAAAAACGACCTTTATTAAATCGCTCATATCTCCGCGACCGTTTGGGCTAGAGACTTGCAATAACTTTTATTTGATAGCTTAGAATCGTGGCTTTCCTACGAACCTAGAACCGCATTCCTACCCCTTATAGTTTTACCGCAATCGCGGAACACGCATCCGCGAATTTTACCGCGATTTGCAATTTCTTCACATGTAAAAACGGCTGCTGCTGATTTCCATTTGCCAGAAATTCGTTTAACCTGCTAACTATCCCTGCATCATTGCTAGTGTGAGCCTGGACTAATATTAACTAGATACCACTCACCCTGAACCTCTGAAAGGGAATTAAAAGCGTTTCCAGCATATTTTTTAATTCATTGCCAGCACATATCAAAGCAATTTGGGCCTGTGATTTCAAAACTCCTATCTGTTTTCTGTTGTCTAAGCTTGCTGGATTGAACTGATTACATTGATTGCATTTCTGAGAACTGTGTGCTTTCCTCCCATTCCCTTGCATTGCATAAAGAGGGGGGGAGTGAATAGCCAGAGAAAAGTGATTACATTGTTTGGTTGAAATCATATTGAGTATTTTCTGTACTGCATTCATTGAATATTGCATCCACCTGAGCTTACATAAAGCATCCTCTACCACATTATACTTTTGTTCCTATTTACCAGTGTGTTACCTTATCCATTCATGTCAACTCATTAGTGATTATAAGAAGTGTGCTAGTGCCAGATTCTCCGTTGTTGATCTTTATCATATCAGATTAAGTGTGCTATTCAATTATTAATTTATTATAAAGTGGGATATATATACCTATTGTTTAATTTATCAAATAAACCTTTTAAACTTGCAAAACAGAATTACTTCTTGGCTCAGTGGGGTCAGGGGGATTCCAAGAGAGGGGTGTTATACAAGGGTAGTCATCCAGAACGCATGAACTGGACCTAAAGATATATCAATAAGGGTTTTCATTCAGTATTCTAGACTAGGCGTTAACTTGGCTGTAGTGCTGAATTGAATCCTCTTACAAAGTGGGGGCTCGTATCCGGGATTCTGGGTTAGAATACCACTTGTGCAGCTTAATACAGTGTGCTAACTGACGGGATACATACATCCGGTCGGATCACCACGCTGCATTACGCTGTGAAGCATTCCTCAAAAGGGACACTCCAAGAAAAGTTCTGTTCTGCAAAACTAAAATACTAACTTCTGTAAGTCAGGACAGAGACCAATCTCTAGAATGACGACCTTGGTAGATATGAAAATAGCCAGAGAGCACTTCTTACACAAACTATTCGTGAGAGGTGAATGGACTCACCAGGACCAAACAGTCTGGTTGCAGGCCATCATGCAACAGGTCACGGAAACAGGGTCAGATATATATAGAGATCAGGGTCCATTACACGTGGCCCTGAGTGAACTATATATGGCTCCTAAGGCCAAAGATGAGCACGACAAGATTGTTAGGATAGCGGCATATTTATATTTATACATGGGAGCCATACAGAATAAATGTGCTGAAGGCCATGATCTGGCAAAAAGGCAACAGATGGCGTTAGAGAAGGCCCAATCTGATCTGGACTCTTCTGAGCAAAGGCTGCACAGAAGCCAGGAGTCAGAAAATGAGACCAGACAGTACATCACTAAAATAAAGGAGGATATGGATGTGCTGCAAAAGGAAAAGTCAGAACAGGATACCAGATTTCTGGCCTTGCAGAAGGAACACCAAGAAGGTTTGGACTCCCTACTGCAAAGCCAGAAAAAGCTGGAGCAACAGCTAGACTTCAATAGGGCATGTGCTGAGCAGGTAGTCACCCTGCAAGGCCACCTAGATAGAGTGAAGGAGGAGAGCAATAAACTGATTCTGAAAGACCTGGATACCCAGGCAGAGTTTGATCAGGAGCGCCAGAAAGCTGGTGCCTTCCAAAGGCAAAGGGACGACCTGGCGGCACAGATGCAGGCTCTTAGTCAGGAAAGGGATACCTTAGGCCAGGAAGTCTGCCATTTAAAAAGAAAAATGGAAGAAAATCACCTGGCCCACCAGGGACTGGGTGACCTCCAAAAAGAACACCAGAACTTGTTAGAGCACACCAGGAGGGTGGAGGATGCTCTAGCAAGAAAGGAGCAGGCCAATAGGGACATTGCCCAGGAGGTAACCCTCCTGCAGCAAAGACTGGCCCAGTTCTCCAGGACCAATCAGGAAACACAGAGAGAGAATGAAGCTCTCTGCCAGCACAATGATAGGCTCCAACAACAGGTAGCGATGCAGGAGAAACTGATAGAGTCGAGTAAGGCCTTGACAGAGGAACTGAAAGCACAAATGCAGGCTCTTGCATTGCAACAGGGAGCAGGGGCGGATAGAGATGAGGTCCGCTGGGAAAGAGAGATTCCTGACCATAACCGCAGGAGCCCTAACACCAGGGGCCTTCATCTCCCCCAGTCCCTGGACTCTACCACCCCCATGTCCCCTGGCGCACATGAGCACAGGGCCGCAGGGATGGCAGATCACTATCCAGCTAAGAGTATGGGGCTCATAGGCCAGTACCACTCAGGAATGGAGGGGTGGGCACCCGGGTATGGGCACCCAAGTACAGTACAGTTCAGTGGGGAACCCCAGGAGAGTAGGCCCATTAAGGGCATCCTGAAAACCTCTGCCCAGTTAGGTCAGTGGAGGGGGTACCCATCAAATCCTGGCAGCAAGGAGGAATCTGAAGACTCCTCTGAACTGCGCAGGACACAGGAGACCAGGTCCCCACATTCTGCCAGCCATTCCCAGGCTCGCAGAATCCGGGAAAACCTGGAAGAACAGACGGGAACCTCTGGGAGCAGTGCCTCTGAGTCCGAGGAAGAATGGACAAGGGTTACCCGAACCAAAAAGGCCAATAAGGCAAAAAGGGCCTTGCTTAAGGACCCCTTAAAGCAGATTAAGGCGATCAGGAGCGTCATCACGCCTTACCATAAGAACGCTAAGTATTCTGTTTGGGAGCACTTAGAGTTGTTTGAACAAATGATGGAGACTTTCCATTTGAAGGACAGCCAAAGCTGTATTCAATATGTAAAGTGGACATTCTCCCCGGAATACTCCAGTTTCTTTGCGGGGCTGGAGGACCAAAATCATTTAAGATGGTCCACATATAAGGCGGCCATCCTGAAACATTTTTCTGTTCACAGAAATCCTCAAGAGGCTCGCAAGGCGGCCTACAATTTGCAATGTGGGGAGGATCAGGCCCCACGAGAATTTGTGCAGGAGTTAAAGCGTGCTTTTGCGCAAACCACCAGAAGGGTGCGCACAGATAGTAGAGAGTTTGTCAATACATTTTTCCATGCCTTGCCCAAATATATAATGACCCAGCTCGTGAGAGATTTTCATGAGAAAAGATCTTTAGACTGGGTCATTGAACAGGCTACCCGGATCTATGAGGTGCAGAAGCCCATAGAAAATAAAAGCAATGCCCAGAAAAACCCCAAAGCCAACAGCACCCCTGCTGCTGTCAAGGTGGCAGAGGTAAAGGTCACCCCCGTTTTGGATCTGGAGATGGGGGGGCCTAAAAACCTACCTGCACCTAATAATGCTAGGCCCAGAAGGTCCTCGGGCCAGTCGCAGACAGGGAGCCAGGGAGGCAGCCCCACAAATGGGGTCCCTCGCTCTCCTGACTATGTAAGTCCTCGCTACAAAGGTAACAGACCCATCCTGGGTTATGTGTGGACTCCTCCAGCCCAAGGGGGGGGATCCAGCCAAGCACCTAACCCAGGGAACTTCCCTCCAAACTTCCCACAGGAGGGCAGAAATTTACCAAACCCTGGGCAGAACTTTTTCCCCAGATATCCACCCGACTTCCAACCCCAAAATCATCCATCCTTCTTTCCTCAATTCCCTGAGCCCAGACCACTGAATCCGGGAGAGGGGAGGCCAAGGGTGGAGGGGTACCAAAATCTTCCCAACCAGGGGTACTACCAGAGGAGGGACAGCTACCCTTCCCGGGATCAGCCCAGGGGAGAAAACAGGGCCCCGTATCAGCCTGAGCGGGTTTCCCAGTTAGAGCGCCAGGTTCAAAACATGGCGCGGGATATGGGTCATATACTGAGGGCACAGCAGAACCCTCAGATCAGCATGCCGGCGCAGAACGCACCCAACTCTGGACCTGGTGCTCCAGAACAATGACGGGGGCAGCACCCCGATAAATCACCGGTTCCCAGGGAGGAGGCACAAAGGGAAGGGGGGTGTAAAGCCTTGGAGGTAGCTTCCTTCCTCACTTGTAAACAGCCCCTGGAAACCCAGGAACCGGAAACAAAATCTCTTGCCCCTGAAAGTCTGCCTCCTAAGGAGCAGAGGGGGGGTAGGAGAAACAAAAGACCCAAACAGACTCAGTTTGAGGAGGAGGTACAGATCTTCCAATTTGAGGGAGAGGGATCCTCAGAGGATCCTGGGAAAAGGATCTTCTCCTTCAGAGAGGGGGGAACTCCTCCCAAAGAAAAATGGGTCCCTAGGGATGCAAATCCAGACTGGGGAGATGTGGAGACTGAGCTACCGCCGCCCACCATCTCATCCCAGAACCAACAGCAAGAAAATCCCCTGGTTCAAACCCATACTGGGGACTGCCTCCAAAAAGGGGGGGGCGGCCCAGAACTGGAGCCAGGGGAACCCACAATGGCTCTGATCTCCAGTTGCAAATTTTTTCTTTCAGATTCCCAAGACTCTCCACAGAATTCTGCCCAAATCTCCTCGCTAGCGATGTCCAAAGCCAGAAAATTAGCCCACCAGTTGTCCAAAAATGTACATTATCTGTGCCCCCTTGAGGAGAAGGAGGGAAGATATTATGCCCCGGTACAAGTACAGGGGCAGGGTACAATCTCGGCACTGGTGGACACTGGATCTCAAGCTACCCTTCTGTCTAGAAGGGCCTTTGATGAACTGAATGCAGGAAGGGGAGATAATTACCAAATTCCTCTCACCACTCTTCCTGGACAACTGCAGAACTTTGACGGGAAGGAAATTCCCGTCGAGGGGACGGCAGACTTGGACATTAAGATCGGGCGACATAAGTTGAAACACCCGGTCATAGTTGTGACCCCAGAGGGCACCCCTTGTTTACTAGGGAATGACCTCCTGAGAAGGTTGTCACCCCTAATAGATTGCGTAAACAAGGTCCTCTGGACTCAGACTAGCCGACCCATAAAATTAAAACAGAGTGTCAACCATGTTAGTTTAAACGGCACATGCCACATGGTTGAACAAAAATCTGACCAAGTAGAATTTCACTTCCAGAACAACCAAATTCCAGACGTGACAGTAATAGCAGTAGGACAACAGACTGGTGATGGGGGGTCCTCTCTATTTCTGAAAATCAACCTTCCTTCCAGTCTAAAGTGGTATTCCACGCTGGAAGGAAACACTCTGAAATTCTATACCAATCCACAATCTGAAGCTCCCACTCCTATAGTCCAGAAAGATGTGAAATCAGCTCAAAGCCTGGCTGATATTCAGCAAATTGGAGAGCAGTTGTTCATCCCTGTTCAGTTAAATGATGGGAAGGACTCTGTTCTCGCTCGAGTGTGTGTGAACAACGGTAAGAGCTTCATCGGCGAAGCCATGTTCCGCCAACTCCCAAAAGATCCAGCCATTCCCACCTTCAAACTGATAGACAAGTGGGAAATGGACATGGAAGCACCTGACTCCAAACATCTCCTGCCAAGCAGGTGTATGCTCAAAATCTCCATTGGCAACAAGAGCATAGTCCACAATTGTTGGGTCGTGCGAGACGTCCCTGCCGCCTTTTACTTAGGCAGTGACATTCTCAATCGCTTTGCCATTAGTTTGGACCTAATAAACTTCAAAGCTTGGTCCCGATTAGCGGATAATCCCATGGGCTTTGATGATCCAGAAAAAGCATTTAGGTCAGCTCAATTGCTACCTTATGCAGTTGAAATTCAGGTTAAAGAGGAAGTCACCATCCCAGAAAGGACCCGACAATTCTCCCTGGAAGTGAAAGTTAAAAGGGGACAAGAGTTGAAAAACCCTGATGCTTACATACATCTAAATGCTTCTCTCCAACAGCAAGGGTTGGGGGTAAACCCAACTCCATTAGTCAACCTAGAACATGACACCATTCCAATAGAGGTGGATAACAGCGACTTAAAGAGTGTTACTCTAGCCGCAGGCACCATTATTGGAATGGCGGTTGATGACCGACATTTTTCCATGGATTTAGGTAATGAACTATTAGGACCAATCCCCAAGGACTGTGTTGACAGTGACAGTGAGGACAATACAACACCAGACAGGATTTTCACCCGGCATGGGGGGAACTTCCTGGTGTACACTTCCTGCCCCTATGGTAAGGAAGATGTGACTTGTGACTTCAGGAGGGATGAGGTGATTTTCCAGGTACATGAGGGCTGCCTTTCCCACCTGAAGCCTCCGGTCCAAATCAGCACTCTGACCAGGGACTTCTCCACCCAGTTGGAGGAGGCCGCTGAGATAGCCAAACCAGAAGTCTTTCCAGGCTTCAGGCAGATGGTGGAAGAGAGGGTCAACCTAGCTGATGCCTGTGTGACTCTGGAACAAAAGCAAAAGTTGAAACAAGTTTTCTTGGATTTCCAAGATCTCTTTGCGGTAGACTCATATGACTGTGGTCGCACTGACATCCACACAACAACAATCCCCACGGACCCTGGCATGACTCCTGTGTTTGTGAAGCAATATCGCTTGCCTCTCGCATCAATGGAGTCCCTTACTGAAATAATCCAGAACCTTGAGTCCCGGGGAATAATCCGTCCAGTCCACAGCACCTTCAATAATCCGGTGCTGGGAATATTGAAGCCGAACGGCCAGTGGAGACTCTGCGCCGACCTCAGGGAGCTCAACAAACGGGTCCATACTTCCCGATGGCCTCTGCCCTACATTGACCAAGGGCTGGCCCAGATCCAGGGGTCACAGGTATTCACTGCAATAGACCTGACCAATGGATACTGGACTGTGCCTGTCAGTAGGGAGGACCAATACAAGCTGGCTTTTACCTTTGGGGGCCAGCAGTACACATGGACCCGGACTCCCTTCGGATACCTCAACTCCGGCAATGAATTCAACATTTTTCTACACAAGGCCATGCCCGACCTGGGTGCGAGGGGTAACCTGGCTTATGTAGATGATGTCCTCATCAAAAGTTCATCTGTGGAGGAACACATAGCGGAGATCCGTTATGTTCTGACACAGTTGAGGGCCGCCGGAGCAAAACTTTCCTTTCAGAAAGCACAGTGGTGTAAAACCCGTGTTAACTTCTTGGGGCATGAGATTACTCCTCAGGGTCTTTGTCCCCAGGAAAAGAAAGTGGAAGCACTTCAGAAACTGAAAGACCCCACAACTCTGCGGGAACTAAGGAGCCTCCTTGGACTGACTAATTACAGCAGAAAGTTCATTGAGGGCTACGCAGAGATCACCAGACCCCTGATTCATCTCCTGAAGGGGGGGGTCAAGTGGGAATGGGGTCCAGAACAAGCCGAGGCAGTAAAACAACTCAAAAGAAGCCTCTCACAAGCGCCTTGCCTAGCTTACCCGGTCAGAAACAAGGAGTTCTTCCTAGAGACGGGGTTCTCTAATACGTGCTTGACGGCAGTATTATATCAAAAGCATGACAAGGTCAATAAAGTAATCTCCTATGCGAGCAAAACTTTATCCTCTGTGGAGGAAAAATTCAACGATTGTGAGAAGGCACTCCTGGCAACGGTGTGGGCATTGAAGAATTACCGCCCGTTTATCCAGGGGGAACACATCATAGTGGAGACTCCACACCAGCCTCTGCAATATCTCCAAAGTGACAGAATCCGGGCCGGAAATGTGAGTAATTCCCGAATTACTTCCTGGATTCTGTCAATGCAAGGCTTTCCTGTGGAGGTCCGATATGGCCAAAACAAGAAGAGTCCCCTCGCGCAAGGTCTGGCTGACTTGCATGATTGTGCCAGAGAAAACTGTCTCGAGGACGAAAGTCTAAAAATCAAGGACAACATGGAGGCATACCTTAATTCCCCCCACAAAGTCTTTGAAGAAGACAAGTGTGAGGGAATGCCCACTGTCTATGTGGATGGATGCTCTTACCATGTTGACAACAACGGGGAGAAAGAATTGGTGGCCGGCGTAGGGAATGCATGGGTGAATGAGTCCCCAGAACCCTCCGCTGGATACAAAATTGGCCCCCGAAGTAGTCAGGTGGCAGAATTGATGGCTGTGCATCAGGCCATCCTCACTGCTGTCCAGCATCAACTCCACGAACTGGTCATAATCACAGATTCGGATTATGTACGGAACGGGTTCGTGGAGCACCTGGTTAATTGGAAAACCAGAGGCATGTTATGTGCTAACAACAAACCCTTGAAACATGGGAAGTTGATCCAAAACATTGATGATCTGGTCACCTCGAATGAGATGACCATCTATTGGAAAAAGATCAAGGGTCATTCCAAAGTAGAGGGACCAGACAAAACTGGAAATGACTTAGCTGATCAGCTGGCCAAAACCGGGGCCATCCAAGGGGATCTAATTGAGATTGAGTCCCTGTTGGGGGAAATCCAGGTCACTGCTATCACTAGGTCCCAGACAAATGCTCACAACGACCTTTCAATTGCACAATGGAGCAAGGAGACCCCTGATGCTGATTTGATTACCGCTCAGAAGGGGGATCCAATTATTGGTAAATTTTACCAGCACCTTGAGGACCCTGAGAACTTTCCCCTGACGGATACCGATTACACTGGGAAAGAGGACCTAAGAGTGTTGATGAAATGTCCCAAAATGTTCCGGATCCAAGACGGTTTGTTGGTAAGGAAATCCAAAGCTGGCCACGATCAGTGGGTGGTTCCTACCTCATTCCGAAGCCTGATGTTAAGTCACGCCCATGATGCGGCCACTGCCGGTCATAGGGGGTTTCACACAACATTGGAAATCTTAAGAGAGGTTGCATACTGGCCACACATGGGGCAGGACCTCGACCAGTACCTGAAGGGTTGCCTTGTGTGTGCACAATTTCAGCCATCATCCCTCACACACCGTGCGCCTCTCCAAAAGAGGGGGATGACACTGCCATGGTCAGATTTACAAATCGACTTTGTAGGCCCTGTGATTCGCTCGGCTAGGGGGAATAAGTACATGTTGACTGTGACATGCTTGTTTACCAAGTGGGTGGAATGTCTCCCAGCCCCAAACTGCAAGGCAGAAACTGCAGCTGCCTTGATGATTAACCACATCTTTTCCCGTTTTGGTCTACCTCAAAGGATTGAGTCAGACAGAGGTAGCCACTTCACCAGTGAAGTAATGACAAAGATGTGGGAGATACTGGGAGTCAAGAGAAAGCTGCATATTGCTTATAGACCAGCTTCTTCTGGGGCAGTAGAGAGATATAACCGGACAATTGTGAGCATATTAAAGAAGTTTGTGGCAGATTCTGGGCCAAGTTGGGATATCCGATTACCTCTGGTCCTAATGGCCATCAGATCTACCCCTTCATCTGCAACCAAAATGTCACCATTTGAGTTGATGACTGGGCGCAAGATGGTGCTTCCGCAGCATTTGCTCTACAGGACCCAAGAGCAGACACTGATAAATGCCTCCACTACTCATGAGTATGTAGAGAATTTAAGGAAACACCTCCAACATGCTTTTGCTTATGCTCAGCGGAATCTAGAAAGATCGACTGATAGCATGAAGACCCATTATGACCTGAAAACTTCCAGGAAGGAATATCAGGTGGGAGACCGGGTCTATCTATACAACTTCCAAAGGAACCAGGCCAAGCAGCGCAAATTTTTGCCTACATGGAAGGGACCCTTTGAGATCGTCGATAAGATCTCCCCTGTGGCCTACAAGATCCGCATCCCCAAAGGTGGTTCGGCAGAGGGGGAAGACAAGTGGGTCCACATAAACCAGTTGAAGTGTTGCCATCCCAGGCACACTCTGCAACAACTGGAGGAATCCTCTGGAATCCTAGCGGGTACTGTATCAGACTAATTCAGTTCCAATCATAAAACATACCACATCTAGTCTCTAAAATATTGTGATTTGCGTGAAACTGTCTCTTAGTTATACTGTTTTTATCAAAATAAGAATGTAATGTTTCGTCATGATGAAATGCATATGCTGCCCCACTATCTCAACAGTGGTGGAAAGACGTCTATGAGTAGGTATTGCCGCTCTTCCTTTGTCGTCCTAGGAGAAAGAAGACCTGGAGACGGGCCAAGGAGGACGATCCGGAGACCGGGAGCAGAGACGCAATGGGCTCGGGGTACCGCCCAATATTCCCATCAGGACCGGCGAGGAGAACTGATCGATCAGTACCAGATGGAGGAAAAGATGCTGAACTGTGCCATCTACAGAATTGGAAGAAGATAATGTGGACATACCAGCGCCAGGGTTCAAAACCTCCCTTGCAACCGACTCCCCCTCGACTCAAGTCAAAGCGCAGTCGGGCGGGGGGGTTTGTGGAGGGTTTTGACCCATGTGGAATCATTAGACGGGGTGAATGTGGGGATTAAGCTGTCGCTGCCCATCATTTTGCCCCAGAACAAAAATAAATAATTGGAGTGGGTAAAGATGGGGATGCGCTGTCGCCGCCCATCATTTCATCCCAGAATCCAGGAGAGCTGCGCAGTTGTGCGCACACCAAAATGGTTACCTAACTTGCCACCCACCAGTGTAAAGAAAGGTCTTTGTTAACAAAATCCACTGTTACTGATGTCAAAAAGTTGCTGAAATCGTGACTCATTGGACCACTTTAAAGATTCAACCCTCTTTGTGGGGTTCCACATAACCATCTTACTGTAAGGAGCCCCATCAAAACAATGTTAAGCAAGGATTTACTACCATGTAAGAACCATTCCTGTTTAGAATGCATTAATCCAAGAAAATCCCAAAAGTGCATGCAGTACCAACAAAATCCTCAAGAGGGCGCTGGCGGTCTAAACTCTGACAGGAGAACTGAGTGCAGTAGCTGACAAAGGGATTTGACTTAGCTGACTTCAAAGGCTGCATTTTAATTAAAAATTAGCCACATGCTGTTCCCAGAAGCCTGAAGCCTGGGAAACCCTATCACCTCAAGAGCTTCACACCAGGAGTTAGAATCTCACATGACCTCTTGATTGATAGAAGGCAGACTGGCTGGGAGCTTCCCAGAGACCACACAATGGCCCCTTTCCTCTGAAAGGAATATGTTGATTTTGACTGTGTTAATGTCAACAAAGCCCTGCCTGCCCAGAGGACTGACCCACCCAAGTCTTGGAGGCGGACCTCAACACTCTGAGGACTGAATTGGAAGTAAAATATATATTTTACAAAAACACTGATAACTCTTTGTAATCAAATGACAGAAAGGTATACATTTGAGAGCTTTAATTTAAAAAATGTACCTTTAATTCAAGACTAAACTCGAATTTGTGTGATGTTCTGGGGCAAAACCCCATTGTTTATTAATATTACAGACTCCCTGTTTCAGCTAGACAAACGAAAATGCATTGGTATGTGGGTAGATATGTGAGGAACAGTTGTATAAAATTTAATGAAGATCCAATGTTGTTTAGCACATTAAAAAGTGCTAGAAGTTGCCATTTGTGAATGCAAGCTCCTAGAAACAGCAGATTTGGGACAGAGTATACCTCATGTGATAGGTGACATGGGTATGTAATTTCAAACAACTGTGTAACTCTGAAGTATGTATTTTGATCATATATATATTTGGGTGCACAGATGATAAGGGAGGTTGTTTCAAGAGATCATAAAATGACATCAATCTGACTCACAGTTCAGTTTGCCAATCAAGCGGAGGAATGGAAGCCTGACCAATGACGAATGAGAGGGGCAAGTCTAGTGATGCAACACACACACCCATTCTCAAGAAACAGATAAAAGCAGAGAGTCAGGACACATAGAGACTTTCAATTTCATCTGCCGCTGGAAGCCCTGCCGGAAAAATCCATACTTACCTCCATACAACATCCAGAGATCCAGACTTCAAATTCATCAATCTATCCAGAACTAAGAGACCAGACCAGCAGAGAGAGTGACCAGAGGCCAGTCTAAAACCCTGACCAGATCCGTGATGAGGCCCATTTAATTCAAGAATATAGTGTGAGTACCCAGCAGAACTGTGTAGAACCAATCTCTTAGTTTAAATTCATCTAATTCAATCTATTTAACCTAAGTAGAACTGCCTCCTAGCTGTCACCTGTCATTCTAGCTGCAAAAATTTGTCACTTGTCATTTTGAGCTTTTGAAATTTGCAAACCCAAAAACGACCTTTATTAAATCGCTCATATCTCCGCGACCGTTTGGGCTAGAGACTTGCAATAACTTTTATTTGATAGCTTAGAATCGTGGCTTTCATACGAACCTAGAACCGCATTCCTACCCCTTATAGTTTTACCGCAATCGCGGAACACGCATCCGCGAATTTTACCGCGATTTGCAATTTCTTCACATGTAAAAACGGCTGCTGCTGATTTCCATTTGCCAGAAATTCGTTTAACCTGCTAACTATCCCTGCATCATTGCTAGTGTGAGCCTGGACTAATATTAACTAGATACCACTCACCCTGAACCTCTGAAAGGGAATTAAAAGCGTTTCCAGCATATTTTTTAATTCATTGCCAGCACATATCAAAGCAATTTGGGCCTGTGATTTCAAAACTCCTATCTGTTTTCTGTTGTCTAAGCTTGCTGGATTGAACTGATTACATTGATTGCATTTCTGAGAACTGTGTGCTTTCCTCCCATTCCCTTGCATTGCATAAAGAGGGGGGGAGTGAATAGCCAGAGAAAAGTGATTACATTGTTTGGTTGAAATCATATTGAGTATTTTCTGTACTGCATTCATTGAATATTGCATCCACCTGAGCTTACATAAAGCATCCTCTACCACATTATACTTTTGTTCCTATTTACCAGTGTGTTACCTTATCCATTCATGTCAACTCATTAGTGATTATAAGAAGTGTGCTAGTGCCAGATTCTCCGTTGTTGATCTTTATCATATCAGATTAAGTGTGCTATTCAATTATTAATTTATTATAAAGTGGGATATATATACCTATTGTTTAATTTATCAAATAAACCTTTTAAACTTGCAAAACAGAATTACTTCTTGGCTCAGTGGGGTCAGGGGGATTCCAAGAGAGGGGTGTTATACAAGGGTAGTCATCCAGAACGCATGAACTGGACCTAAAGATATATCAATAAGGGTTTTCATTCAGTATTCTAGACTAGGCGTTAACTTGGCTGTAGTGCTGAATTGAATCCTCTTACAGGTCTAGTCCACTTGCCATGAAGGAGACAACGTTTTTCAAGTTCTATAATGCAAGCCAGCTAGCCTGAGGTGTGTACTGTCATGGTGACTTTCTGGCCATGCAAGTATTTCACAAATTGCTGACTGCCCTTCAGATCGTTCTCTGATATATGTATTTATTTATTCATTGTGAATTTGTAAGGCGCTTATACATCAAGAAATTGTGTTTCAAAGCAACCACAGGGCAAAGGGTGGAGTAGGGGGCAGAGGGCAAATAAACTTACAATGATGAACAAAGACAGAGGCGGCCCTACTAGGCTTTATGAACATTCGTAAAGTGCAAGTGCAGAGAGAGGGAAGGGACCAGGGAACGGGGGTAAGTGCTAGAGGTTCCACAGAGGGGGAAGTGTCAGGGAGTCAGTTGCAAGGCAACAGGTAAGTGCCTGGCAGAGACCACTTGGTAAAGAGTGGTCACCTGCCAATACAATAAGTGCAGGCCTGTGGGACAGCATGGGCCAGTGGGAGCCCAAAGGCAAGTGTAGGGGGAGGACGGAGGCTGAAGGCGATTGGACGGAATTCCAGGATCCAGAAGGTCACATAAGGGCCCAGGCCACCAAACTCAGCGACTGTTGGGTTTAGCATGGGAGACAGAGGGGGAAGGAGGAGGAGAAGATTAGAGTGTTGAGTGTCCATGGACTATCTTGGCTCTGAATTCAGCACATATTCCACATTGTCATGAGTAGGTTTCAGGGTTAGATCACAACCTAAAGAAAATCTCAAGGATAGACAAACAAGAGTTTAAAGGGAATTAACCCAACTTAATTCTGTGGCACCTCCCTTTAGGTGAAGAAGACACATAGCAGAAGAGCATTCCATGTTATGGCTCTGTAAGCGTCATGCCTTTAAGCATCTGGTTGAATCTCTCAAACTGTTTGTCTGTGGGTGGAAGGATGCAGAGAAATTATATGTGACATTACACTCATCGCACCTTGAAAAATACAGATATGAAGTTTTTTCCTGTGTTGCATATTACGTATCTAGGAAAACACATGAAAGAGAAGATCACAATCAAACTCTTTGCCACTGCCAGGGCCTTTATATTTCATATGGCCCACCTTCCAAGTGTCTTGTAACATGGTCTACTGCAACTATGGTTTAACTGATGTTGACCTGATGTTGTCTGGGGAGCTAATGATCCAACAATGTCCATCCCAATTCTTTCTAAAGGCCTCACCATCGCCTTGTGTGGAACATAGGGAGCCCTCCTGAACAGGCAGATGATTTGCACATTGGGCAAGAATTACCAAAATCCATTACTTTCATCCCCATATGTGTCCTTTAGAAATGATCCAATAACTCGCCATCAGCCTTGGTCACTCCTAGATGTTGAGGGACAAACAGCCTTTTGCTGTTCCGTACCTCAGGATTCTTTGGCTTTCTGTACAGGAGTTATTTTTCCCAGTACCGTGCGAAAAAGCCCAGGACTTCACCCTGTGCTGGCCGACCTGCTTGTTTTTCCAGCCTAGTCAGAGTGAGACAGTTTCTCTAAGAAATACAAAGATATGACTGCAGCTTTGTCGTTTCTGGAGAGGGGAGTGGTTCATTATTCCATGAATGCTTTTCTGTGGTAAATGTTTTTGTGCTGCATTTAGGCTGGTGACGAGTGCAGGCATATCAAGGTAGAGGGAATTGGGGGTTCAGGAGACAGAAGAGAGAACCCAGTAGTGAGACAAGTGTCCCTGTAATAATGGTGGGGAAAAGGGGTCCCCGCAAAGAGGTTTTGTGGTATGCAATGGGTATGCATTTAAAAAAAGGCAGAGGTTCTCATCTGTGACAGCACCATGCAGGGGCTACTTGACTCCAAGCATAAGATCACTCTTGGTCTGGCCCGGGGTATAGGGAAGTCATTAGGTCAGCGAAGGAAGCGAATGGCCTGAAAATATGTATGAGAAGGGGCTGAAAAGAGGGAAAAGGAAAAGTAGGAGTAGGGCATGTAGCAACCTCAAGTGCTGGGCAGTTAGGTGACCGGAAAGGGGGAAAGCCAGGTGTGAAAATATTGGCTGAAGAGCATGAACCACAGAATAACGTCTTACAGAAACATGACCCAGATCCCTTGAGAGACCCTTCTGATCTGAAGCCACCATTGTCAAGTCCAGCTGAGCATCCTCCTATCAGGAGTAGGAGGGTATGTGGCAACTGACTCCTCTCAGATAGGAGCAGGAAGTTCAATTGTGCCATAGTCCTTTCTAACAAGCTATAGGTTTTTTCTGTCTCTTCACTTTTGTGACTGGTCGAGTCTATTAATTGTTGGTCTCTAGACCCTCGTCCTTAGCCCTTTGCAGAGTCTACACTCTGGTGACCATTGCTGCAATATTTAAGGGAAGGAATATCATTACTAAATAGACAGTCTAAAGGAATAGAATCTTTCACAGCTATGCAGCACCTGGAGGCTTCTCCCCTCCAACTAATCTCTACCATTGCCAATGGGCATGTCTGGGGCCTTCCACCTCCTTCACTGCAGCATGCTCTGGCCCTTGCAGATACTCTTCTGGGTTCACCCACTCCCACTAGATAGTAGATTTTGCGGCCCCTTAAGAAGACATACCCCATTAACCATTTTTGAGCCGCTGGGACTGGGGACTCCTCTGGCGATCCCATACATGTCCCACTAAATGAAAACAACCCACATTCACCCCCTTTGTTTTAGTGGTCCATCTTCTACTAAACACTGACTACAGGTGGCTTACGTTGGCTCTTGCCAACTGGATCTTCCTTTTTAACAGCCATTTCACAACAGAACTAACACCCACGGGCTAGCAGCAATATAACCTTTCTTGCCTGTGGGGGTGTGAGTTCCATGTCTGCTTCCATATCTGTCGCCAACTTTTGAAACATCAAAAGGGTATGTGATCCTCTTGTTCACTAGGTGTTGAGTCAAACTGGCTTCACAGTTCTTGAGAGTATGCAAGCCTTCAAATGCAACGACCTTATTGCCACATACCCATCCACTCAGGCACTCCAAAGGCAAGAATGGTAAAGCTTCAACGGATTGCTAACTCTGCTATGAGATTTCTTTGAAACTCATCATACATTGTTCAATCTTCTTCCGAAATTTCATGAGGATGTTTTCCTTCACGTTAGCGTAAAATTGGACTCCGGTTGGACTGCAGCTGATTTACGGCATCCATGCCCTTTGTCGGTAAGAAGCTATTCGGGGCTTCCACCCACTGCACCTCATCCACCCCTTGAAGTTGGAAGGCAGGCGCTAGTCCCTGGAAACAATCAAAAACATCCTCTTCGATCAATGTTTCGACCTGGTCTTTTAAACGCAGAGATGTCCTGTGCCCCTTTTTTTGCAGAACTTGGTGCAGAGCAGACTTTTACATGTATGCATTATGTGGGTGTAGTACATGGATTATCAATTCAAGATGATCAGACGTGAAATCGATTTCTATGTAGTTTATTGGTTGGCAAGTCCCCGGCAGGCAAGCTCCATCAGCCAAGCATCATCTCGTTCTGTTTGTCTCACTATGGAGGGTTCCAGAACCAGACAAACAGAACATATTGATAGAATTATACGCATTCTATATTATAACATCTCCCTTCCCATAAATTAAAACAGGTATGAGCTTGCGTAACTATTTACACATAAAGTTGACCTAATCCCAAACAAACAGGTGTCTAAAGAAAACTATGTACATGGTTCATAACATTGCAATACAGTGTACTTCTAACCCTTCCTCCACTCCACATCACATCATGGAAAAACCAAAAAGTATATAAGCAGTGGGCCCATGGAGTATCCAGGATAATACTGTAAAGAGTTCGATTGGATGAGGTGTTATAGTCTCAGTAATAAATACAATCTTTCTTGAAATTACGTACGACTCTTCTAGACCTCGCCGGATAGTTATTGTTCCTACACGGATTTTCATGACTCTCCCCTTCAACAAACTTCTCCACTGTCACTTCATTATCTTCAGACTGTCTGAGTATATCACAAATAATATTATCCTTAATGTCTTTAATTTGTTTGGATCTCTCTTTCCATATTCTTGGTGTACCAAGTTGTTCCATACAATTATTCATCTGATTCTTTTCCACCAATACAATATCATCACATGACCACCTGGTACCATCTTCCAGAGTTACTGATTTCTTAGAGCATTTGACAACTCTCTGAGGAGATCGGAACTTGGATTCTCCCTTCAAAACTCTCTTGGGTTCTCTTACTCTAACCCAGTCTCCACTCTCAACCTTGCTCTCTTTTGCATGTTTTTGCTTATCATAATATTTCTTGTATTTCTCTTGTCTCATTTTGACTCTCCTTATAATCTCATCCATGTCAATATTCTTGCTCTTCTTCATAGTCATCCTTGCATGTCTAAGCCTGTTATTGGCAATTCTCCCTCTCATCAAGGTAAATGGTTCCACCTCTGTAACTGAATGCGGAGTAACTTTGTATCTGTTTAGTGCCTCCTTGAGCGTTTCTTTCCACAGGAAGCCATTTGCCACGGCCAGTTGGATTGCCCCCTTAATAAAGCGATTCATCCTCTCTACTAGCCCATTACTCATGGGATGGTACAACGCTGTGGTGCTGTGCTTGATAGCTCGTTCTTCCAAAAAGCTCTGTACTTCTTGTGACATGAACTGAGCACCATTGTCGGATATCAACTCCTGTGGATCACCCTCTCTACTAAAAATCTCTTCCAAAAACTCGGTAACTTTCATAGCTGTAACCAATTCTTCGATGACTCCACACTCCACCCATTTTGATGTGTAATCAACCAATACAATCAAATAAATTTTAAGTGGCTCTAGTACTTCATACGGACCTGCTATGTCGATGGCCAGCTTTGTCCAAACTAAATCCGGTACAGCTATAGGTTGCAGCGGTGTAACTCTGGTTGACTTGCCTTTGTCACTCAATGCACAGGCAGAGCATTCTTTCACCAGTGATTCCAATTCACCCCGCATGTTGGGCCACCAATATTTTTCTCTAACTCTCCTCTTTGTCAAGCTCCTGCCTACATGTCCTTCATGGGCAATATCCATGATTCTCTTCCTTAATGTCACAGGAGGAATAATACGATCTCCACGATAAACACATGCCTCATCACATGAAATTTCATCCCTTATCCTTTCCCAGGATTTAACGTCAGTCTGAACATCTTTCCAGCCACTTTCTACTGCTTTCCTTAAATAACCTTGCTCTGGATCCAGATCCGAGGCAGCAACCCATTCATCTCTTCCAAAACTCGGATGTATTTGCGCAATAATGCAGTCCATATCCTGATCCTCTACTGGATCTTCATAGCTAAATTGGTCTTTTCCTTCACTGATGCATGGTAAACGGGAGAGGCAATCAGCAACTATGTTTGTTTTCCCAGGTATGTACTTCATAACCACATTATACTGCATAATGATTAATGTCCATCTCCTGATATGTGGAGACATCAGGTGAGAATTCTTTGGATTCAACATATGTATAAGTGGCTTGTGATCCGTCTTGAGTTCAATTGGAATTCCCCAAATCAGTCCTTTAAAATGTTCTAAAACCCACATAACGGCCAACACCTCCCTCTCAATAGTTGAATAGTTATTTTCTGCCCCTTTTAGAGTCCTAGAGGCAAAAACAATTGGGACTACAAAGCCATTTTGTACTTGTTCCAGGACTCCTCCCAGTCCCACATTACTCGCATCTACTGATACCTGGTCTTGGCCCCACAATTGAACATTTTAAGAGCAGGTGCTTTGTTGATCAATTTTTTGATAGTGTCCAATTCTGTTTTGCATTTATTTGACCACTCCAATTTCGTGCCTTTGGCCATCAAACTCCTCATTTGACACGTTCTATCCGCATAATGGTATACTTTTTGACTAATATTCAGTAAGACCCATTAAGCTCCTAAATTGATCTTTGTTAACAGGATCTGGAAGTTTGACAATGGTATTCACAAGAGCTTCCTTAGGTCTTATTCCATCTTCATTGATGCAGTGACCTAAATACGTTACTCCCCTTTTTTTTAATCTTGCATTTCTCAATTTTTAGAGTTAACCCTTTCTGTTGTATAATTTGTAGCACTCCCAACAGTTTAGCGTCATGATCTTCTTCTGTCATAGCAGACACTAATATATCATCTTGAAAATAGTGTACACCTTTTAAACCACTATAGTGATGTTGCATCAGTCTCTGGAAAAGGGCAGCTGCCGATGCCAAACCGAATGGCATTCTCTTATATCGAAAAGCCCCCAACAGTGTTATGAAAGATGTAAGATGTCTGGACCCTTCTTCCAACATTACCTGATGATAGGCAGAAGATAAATCTAGCGTGGAGAAAAACTTAGCTGGTTCTATGGTAGTGAACATTTCTCCAATGTTCGGTAGTGGATGGCGATCAACCCAAATATTGTTGTTCAGATCTCTTAAGTCCACACACATCCTGGTTTCCTCACTATGACAATGGGAGACAGCCACTCTGAACTCTCTATTGGCTTGATGATGTCTTGTAAGCGTAGTTTTTCTAGTTCTTTCTGTAGAGCATCTTGAGTTCCAATCGGAATATTTCTTACTCTATGCACCACCGGTTTTGCACCTCTCTTGAGTATTATACGATGCTCGAATCCTTTAAGAACCCCAATGTTGTCATTGAAGATTTTGGGAAAACTTCTCGCCAAATTCTCAGCAGAATCAAAGCTATCATTCATTATGCTCGTAATAGGTACATTTTCACCAGGATGTATTCTGATCTTCAATGATGCTTGTTCCCACCATCCACAATTGAAAAACCGTCCTGTGCCACATACAATTTACCGTATGTTTTCCTCCCTTCAAAGTCCAAATGCACCCAGGTGTATCCTACAATGTTACTGGGTGTTTTGCCACATCCTGTAGTTCTAACCTTAGACATTTGCAAATCATTCATATCCTTTTTTAATACATTCAAGTACGCGTCCATGCCCACCATAGTATATGGTGACCCTGTATTGACCATCACTTTCAGTGTTATGCCATCAATGGCCATGGGCACCCACGGATCAACACTGCTTCCAGCTGGAGTGAGAGCTAATATATGTACTTCATCCTCAAAACCACTACTGATCGCCACAAAGTCATTCGAACCCACGACTTCCTCCAATGCTCTTACACTTGTCGTGGCTCCTCTTCCAAAGTGGTCATTATTTCTTGCAGCATTATAGTGCCCACATCTATAACATTCAGCTGAGTGAGCTGGACAGTCTTTTTCTGCATTTGCATGTCTAAACCATCCACATTTAAAACACTTGCCTTGGGGTCTCAGGGGCCCCTCCCTGATTTGTCTGGAGTTCATGCCAAAATCAGACTTTACCATTCTCTTCACAATGGCAACCAATGCTTCTTCATCCTTACTGGAGCTTTCCTCACTCATGTCTTATACTGATTTTATGTCAACACATTCAGATTTATTTTGGAGCTCCTTCATACATTTCTCCCCCAATTCAAATGACCTCGCTATCTCTATGGCTTGTTCTAATGTTGGATTCTTGGCTTGCCATAATCACTGTTGAATTCTACTATCCGCTACATGTAAAACCAGTTGGTCTCTCAAATACTCATGCGCCACACCTGTGAATTCACACGTCGAAATGAGACCTCTTAAGGCAGCAATGTAATCATCCACTGATTCATTCTTGTACTGTTTCCTAGAAAGAAATCTGTACCGTTCCAACACAATATTCGTCTTATTGCCAAAGTGTCTACTCAATTTCAATAGTGCAGTCTCATATTTCCTTGCACCAGCCGTTGAATTACCAGATCCTTCCTCGTCATCAGTGGGTTCTGACAAAGTCCTGAACATTCTAAGAGCTTCTGCACCTACACAGTTGAGTAAAGTGGCTTCCTTCATGTCATTATTGTACTTAGCTCCCCAATTGCTCGTAGTTAAACTTGGAAATTGTCTATCCACTGTTCCCAGGGACACACAGGGTTACCAGGCAGAGCTAAAAACTTCACAGGGGCTACAATGTTCTGCATGGTGAATTTGAACAGTAATGATACCTCTAAGAAGAATGTATGTTTGTAAGCTTTTCTCTATAGGTTTGCTTGTGGTATGTAGTTTAGTGGCAGAAGTACTTGCAACTGTTCAGTAGTTCTCGCTACTCATGTCGAACACAAAGTCTTTACACTCGTTTTGCAAAATATCCTCAATTATACTGCAATGTATGTTAGGGGTAATAGTTCAACGTAGTGTCCACTCATCCAATAGATTACCCCCATTTCTCACGATTTCTCACGTTTTCGCGTGTTTTCATTTTTTTGTTTGATTTTTTTTACAGTTCTGTTGCAGTGTCTTTCTCTCCTGTACTGGCTTCTCTTCTAAAATCAATCAGCATCTGCTTAAATGCAACCTCACTCTTGTTCATACATTGTTGCAAACTTTAGCCTTGAGTGCCGTGCTAACGCGTCACCACTTCCTTGAAATATTGTTGCAAGCGTTTAAAACACAGCTGTATTAGCACGTCGCTTTTCCCATTTCCTTTTACTTTCTCTTTCGAAGTGCCTTTTTAATAATAGGCACCGCCGATAGCGCTTTCAGTTGCTATGGCAATGTAGTCTCAAAATGGAGTCACGCAGTGCACGTATTAGGGTCCTTTATTCTAACTCGCACCTCTCAACGCAGCAATGACATGCTGGCGTATCGTGCTCAGTGCAGTTGCTTCGGTTTCTAGCTCGCGCACAAATTTAAACAATGCACTCCTTCACTAAACAGTGATCTCCGGTAATTATTAAAACTTTGCAGTTGCACAACATATCATTGTCTAATGTTGCCTGTTTAGTGCTTACTTCTTTGAATATGCAATTTGCGTGGGCTCAGCTGTCTTCGAATTATGTTGCGACGTCCAACTCATCACTATTCTGTGTAATGCGCATTTGGGGACTTCCACAGCCTACCCACAGCTCCTCGTCGCCATTTGTAGTACATTTATTATCAATTAAAGATGATCAGACGTGAAATTGATTTCTACGTAGTTTATTGGTAGGAAGTCCCCGGCAGGCAACCTCCATCAGCCAAGCATCATCTTGTTCTGTTTGTCTCACTCTGGAGGGTTCCAGAACCAGACAAACAGAACATATTAATAGAATCATAGGCATTCTATAATATAACAGTGGGTGTCAGTAGTTAATAAGAAACCCCAGGGGCCAGAAGCTAGCCCAGATTTAATCTCTAAAACCTCTTTTTAACTAGAGAGCATATGATGTGATATGATGTGGCAATTATTTACGCGCCCGTACACAAGTGTTTCCTGGCGCGACAAGACAAGGAGAGAGAAACAAGGGAGGACAAAATAGCGATCTTACTAGGCCTTGTGTTATTCAGATTGCACAAGAGCGGGGAAGAGGGAAGTGGAGAAGTGCCAGGGGGGAGGGGAAGTTGGGAAGTGCAGTTAACTCACAAGTGCAGCCAGCGGGTGGCTCATAAGTGCAGAGAGAAGGGATTGTAGGGTTGCAGATACAGACCCTCAAGTGCTGGCGAGCCAGGAGGCAGTGCGAGGGCACTGGACATGCAGGAGCCTGGACCCGATTTCAGAGGGTGACGTGCACGAAGCAGTCAAGAACATCAGCAGGGGAGAGGAAGAGAAAAAGTGGAAACATAAAGGAAGGTCTTGAGTTGCTTCCGGAACCGGAGGTGGTTCTGCTCAGGTTTGAGAGAGGCTGGGAGGCTGTCCCAGAGGGAGGCTCTAGCCGAGGAGATAAATCTTCCCCCAACTCTCTGCTTGGAGAAGCATCTGACCTTTAGAGAGTTGGAGGTGGACAAACGGAGAGGTCGAGAAGGAAGATGTTTTGGCAGAGAAGTTGGAGGTAGAGTGGTCCCAGGCCCCAGAAAGCCTTGTGAAAATGCAGAGTCTTGAAGTTGATCCTTGCAGCCACAGGGAGCCATTGAAGACACTTCAGAGCTGCAAAACTATGATCCCTGGGCTTGAGGCCAAGGACAAGTCTCACAGTCCTGTTCTGGATAAGTTGTAAAGGTCGAAGAGTAGAGGCAGGAAGATTTAAAAAGGGGCTGTCGCAATAGTCTAGCCTAGAGAGGACCAGAGCTCTGGAGACAGTGAGCTTCTAGGGGAAAGTGTGAAAAGGAAGAATACCTCTGAGGAGGTGCAGCTGATAGTTTGACTTCTTAGAGACGTCAAAGATGTGAGGAGCGAAAGAGAGGGTGCAGTTGAAGATGACACCAAGGTTCTTATCCTCAGAGGAAGGTGCAAGAAGAGGGACCAGAATGACCGGCTAGAGAGAGAGAGGAAAGGAGGGAGCAGGTGTGCGAATGGGGAGGATCTCAGTCTTACTTGCATTAAGGCAGCGATCATTGGCTGCACCCCAATGCTGAATTGCGGCCAGATGGTCTGGTATGAGAGGAGAAGCAGAGGTGGCTGATGGGAGAGTGAAGGAGAGCTGAGTGTCATCCGCATAACATTGAAAACTGGACCAGAAAGTAGCGATACGGTGGGCAAGAGGTGTCATACGTGGAAAGTGGATTTGTATAGCAAGACAGAATCATTTGTTCCTACATTTTAATAAAACTCAGGACAGTACCCTTTTAGCATATTGTATGCAAATACCTGGGTCTTCTTTCAGAACATGTAATCGAATATAATCACTGTGATTAAAAATCGAATGCTCTGATGATGGAAAGCGCATTCAGCAGCAACCCGCCAACTGCATCACATTGTCGTTTGGGAGAACTTGGAAATGAATTGTGATCAGCCCACTTACGCACATCTGTGCTGAAACAAAATGTTACTGAGTTCGCTGAAACAAAATGTTACTGAGTTCCAAGCTTTCAGTTGCATTTCAATGAATTTCTGAAAAGATTGGCCAATCAACCACAGTTAAAGAAACTCATTCCAAATGCACTGCCAAATCAGTTGACTCATGTCTCAGGTGCATGGCAATGTGCGTAAACTGCATCCGGGTGTCGTAGTGCTTTCTAAACACTGGGATGGCAATGTTAATATACTAACTAAACTGCAACACCACAAACCTAAACATATGCAGCTATTCTGAGCACTGACTGAAAACAGCCCCACTAATTCTTCAGAACAAAACTAGCCGGTTGTACCAACCAGAGAAAGTGATTAGAAACATCGTACAACATTGTGGCTCGGTCCATCACCAGCAAGACGGGTCACATGATGAGGTGCTGACCTGCTCCAGGCCAAGGCATACATTGCATCTTTTTTTAATTTTTTATTGTGGTTTGGTTTATAAATGAAACCTTCCACAACATTTTAATTAAACAGACTGTATATTAATACAATTTTAAAAAACAATAAAATAAAAAGAAAGAAGGTAGCATAAATGACAGTGCAGTATATCCTAAAACGAGCAAAAAGGAACAATACAATTAGTAAAAAAATAAAAACCACCCATCATTACAGTTGCATGACAATCATTTGCTTTTGCTTGACGACAACTGTGGTCGATCGGCTAAAATACTCAAAGCTTCTGTCAATTATCGGGACACAGTCAGAATCCCAGAAACACTCACGCCCCTCACATTAGACTGGCCCAGAACATATGTCCCAGCCAATGAGTGCCCTCCTGGATGACTGTCCTGAAGGGATGCCTTCTAATATCACTCGATGTAGAGCATGAAAGGTCCAGATGTTTAAGAGTGTCTATGTCCTCTCTTTTCCTTGGGAATTTGGTGTATTCTTTGTAGGAGGCATAGGAGTCCAACTGGTGTATGGTATTTGACCAATCCAACCTGTACAGTTTATGCTTAGTCATAGACGGCTTAGGTGACTGAATGTCACTTAAATGCTGCTTCATGTTTTCCCTAAAGACATTAATAAAGTCCAACATCCAAACATCCCACCAACCAGGTGTGGACTGGGAACCAAAAGTGGCTCTGGAAATGTTTTTCAGAGTGTCCCCTTATTACATTGTGTGAGACAAACCCTTCTAAGTACAGTTTGAGGGGTCCTGCGCCCAAGACAATGTGTGAAAGGGCTCCAAATAATGTCCTTACAAAGGGATTAAAAAAGGAAAAAACATTTTAAACCATTTGTTAATAGTGGTAAATAACACACTGGACGCTTTATAATGAATTCCTTGCTTCAAATGGGTGTGTGGGATCGGGACAGGTGGCAGGAAGGAGTTGGGGTGACTGGGAGAGAGGGTAAAAGGAACAGAAACCCAGACTACCCACACTAACCCCATCAGGATTTTTTATTTTTTTATTTTTATTGTGTATTAGTTTATAAAGTAAAACTTTCACGAAGAAATTGCAAACAAGACACACGTAAAAACACGATAACAATCATAAAGAAATCACTCATTATAACGAAACTACATTGAAATCTGCCAGAGTTCCCTGTAGGCCAGCCCTCCACTGCCACCATCAAAACAAAGGCCTTTACAGATGTTGTTGTGCAAAATATCAATGACAGAGTCAGCAGATACAAACAACAGCCCCAGCACTGCACATATTTATTTATTTTTTATTTATTTCCATTTATAAAGCACGCAGCTGCTCTAAGGCATCATGGCGCTGTTACAGCAGATTCACTTGGGTGCAGGCAAAATACAGTGTACAATTCTTGGCTTCTAGAACATAACACATTAGGCAGTAATCAGGTTCCTTGGTTACAGTGTAACAGCAGAGTGGATAAAAGTTATTTGACTAGTATGGTTTTCAAAGCCTTTCTGAAGGCTAAGAGGAATGTTTCTTTCCTGAGTTTGGGTGGTAGTGAGCTCCAGGATTTTGGTGCTAGCACTTCGAAGCTAACCCCCCCCCCCCCCCCCCCCCGGCTTTGGCTCTGTTAAAGGCAGGGATCGAGAGCTGGTCAGAGTATAGTTCTCGCTTGGGTCTGAGGGATTGTACATGATGTATTCGTTCAGCTAGGTAATGGGGTGCAGATTGGGAGAGACATCTGTACGTGATTGTGAGTGCCTTGAACAATATCAAATGTGATTTTCGTCACCCAATCAACATTCGTACTCATGTTTTATTCTACTATCCCTCAGAAGGGAAATGGGTGCGTCAAGGCTGCCAGCACTCAAGCCGATAACCTGACGTTAGAGGCAACTGTTCAAAACATTCACCCATTTTGACAGGTTCAACTTTACATTTTAAAATTCAACCTCTACTCTAACATCTAGACCCTGCTTCAAATACGTTTCTTTGTAAAAAAGCTCTCCAGTTGGGATTGGGGCGGGAGATGCAATAAGGGGCAGATTCCCCCCACATTGACCCAAGGTCAGTCTCAAAGTGTAAACAGTGTGTGCAGCGCAGTTCCACACTCGATATTAATTAGCATAACCAATGACGTCAGAAGAAGTGACGTCACGGGAAGATACAAAAAGTGTCAAAATGTGTTAACAACTACTAAAATATTAAAATCAAAGAGCACATCTGTCCAGTGTATAAAGGTTTTCAAACAATAACTGAACGTCATCCTTTCCATGAAGATTCAGATGGACATGGTGTGGTTGATGCATCTGGCACAACTGTAGGCCCTGAGGTGGGTGACACAGGAGAGGGGCAGGCGTTCTTGGGCTGACCGAGGCACACGTGGGCACTAGGATGGCAAACCAACAGTGCTAGCACGCCCTTGGGTGACAAAAATGAAATTCAGGGTGGGTATGGGGTGGCGACGCAAAGGTCCAGGCAGACCCTGGGCAAGCTAAATAGATTGCAATCAGCCAGCCATGACTGGCAATGTAAGGAAAAAGCGTAGAGGGAATAAACTGGAAGGCAAAACGTGTGATCTTTGCAATTAGGCTGGTGACTCTGGGGGTCGCTAAAGAAGCTGCCACGGGAAGGCTAAGAGGAGACCCTGGGGAAGCGAGCCCCCTCTTGCTTGGGGAGTCGGGATCAAGTGATCTTGTGGGGAAATCACCACAAGAATAAAATAAAAAAGACTTCTTGTTGTAAAGAAAAAACAGACAGCCTTCAGTACTATGCATGTGCCCCTTGAGGTGCAAATCAAGTGGCCCTCAGGGTGAAAACCAGGTGCTGCTTGGGGACAGGGAGAGGTGGCCATTGGGAGTAAATTAAAAAGAAGCCACTGGAATAACGAACGCAGGACTCTGGGGATGGGAGAGCCATGCAGCAATGTGAGGAATGTCCACCAGAAGAAAAATAAGTTAGGCTCTTTGTAAGAATTAAACAAGCAAACTTTGGGAATAAACATTTAGCTCTGGGGTTGCAGATGAGGTATTGGCATAAAAAAGTGCTGGTGCGACTAAACCGGTTGCCCTGGAAGTGTACAAATTTAGGCCCTGGTGGCACAGGTGTGGCAGTCCTAGCATCCTATGGCCATGGTGGCACAAGTCTGGAAGTCCTGGTGATTGATAGTTAAAGGGCTTGGTGGTGGAGAGTAGGAATGCCTAGTAGTACATGTCAGGAGGCCCTAGTGACAGAGAGCAGGTGGCCCTGCTGGTGCTGCGCAGGAGGACCTTATGGTAGAGAGCAGAAAGCCCTGATGGCCTTGGTGGTGGAGGTCAGAAGTCCCTGGTGGTGGAGTGCAGAATAGCCCAATGGCACAAGTCAGGAGGCCCTAGTGACAGTGAGCGGGAGGCCCTGCTGGCGCTGCTCAGGAGGCCCTAGTGCCAGAGAGCGGGATGCCCTGCTGGCGCTGCTCAGGAGGCCCTAGTGCCAGAGAGCGGGATGCCCTGCTGGCGCTGCTCAGGAGGCCCTAGTGCCAGAGAGCGGGAGGCCCTGCTGGCGCTGCTCAGGAGGCCCTAGTGCCAGAGAGCGGGAGGCCCTGCTGGCGCTGCTCAGGAGGCCCTAGTGCCAGAGAGCGGGATGCCCTGCTGGCGCTGCTCAGGAGGCCCTAGTGCCCCAATGGCACAGGTCAGGGGAACCTGGTGAGAGACAGCGGGAGGTTCTGGAGGTGCTGCTCAGGAGGACCTCCTAGTATAGAGCAAGAGGCCCTGAAAGTGCAGGTCTGAAGACCCAGCTGGTGCAGAACAGAAGGCCCTTTTGGTGGAGGTCAGAGTGATGTGATGGCACAGGTCAGCAGTCCCTCCGTCCAGAGAGTGGGAAGACCGTCATGGTGCGTGCTCCGAAACCCCTGGAACTGTTGGGCCCACCCCAGTCCCCGTCACCCAGAAGGACTTGTCAGGCCCCAAGGAAGTGCCCCAGAGCCTCATGGACTCATGAAATGGGCTGTACCTATGGAACTACTTAATCTGCCTAGTGAGACTGAGCCTTCTGTATATCCAGGGTGTGGCAGAGGGACTACTTTTCCTGAGAGACAGGGTGTGGTAAAGGGACTACTTTGCCTGGAACTACTTGCAAGGCTATTTAAGCCACACCCTGCAGGCAGAACACGCTTCGCTTTATTCTGCACTCCTGCAGCGTAACGCTCACCGTGTCTGCTCTGTCCTCGAGTTTCTACAGCCACGCACGTCCGTGATTTCCATCCATCGGTGCCTGTAAGAAGAAAAGGAGAAGAACCAGTGTTACTACAGCGACAAAGGCCTTACCTGCAATTATGTCCATCGGTCTCGACTCCAGCTGGTCTTCTGATCGCCACCCTTGCTGGAAAGGACTTCCGCGCAGGCATCCAATACTCACCCGGGATTCTACATTCCTCCGGGTTACTTCGGAGCGGTTCTTCCATTCTTCATCTTGGGGCCGCGCCGCGCCTGCAAAAAGCGAACAGAAAACAGCAGGTTAGTCGCGCACAATACAAAACGAACAATTATTCAGCCATCCAGCGCCACTCATCCGCGCTAATACTCACCTGGAGGCAACCAGTTCAGCATCCTAGGAAAGTCAACTATTCTTCTAGACTTGCGTACAAAACTGTGTCTGCAAGAAAGAGGAAACACGTTTAAACCTTGGGACAATAAGACCTTGAGCATCTAAATCAAGCTTATGATTGGGATAGAGACTTACCTGATTAATCCAAGCATTCCCGAAACGCAGCAACAGCCACTCTGGAACAGTGAAGTAACTGTGCCCAGAGAAAGACTGAGCCTAGTGCGCCCCTGCTGAAGGTCAAGCAGGATGGAGAGCCAACCTCAACAAACTCAAAGGTGAGCAGGAGAGGAGTCGGGCATCAGGAGGTTGCACGTAGTGGGACCAATCCAACCCACTCATTAGCTAACATCTTGTTTCAACATTGCAGGCTAACGCCTCCTGGGGAGATAACAGGGGAGAGGACACCATCATACCATCAAAACTATGCCAGTACAGATATCGGTCATATGACTACGTGCTACGCCCCCGTGGAGACCAGGTGAGCATGACAAAGACCTGCGTGGTAAAGTGCAGGCAGGCCCGGGCATAGAGAGCAGGAAGCCCTGGTGGTGCAGGTCAGTAGGCCATGGTGGTGAAGGTCTGGAAGCCCTGGTGGCCTAAGGTAGGAATCTGTTGTGGTGGAGAGCAAGATACCCTTCTGGCACAGGTCAAAAGGGCCTGGTCGTGTACAGCTGAGACCCTTGAGGCAGAGAGAAGGAGTCCTTAGAGGCAGAGAGCAGGAAGCTTTTTTGAAGTAGCAGACAGTGAGATCCGAATGCATTGTAGAGCCTTCTAATTTTTGCAGATAAAGCATAGTGAGATCCACGTATTTGCCCAGGAGCACACACACTTTGGTTGAGGGGCACAGCTGGGATTTCAGAAGAGCCTGCAATGAAGCCCTTCAACACATCTCTTCCCAGAAGTAATTGGTAGAAATATTGTTGCAAAAAATGTTTTTTAAACTTTGGTTTGAAAACGCCATCTGACTATGGAAGGCATTGCAAACATATGGTGATTGTGTTTTGCTACTGAAGTTAACTGCTGATATGTTCAGTTTTATTGTGCATATATTGTCCAGATTAGCAATATTTCTTTATTTCAGGAGCTACAGATAAGGAATATTATGACTGTCAAAAGAAATAAACTCCAAACAGGTTCCAAGGATGTCATGTCATAGCAGGGATTCGGCCTGGGCCAGAAAGGGCAGCTTGTGTATACTGCAGGATGGCCTTAAAGTGCAATAGAGCCTATATACCTGGGAGGTCTTCAGACAGTGAGAGTAAGGAATGTTGCAGGTCTTCAAATGGTAACAAAATAAACAAGACTCAAGTCCTAAAAATGCTGCAGGGCTCAATGATATACGCATATGAACTGAGTACATGGGTCAGAGGGTGCAGTTGCACTCATTCTCGTTGAACAGCAGAGGCAGGAGTGTAATTTTGCTTCAGTGGAGATTCTGCGAAGTAATTGCATGAGGCAATCAACATCGATAAAACAATCTGGATTGAGTGCCATGCTCCTCTAAATCACTGGCGGTGGAAGGAATTCTGTCTCCTCTCCTGCTGGGTTGTGGCTTGGTGACGTGTTGGCATGCACCTTGCACAATTATCAAGTGCTGCTAAGTTCAAAATGAGAAGGGAGCCTCATCAATGTACCCCGTGAGCCTTGATTGGAGGGACTGGGCAGGGTAAAGCAGTTTGGCAGGCATGGGAATAGCAGAGGGAATGAGGGGATCCTGTAGCAGAATTTTGCAAAGGCAACTCAGCAGGTAAGGTGACTGTTGCTGAAATGTAATATGTTTCTGCCTCCCTGTAAGTCATATGGAGTTTTTCCTATTCCTGCTGCTAAATGAGCTGTACAATGTGCCCTTTCGACATGGGGATGTGCACGGCTCCCTCGCTTCACTCGGTTTGGGAAGTGTTGTTTTTCTTAATGTAAAGATGAAAGCACTATATGAAGTTCTAGAGAAAAAAACGTACTGGGCTGGTATTCAGCAGTCAACCCAGTGGTTAAACTCCAGACAGGTAATGTTGCCAGTCCGCCCCTACTCAACCCAGGGCCGGCCTTAGAGGCAGCAGTGCCCTGGGCGAATTGGCGCCCCCTTCTCCGCGTGCCCCTGGTCAACAGGGGGCGGGACCAGGATGTGGCACTTTGTTTCTTTTTTTTTAACCAGGAAAATGTTGTGAACAGGGCACACCAGCACCCTATTGTTATTAAATGCACTCCGCCGCCGTGGGCGCATTTAATAAAAAAGGGGCATCTGCCGCGCCTTCTGCCACTACGCTAGCTCGGGGAGCCCTTGAAAGACTCCCCCGAGCTGGCGTGGTGCGGCGCTAATAGCGCCCTGTTGCTATTAAATACGCCCGCACTGGTGGGCGCATTTAATAGCAAAAGGTAGCCTGCAGTGCCTTCTCAAACAACGCCAGCTCGGAGGAGCCCTTGAAAGACTCCCCCGAGCTGGCGTGGCAGGGGCTAAAGGCACCCTGGGGGGCGTGGCACCCCTGGCTGTCGCCCAGCCCACACCCCCCCTCAAAGGCCGGCTCTGACTCAACCATAGGTGTCTTCAGAAAAGACCAACAGACAAGTTTGCACAATCGGGATGGCCCGACCATATGCAGTTTAAGGGGAGTCTCTCTCCCATGCCTTCAGAGGAATAATCAGCATCCCCTCCGTGCCGCAGGCTTCTTTGCTCAGTGATATTTGCTTCTGTCACGGTAATGTCACTATACATTATAAACCTCTCCATTCATCTGCAATTCATCTCTTTAATTTACTTCCGCATCAATCTTAAAAGAACCGTGATCTTTCGCCTTCTCTAAAGCCTGATCGCGCTCTACCTGTGCCAGACTCTGTCCTACACTGCCCCCTGCTGACCACATCCAGATTTTCCTTCTTTACAGCCCATTCAGCAATGCGCTGATTTGAATTCAGCACACACATGCTTCTATCCAGTCTTCATAGGCGGACGACCATAATGTAAATAATGAAGTCATTAGAAGGTCAATCCTTCACTGGCTGAATGGACACCTTTCTCTTCTTAAGGTGTGCAATGAGATATCGTGATCCATCTTCCGTTTCTCATTTTCCATCGTGATTCTGCAAGACACACGCATGCATGCACACCCACACCGAGACAGCTTAACTAAAATGCACATGCAACAAGCAGGACTATAAAAGCACACGTTAATATATAAAAACATCCCATGCACTCACACATGCTAAATGCGAATATACACCAGCACATCAACGTGTAAACCACAATAACACACACAACACAATGTTACGTATTGGACACACACAGTGGTGGGTTTTGACTTTTGAAAATGAAGGGGTATGTGGGTTTTTCCAACAATTGCCCGAATAATCGATGGTAAAGAACAAGCACATACCAATTCAGAAGTGTTTATGGGATGGAGGAGGGAGCATCCCCGTACAAAATGCCTTCAATCGTAGATTTAAATATTGCTTTTAAAAGCACACATTTCAGAAATATTGGGTAAAATCCATAGAATTTAAAACATGTCTATTTGGGAACACATGCACTACTCCAATACATTATACAAAAAAGGGGGTGCCTGCTTAAAGTCCTAGGTTCTTCAGGCGTTATATACTGAGAAGAAAGAGGGTTGACCTACAAGACAGGGAATAGCCTCTTAATACATTTATTCTTTCATAAATACCAATAAATGTTCAAATTTAGTTTCTAAAAACTTTTATTCTCATGGTAAATTCATATACAGTACTAAAACATTTCAATAAACAGTTAATTATAAATTCGACTCAGACTGATTCACTCCTACCATTCATGCTGTTTTTTTGCTTTTTGTAACACACTAATGAGATGTGTATATTTTTTGGCCTCATATATAAAAGGCCTCTAACTCTATTTAGACAATTCCACAAAAGTCCTCCATCCACTGTTCTGATGGTTCCGTCTGTGCGTTCTTATCACACCGACATTCGTCTACACTTGTTTCAGTTGTCTATTTTCGGGACGTCAATATTCATCGACCATTAATTCATACAACCTCTTCAGGACAAGATTACTGGGAGTTTGTTCATCCCACAAACATCAAGTAGGGTGAGTATTACCACCTAAAATACAATATAAAATATCAGAACACAATAAAAAACTAAAAGACATTTAAAACAAATTTCAAATTCATTCCCTATTGGCTATTCCCTCTCATTTTGACACATTTAATGTGAAGATATGATTCTGAAGAGTAATCATAATACAATACCCATGAGTGATTACTTTTACACCCACTAGTATTGAAACCTGGATCAATCCTATTTACATTTTAAATCAGTGGCCACCTCCATCTGCCCACCAACCTAGATGCAAACAAACAAAACGTTCTATTATTATTATAGAACATAATACTTACTTAGAATAGAATCCAATTGATTCTCTCTATTTATACGATCTTTTGGCCTTTTTTCTCAAGAGGGGTTCTTCGCAACTCAGATCATAGATATGTTCCTATGGGGAAATGGGACAGTATTATAAGGGAGTATTCGAATGTATCTCTTAACGGGCAAGTGGGCTTGGACTTACAGCTAGCTCCAGTTTAATTCTGAATCCGAAGATTTCTTCCTTCACAGAAAGCCGCCATCAGTAGTGACCATGATGTTGGTACTTGGAAAAATTCTGTAAATAGATAAAGATGCGAAAATAGAAATGATCCTATTGGTTCAAATCATTCCACATCGGGCTCTACATAGAGGTCACTTCACTGAGACACCCGTACATGCTATCATAGCCATAGTACCTGGGAGGTTATTCAGTCTGTGTCTTTTTCATATGTTTACCTTCTCTACAAAGCCCCCTTTGTCTAATTCCCTGTTCCTTCACTTCCCCCATTTATTTCCCAGCCACTCGTCGCACTAATCCAACACTTAGTTCATTCTATTGTCTGAGAACAGCTTTCCTCGCTCTTGCGCTTACCTAACAGTTCGATTCTGGAAGCCCGCGGTGCTCCGTCTTGTTCTCCCTCTTCCGGCGCTGATTGTTAGTCCGCGACGCGTGTCTATTAAGGCTTGCGTCTCGATCGCGATAGAAAGGGGACTGATGTAACTAATTACTTCATGAACATTGCCCAAGCATACAAACATATGAGCTCCAAGTAACGAATCCTTTTCCTTTTTTATGCGTTTTTCTTCGTGTCACGACTGCTTCCTCTCCTCTCTCCAGTGGTACTAGAATGCAGCAGCACTCAAATGTGACGGGCCCCCATTGCTGTGTGTCTCCTCTTGTGGCAGTGATAGAATTGTGCCAAAAAAGTAAGTGGAACTGTGACTTCGGCAGACGACAGAACAGGAGGGAAAGGAGGAAGGAGCTATACATTTTTCAGTTGCTGTGATGCTGGTTGACAGCCAACTGAGTTGAAATAGATTTCAGTTTTGCTGTAACTGATAGCTGGTGGGAACATTTAGAAGTGAGCTTTATTAACTTCATAAAGAACAGTTCCGCAATGGTGATAATGGTTATAAAAAGTAGTGGAGCTGTTAACTGTAAACAATAAAATGAGTGGAACACCATTCCCTACCGTTCCCACTCACTTTGACCACTGTCTTGTGGGCAGGCTTGGAAGAGCAGTGGGGTCCAGGAAAACAGTCCCCTGCCCCTGCAGAGCTAGTTGCTTCACATCATCGCCCCCTGTCTTTGCTTGTGAGTCCGGCGGAAGTGGTGTCAGAATTCAGACCCCAGCCTAAGACAGGCAGCAAGGGAGAAATGTGAAGGTCAGCGCTGCATCCAATGGGGGTCAAGTTTCAGCTGCCCATCGGACAAAATGAAGGCCTTCCCGTCACGGTCACTTAAGCTTTGGTTACTCTGACATCCTGTTCTGTGTCCACATTTGTCAGGATCGTTCTGTGCTGTCAGTGGCCCCTTTCCCAGGTCCGTGCACAGCCCTGTGCAGAATAATAGAGGGAACCAAAAGCATTTGCATAAAAAAAATCTGCATATTTGTAGGCTATTTGCAAATGGAAAGGCTGTAGCACTTCAACTCCATTTGGACTATGGGGTAGAAAGACACTCACTCCATAATGTAAATGGAATTACAGTCCACCTGGGCCCATATGTTCCTGTTACCCACCTTCCACCTGCACCAGCAATCACTGCACATGCACACACACACACACACACACACACACGACACAGGCATGCATGCACACATAAAGGCCGACAAACAAACGCTGATGGAAAGTGTGGGTAGCCGGCCTTTGGACTGGCACATTTTAACAGTAGCGTCGTACTCTTCTCTCTCTCTGCCCCCAAGCCACGTCCCCCGCCATAATGCAGAAGTCAGGATGGTTTTGAGACTTTCAAAACTATAATTTGCCTTTTCTCTTTAGCCCCCTTACTTCTCATATCTACGTGAGGAACATTATAAAAGGGGATCACACACGAACGTTTCAGTATTACGTCATATTTTCTATTTGTGGACAATAATTTCTAGGTCAGGGGTCTGCAAGCTTTGGCTCTTTTGATCTTCTGAACTACAACTCCCAAAAGCCCTTTAAAACACCAGAACAAAATTTGGCACCCTTTGTGCAAGGATAATTCCTTAATTCCAGCAAGGTAATAAATACATGATTAGTAATTGTTTCAAAAATACAAAAAAAAAGTTTCAAAAACAACTATTAAATACCCTATAGCTATCCCTGTTAGGGGAATTTTTCAAAAGCGGACATCCAGAACCAGAAAAATGGGGAGAGTACACTCGCAGTTCCATCTTAGTATGGGGAGAATGGGTTGCAACCCCTAGGCTACAGGCGTTTCAAGCTCCCAGGTGGCTTATGGGGGGGATGAAGTATCCACTCCATAACAATACAAATGTTGTGTCTACATAGCCACACCCGATGAATATAACATGCACTATTAATCACACAATAGGGATTAGCAGTGCTTTTTTTCAAAACTTCACAGCATCCGCCACTGATCGTACACCCTTGCTTTGTAACAGGGGTTTAAAGCACCGTACTCTCACCTGTTTCAGCAAAGTGTACAATTGTCTCTTCTCCCCACTTACCTAAGGGGGAGACACCATCCGCACCATTTTTCCATGATTTGGTGAAAGCAGCAATATTTAATGTCCCCGTCCCAAAGATGACAAACAATGCACGCACTTATGATGGCTTCAAGTAATCCAGGTAATCTTCCTGGCCAAATTCTGATTTCTGTGCTAGATAGTTCGGGCCCAGCTTCAGCAAACCAGCTGTCTCCACCATTTTACTCCTGGATCGAGCAATAGCTTCATCCTTTAACATGGATTAGTCACCATTCAAAATGGTTTTTCAGCCAGCCATAAAGCTGCTTCACTGAGGCTATGTAGCACCCTTCTCACATGTGCAAGCCAGGGGGTGCTGTTGCCTCCTTGAGGCGATATACACTGAGGCAGCGGGCCAACCCTGTCGGTAATGACCTGCCGCCTGAGTTAACGGCCCGAGCAAAGCGAGGGTTACTCAACATGGGTGGGGGTGCCATTACCGACACGGTCGCCTCCCCCGCCCCGCCAAGGTGTATATCACCAGTAACACATGTGTAGTTCCCCACGTGGGTGCTAATGGTGTTTCATTTAATTTAAAAAAAAGAAATGTACCTTGCTGCGTGCCCAGTGCTGCATCATGGTTTCCCAAGTCCATTTCAATTTGACCGTGACGTCATCAACAATGAAACGCACTTGGGAAACTACAGTATAGCGCCAGACCGCACAGTAAGGTAAGCTTCTTTTGTAAAAATGAAATGACTCAAACTTAGCACCCGCGTAGGAAACTACATGGGTGCTAAGAGGTGAGGGGGAGGCGGAAAGGAAGGAGTATTGGGGAAGGGAAGGAGGCTCTGGCTAGCAGCACCCAGTTGACTCGGAACGCAGGCTTGTACCAAAAAATATAGCCGTGTTCCGAGCTTCCTGATTGGCCAGCCCCCTCTTCCAGGGTGCTAATGTTGGAAAGGCTCAGAAGTAATTGAATTGCTTACACTGTTTTGTTTTGGTTGGGGATTTTAACACTTGCATGGTGACTTGAGACACAATGTTTGAAACACCTTTGGATACATTTCCCAACTTTTTGAATGAGATTGTATGGGTTTTATATTGATTGATTGTTTCCAAATTAAGAACCCTAGAGTAAAAGATTTAACTTGGTTTAATAGTGGTGGCTCTAGTAAGTCTTACACAGATATTTTATGGCTACAATATATATTGGTAGGGATCATTAAAAATGAAAACTGTGTTTTTATAGAAAACCCAGTTTACATATTATTACAATTAAATCATTTATTTTTTTGAAATAAAAGCTCATTTTAAAAAGACGACATACCATTATGTCCCTCAAAATGTCCAGGCATCTCGAACAGAGCTATGATCACATTAAAACCAATGATCTATTTCTTCCATGAGTACAAGGCACATTTATTATTTTGTCTGCTGGCCATTGATTTGTTGGCCGTGCTGCTGAAATTGGGCATTTAGTACAGTGCACTGTATGTTATGTGTTTAGCACATTTCCTTTCTCAGCCTATCACTTTCCTGTCATGACTCCACTCCTATCCTCTCTCCGTCCCACTGCATCACCCAGGTCATTTCGTCAACCCCAGATGAGATTAAATCCCGTCCTGTGTGTTCAATTCCCAGCACTGTCACTGCACCGCTGAATATCAAGCACCTGTGCCTACAACAATTGTCAGACTCTCTCATTACTCTTTCCCTACCCCTCCATGTCAGAAATTGTCTGGTAGCTCTCTTGCTCTTAGCATGCCCTAAACACCACCTCTCACAACGCACTACTGCTTTTCAGTGTAACCATTTTCTTCATAGTAAGTGACAGCTAATGTAAACAGAGCACACTATAAAAGCTTAAAAAAGTGTAAAAACACTTACTTAAAAAAAATCTCTGCAAGGAGTGAATTCTAACAAAAGTAAAGTTTAAGACACCTGACTTCTGCTTTTAACTGTCTACAATCAAAAAAGAACATGTGCAAACTATATTCAATATCTCCTTATCTCCTCAGAGTAATACTTTTCCCTTTTCTACTTCCCTACCAGACTTTTAGACTATTATTTTTGCTTTTTTTCTCCATGTGCAAATAGCCTTAGAGACCTTAGGAGGGGTAATTATCACCTGAGATAAGACCCTTCCCCAATTTGCTGCCCTCTGCTTTACCTCTGGCAATCACTTGCGTTTGGGTCATCATTCTGTGATAATGACCAGTACAGTAGTTCATACATCTGAATCATTACATCACTTAGACCTGACACTAGAACTGGGACAGGAGTTCCGCATATGAAGTTGGGGGAAATACACACACTGAAAATGTTTGGAATTGTTTACCATTGATTTAAACACCTTTTAATACCATGATTTACATTGCATTATGTATCTTCCTACTACCTCTATGTAACGGAAATACATCAAAATGTATATAATGAACTTTTTATATTACATTTTTTTTAAATGGTATTCTATATTTAAAATGTGGTGCAGGCAACCTTTTTTAGTCACACGATGACTACAAGAACACATCTTCATTACAATTGAAAAAAGCGCACATTTTCAAAATTGGCCATCTCGTATTGTTAACAAAACACAAACAACACATTGGGCCTCATTACGAGGTGGGCGGTAAGGGATTACCGGCACCTTAAAACACCGGTGGCGGTAATCCCTTAGCGCCCTACTACGAGTTCCCTTTGCGGGTCCTTCCTTAACGCCTGTTTTTTTCAGGTGTTAAGGACAGGACCCACAAAGGGACTCTAGAGCTAATAACGGTACCGCAATTTGCAGTACCGCTATTAGCACCTTCCCCATTCCCATTTGAGCCCTATCGGGCCTGAAATGGGAATGGGGAATGGCCAT
Source organism: Ambystoma mexicanum (assembly GCF_040938575.1). NCBI lineage: Eukaryota > Metazoa > Chordata > Amphibia > Caudata > Ambystomatidae > Ambystoma > Ambystoma mexicanum. The sequence continues at coordinate 548,276,715 of NC_090930.1, read as the reverse complement.
GGCGGCATGGGGAATTACCGGTCCCGCCAACCATGGAATGGACCGGTAATTGCTCCATTCACCAGGGCGGAGTCGGAACGAGTTTGGAGGCAGCCATGGCGCTAATAGCACCATGGCTACCTCCAACCTCGTAATGAGGCACATTGGCTTTGCATACCTTTAACAAAGCCAACATGCTTGATTGTGCCAATAAATATTTTCCATTCCACTGCGCTCAACAAATGTTGCTGTCTTTTTCTTTGGGACTAATGTATTACTTATCAGACCTGATACATGAGCCAGTAAAGGAAAATGTCCCACTTTTGCAGCTCATAACCTTACAACAAATCAGTCTAATGTTAGAAAGAAATGAGATAAGAAATTATGAACCTTCCTCATCAACTGATAACTTCCACAATCGTTCAAGCTTCATTAAAATAAAGGATACTCTGCGGAGGCAAATATACCTATTTCTACCAGGGTGACAGCATAGGCAATTCGATAAAATGCAATGCACTTGATTATTAAAAAAATGACAAGGTCAGGAATGTAGGGCAGGGAGATTTGATGTCATCCTCCTCTCAACACGTCGCACCAATACATTTAGCACACAAGGGGGCCGGTTCTGAGGTGCATGCAAATGTAAGAAAGTTACAAACACCATTTTCTGATGAAGAAAGAATATGGTGCAGGGACATGAAAGCTTCAGCTTTTGCATGTGCCTGATTTATGGCTTGACAACAGCCGTAGCAACCATCAGCAATGCAGGCAGCCACATGGAGGGGTACTGGAGGGGAACATGGAGGGGTATAGCAGTACTGGTTTTGCACAAAAAAGGCATAAAATGACAGTACCTTTGAGGTTAAACGCCACTGCACACTTTTTCCCTTTATGAACAATGCATTTCTTAGACTGCAGCACCACTTTTCTGGTTTAATGCAAGTTTAAGAAAGCCTTTTTAAACTAGAAAAGTGTCAGACTATTAAGAAATTACAAGGTCACTGGAGCACGTTTCCCCCATAATTTGTGATTTTAGCAGCTTTTGCTGCTTGAAAGCACATCTCCCTTCCAATATTTCCACCCACCTCAGAATGATGGTGCTGGAAACTGAAGGGGAGAATGTCGTATTTCCACACACTTTGTATCATGAGCTCACAATCAGGCCCCAGGTGTCGCTCCCAAAACGAATACAGTGATGAAAATTCTCCAAATTTTCCAGCCAGCGCTGTTTATTATAGTAAATGTAATTTCACATTGTACTTGTTGTCGAATGTATTCTAAAGCAAATCCTGCTATTATTATTGCTTCTTTACAAATCGGACTGAAAGCATCATGGGAAGGCTAGGCACAGTGAATGCAGGGCTGCATAACTGAAAGGCATGAGGGTAGAATTTACTCCCAAACATGAATATTCTTGATCCCGACATCGGCATAGCTTCATTTCTATTTAAGGGAGCCAGGAATTCAATAATCATTATTTACAAATGTATCCATCACAATTTGTCTCAGATGTGAAAAGATGGGCTTTAGAGCCCAGTGAACCTTGAGCGCAGATGCTGCTAAGTAACCACAGACATGGCTTTATTTCAAAAGGTGTCAGGGTGCACGAGTACGTGGGTGGGTTCAGGAGAACATATCTTCTCTAATTGGTTTCAGAATGATAGTTACCATGGCAGCACTTTTGTTCACTAAGAGCTTTAAATGTTGCTTTCAATATGGAGTGTACATAATGTCTGTCAAGTAATGACTCCAAGTTGCTGGGCGTTTATTTATAAAGAATGCTGCAGACAGTGGTGTTTTAGATCCATGATTGTAGATAAGCAATATGGGTTGGCACTGAAATGCTAATGCTCGAGGATCATGGCCGGTAAAGTATAGCAAAAGCCGGGCTATTTTCGGACCCAGGGTCACACCTATCTTCAAGGTACTTTAAAATAGAAGCACAATGTGCGTTGTATTTACTGCTTTTCTCTTGCCTACTGTTTTGTCATTTTCTTTTTGAGATGTCCGGGAAGCAGTTGGTTGCAAAATTACATGTGTATCGCCCCCAGTGTTAATATGGGGTTATTAATTTCTTATATATCTGCCTGTGATTTAAATGCAGGCTAAAATGAATCACACCAGAATACTGTAGGTATGGTTATAGGGTGCATTCAAAGGTCCCAAACTGAAGGTCCCCTTCACATAAAAATCAGGATATTTCAACAATGACCTAAAAATGGCTTGGCCTGTGTATTTTTCATGTTAACATTGAAGGGCCTTGTGGAAAAGGCCTACCAGTCATTACCAAAAGAAAAGCAGCATTTTAATCCACAAAAGAAGAAGGAATCAAAGGTCCATTTCACATGAAAAACACTGTTTCTTTAACACTGATACAAAAAACGGCTTGACATGTGTATTTGCAGTTTAAATGTGAAAAATGTACATGTGCTAATAGGAAAAATGAAAGGGAAAAAGACATGTGGCCTGTTGACCAAAGGTAATGTATATTATGTTTTGCATTCCAAATACCAGTGACATTCTAAAAGCCACTTTGTGTTCCATGGAAAAAAGTCAGCCCAATGCAAACCCTTTTGGCTTGTAGGTGGGCAACCCGCAAAAAGAAATCCCCATCTGCAAGTCTGGATGTTACACCCTCCATCTAATTAAAACTGCAATAAAGTCTGTCCTGTGAATGTGTGGAAACCCCAGGGTTCCCCTGTCTTGCTGGCTCTGAAGGCAGTGATAGCAGGACCGTTCCCCTTGGCAGGAGCATGACCAAACTGTGTGCAAATGGGGGCTACAACTTCAAAGAGAAAACAACACACTTCAAAGGGACTCATAAAAAAAACGATGCCACAGGCTGACCCAGGGAGACAGATGGCTGGATAATGCAGATCTGCCATTTGCAAAACATAGACATTTACAATTAATTTAAAGGACTATTATAAATTAGGCCTTTTTCCCAGCAACCATAAAGTGGATTTTCCTCATTTATGTACCATTTTGTAGGTAATTTCCAGACAGTTTTGGAGATATAAAAGTCATGCACCTACGAGTTATGGAACTGTAATGGCCAGTTAAACTAGATTCATGGCAGATCTGAAAATGTCCCCAATGTAAGAGTTGACAAACTGATGAAGGGTAAACCTAGGAATATAGGTAAGAAATTACATGTTCAAGACTGTCATGCTTTCTGTGAAAATGACGGAAAATTGCCACACAGCATGCAAAATGGTATAGACCTAGCTGTCATTTTATTTAATTCCCCATGATTAACTGAACAGGAAAATATATGTATTATGGCACTTGCTAGTAAAATTATGAAGTTTTGCTACATAACTAGTTTTTGCCAAACATTTGACAGGAGAACACATGGGGATTGCAAATAGGGCTGCCGCATGTCTGCTCTAGATTCTTTAACCAATCAGTTGTGATGGGCTGGATTTGGGAGGAGAGAGAAGTGTAACTGTCCAATCCTAGTTGCAAGAACTCTAGCAGGGTACTTCCCCAAGACTGTAAAATGTGTGGTATCATTGCTGCTATATAAGGGGGACTGCACTAGGAGGTTGCTGCAACTTACAATCTGACAGCTGCAAGGAAACACAAAATGAGATTGCTGAGCCTGCATCTGGGTGGGTTTGCCTGTTGCTAGGAAGGCCTAAATGCTGACTGGATCCTTTGGTGGAGAGCGGGAGGCCATCCTTGAGATTGGAGTGTCCAGAACATCCGCCTTATCTTTCCAGAGGGTCCTGACATGCAGCTGGCTGTCCTGAACTTTAAACAGAGGCTTTCCTTGCAAGTAGAACTGAGCCCAGGGAAACCAAAAGATGGGGAGAGTCTGCTTGCCTTAAATCCTTTCCCGATATAGTGGGAAAGGGTGTGGGGGCAACTGTATGGATCCTTAGCCTATTTAACTAAAGAGATGCATTTAATTAATTCCCCATCTTTAGAATACTATAGGGTGATTATTTTTAGAATTCAAAATTAAAAAAGCTCACTTCCCAGTGCGGGCTAAAAACCATAGCCTATCATTTAATTGGGAAATCCTTTTTGTCCTGTTGACCCGGACTTCTTTAAGGAAGAGAAGTGTCTTTGTTCTTAGATCAGTCCAATCTTTTTGTCCCGCTTCCCCAACACATGCCTTTCATTGGAGGGGGTCTGAAATCTCAAATTCCTCAAATCATTCAAAATGTTCTGTCTGACTTCCCCAACACTGACCAATTTAGGGGTGGGGGGTCTGAAAAACAAACAACTAAATCACACTGTGTTTATTTTAAACCAAAAGTGTAGGTGAAATCATAATGTCCACATGTATTTGTACCAATCTTGAAATTCTACTGCTAGCCTTTTTAGCATGCATGAAAATTCAAGTTACGAAGTACTACATCTATAAATGTGTTCACTGACCAGCGCTAATTATTTCTTGAAGTGTCATTTGTGGAAAACAATGAATTGTGATTTGTGTTCTTTTCAAATCACTTTTGTGATGTAATTATGTTGAGAGACGTTTATTGTGTGTGCCACAAATAAAGTGGCTTTTTACATTTTTGTGCAAATTTCTATTACTATTAATTTAAATAAATGCAAATATATTTCCTGTACACTTGCCTGGTTATTAGCTCATTGGTAGGTCAGCGGGGACGAATCGAAGGGGAATGATATGTGTCTTTATTAGGGCTGAATAAAAGAATCTGTTAAACAGTTTGTTGCATCACACCTTGATTGGGGAGGGAAGGAACTCCCTGTGTTGTGGGTGCCTTCTCAATAAACCATTACAAATTGGGGGGTCTTGGCTGGGATTTAGCTAGCTATTTATGACTCATGACAAAGTACAATGTGACATTCTGTTCCTTTTGATGCTATTGCATTAAGGTGGAGGAAAGTCATCTTTGTTTTGTTAAAGTGCCATGAGGACTTGACCCCTGAGTTCCAGAGAGGTGTATAGGTGAACAACTTAGATTGTGTAAGAATTTGTTTGTGTGAGGAAATCAAGCAAGAACAGGGTGAATTTTGCCCCTGCATAAAGAAAGTTTTACTAAGGAGCAAAAAGTCATTGTGAAAAGGAATGCCATACAAATTGGTGAAGCCAGGGAGCATCTCATAGCTAAATTATTTCTTAAAGGAGAAAGGAGAATGGGTTGAGGACTATGCTAGAAACTGTCAAACCAGAACTTGACGGGAGGTTACCTCAGTAAGCAATGATATTTGGCTTCAGTGTGGAATATTGCACAAAGCACTAGAGGCATTTTACATGACCCAGAATGCTTATGAAGAACACGCACAAATGGCTCAGCTAACTGCTCAGTTATATTTTCATTTGCTTTTTTGGAAAAATAGTGAGGCTAGTAGGATGAATCAGGCTGGAGACCTGTCACAGGCCCAGAATCTTGTTCAACAATGCAACAGCAAGCCAGTGCAGAGAGAGATTCACAGGGTAATTCATAGAAATTCGCACAAAAGTGGCGCACGCGACTGGCGCACAGCATGCCCGTGCAAATGTCTGCGCCAGCCGCGTGCGCTAAAATCGATTTCCGCGCCCAGCGCATTCATGGATTTTCGCATCCAAAACCAGCCGTGGCGCAGCGTGGCGCAGCGACCCTGCAGCAGCGCCAGTTACGCCCCCAAGAACGCCCTCGCGCAAGGAAAAGCCTTCAAAATCCCCAAATAATCGCAAAGGGCTGCGCTAACCCTGGACCAGTTCACCAGGCTGGCAAACAGCAAACGCCAAGCGGGGAACGTGTATTTCAGTGGTTCGCGGGAAGTCTCACACGCGATTGTCCTGTGTACGTGTGCATCAGGGGTGCGCGGGAAGTTCCACACCAAAATCAGCAGGGTACGTGTATTACAGGGGTGCGCAGGAAGTTCCACACGCGATTACAGCAGGGTACGTGTATTTCAGGGGTGCGCGGGAAGTTCCACACGCGATTGGCCCCGTGCGAGCAGGGTACGTGTATTCCAGGGGTGCGCGGGAAGTTCCACACGCGATTCCATCAGGGTACGTGTATTTCAGGGGTGCGCGGGAAGTCCCACACGCGATTGGTCCCGTGCGAGCAGGGTACGTGTATTTCAGGGGTGCGTGGGAAGTTCCACACGCGATTGGCCCCGTGCAAGCAGGCTACGTGTATTTCAGGGGTGCGCGGGAAGTTCCACACGTGATTTCATCAGGGTATGTGTATTTCAGGGGTGCGCGGGAAGTTCCACACACGATTGGCCCAGTGTAAGCAGGGTACGTGTATTTCAGGGGTGCGCGGGAAGTTCCACACGCGATTGGCCCCATGCAAGCAGGGTACGTGTATTTCAGGGGTGCGCGGAAAGTTCTACACGCGATTTCATCAGGGTACGTGTATTTCAGGGGTGCGCGGGAAGTTCTACACGCGATTTCATCAGGGTACGTGTATTCCATGGGTGCGCAGGAAGTTCCACACGCGATTTCAGCAGGGTACGTGTATTCCAGGGGTGCGCGGGAAGTTCCACACGCGATTTCAGCAGGGTACGTGTATTCCATGGGTGCGCGGGAAGTTCCACACGCGATTTCAACAGGGTACGTGTATTTCAGGGGTGCGCGGGAAGTTCCACACGCGATTTCAGAAGGGTATGTTCATTTCAGGGGTATGGGGAGTACTACACGTGAATTGGCCGTGTGGGTCCTCCCAGGTGTACGCTCCACAACCTCCACGGCCCCTGCAGGCAGCCCACACCACGGGGGACTACCCTGCACCCCTGCTCATGTCCCGCAGGCAGCCCATCCACCATGGGCATGCCCCCCAGCCAACCCACATGTCACCTTGCACTACTGATCAACAATGCATGTCTCCCACCACCCCCACCCCCCAGCAGTGCAGGGGCAGCCTCCACCAGGCCCCCACCCATGTCTACCACCACCCCCACCCCCCAGCCACCATGGGCATCCCCCACCAGGCCCCCACTCATGTCCAACTCATGTCTCCCAGGACCCCCACCCCCCAGCAGTGCAGGGGCACCCTCCACCAGGCCCCCACCCATGTCTCCCAGCACCCCCACCCCCCAGCAGTGCAGGGGCAGCACCACCAGGCCCCCACTCATGTCCAACTCATGTCTCCCACCACCCCCACCCCCCAGCAGTGCAGGGGCACCCTCCACCAGGCCCCCACCCATGTCTCCCAGCACTCCCACCCCCCAGCAGTGCAGGGGCAGCCCCCACCAGGCCCCCACTCATGTCTCCCACCCACCCCCACCCCCGAGCCACCATGGGCAGCCCCCACCAGGCCCCCACTCATGTCTCCCACCCACCCCCGCCCCCCAGCCACCAGGGGCAGCACCACCAGGCCCCCACTCATGTCCAACTCATGTCTCCCACCACCCCCACCCCCCAGCAGTGTGGGGAACCCTCCACCAGGCCCCCACCCATGTCTCCCACCACCCCCACCCCCCAGCCACCATGGGCAGCCCCCACCAGGCCCCCACTCATGTCTCCCACCCACCCCCACCCCCCAGCCACCATGGGCAGCCCCCACCAGGCCCCCACTCATGTCTCCCACTCACCCCCACCCCCCAGCCACCATGGGCATCCCCCACCAGGCCCCCACTCATGTCTCCCACCCACCCCAACCCCCCAGCCACCATGGGCAGCCCCCACCAGGCCCCCACTCATGGCACCTATCACCCCCACCCCCCAGCATCCAGGGGTACCCTCCACCAGGCCCCACTCATGTCTCCCACCACCCCCACCTCCCCAGCAGTGTGGGGCACCCACCACCAGGCCCCCACTCATGTCTACCACCACCCCCCACGCCCCAGCAGTCAGGGCCAGCCTCCACCAGGCCCCCACTCATGTCTCCCACCACCACCCCGCCCCCCCAGCCACCATGGGCAACCTCCACCAGGCCCCCACTCATGTCTACCACCACCCCCACCCCCCAGCATCCAGGGGCACCCTCCACCAGGCCCCCCTCATGTCTCCCACCACCCCCATCCCCCAGCCACCATGGGCACCCTCCACCAGGCCTCCACTCATGTCCCCTATCACCCCCACCCCCCAGCATTCAAGGGCACCCTCCACCAGGCCTTCACTCATGTCTCCCACCACCCCCACCCCCCAGCAGTGTGGGGCACCCTCCACCAGGCCCCCACCCATGTCTCCCACCACACCCACCCCCCAGCCACCATGGGCATCCCCCACCAGGCACCCACCCATGTCTCCCACCACCCCCACCCCCCAGCCACCATGGGCATCCCCCACCAGGCCCCCACTCATGTCTCCCACCCACCCCCACCCCCCAGCCACCATGGGCAGCCCCACCAGGCCCCCACTCATGTCTACCACCACCTCCATCCCACAGCAGTCAGGGGCACCCTCCACCAGGCCCCCCCTCATGTCTCCCACCACCCCCATCCCCCAGCCACCATGGGCACCCTCCACCAGGCCCCCACTCATGTCTCCCACCACCCCCACCCCCCAGCCACCATGGGCAGCCCCCACCAGGCCCCCACTCATGTCTCCCACCCACCCCCACCCCCCAGCCACCATGGGCAGCCCCCACCAGGCCCCCACTCATGTCTCCCAGCACCCCCACCCCCCAGCAGTGCAGGGGCAGCCCCCACCAGGCCCCCACTCATGTCTCCCACCCACCCCCACCCCCCAGCCACCATGGGAAGCCCCCACCAGGCCCCCACTCATGTCTCCCACCCACCCCCACCCCCCAGCCACCAGGGGCAGCACCACCAGGCCCCCACTCATGTCAGACTCATGTCTCCCACCACCCCCACCCCCAGCAGTGCAGGGGCACCCTCCACCAGGCCCCCACTCATGTCCCCCTGCACCCCCACCCCCCAGCCACCATGGGCAGCCTCCACCAGGTCCTCACAATCCCCAATCATGTGCGTTATGGTCAGCCTCCACAGCCCTACCAAGTAACCCATTCACCCACATGGAAATGGAAATTTCATGTTACACCCCCAATGTTCATAAAGCTAATGAACCCATGTCCGTCACACACAATGGTTGCAATTGAATGGGAAAACACCCAACATGACATGCATGAAACCAATGAGATGATACCACACAGTGAAGTATGAAAACAAAATTGTATTAAAAAAAAAAGAATGCAAAAGAAATGAAACAAACTACAATGGCAATGAAAAAAAGATAAGCTGCATGTCCGTTTAAAAAAATAAAAACACCAAATCCTAATCCAAAAAAATGTTGTCCAAAGTCAAATGAAAAATAAAATCAATCCAATGAAGAACTATGTACAAAACATCCAAGGGTCCATGAGCCCAACTGAACAAAGGAAACCTACAAAAAACCCTAACTAAAATGCAACTATATACAAAAAGTGCAGCAGTGTCCGTCGACTCCAAATCATAAGAACAAACAAAGGAAACCTAAAACTAAAGAACTATATACAAAGGCGGCGGGCAAGTCCAGCGGCTCACTCCGTGGTGTTCTGGGCCAGGGCATCATCGAACTCCTGTTCGATGTCCCGGAGGCGGTCCTGTTCCATGGCCCCGAGGGTCCGCAGGGACGACGCCGTGTCCTCCTCCAACCCCCTGCGGATTGCCTCGAGGCACTCGGCCCGCCTCAAGGCCCTCCGCATGGAGTTCTCTGCCATGACCATTGTGAGCCGCGCCTCTTCCGCCCGCCGCCGCTCCGCACCTATCTGCTGGCCCTGGAGTGATTTGGCACGTGAAAAATTTGCACGTCAGCGTGTAATTCGAGGAAAGGCCCTTAGCGCGTAAGCGCGTCTGCACGCATACGCATTTTCATTGGACAGAAGGCCCCTCAAGCGCAAGCGCCCCTGTGACGTGACGCGTACAGACGCGCATGGGCCCTTTCCACGTATTACACGCGGATGTGCAGTTTCCACACGCGCTTACGCGCATGGGCCCTTTCCTCATATTACACGCGGACGTGCAGTTTTTCACGCGCGCTGAAATGCGCATGCACGTCTGTACGCGTCACGTCACAGGGGCGCTTGCGCTTGAGGGGCCTTCTGTCCAATGAAAATGCGTATGCGTGCAGACGCGCTTACGCGCTAAGGGCCTTTCCTCGAATTACACGCTGACGTGCAGATTTTTCACGTGCCAAATCACTCCGTATCAAGCTGGCCACGCGTAAGCACACGGAAGACCACGCTCCTGCCCAGAAGGCCGAACTACTGCCCCCCAGAGCCCCAAGCACGCTCCCACCTGCCATCTGCTGCTGCCTGACTGCCTGCTGCCCACGTGCACTGCCATTTGCTGCCTGCACATCAGCCAGGGGTGCTGTTGCTGTGACCACCCCTGCTGGAACCGAAGACTCCCGACTGGGATTCCATCGCTCCAAAGCCCAGCCCCAGGACCCAGTTGCCCACCCACTCCTGCCTCTGGGGTTGTCATGTCGGGGCAAACACCATCTGGGACCACTGACAACCCCCGGCCAGAGAGGCAGAGGGGCACCAGCTTCAGTGCCACCGAAGTTGGTGTCCTGGTGGAGCAAGTCCTGGGGCAGTATGATGCCTTCTTCTGAAGTTCCCGCGCCGACAAGGAAGGACGGACTCGGATTTGGACTGACATCGTGACTGCCATCAGGGGGTGGCAGTCCGCGACTTACAACATGTCAGGAAGCGCTGGGAGGACTTCAGGTCCAGGACCCTGAACAATCCATGGCGCCTCTTGAAGGCAGCGGATGCCAAGGGGCGCCGGGGCCTCTTGTCCGAAGAACAGATGAGGGTCCTGGAACGCATATCCCCAGCGCTCCACGTCCAGGTCCTGGAGAAGCAGACCCGTCTGGAGTCGAGCGGTGAGTGTACATGCATCCTGATTGTGAGCAGTGCGTGTGGTGATTATTCGGTAGTGTGCAGGTTGCACATCTGTTTGTATGGGGTCGAGTATGGGTGGGGGTGTACAGGGCCGTGGGGCTGACACATGCGAGGGCTGTAATGTGTGAGACATGGATGGTGCTTGTGTGTGTAGGCTTGCATGCCAAATGCAGTTGTGTGGGCACACATGTTTGGATGAATGTGTATGTAAGTAGACATGTCCGTGATGTCACGCATGAATGTTGTTTTCGGCTGCATGTATCAGCACTGTGTACATGTGCATGTGTGTGTATTTGACAAGGGTGCAACAGTGATGCAACATGGATGCATGTGACAGCGGTATGTGGAAGCCTGATTGGCAGATGTGACATGGATGCCCGTCTGAACAGTGCGACACTTGGCAGAGGTGTACACATGCATGCAAGTGTGGTGGTGTGTGTACATGTGTGGTGCACTTCCTGTGTTGCATGTGATGTCTGGCTCACCTTTGGCTGCTCATGCTGTTGTTTGTGTATGGATGGTGGTGGCAGTTGAGGTATGGCTGTGGTATGGCTCATGTGTGCGAGTTGTAATGACATGTGTGTTGGGGATTGTAATGACATGTCTGAGGTTTGCCAATGCCACTCATGTGCAACTGTCATGTGTGTACGTGTCCATTGTACAGTGCCCTGATGCCTGTGTTTTGTTTCTCCCTGTCTGTAGCGTCAACTGATGAAGAGGGCGGAGAAGGTGCTGTGGAGCACAGCGGCGGGGATCCCACCGCCAGCCGGAGACGCAAGGCCCGGCTCCCCTCCCGTGTTGTCATCTCGTCGGGGAGTGAGGAGTCCGGTGCCGCGTCCCAGGCCGCAGCTGCCGGGGGGAGGTCCAAGAGGCGGAGGTTGGAGTTGGACTCCTCGGCAGCAGAAGGGGCAGCTGGGACCCCACAGGGCCCAACAGGGGAAGATGGCACGGAGTCATCCAGGTTGGTGGGGGGTTTGGTGGAGGAGGAGGCCGTGCAAGCACCAGAGACTGGGTCTGGAGGTGGGGATCCCACTGGTGCTAGTGGTGCAGTGCAGGACCAGGGACAGGAGGCAGCACAGGCCGCCGCGGAGGTGCCTGTGTGCAATCCTGTCCCCGATCCTGTCCCTGCATCATCTTGCACCAGCAGGGTTGCCTACGTCCAGACCCGTTTTCAGGCAGGGGATGAGCTGACGTCAACTGGCCTTCCTCTGCCTGCGGACGTAGCTATCCAGGTCCGGGTTGAGCCTGTCCTGGCTGATGTGGCGTTGCGTCAACGGGCCATGCGAGGTGACCTGCAGTCTTTTCATGGAGAGACTGCACGTCATCTCGAATGGCTCGTTGACCACGTCAGCCTGCTGGGACAGGTCACCCAGGCCGGATTCCTCCGTCTGATGGGGCTTGCTCCGACCCCCTCCTCAACTGGACCCCCTACGCGCCAGTCGTCCTCTGTGCCATCTTCCCACTCATCAGTCACCTGGGTGCCCTGTGGAGCTGCCTCTGACGGTGCGGCCAGGCTGGTGGAGGAGGCATCCCTGCCACAGTCGGGAGTCGGACGTCAGGAGGCAGTGCACGGGCAGAGGCAGAGCAGCAGCAGCAACATGGTGGGAGCCATGAAGGCTCGGGGCCTTCGACATCGGAGGGGCAGGCATCGGCCGGAGGGCAGGAGGACCCAGGACAGAGAGTGTCTTCCGTGTGGCAGCGGTTGGGCCACGCCATAGATGCGGAGCGGCGGCGGGCGGAAGAGGCGCGGCTCACAATGGTCAGGGCGGAGAACTCCATGCGGAGGGCCCTGAGGCGGGCCGAGTGCCTCGAGGCAATCCGCAGGGTGTTGGAGGAGGACACAGCGTCGTCCCTGCGGACCCTCGGGGCCATGGAACAGGACCGCCCCCGGGACATCGAACAGGAGTTCGATGATGCCCTGGCCCGGAACACCACGGAGTGAGCCGCTGGACTTGCCCGCCGCCTTTGTATATAGTTCTTTAGTTTTAGGATTCCTTTGTTTGTTCTTATGATTTGAGTCGACGGACACTGCTCCACTTTTTGTATATAGTTGCATTTTAGTTAGGGTTTTTTGTAGGTTTCCTTTGTTCAGTTGGGCTCATGGACCCTTGGATGTTTTGTACATAGTTCTTCATTGGATTGATTTTATTTTTCATTTGACTTTGGACAACATTTTTTTGGATTAGGATTTGGTGTTTTTATTTTTTTAAACGGACATGCAGCTTATCTTTTTTTCATTGCCATTGTAGTTTGTTTCATTTCTTTTGCATTCTTTTTTTTTAATACAATTTTGTTTTCATACTTCACTGTGTGGTATCATCTCATTGGTTTCATGCATGTCATGTTGGGTGTTTTCCCATTCAATTGCAACCATTGTGTGTGACCGACATGGGTTCATTAGCTTTATGAACATTGGGGGTGTAACATGTAATTTCCATTTCCATGTGGGTGAATGGGTTACTTGGTAGGGCTTTTTGGCTGTGGAGGCTGACCATAACGCACATGATTGGGGATTGTGAGGACCTGGTGGAGGCTGCCCACGGTGGCTGGGGGGTGGGGGTGCAGGGGACATGAGTGGGGGCCTGGTGGAGGGTGCCCCTGCACTGCTGGGGGGTGGGGGTGGTGGGAGACATGAGTTGGACATGAGTGGGGGCCCAAACATTTGAGCCAGGAAGAATTGAAACAGAGGGGTTGTCCTTTCTACAAACAGGTTCTGATAACTGTTGCCAGGTAAAGGTGGTCATGCAAGGAGCTGGTGAAAAGGAGAATTCCCCAACAACTCCCATTGCGAGTTGCAAAGTTTTTATTTTTTACAGTTTCCTGAACTCCGACACAGAAAACTGTCCAAGATCACACAGTTCAATATTAAGAAAATGACCAGGTGCATGGTCAATGTGAATTATCAGCTCTGGTGGATACTGGATCCCAAGCCACCCTCCTGTCCAAAAAGGCCTTTGACCAACTAATCTCAGGACAGGGAGAGGGCCGCCAAATTCCCCCTCAAACAACTTCCCCAAAAACTACAAAATGTAGACGGGAATGATATTTCCATCAAAGGGACTGCAGATCTGGAAATAAATGGGGCGGCCTCTGCTGAAACATCCAGTGATAGTTGTGACTCCAGAGGGCACACCTTGTTTACTGGGGAACGATCTCCTGAGGAGGTTATCACCTCTGATTGGCTGTGCAAACAAGGTCCTCTAAATGCTACCTATCATGTAATTGATCAATGCTCTGAGAATGTAGAGTTCCATTTCAAGCATAACAAGTCCCAGGCATCACTGTCATCTCTGTAGGAGAACAAACTTGTGATGGGAACCCTTCTTCATTCTTGAAAATCAACCTTCCTCCCAGTTTTAAGTGGCAATCGACACTGGAATGGAACTCATTTGACACAAGTCCAAAATCAGAAGAAAGATTGAGTGTAGTGAACCCAGATAAGGGGGAACCCGCTCAAAGTCTTACGGACATTCAGAAAAAGGGCGAGCAGACGTTTTTACCCATTCAGTTAAATGAGGGGAGGAGCAGGTGCTCGCCAGAGTATGCATGAATAATAGAAGGAGCTTCAGCAGCGAAGAATTATCGAGGAAACTCCCAAAAGCTCAGACCATTCCCACATTTAAATTGATTGACAAATGGGAATAGGTCTGGAAACCCCAAATTCCAAACATCTCCTACCTAGCAGTTGTATGCTCAAAATTTCCATTGGCAACACAAGCAAAGAGCATAATTGTTGGGTTGTAAGAGATGTCCCTTCTGCCTTTTATTTGGGCAGTTATTTGGACCTAATTAACAATAAAGCCTGGTCGCGAGACTGGGGGGTAACCCCATGGGCTTTGACAACACTGAATACGCATTCCAGTCAGCTCAATTGCTGTATTATGCCATTGAAGTTCAAGTAGAAGAGAAGGTTACCATCCCAGGGCAGGTGTGACAATTTACTCTTCCCATCAAAATTAAGAGAGAACCTTAAAAATCAGGACGCCGATTTAAATCTAAATTCCTAGCTCCAACAACAAGGTTTGTATTTAAATCTGACACCTCTAGTAGACCTAGAACATGAGAGCATTTGAAAATTGGTGGACAACATCGACCCAGGAAGTATCACTTTGGGCGCAGACACCTTGGAATGGAGGTTTATGCCCAACATTATTCTATTGATTTAAATAATGAAAGCATGGGACGAATCTCAAACGATTGTTTCAACATCAGCAACGGTATTCTGCCAGAAAAGATTTTACTAGGCACAGGGGAATTTCCTGGTGTACTCTTCCTGTCCCTACGGTGTGGAAGAGGTGACCTGTGACATTAGGAGTGAAGAGGTATTTTCAGAGTATGTTCAGAGTCAAGAACGACTACCACAAACCCCCTGTCCAGGTCAACACCATCAAAAGAGATCTCTGCACCAGAATGGGGGATACTGCTGAAATTACAAAGCCTGAGGTCTTCCCAGGCTTCAGGCAGATGGTTGAGGAAAGAATCTTGCTGATGCCTGTGAGACAGAGGAGCAAATACAAAAGTTGAAAGAGGTCTTCCTGGAATTCCAATATATCTTATCAGTGGACTCATACGACTGTGGACGCACATCCATTCATTCAACCACTATTCCCACGGACCCCGAGATGGCTCCAGTATTTGTGAAACAATACCGGTTACCTCTCGCGTCCCTGGAGTCACTCAAAGAGATTATTACAAATTTAGAATCCTGTGGGAAAATTTGTCCGATCTACAGTACCTTCAATAACCCGGTACGGGGGACACTCAAACCAAACAGCCAATGGAGACTATGTGCAGACCCGAGGGAGTTGAACAAACGGGTCCACATGTCAAGATGGCCCTTCCCTAGATCGATCAGGGACTGGCCCAGATCCAAGGGTCAAAGGTGTATACCACCACTGACCTGGCCAACGGTTACTGGGCATTACATGTGAGTAGGGAAGACCAGTACAAACTTGCTTTTGCCTTCGGGGGGAAGCAGTACATGTGGCCCTGAACCCCCTTTGGATACATAAACTCAGGCAATGAGTTCAAAATCTTCCTACATAAGGCCATGCCTGATTTGGGCGAAAGGGGAAACCTGGCCCATGTGGTTGATGTTTTGATCAAGAGCTCAACTGTGCAGGAACATATAGCAGAAATCTGCTATGTTGTAACACAGTTGCACAAAGCCAGAGCAAAACTGTCCTTTCAGAAAGTGGTTTAAGACCCAAGTGAACTTCTTAGGGCACGAGATCACCCCAGAGAGTCTTAATCCCAAGGTGAAGAGGGTGGAAGCCTTATTGAAATTAAAAGACCCTACTACTCTGCGAGAATTAAGAAGCCTTCTTGGACTCACTACTTATAGTCAGAAGTTCATTGAACACTACGCAAAGGTCACTCGACCCTTGGTCGATTTATTGAAGGCAGGAGTCAAGTGGAAGTGGGGCCCGGAGCAATCCGAGGCAGTTAAGCAACTGAAAAGAAGCCTCTCCCAGGCTCCTGTTTGGCTTACCCATAAAAGAACAAGGGGTTCTTCTTAGAGACGGGGTTCTCAGATACTTGCCTAACAACAGTATTGTACCAAAAGCATGACAAGGTCAACAAAGTCATCTCATACACGAGCAAGACTTTGTCCTCTGTTGAGTAAAAATTCAATGACTGAAAGAAGGCACTCCTGGCAACGGTATGGGCATTGAAAAATGACCTCTCATGTATACAGGTGGAGCATCTCATTGTCGAGACTCCTCACCAGCCCTTGCAATATCTACAAAGTGACAGAATCTGGGCAGGGAACATTAGTAATTCCTGAATTTCTTCCTGAATTCTGTCCATGTAAGGCTTTCTGTGGAGGTCAGATATGGGCAAAACCAGAAGAGTCCCCTAGCGCAAGGGTCAGTGGACTTGCATGATTGTGCTCAAGAAAACTGTCTTGAAAACGAAAGTGTAATGACCAAACACCACATGGTGGTGTACTTAACTTCCCCACACAAGGTCTATGAAGAAGATACGTGTCAGGGGATACTTCATTTCAAAAACGCAGGGCATCCTGTCCTCACTCTCCCTCTCTCACCCCCCTCCCGCTATTCCCTGCTCTTCCTCTGGACCTTCTGCTGCCACCCCTCCTCCCTCCTTCTCTGCCTTTACCCTTTTTTCTCCAGACAAGGTTTCTAGACAAGTCTGATCTATGAAAGTCTCGTCGAAACAGGTTCACCCCTGTTCCTCCAAAACAATCAAGGATCATATTGACTCCCTGGTGCCTGTCCTGGCAGATTTCTGCAATCACTACTTCGCCACTGGAGTCTTCCCATCCCCCCTGAAGCACTCCCTTGTGCACCCTCTTCTTAAGAAACCCTCTGCCGAGCCCTCCTGCCTGGCAAACTATCGCCCAATCTCCATCACTCCCTTCCTGGGCAAGCTCCTGGAGAAACTGCCCATCTCCCAGCTCAATCTCCACACTGAATCTATTGGTTGTCTTCATGACCATCAGTCTGGCTTTAGAGCTGCCAGAGCACGAAAACTGCTCCCCTGAACATCCGTGAAGACCTGCTCACCAACCTCGACTCTAACACCCCTTGCTACTTATCTTGCTTGATCTCTCTTCTGCCTTTGACACAGTCAACCATGCCATCCTGCTCAACCATCTCTATGATAACCTGGGTATCACTGGTCAGGCTCTGGCGTGGCTGACTTCTTTCCTCTCCAATCAACCCTCCCAGGTCAAACTTGGGTCCTTCCTCTCCGACATCTTTTTCTCTACCTGTGGTGTCCCCCAGGGATCTAACCTCTAAGCCTGGCTGTTGAACCAATACTTGGCACTCCTTGCCCACCGCATCGCCACTCTCTGTCCCAACTTTCAGTGCTATGTGGATGATACCCAGCTTATTTTCAGGCTACCTTCAGCCTCTTCCTCGCCTCCCCTCACCTCTGACTGTCTGTCTGCCATTCAGGAATGGTGTGCAGCCAACGACCTCTGCCTTAATGCCAGTAAGACTGAGATGCTACTCATCGGCACACCCACTCCCTCCTTCCCTGCAGCTCTCTGGCCGGCCTCTCTTGGCCCTCCTCCCACTCCCACCTGCAAGGCTAAAAACCTCAGGGTTATCTTCAACTCCGCACTCTCCTTCTCCCCTCACATCTCTGACGTCTCCAAAAAGTCACACTACCTGCTGCACATCCTTAGAGGTATTCTTCCTTTCCTCTCATTCTCCCAGAAGCTCACTGTCTCCAGAGCCCTGGTCCTCTCCAAGCTGGACTACTGTAACAGCCTCTATCTAAATCTGCCTGCCTCTACTCTCCGCCCTCTGCAACTTATCCAGAACAGGACTGCAAGACTTGTCCTTGACCTCAAGCCCAGGGATCGTATCTCTCCAGGACTGAAATCTCTGCACTGGCTCCCAGTGGCTGCGAGGATTAAGTTAAAAACCCTCTGCATTGTACACAAGGCCTTCTGGGGTCGGGGACCAAAATACCTTCAACTATCTCTACCTAAATATCTCCCTTCTCGTGCTCTTCGCTCATCTGCCTCCAACTCCCTTAGGGTCAGTCGCTTCTCCAAGCAACGAGTTGGTGGCAGATTACTCTCTTCAGCAGGGGCCTCTCTATGGAACAGCCTTCCTGCCTCCCTGAAACTTGAGGAGAACCATCTCCGGTTCCGGAAACACCTCAAAACCTTCCTCTTTGCTTCTGCTTACTCTCCTCCTCTCCCTTGCTGAATTCCTGACCGTAATTGCACTGGCTACCTGTGCCACCCTTTTGATCTCTGGCCCAGGCCCCATCAATTACCCACCTGCACGGCCTCCCTGGAAACCCCTGCACTTGGGACCGTTTCCTGTATCCCTTCAGTCCCCCCTTACTAGCACTTACGTCTGCACTTCCTTGCACTTACCACTAGCTGGCTGTTATGTGTCATATTTATTCCACTTCCCATGCACTGCACTTTTCCCCTGTCCCTTCCCCCTGTGCATTTTTCCTTTCCCCCTTCCCATGCACTTGCGCGATCTGAATGACACCTGCCCTAGTAGGATTGTTGTTTTGTCCTCCCTTTGTTTCCCCCCCTTGCCTCGTCGCGCCTTGAAACACTTGTGTATAGGCATGTTATAAATGCCATATGATATCATATCATACACAAAGTTTATGTGGATGGATGCTCCTATCAAGTTGATTGCAACAGGGAAAATGACCTGCTGGCTGCCATTGGCAATGCTTGGGTGAATGATACCCCTGAACCCTATGCTGGTTGTAAAATAGGACCCCAAAGTAGTCAGGTTGCAGAGTTGACGGCCGTTTATCAAGCCATCCTCACTGCAGTGTACCACCAACTCAATGAACTGGTCATAATCACTGACTCTGATTATGTCAGGAATTAGTTTATGGAGCACCTGATTAACTGGAAAAAATTGAGTTATGCCTCATTGTGTTACGCTCACCTGGTCTCTGCGGGGGCGTTGAGGCACGGTTGGAGCCCTCCCTCAACCTGGCTCCTCTGGATCGCCTCCCTCTCCCGGTTGCTGCAGAGCCTGCTGTTCTGGATGCTGGTATTGCCTCTGAGAGAAGATGAGAGATAATGAGAATGGTGTGGGGGTTTCGTGACTTCCCTTGACCCTCTCATGCCAAAATAAAGTGTGCAAGCGTTTTCCAGCGCAAGCTCACCTTTTGTGTTGTAATGTTGAGCTATCCGTCCTGCTTATCGTAGCAGGGGTGCATAGAGCGGACTGAGTTGCTTCACTGGTCCGTGGAAGTGTTGATCCAGAGCGGCAGCGACCAATCCACTTAGAAGCTAAGTCTTTTGGTTGTGATTATAGTTTGTTTATTATAATGTCTGTGTCTTGTTCAATAATCATTCTTGTAATGTCTATTCTTATCCCTATAGGTATGAAGAAGCAGATCGGAGTCGTGGAGCAAATCCGGGGGGTTCCTTGAGCCTGATGGAACTGGTAAGTAGGCCTTATAATGGAACTCTAGGCACTGGTATGGCGGCCAAGCGTTTGTTATTGTTATGAATTCTAACCTGTTGTTCTCTCTTTTCTCTTGCAGGAGAAGGCCGACGGTGAAGAACGAAGTCCAGAAGCTCGATGCAGCTTCCGCAGTTGCAGGGTGAAGACTTTGTGAAGAAAAGGAACGAAGTGGAGCTGCGGTTAGCTGGCCGCCCGGATCAGGTGAGAAGAAGGCCCCGACTTTGGTAGTGATGGTATGCAGGTAAGAGGCGCACACAGCGATGGAGTGGCTGGGAGCAGGTAGGAGCGTCTTTGGCGATCGAGTAGCTGGATTCAGGTAAGAGGTGCGCACAGTGATGGAGTAGCTGGATTCAGGTAAGAGGCACTCACAGCGATAGAGTAGCTGGATTCAGGTAAGAGGCACACACAGCGATGGAGTAGCTGGAATTAGGTAAGAGGCACGTACAGCAATGGAGCGGCTGAAAGCAGGTAAGAAGTGCCATCAGCGGTGGAGATGCTGGAATCTGGTAAGATGTCTTCAGAGATGAAGCAGCTGGAATCAAGTGGATGCACAGGTAAGAACAGTGGTAAGCGTTACGCTGCAAAAGCAGAACAATGCGAAGCAGAGGCATGTGGATGGGTTGGCGTTATATAGGCTGGCCCTGGCCCCACCCTTTAGACCCACCTAGTGGCTCCACCTTGCCCCACCCAGGGACTCCTGCACGTGCCTTCCAATGTCATTCTATGGCCACGCCTGGCCCTGCTGCACGTGCCTTTGGCACAGAGTGTACTAGGCACAGTTCTACATTAGCCTGGCACCAGAGGTGCCAGGACTGAGTTCATTTGGACCCTGGGGATGAGGGAGGACTGGCCCTTATTTCTGTGGCCATGACACATTGGTAAGGAGAGCGCTATCTGGCTGGGACCAGTGGGTGGTACCTACCTCATTCTGAAGCCTGATGTTGAATTACGCCCTTGATGCAGCCACTACCAGTCATAGGGGGTTTCACACAACATTAGAAATCTTGCGCGATGTTGCCTACTGGCCACACATCAGCCAGTATCTCGACACTTACCTAAATCGGTGCCTTGTGTGTGCTCAATTTCAACCCAGTTCACTCACACACAGAGTTCCCCTACAAAAAGGGAAAGACACTGCCGTGGTCAGATTTTCAGGTTGATTTCATTGGCCAATGTTTTGCTCCTCTAGAGGAAACAAGTACATGTTGACTGTGACATGCTTGTTCACAAAGTGGGTAGAATGTCTTCCAACCCCAAATTGTAAGGCAGAGACAGCTGCTGCACTTATGATCAATCGCATCTTCTCTCGTTTCGGCCTCTCGCAAAGCATTAAGTCAGACTGAGAAAGCCTTTTTACAGGTGAGGTGATGGTGAAGATTTGGGAGATTCTAGTGGTAAAAAGAAAACTCCACATTGCCTACTGCTTGGCCTCACATGGGGGGGTAGAGAGATACAACAAAACAATTGTGAATATCTTAAAGAAGTTTGTGTAGGACTCTGGAGTTGGGGCATCTGATTAACGCTTGTCCTGATGGCGATTGGGTGTACACCCTCTTCTGCAACAAAGATGTCTCCATTTGAGCTCATGACCGGATGAAAAATGATGTTACTGCAGCATCTGCTCTATAGAACTCAAGAGCAGACACTGATAAATGCATCCACTACTCATGAGTACATTGAAAATGTAAGGTAGCACCTCCAGCATGCTTTTGCTTATGCCCTGCGCAATTTAGAAAAGTCAGCTGAAGGAATGAAGACATATAATGATCTAAAGACCACCATGAAAGAATATGAAGTAGGTGACAAGGTTTACCTGTACAAGTTTCAAAGGAATCAGGCCAAGGAGACAGAATTTCTTCCACCATGGCGTGGTGCCTTTGAAATTGTAGATAACATAGCACCTGTTGCCTACAAGATCCACATCCCAAAAGGATAGCAGACAGAAGAAAAACTGGTCCAAATCAATCAGTCAAAAAGCTGTCATACCAGACACGCTTTACAAATGATTGAGAGACCAAATGAAAGTCAAACACATGAACCATCTGAAGAATGAAAAGGGAGGATGATAAATCAGATGGAAACTAAGACGAATATATATATAGAGAGAGAGAGAGAGATAGAGAGAGAGAGAGAGCAGGGGTAATGTACCTGGTGATTATGGTGAAAAGAAAGAAAAGAAATGAAAAATGTGTTTTATGAAATGGTGAAAATGTCTTTTTATACTCGTATGCTGTTGTTGTTAATTTTATGTAAATCTTCTGAGGACAAATGTGTGTAAAAACTACTGACCCTCTTTTTCTTTCTATTATTGGAGAACTAACCTCCTTAATTTCCAGCCTAGAGGTAAGAGAGGAGTCCGTGAGAACCCCAGGAAGCCCAGAAAAGAAGCAAGAAGGGGGGTGCCGTGCCACACCCCCAACCCAAAGATGGAAGGGGAGGCTGGAGTGCCCACTCTCTAATGAAGGAGGAAAGAGGGTGCCGTGCCATACCCCCCAACCCAGAGATGAAAGGGCTGACTGGAGTGCCCACTCCATAATGAAGGATATTGCGCCTAATGAAACCTCACTCTGCTCTTATCTTCCCCACCAAAGTGTCATGGAAGAACAGTGGGGGGCAGGTGGGATGCATTCAAAGGCCCCAAAATGAAGGTCCCCTTCACATGAAAAGCAGTATTTTTCAACACTGAGCCAAAAATGGCTTGGCATGTGTATTTTTCAAGTTAACATTGAAGGGCCATGTGAAGAAGGCCTACCAGTCATTACCAAAGGAAAAGTAGCATTTGAATCCACAAACGAAGAAGGAATAAAAGGTCCCATTCACATGGAAAAACTAACTAGATTTTTAAACACTGACACAAAAATGGCTTGACGTGTATTTGCAGGTTAAATGTCAAAACGTTTACCACTGCTAACAGGAAAAGTGTTCGGGAAAAAGACATGGTGCGGGTTGACAAAAAGTATTGTATATTATGTTTTGCATACAAAATACCAGTGACATTTGAAAAGCCACTTTGAAGGCAGTGATAGCAGGACAGTTCCACCTGGCTGGATCATCACCAACCTGTATGAAAAAGTGGGCCACAGCTTCAAAGAGCAAACAACCAACTTCAAAGAGACTCATAAAAAAACTCAACAGACAGATGGCTGGATGAAGCAGATCTCCCATTTGCTGAACATACATTTTAAAAGTCATTTAAACAGACTATTATGACTTAGGCCTTTTTTCCCAGCAACCATAAGGCATATTTTCTTCATTTATGTACCAATTTTTAGGTAATTTCCAGGCGATTTTGGAGATATAAAAGTCCTACACCTATGAGTTATGGAACTGTAATGGCCAGTTAAACTAGGCTCCTGGCTAATCTGAAAATTTACCAAATGTAAGAGTTTGCAAACTGGTGAAGGGTAAAATTTGGAATATGGGTAGGAAATGAAATGTTCATAACTGTTATGCTTTCTGTGAAAATGACAGAAAATTGCCACACAGCCCCACAAAATGGTGCAGACCTAGCTGTCGTCTTATGTAATTCCCTATGATTAACTGAAAAGGAAAATATATATGTTATGGCAGTTGCTAGTAAAAAATGAAGTTTTTCTACATAACTTGTTTTTGCCAACTATTTTACAGGAGAACAAATAGGCATTGGAAATGTGGCTGCCATATGTCTGCTCCAGTCTATTTAACCAATCTGTTGAGATGGGCTGGATTTGGGCGGCGAGAGAAGGGTAACTGTCCAATCCTAGTTGTGAAAACCCTGGCAAGGTACATCCTCAAGATTGTAAAATTGGTGGTGTCATTGCTGCTACTGTATCAGGAGGAAGGGACAGTGCTGCTGAAATGTACCATCAAAATAGTGCTGCTGCAACTTACAATATGACAGCTGCAAGGAAACATCAGAGGAGATTGCTTCTGGGTGGAGCTGTATATAGCTAGGAAGGCCTAAATGCTGACTGAGTCCTATGGTGGAGAGCGGGAGGCCATCCTTCAGAGTCGAGTGGCCACACCCCTGCCCTATCTTTCCAGAGGGTCATGACATGCAGCTGGTTGTCCTGAACTTTAAAAAGAGGCTGTATATGTAGGTAGAACTGAGCCCTGGAAAACCAAAAGGTAGGGGGAGTCTGCTTGCCTTAAATCCTTACCCTTTATATTGGGCGGGGGGAAAACTGTGTATATCCTTAGCCTATTTAGCTAAAAAGATTAATTTAATTAATTCCCCATTTTGTGGAGCACTACTGGTGATGTATGTTAAAATTCTAAATTAACAAAGCTCACTTCCCAATGTGCGCTCAAAAATATAGCCAACAATTCAATTTGGTAATCTTTTTTTGTCCAGTTGACCCCAACTTCTTTAAGGAAGAGGCGTGTCTTTGTTCTTAAATCAGTCCATTCTTTTTGTCCAGCTTCCCCAACACAGGCCTTTTTGTGGAGGGGGGTCTGAAATCTAAAATTCCCCAAATCATTTCAATTTTTCTGTCTGTCTTCCCCAACACAGACCAAAGTAGGGGGGTCTGAAAAACAAATTGCACACTGTGTTTTTTTTAAACCAAAAGTGTGGGTGAACTCATAATTGCCATATGTATTTATATCAATCTTGAAATCCTACTGCTAGCCTTTAAGCATGCAGGAAAACTGAAAGTGTGCACCACTGCTTCTATAAATGTGCCCACTGACCAGCGCTAATTATTTCTTGAAGTGAAATCTGTAGAAAGTGAAGAATTGTGATTTGTGTTCTTTTCAACTCACTTTTGTGATTTATTTATGTTGAGAGAAGTTTATTGTGTGTGCCACTGATGAAGTGGTGTTTGACATTTTCGTATGAATTTTCTATTACTTTTAATATTAAATAAATACAAATATATTTCTTGTAGACTGTCCTGGTTCATGGCTCATTTATAGCTTGAGGGGAGGGATCAAAGGGCCATGATATGTGTCTGAAGTAGGGCTGAATAAAAGAATCTGTTAAACAGTTTGCTGCGTCACACCTTGAGTGGGGAGTGAAGGACCTCCCTGTGTTGAAGGTGGAGCTCCCACCTTGAGTGGGGAGTGAAGGACCTCCCTGTGTTGAAGGTGGTTTGTCAATAAACCGTTACATGATACTGAAAAACATTATATCAATTTAGAATTAACAGCATTTCAGTCACTCACCGAAGATTGGAAAATGGTTGGGTGGCTTTATATTTACTAGGTTGAGCATGCCTCCCACTTCACTTCAAAAACCTGATCACTGTGCAATGTCAAGAGCAAGGAGAGGGTATTTTTATTACAAGATTATTTTCCATGAGAAGGGTATGATGGCCAACTCCATTTCCCCAACCCAGTCACTTCCTTTCTCTATGGTTTTCACAGATGACACACTACAAATAATTTCTTCATTAGGGTGTGATGGGGGCCATGGAAACACAGGCCCATGTATATAATATCTGTGAAAACAGGGTACTTTTTATATGCTACACTGTCAGATTTCCCTAATTTACACAGCACACACAGCACAGAAAACACATTTTGGCATGTATTTAGGTGTAATCTCCAGATTCAAGTACAATGAATAATCGGGATGTAGCTCACACTCACAAACTACAATATCCTATTCTCTTTCTATGAATAATAATTTGTCCACCCTTGTGTTCTGTCAGAAATGCTGTTTTCTATATGTTGTTCAATCTCAGTAGTATACATTCTCACAGGAAAGATGTCTCACGAGACACAATCTTTTAAAAATTAGAGCAAGACCATGGATCCTTCCAGGCAAATGTGTGAATATTTTGTATTTATTAATTCATTAAAATATCAAACCTTTTCAAAAACAGATATACAGAATACATACAATAGACAAAAGCATTCCATAAAAGAATCAATATCAATACAGAAATTGGATGTTGCTCAAAACTACACATAGAAAGTGCAAATAAGCTTCAAAATGTTCAAGTCAGCTAATGCCACATTCTACCTAGAAAGTATTAAATTGTATACTTTTATGTGTTATTGCACACACCCTTATTTATGAGAATGTATGGATACATTTAAAAAACCACAATTACTTACAGTAGTTTTCTAAAGGTTGTTCAAAGGAGCAAAACGCTTCCCTCTATTTTTTTTATTTTTTTTTTATTAAGTGTATTTGGTTTATTACAAACCTTTCACCATCAATAAAACATTTCATTTTACAAAGAGATCTGTCACAGCCAGTCAACATCAAGCAGATAAAAAAAATTGGATTAATTCACAATACAATGTTCGATAAAGTATTTACAACAACACTGCACGGTGAGTCCTTTTAGCCATTTCAGTTCAGTTTTTGTGATGCGTTTCCTTCATCAATAAGGTCTAGCCTTTTTAGTGTGTTTTCCAGAAATGTGACTGTTATGAAATTTATTTTTGGAGATTGGCAGGCATAGATTTTGCTCCACCATTTTTCTGCATCTAGGCCGCATAAGTCAGTGATGTTACTGGTTAAGTATAAATTTCGCAGTTCTCTCAGCTCTGTGCAAAATAGCACTAAGTGATGTAGTGATTCTTCACCTTTGTTGCACAGTCTGCACTTTGTACATATTTTTTCTCTAGTATATCTTGCCTTTGTTGTTTTGTTTCGCAAGGTATTTAACCTGAAGCGTAATAACAGATCTCTTTGTTTGGGGTTCGGAAACTTTCTCAGATAATCTGGTATGATAGTCATCGCCCCACAGTTAGATTTCAGGAGTGTGTGCGTTTTTGACCGAGCTCTTTCCATTTCAGTTTTCGACCAGTCCTCAGCCCAAAGTGCTCTCTTTATAGCTATCAGGTTTTCTGCTAAAGATTGGGCTTTGAGGGTAAATTCTGTCAGAGTTTGTTCATTTTCTCGTTTCCAATCTTCTACCACTTTTTCTTCATAGTTGTTAAATTTTGTAAATAATTCGAATTGGGGCGGCATTGTATTATTCGTTATTTTTCTATACAACATTAGTTTATTGTAACGAATGTGTATATATAATGATGTTAGTCCCAGTTCGTGTCTAATTACCGTCATTGGAGTAGCTTTTGGTATCGGTAAGATTTTTTTCCATAACAAACCTTCTAGCATGGTCCAAAACTTCTCTGGGATATTCATACAGGTTTCTGCTCCGTATATCAATGTCGGAATTACTTTCAATCTGTAAAACGTGATCACTGGTCGAAGGGAGAATTTTCCATATCTTTTATTGATAATGGTCGCTTGAGCTGTTAGCTGTTTTGTCTTTGCCTTTAACATCCTTTTCCAGGGCTCTTCGTTTTTTATTCCACTTATTTGTGCTCCCAGATATCTCATTTCGTCACATGGTTTTATCCAGGTTTCGTTTACTTTCCATTCTTCGTTTTTTGTCTTTTTCCATCTTTTATCACCGAATATTAGTATTTCGTTTTTTTCTGCGTTTATTTCTAGGTCATTGTTTTCTAGATATTTTTCGACCTGATTTAAAGCTCTATGCAGACCAATTTGTGTATGATCTAAAATTATCAGGTCGTCTGCATAGAGCAGATGGTTGATCGGTCTGCAATTCAATTTCGGTGGAAAAGTCCTGCTATTTCCAAAGCAGTGTTGTAGGTCTTCAATGTAAAAGCAAAACAAAGTAGCTGCTAACGGGCATCCTTGTTTAAGGCCTTTTGTTGTTTTTATCTCCTTAGATAGATTACCGTCTTGATCTAATTTGACTCTCATTGAGGTTTTAGCGTACAGTTCTTTGATGGCTTTCAGGAGATCTGTCGGGCAGCCTTTCGAGGCCAATTTTTCCCAGAGGCGGCTTCTTTTCACACTGTCAAATGCTTGCCTTAAATCAATACTGGCTGTGTACAGTTTTTGTTTATTTGTATAGGCTCTTCTTTTCATCAGTCCTAGAATTAGCAGATTTAAGTTGCATCCCACGTTCTCAACAAAACCTGATTGTCTTTTATCATATATATTAGAATCCTTAATCCACGTTTTCAATTGTTTTAACAGGAGGGTGGCAAAGATTTTTCCAACACAATCCAATAGGGCAATTGGCCGATAGTTTTTCGGGTCCATCCTATTGCCTTTTTTGAAGATCGGGACAATAATGGCCGATTTCCATGATTTTGGTATTTGTCCCTGTTTCACAATCCTCTTAAAGAGTCTTTCGCAGAAAGTTGCCCATTTTTCTGGGTCTTCTTTTAGCACTGCATTTGATAGACCATCAGGTCCTGGAGCTCTCGAGGAGCTTGCTCTTAAGATTAGGGACTTTATCTCTTCCTTATCGAAATGGATTTCCCAGGGGCATGGTCTTTCTTCTTTGGTATTATTTTCCATATCCAGCGTTTTTGGTTCATTAAACAATTTTGCAAAATGCTCAGTCCATACGGTTTCTGATATTGGATTCATGAGCGCTACTGTTGATTGTTTATCATTTAGTAGGTCCCATAATGTCCTGCTATTTGCATTGGATATTGCTTTCTGCATTGCTTCAGCATCTTGTTGTAGCAGTTTTGCTTTATGGGCTTTCTGCCAGTTTTTGTATTTTTGTTTTCTTTTTTGTATCATTGCTTTCGTGTCTTTGTTCTTTCCATTTTTTAATGCACGTAGATCTTTTCTTAATAATCTCTTTTCTCTCGCTACTACTGTGTCATATACATGTAGTTTTTTAGTTCTTAGTTTTAGGTATTTTCCAGAGTATTGTCTAAATATCTGTAGCGATGTATCATATTCTACAGACTTTTTTTCTTTGGATTGCCACTTTTCTAGATTTTCTAATACAGTGTCAAAGTCACTTTTTTTCAACCTTAATCGATTTAGGCCATGTTCTAACTCTATTTTTACGTCCCATTTTTGCTTTATTCGGGTTTCCCAGTGTAGAAATTCGGCGATGATTGGTTCATGATCGCTATAGTTTGAAGGTGTTATTTTGAAACTTTGGATTTTCGTTAATAACCGTTCACACACAAACATGTAATCTAGTGTGTTACTTGCAATGCCATTTGACCAGGTCTTTGCTGGCGGTATATCTCCATTCGTGTTCCCATTTAATCTATGTAATCTCCTTACATCCATTTCTTCATTCCATTTTTTCCCACGTTTGCATTTTTGGTCTTTTTTTTGGTTTGTATCATGTTGGGTTGCTTTATTTTCTTCAAAGCAATCTGCGTTAAGGTCACCGCAGATGATGATATTTAGGTCTTTGTATGCTTCTATTTTTTCATCTAAGCATTCCGTTATTTGATCTATGAAGCATTCACTTTCGATGTTTTGGGGGTTCCAATAGACATTCAATATTAGCATTATTTGCTTAACTTTTGAGGCTTCGAGCTGGAAATTTATGACTGTTGCCTGTATATACGGGTTAATATTCTTGGATTCGATTACTTTTATTTCTGACCCGTTTTTGATTAATGTTAAGAGACCTGCAGACAGTCTTCCAAGTGCACTTCCTTTGGCGGGGTTGCATAGCACAGTGAATCCTTCCTTAAATGGGGCAATTTTTAACCAAGATTCTTGTATACATATTATGTCTAGCTCGTTTAAGGATGGATTGAAATCATTAAAGAGGTGGCTGTGACCTCTGGTGTTCCAGCTTCCTATTTTCCATCGATCAGTGTAAGCTTTTTTGGATGGCTATAATTTTGGTTTAGTAGCAAGGGTGCCAGCTAGCCAATTCCATAATTTCGGGACCTCTTTTGTTGTTTGTTGGGGATTTGTTGATTCACTTGTTATTTGGGTTCTTCTTATGGTTATTTTTATTTTGTTTAAATGCTCTTTTTTGTGCTTTTGAATCTGATCTTCATTTCCATTTCTTTTTAGTATTCCATTTGATGGTTCCGTGGTTAAATATATTGTGTTTTTGCTTCCACCTGGATCACTCTGATCATACTGGTAGTTCTCTCTCTGATTTGACTTTCTATTTTCAATTTTCGATTTAATGTGGTGTGCTTCTTCATCTTCCGAGAATTTCCTCTCAAAAAGCACAGTTTTACTTTTTTCACTGGTTTCTGGTTTATCATTGATGTTTTGGTAGTCTACTGGTTCTGAGATTTTAAAGCCCAGTACTCGAAAGTTCTCATGTGCCTCTAGCATAATAGTGGCGAGTAGCACCGAGTTCGTCGTAATTTCTACCAGGTCGACACGCGTTTCTTCAGGGAAGCTTACTGTCAATATTTCTTCTGATTTTATTGTTTTCAGTTGTGGAATGTATTGTAAAAGTTTCATTACTGCTGATCTATTGAGTATCAGACCATCCGAATTTCTTACTATTTTTTCGAGTATTACAACCCTATTTTTCGGTGGTTTAGGTTTTTGTTTCATCCATTTATGCTTTCTGTCGGTAGTTCTAGCGTTTCCTTGTTTGTCGCTCAAAAGCCAGTTCTCTTTTCTTATTTCATTTTGTTGTGTATTGTTCGAATTCAACAGTTGTACATTTTTTTGTGGAGAGCATTCATTCATTTCTTTTGGTTTGGAGTATTTTGCTGTACATTTTTTTAATTTTTCACTTAGGGTTAGAAAATCTTCTTTATTCACCACCCTAGGATCAATGCATACTTCTTCAGCTTCATAAATATTTTAATCCGTTATTACTCTTTCCTGTATTTCGTTTGTATATCCAAATCCGTCGTCATAAACAGAGCAATCTAGGAGTTCTTGGATAGTTCCATCATGTGAATTGTCGTCTTCTGAAGATACAGAGACTGTTTGGCTCTTTTCTAAGGTCAACTGAGAGTGGTTCTCTATTAGTTTGCTGCATAGTATGGTATTATGTAACTCTTCTTCTGTTGTATCTTTTGTGTTTCGCAAGCAGCTCCTCGGCCCGCTAATCTTCTTCTTTTCTTTGAGGGTCGTATTTTTTGTTTTGCATGTGCTTTTTTGGCCTTTCTTTTGTGTGATATTTATATTTGCTACTTCTGTCTTCTTGCTTGTATTAGAATCAAATATAGGAAAAGCACTTGTTGCCACTTTTCCTGCATTTTCCAGTGTTTTTCCAGCAGTCTCCGATGTAATATTTTGGCTCCTTTCATTCTCGATCTGTGTTTGTTTCGGGATTAATCTCGTGTTTGAGGGCATAGAATCTTGGGCTTCATGATCTCCATGTTCCTCGGACTGTGTTAGTTCCAGTCCGGACACAGATGGAGCATGGTGAACTTCTCTTTGCTCTTCATGTGTGTACTCTCCTGTTTTTGAATCAGTCCTGATCGGGTGGAGAGCTAAAGTTGTGATGATTTCTCGAATCCCTTCTAGAAAATGTTGTTTATCGGTTTTCGCGTCTTGCAATAAATCAATCAGTGTTTTTAGGACCACTCCCTCCATTTCTTTCTCGCGACTTCGCTTTTCTTTAATATGGTCGATGACTGATTCCACGTAGATCAGTTTGCTGTTCATTAGGGCAATCATTGTCGATTGATCTCGTTGGTTTTCAGTTAAAGTTTCATATAAATTTAGGAAAGGAGCCATAGTTATCGATACAGATGCTATGATTGCTTCCTGTGCCTCTTTTAACCGCTTTTTCTCATTTGTCGTTCCATAATTAATGCCATTTTTTCGTCTTTGTAAGATTTTTCCATTCTTCATATTTCTCTCATTTGAGCTGTATTCCGATGAAGTCGACGAATTTTCCTCTGAGGACGTCAATTCTTTTGTGCTTTTTTTT
Source organism: Ambystoma mexicanum (assembly GCF_040938575.1). NCBI lineage: Eukaryota > Metazoa > Chordata > Amphibia > Caudata > Ambystomatidae > Ambystoma > Ambystoma mexicanum. The sequence continues at coordinate 548,245,443 of NC_090930.1, read as the reverse complement.
GTGTGTGGTGAAAAATTTTTGATGTGATCTTGTAGTGCTTTTATTTCTGAGGCACGTTGTTTATTTATCTCTCTCTCTTCAAAAGGCCGTTGTCTGTGATTTTCTGTTTCAGACGTGACTATAATTATGTTATCGCTGTTCGTGGGTACTTTAGTTGTTGTACTTAATGGATCTTTCAGATTATTTTTAAGTGAGTTTTCCAGAGTATTGTTCTCTGGTGAGTGAATTCGAGGGCGTTTGGAGGCCCAGGACTCGGTTTGTACATTTCCACCGCCTTGTTTTGCTATATTTTCTTTCCGACTTATTTCGTATAGACTTTCCTTTGCATTAATGCTCATGGCATCAAGTTTCCCTACAGATGGATTTTCTTTCTGAGTATCTATGATCTCTGCTGTGTTTGATAATAGGTCATCATCTGTTATTTCGGAAGTCACGTTTCTTATAAGTGGAGTGTCATTTTCCTTTGACACAGTTTTTGAAATGTAGCTTTCATGTGTATTTTTGTTCGGTTGAATTTTGCCACTATTTCTGGCTTCGCTCATTTCCGGAGGGGCAGGTTTTCTATTGAAATGCCATCTTAGCGTACCAATCTCGGATGTAGAGTAGCATCTTTTTTTTGTCTGTTTCTTTAGATTTTGTAAATTGTGCGATTATAAACCTTTCTCTTGATCATCCTCTGCACCAGTATTCATCCTTTTTATGCTGGTGCTTTTTTTTTTAACTTCAACTTGTGTTTTGGGCACTTTATTTTTGTTAGATTCGTTTGAAAGTGTGGGGCTAAAGGTGACTGCCTGGTTTCCCTCAGGGGCCAGCTGTTTGGCCATGGCGGGCTGGTTGCAGGGGCTCAACTGCCCTAGTCCTCCCGTGGAAGCACACCCTTCAGCTGGGCCTTCCACGTCTCCAGACAACAGAGGGTTAACACTGTTCTCTGTGCGTGCTGCATCCGCAGTCCACTCAGGCTCCCAGCAGTCTCCACCCACAGTCAGGAGTAGCTCTCCCGGCTCCTTGCTTCCGCGAGTCTCAGCGCTCGCTCCTCTCGAGCCACCTGCTCCCTCCCACCACGGGGCCGCGGCGGAGCACGGAGCTCCAGCACCCTCGCCCGCTCCACAGTTCGGCTCCCCCCACCCGCGGCACGCCGCATTGGGGCCGCTGCCATCCGCGCCCGCCATCGGCTCGGCGCTTGCAGGCGACTCCTGCACCCCGCCCACTTCGGCCCCCCCGCACCATCCATCGCGCTGGTCGCTCCGGACATCAATCACGTCCACAGCGACCACACGCCTCTCATCGCAGGGGGGGCCAGAATCACAATGGCAGCCACACGTCTCCCCAGGGCCCGGCGGCGACTCCCCAGTCGCCGTACAAGCGCTTGGCAGCGGCGATGAACAGTCACCCGACGGGATGGGTGAAAACATCTCATTTGTGAGTGTCTTACTTGTCAACTTACATTGTTTATTGGAATGTGGGTCTACTGGCAATTTTTTACATTGCTTTCCAATGTTTTTAACAGCTATCTTTGAATTAGCTGAACTGAATGTGGTGACTAATAATGAGTTAAAGGGCTGTTTCTCAACCAGGTCGTCTAATGCACGTACCTTGCTCCGTGTTCTTGGATGTAATTCTCCTGATGTTTCAGGGTCCATTTGTTCACACATCGGCGAACACTCGGCAAACACTCCGCTACGCTCCGCGTCTGTGGGTGGTTCTTATGGGTTCCAGATGTAGAAACAAAGAACAGACTCCAGAACAGACTCTAGCAGAGAGTATGAGTAACAGGGATTCTCCTTCTCCTTCTTTGCTGCCAAACACTCGGCAAACACTCCGCTACGCTCCGCGTCTGTGGGTGGTTCTTATGGGTTCCAGATGTAGAAACAAAGAACAGACTCCAGAACAGACTCTAGCAGAGAGTATGAGTAACAGGGATTCTCCTTCTCCTTCTTTGCTGCCAAACACTCGGCAAACACTCCGCTACGCTCCGCGTCTGTGGGTGGTTCTTATGGGTTCCAGATGTAGAAACAAAGAACAGACTCCAGAACAGACTCTAGCAGAGAGTATGAGTAACAGGGATTCTCCTTCTCCTTCTTTGCTGCCAAACACTCGGCAAACACTCCGCTCCGCGTCTGTGGGTGGTTCTTATGGGTTCCAGATGTAGAAACAAAGAACAGACTCCAGAACAGACTCTAGCAGAGAGTATGAGTAACAGGGATTCTCCTTCTCCTTCTTTGCTGGCAAACACTCGGCAAACACTCCGCTACGCTCCGCGTCTGTGGGTGGTTCTTATGGGTTCCAGATGTAGAAACAAAGAACAGACTCCAGAACAGACTCTAGCAGAGAGTATGAGTAACAGGGATTCTCCTTCTCCTTCTTTGCTGCCAAACACTCGGCAAACAATATAGAACTTTCCATTATCCTAGTTTCGACAGGTAAGCGTCTAGAACTGTAATAGTGCTGATGTTCATCTTCTTCAGGACCAGAATGGTACACAGGAGGTGCCTGATCTCTCTCTGCTTTTCATAGAACTTCTCAGAAAGTCTCTAGCAATTCAATGTATCCTCCCATATTGCTTGATAGGTCAATAACCTCCATCAGCAATTCAAATTCTTTCAAACTTTACAGATTACCAAATCGTTTTTAGCCTATGTAATTCTTCCCGGCAGGAAAGGACCTTCATGCAAAGATAATGGGCCTCATTACGAGGTGGGCGCAAAGGGATACCGGGCACTGTTAAGGACATCGGTGCCGGTAATCCCTTTGCGCCCTATTCTGAGGTCCCTTAGCAGGGTCCCTTCCTTAACGCCTGGTTTTACCAGGCATTATGGACGGGGTCCGTTAAGGGACTTCAGAGCTAATAACGGTACCGCAGTTTGCGGTACCGTTATTAGCGCCTTCCCATTGTGCCCTATGGGTGCTGAAATGGGAATGGGGGATGGCTTTTTCAATGGGGAGTTACTGGTTCCGCAAAGGTCGGAATAGACCGGTAAGTCCCCATTGAACGAGGGCTGACTTGATACTGGTATTGGAGGTAGTCATGGCGCTAATAGCGCCATGACTACCTCCAACCTCGTAATGAGGCCCAATGTATTCTTTCTTTGCAAAGGCTTGCACCTCTTATTGCAAACAGACACCATGGTTTACTCTGTCTGCACAGACCTGAATGTATCCCATTTTGTGTTGTCGTCGCTCCGTGTGTAGAAAGACAGCCCTAGCATCAAGGTTCATGACTTTGGTGCTGGCTTTCTAAGAGGTTGAAATCCTTTCCAAAGAAATAATATATTACCTTTGAACGAAGGTATTGGACCCACTGGAATTTTCAAAGAGGCTGAAGTGAAGTTTAAGCTTTTGGTGAGTTAATCAATAAGACAACAAAACAAGAATTTCCTTAGCAATATCAATGCCTCTATTTATTTTAGTGCATGAAAGTCTTATTTACTTTTATTGTGTTGACAAAATGTAAATCCTTTCCATCAAACAACATTTCAATGGCTTCATTTTTTTGTGTTAAATAGGAATCATTTTGCAATTTAAACACTTCCAATAAAATGAAAAGGGTGAACTGTGGTGCTTCATTTTAAACACATACCAATATTTTGTATTTATTCTACTACAGGGCAATACACAAACCAATGTTATTGTGAACATTAAAACGGTTTCTTGTTTTGCAATTGGAACTGGTTTTCTTTAACTTTGCATACACTGTTGGCATGTGGCAAGGCTGTCATTTGTTATGTGCTGTCTCTCATGAAAGCAAATAACTGGTGAGCAATATTAATAAAGTGATGCATTATGTTGGCATCCATCCCCTTTAAAATAGGCCTGCCTCCATATGTCTTGTTGGGTGCTGTCCATTCAACACTTTAAAAGAAGCAGCGCATTTCTTCAGCATCAGTTTTTCTTAGTACAACACGCTTGGGTTCCATTTATGGTGACAAATAAACAATCCATCAGGTATGAAGTCTGTCATTTTCTTGCTTATTTGCCCTCCTTGTTCCTCCACCTTATTGAAGCAAAATGTTTCACGTCTCTCACAAATAGGCAGTTTGGCTCTTGCTCATGTTTTACGAGGTCAAAATGTTTTCCTATGATCCATAATTCCATCCAGAGTTCCAGGGGAAGGCTCCTAACGATCGTTTATTATCTTTGGGTACCACCCTCTTGGGATATTAGAAGACATTTTCTGGACCTGGATTGCAATTGAAGACACATGAGTGATTATACTCTCATATTCTGAAGACAAGTTTTTTTTATTCTAGTTAGAATTTCATGTTCGCTGAAATATACATTTTCTGTCCAAAGTGTTAGAAATAAGGCTCCATTCAAGATGTATGATGTGTGCCTTGCTGCAGGATACAAGTGGAAGATATTGCTAGTTTTTTAATCATATGGGGTCTCCTTCTGAGTTTGATGGTGCAGCAAAAAAAAGTGGCAGTAATTCCATTACTGCCATTTTTTGGGGGGTAATGGAATGACCTCAATTTTTCCTGCAGCACCGATTTACAAGTTTTGAATGATTAACCACTTGTGGAATTGCCAAGTGGTAAATCAGCTGATTTATGGAGGACATGTGGAGGATTTACGGTAAATCTTTCACTTTTGCTCCAAAAATTTACCGATTTGCCATTCAATAATTATGCTGATAAATCTGCCAAAAAACTGCCAGACTCCAAAAATGGGGACTAAAACCACTTGTAAGCCCACAGCACTAAGTCGCAGTAACAGCAACTGATTATGGCTGTAATTCAGTGGAATAACCAATGAATTACCATCTAAATCAGGAGGAGACCTCAGGTCTTTTCAATTTGGATTGTCCTGACTACCAGTGGAGCACACATCTTACAAAGCATCCTGTGTGTCTCTTTTTTGCTTTTGGCTCATTTTGGTGGCA